>NC_071577.1:10767000-11374000 GCF_024509145.1 Vidua macroura
ATTCACTTGGGGAGAACTGAAATTTTTGTGAATTTTGATATTCACAGCCTTTTCTGTTACAAATTTTACCCTTTTAATTCCTGTTGTCTACTTAGATGACAGAGTGTTTACTCAAAATACTTAATTACTTGCCTAAAGATTGTGGAGTGTGCCCCCGAGGACTCGGCTGGGCTGAGTCCAGCTGTATTTGAGACTCCTCCTCCTTCTCCTCCTCCCCCTTGCACCGACTGTATCCTGTGCCCTGGGGAACACCTCGTTTTAGCAAACACTACATTCTGCTCCACGTGAAACTGGGCTGAGCTGAACCCACAGTCCCAGGATTTCTATCCTGCTGTCAGTCTCTGAGCTGTGCCATTGCCCAGAGTTTGTCTGCTGTCCTAGATGTTCAAAAAACTTACCCTGATGATGCTGAATCCTTCCCTGAAGAGGCCCATCTCACTGGCTTTGAGTGACTGCTCTCTGATTAAGCATATACAGACAGGAAAGTATTTTTACTCCCTCGCATCCTTTGTAGTGTATTTGGCTTTTCAAAATCTATTTCTGCACCAAACAGATGAGTAGTTGCAGTGAAAGACATTCTGAGTATAGAGTTTGACTTAGAAGTGTGCACATGAAATGCTTATAAAGACACCTGATTGTCAAGGTTTGAAGGTTATGTGCATGCAATGTTATGATGGTGTTAGATCTGCCCCTGGTTTTGTTTTCAGCAAAGACACAAATCAAAGAACCAAAGCAAACCTGCCTTTATATATTGAATCTCTCAAATGTCAGTACAAAGACTCCAGGTGCCTTAATGATTAATTGGACTCAAAATGGCAAATATGACCACCTAGCAGCAAAAACTAATTATATGCAAATAGTGAATTAAGCTCAACCCAAGGTAACTCAAAAGATCATAAAGCAGCTCAAGGATTTTAAAAAGTATTTCTTATCCATCCCCCCTGCCCCCTGCCCACCAAATGCAAGGAGCTTGACCTTCCTCAAAGCAGCCTTGTATAGAACGACTCTGACTTTCCCTTCTTTTCCTGTATTTGCTAACCCCCAGTATCTCTCTTTGTCACTTAAACTTTCCAGTGGTGAAGTCCTCCTGCTCCTGTCTGACCTGAGATCCTTCCCCTGCTGACTCCTGTTATCTCTGGCTCAGCTGTTCCTGTCCCTCCCATCATTTTGAAATAATACTCTTTTGTTCTGCCTCTGTGCATGTTCTTGCATACCACAGTCCAGTAGCTCTTCCCTGGTTCCTCAGCTGCTGCCTCATCCCTCCTTTTCATTCTTGCCTTAGGTGTTGCTCCTGCCTGTCTGCAACCCCACCGCAGTGTGAGCTAAAAATCCTCACCCGGGAAATTGTAACTGGGGCAATTTAAAAGCAGGCCTGAATGCATCAGGACAGGCTACCTCAGGTTCAATACCTTTCCCCGGGTGTTGTAAAAGTCAGTTGTCCCTATTACTTTAACTGCTCTTCACACTGAGTTGGACACAAGCATGGTGGCACCAGTTTCCTTCACCAAGTCCTGCTTTAGCCTGTCTCAGTGTGGGAGCCCTGGAAGTTAGCAGGGATCTGTGGCAAGAAGAGCTGATGTGGACCCTGCACACATTTGCAGCAGAGCCTCTTGCCTTCCCAAGGTGGAGGCCTCAAAGAAAGTAACTGCCAGGGTATTCCTGTGCTTTTACACCCCTAATTACCTTCTCATGACTAAATCATTAGCTGCCTTTCGCTCAGGTCTGCTTGTAGCATCTTCCTCTTCTCTGCTTCTGATGTTGAGGCTTTCCCTTTAGTGTAGCAGCTGTTCAGTTCCTGTCTGAGTGATGGGATTGAAATACCTGCAGACAAGCAGAGGATCTTTCAAATTCCTCTTGAAATACACCTGGAAATTGCAAATTCAGCTCTGGGATGGAAAGCTGAACTGCGGGGAGAAGCCAGGCACATGCTTCCTGCACAAGCAGGCAAATGGCATGGATGGGAAACACAGCCTCTGTGTTTCAGGACCTCTCCCCTTCACAATTCACCCCTGTTTTGTTGCAAGGCAGTCTCATGATGGTCAATATTTTCCTAAGGCTTCAAGATTCCAGTCTTGTGATCAGACTGCTTTCATCAAATAAAATTGGCCTGAAAGCATGGGGGTTTTCATCAGGGGTGTGCATCTGGCTTGGAAACCACAAGGCAAAGGTACATAACCCCTCATTATAAATATTTTTGGCTTTAGGGGCCATGATTTCTTTGGAGGAAACCACAGTGATAATATTGGAGTGCTATTGGCAGCTATTCCCAGCTGTCTTTTCTTTTTAAGGTGGCACACGAAGGAATGTTTTCCCCTGGATTTGCTGCTTTGAGATTTATAGCTCAGGGCAAAAAGGATCATTCTGAAAAGTCTTGCTGTTTTGTATGACTTTTACATTTGAAATACTGGGCTTTTTTAGACTAGAAGACATGGATTTTTAGCCAAGCTGTTTTGGCCATGGTGGTTGACATGTGCATATTGAGAAGAGCTCACCTTGGTTAAAATGCAGTACCAGTGCAGGTGGAGGCAGCCTTTTGACTTTCTGGTCATTTGTGTGCTGAAATAATTTTTCCTTTGGATGATGTAAACACACAAGGAACAAATTAAAACACAGTGTCCTTTGTGCTCTGTTGGGTCCCCCCAAGACTTGATTTTTTTGATAATGAGAAAAGAGAATGTGTTCAAGAGGGGGAAAAAAAATAAACCTGCATATAACAGCTCTAAGCTACGATGAAAAATGCATAGAATAAGCACCCTTTATTTCCCTCAGGTCCCGCAGCAAAGCTAGGCATGATCTGCTTTATCTTTCTAGGGTAAAAATAAGATTTACTTTAAAAAAAAGTTTCAAGAGTATTTAAATTAAAAAAAAAATCAACCAAGTTACAAAACAAATCATCCACTGGTTATCTTTACCATCTATTTAATGAAAACTGAGGTAAATCCATGGCCAAAGTAAAAGGCTAAAGTCTAGCAGAACTCTGATACATTTGGGAACTCCAAAATCTTGAGAACTGTGTATTTGGATCGTGCTTTCATCTAGTGACAAAATCTTGAGAGTCACCTTCTCAACCCTTTGCTGTATGTGATCCATTTGTCTTTCTAATGTATATTGTGAATTCACCTGGCTCACATCTATGCACATATAAACATTATAATGAGGAGGAATTACTGCTGCCACCAGTGGATGTGCCTGGCCGGCTGCCAGGGAGTTCACTGATTGCTGGGGAGATGCCAGCGTTTATGAAAAACGAGTATTCTTTCAAATCACAAAATTGTTTGTGATTGAGGCTGAATTATGAATAGCTGCTGTGTCTGCCGTGGCCAAATAAGTTTGCTCGGAAATCAGTGCTCGGGGCTCTGATTGGCGACCGGCTCCGCAGCTATTGAGGCCTTTGGGCCTCATTTTCTGCTGTGCAGAGAGCTGCCAGTTGGGGCTGGGCTTGCACAAAGGGAGCCTGGTCCCCAAAGCCCCTTGCTGGTGACTGGCTGCTCCTCTCTGGACTGTCTGATGGCCCTTCCTGCTGCTAATGAGAAGTGGGAAAAACCCTTTGGACGTGCAGGAATAGTCTGTGTTTCCTCTAGTTGGTCCTGCCACCACGTCCCCTTTCCCCGTGTGATGCTGCCCCGGTCTGGCTGCTTTCCTGAGCTCTGTGTAGTTCGGTCGGGCTCGCTTTGCCCTCCTGCGGCGGACAGCAGATGTTCAGGAGGTCTGGGCGTGCCTGCTGGGGCACGCCGAGCCCTGGCCCACAAGCCCAGCCCTTCTCAAAGCAACGCCTTGGTGATGGTGCTCGGTATTTAGGATTTGCTTTGAAGCACAAGCTCAAATGTCTTATCGTTGCCTATATGGTTCTGAACATCTCTGACTGGACTAGCTAATAGATATGACTAGTTTGGGATTTATTTATTCGCTCTGAAACACAACCAAGTTTTTAAGAGGAGAAGCCTGCTGCCTGTTCTTCTTTCTCTGAATCCAAATAATTATAACTTCAGACAAAACAGCTCATGGTAATAAAAACTTTCTTGGTAAGAGATAAAGCATTCAAAATAACTTATTGAAATATATAATTAATAATAATTTAAAACAGTGTTCATATTGTTAGCCTCCTGCAGAACTGTTGCACCTTCAGATCTGTGGCTGCTTCAGCCTGTTGATGTTGATTCCTCTGCTGGTTTATTTCCAGGTGCTGACTTGTTTCTAGAAGCTACTAAAACATCTGTAGAGAGGGATAAGACTGGGGAAGTGTTTACTGGCTCTGTGTTGTTGCCTTCTCAGACACTGCAGAGACAGGTTGTGTCAGCAGGGTGGCCTGGCCAGATGTGTGGCCCCCACACTGCTGGCATGTGACTTTCCCCATCTGTCTCACACAGGCATGGGGGGCCATCTCCTGTCCCTCTGTCCCTGTCACCAGGGTGGTGTTTGACTTTATTCTGAGGACCTAGAGGTCTCCTGTGTGACGGTGGGAAACGGCTTCCAGATTTATAGCTGCTGCGTGTTGGGGTGACTTACTGGAAGTGGTAGGGGATTTTTTTCATTGTCAGGTAGGATCTTTAATGTGAAGACAAAAAAAAAGTCATGTTTTAATAGTTGTGAAGTGGAAATTACTGAAATAAGGAAAGCTGTTGATGTTTGCATCTGATCTAAGAGGACTCAGCAGGTACTTGCTGGCTGTTTTTCCAGTTTCAGCATGGCTCATGAATGTCCTTGGGATATCTTGATCTCTAGGTGGAGAAATGGGAGGACAGCATAAACACACATAAAATAAAGCCTTCTTAAGAAATATGTCCTTAGTATACTATAAATGGATTTGTAATTATCTTGTACTTCATTTAAAATAGCTGAAATCTAAGGAGTTCAGGTCAGGTAAGGGCTCTTATTCTCTGGTATGTGTGTGGTTCCCTATAAACCTCTTAATTGTTTGTGAGGTTTATGAAGAGGAATGGGGGAAAGGAGAGCAATCTTGATGCTGTATGAATTGCAACCCTCTAAAATGAACCACCTGACACAAATGCAGTAAACTAAGGAAACCCAGCTGATAATCCAAGGAAAACCAGTCATTAAAGCAAGTGGGAGCTCTTTCTTTCCCTGCTGTGGACACGTTGCTACCCTGGGTAAGCTGGCCCAACACATGTGCTCCACAGTAATAGGATAACCTTTTAAGGGGATCCCTTTCTCCTATTTTTGACCATTGATTAGTGTACCAAGCATCTGTTACTGACTGTGCATCCTCCTGGCTAAATTCCTGAGATGTGCTCTTAGAGTTTGTGGACGATGTACTCTGGGAAAAATTGGGAATTCCAGTTTGGAGCATGCATTTGATGCATTTTGCATCAAAAAAAAAAAAAATAGAATTTGAGAGTAAAATTGATTTTTCCTCTTTTGCTAGAAGAATAGGTAACCAATTCTTATCCCTCTTAGAGAATAGTTGTTTTATCCCTAAGCTCTGAAAAATCAAGCAATCTTACAGAGAGACAGTAACAAAATATCTCCATTTGATTCTAGAACAGTGTTCCTTTTTGCACCTCCATTTATTAAAGAGGCTATTGAGGATTCTGCACCACAGGCTTTTGCAGCCACAAGTCCAGGTGCAGGAGTGGTGCATACAAATGGTGAGGAATCTGTTCCCTGGCTGTGGCAATAATGGTTCCACACAGCTTACCTGGAGATGGGTGCTGTGCACTGGAAGATACGTTCCTGCCTGCAGCCATGGAATTTCCAAAGCAGGACTGGAACCCAAATGTGATTATAATGTGAGTCAGAATGTAATTATGAATGCAGGAGGGGATGTGGGACTGCAAACTCTGTTTGATATGGTAAAATCTTCGGTGTGCTGTAGTTCTCAGCCTGAAGTTCTGCACCCATTGAAGATTTCTAAAGTTAGAGGTTTGGAGTTGCTTTAATGCGAAATATTTAATTTTTACATTACAAAGAAAATAATGGTCCAGGGGAAAAAAAATCTAGGGAAGGTGTTCACAAAACACCAAGATTAGGAGCGTGAAAAATTGCATAGAAAATTGCTTTCAGGTCGATGCTTCCGAGCCAAGTGGCACGAGTTCTCAGATGTGACAAGCAATCACCATCTCCTCTTAGACGTTCCAGGAGCTGCCGAGTGCTCAGTGTGTGTTTGAAAATAAGGTCACTGATTTAGGCTTCTGTGAAGGGACTTAATGGCTTGATCTGAGGCATCCACTTCAGAAGGTTCTGACTGGATTCACATAAACCCTTCAAGTCAGAGTATACAATTTTTTATTTCCTGTGGCCAGTCAGAGACTTAACACCAGTTTTGCATTTCATCTACCGAGATTGTTTATAGCCCCAGGAGGGAGGGAGGTATTTTAAGCAGTGCTGTTCGGAGGACTGGTCAATCTCATAAAACTGCCTGGTGTTTGCATTCCTGCAGGCAGAGGGTAGCAAAAAGCTGAGTGGATGCTCGGTGTGACTTGGGGAGGGACGACTCAGCAACGCCCTCACTTCCATCCTTGCCAGTGAACAGAACTAAACCTCAGTGCTGCAAGGGTCTGGTCCCAGCACCTCCAAGTGTGTCATTCCTGGCAGAGGTTTGTCCCACCTGCTTTAACCAGCAGCTGATGATGGTGGCTCCACAGCCTACCTGAGCAATCTCACTAGTGCTTCATGGTGGCTGCTGTTAAAGAGCATCCCCTCACCCCTTCTGATGTTCACTCTAACTCTCACTACTGACATCTTAGGTCATTGCTTTTCCCCTTCCTTTAGGAAGGTAATACCTAGAGGATTCCTTCCTAGTTTTGGGAATTCCTCCTTGTACCTGACAGTCAGTTATGTTTTCATTCAACCTTCGCTTTGTGTAGGATGGTTGAAAGAATGATGACAAATGCATCACGTCATAGTTTCTGTTCCTTTGACACTCTTGGCTGTCTGACTGGCCTGTAGCTCTGTGAGGGCATTATTTCAGCCAAGGTCTAAGGACTCTTGGCTCTACTGTTATTTTGCTCCATAGGGATTTCTTACAGATACTGCATTTTATGATCTAAGTCTTTTTGCATCAACATGACTTTGACACATATTAATTTTAAGATTCCTTACAAACATCCCAGAAGAATTCCTATGCCACTACCATGCCCTTCCCTGTTTCACACAGGTGTTTATCTTTACTAAATGTAGACCACTGTATCTTTCTTCACCAGGTTATATTTTTAAAACTGTTTGTTCTTCAGCTTTATCAAAATCGTGTTCATTCTAGCTCTGTTGTCAAACTTCCTTAAAGATTTTGTCATCTGCAGGATTAGTAAGCATGTTCCTTTCCATCATCCAGATTACTCATGAAAGTGTTCGAGTCACCCAAGACAGATCATCATGGAAAATATCCTTTCAATTTGACAGTGAACCACTGAGACTGCTTTCTAAGAAGAGTTTCTTCTGTAGTCTAGGTCGTGTATCCCTCTTTTTTCAATTATTATGTCTGCAAAGAAAGCTTTCCCAAAGGCAAAATATGTGTCATCACTCCTACTTAAAGAAGGTAAGCACGTGATGATAGTGGATACTCGTGCAAGTTTTGTCCAGTCCTACTATATGATCCCGTTAAAACAGGGACAAACTTGATGGACAGGCCAAGCAGAAAGAAATGGGGGGAATTTCCTTTCCATATTTATTTTCCTCTGAGCTCTCTGGGATTTGGATGACCCAAGCTTAGACAGGAGAGCCCGTGGCTCTGCGTCCGTTCCTGTCGGTTCCTCCGGTGTCACCCTGCCGTGCCCTGGCCAGGCTGCCTGCACACCCTCCGGCAGGGACGTGCTGGCTGGACATGCTCTGCCTCTGCCCTGCCAGCCCTGAGCTCCCCAGCAAGGGCTGGCCTCAGCTTTCATTGCTTTCCAGTGGGGCTTGAGGTGCAGCCAGCCAACGCGCCAGCTCCGAGAGCTGCTGTCTCAGCAGGGCTGTGCTGACAGCAGGTTTAATGAGGGGAAGGTGGATGGGTGCTGGAGAGCTGGTTTTGCCCTTTTAGTGCCTGCCTTGGTAAGAGGGGCTTCTGCCTTGCCAGCCTGCAGCCTGAGGGACAAAGGGAGCGCTGAGGAAGAGATCCTGAGTGGAAGGCTGCCAGGTGATCTGCTCTGGCCCCTCTCTGGGGTTGTGCCAGCCTGCAGGGCAGCTGCTGTTGGAGAGGGCATGGGCAATGGGAGCAAGCAGCCTGGTGCTGTGGAGAAGTTGTCCCAAATTGATTCTTTCACCTGGTGAGCAAGAGGCCAATCTACACAGAGCCTTGAGATACTTGATTTACTGTTCTGCACAGAAAGGGGAGCTGGGTGGCAAATCCCCAAAGCCACCACAAAGATTACCAAAACTTTTCACTATTTATATACTTTAGCGAACAAAGGCATCAATGTTCTCTTATTAATTAGTATCATATCTTCCATTGGTTCATGAATCTCTTGCTTCCCATGCTAATTAGTCCATATGCTCAGTCACTCTCTTCTTTTGGGTTGGGGCATTTTTTGGGTGGGTGGCCATGAGTTGGTGGTTGTGATCTGTCCCTGCCAAAACTACCTTTTACACAGCTGAACCTGATTCAGCACAGTTGCTGTGATGCCTTTATTAATTTCATCCTTATCTTGGGGGTTCTGCCAAATGTCCTTGTGGCCCCTAAATTCTGCTTTCTTTGTGTGCACTATCAAGGGTACATCCTTCTTCCCAAGCATTGGTAACCTCCAGGCTGTCCCAGGTCTGGGAGCTGGGCTCTGCCTTCCTGCAAAATGGCTGCACCAAGACTTTGTGCTGCTGGACATGAAATAATTACTTTTTAAAAAGACCCATGTACTGGACATAGTGTAACTTTAAGCACAAGATCTTGTGGCAGGAAAATACAGCCTTTGCATAAACACACACTGACTCATGCAAAAATTTTAAGGTCTAAAAAATTCCTGTCCTGAGGCATTTGCAGCCTGAGCTGTCCTGAGGAGATAGCACTGACCTGCCCTCAGCTGGGGTGAACTGTGGGTTTCCCAGAGCATTTCCAACCCATGTTCCCTGTTGGGTAAGCAACCTTGAAGATCTCTAATGCCAGAGGAAGGGGAAATCCTGTGAACTGAGCCCCACCTATATGCAGAGAAGAAAATGTGTCTGTGTGTCCTTGGATTTTGCCTGTGCTACGCAGCATCCCGCATAAATGAGTGATGAATCATAACTCAGTGACGAACTCCAGTCCCCGCCACTACCTCTCTTCCCTTCCTTATCTTCTGGCTGCTGCCTTGCTTTGTGCTAAGCAGGTCACCAGACCATAATAGTTCAGCGATTCTTGCATAGATGGCTTGAAAGAATGGGCTGGGGAAGGAAAAAAAAAACAGTGCTAAGTGTTAAAAGCATGTCATAAGTCTAGTGCTGTAATAAGGGGATATTTCATAGAGTAAATGTTAGTCACTGCTAATGGGAAGCATCACATATAAATAGCATTCCCATCTGGTTAAATATTTTCCACTGGAAGGTAATTCCCAGCTACACACTTTTTCCTGAGGCAGACACTGTTTCCTGCTTTGGCCTGATGCTTAGCCACACAGGCGTGTAGATGTTAGGTAGTGAGGCATGTTAAGCCTTTAGTACCACAGTCTTATCTTAATTGATATTCATAATACTCTGACACTTTCATGGGGAGGGGAAGAGAAGGCAGAGCTGTGAATTAAAAGCACCTGTGTATGTGAGGCATACAGAGAAAGTTGATTTCTCATAGTTTCATCTTGTGAGGTATGATACAAGCTAAGCTGGAGAAAATGCTGGTTGTTTCATCTCCCGAGGCACCTGAGTTACCTTTGTGTTACGGGAGGGCAGATTTTCAGTTGAATTGAAGTGCAATAGTGGAGCTAGCAATAATAATAATTCTTACATTTGTATTGTTTCGGCAAGTGGTGCTAAGGACCTGCTCCTTGGTTCCCTCTCCTGTGCTTTCAGGGTGAGTTAGATGGATCTGACATTCACAGCTTGTTAATCACCAGAACCCCAGGTAAAAATAAGTGGATACTTTAAGTGCTGTAAGATTTTCAATTGAAATTCAATAGCACCCTGGATGTTTGTCTAAGCTCTTGTACTGTCTGTGCATTGTAGGAGTTTCATCATCACAGCATAAACGCAGCTGCGGCCGCATTGAGCTGGAGCAGGAAATGGGGTGGAGGTTTGAAGCTGCCACAGTGTTTTTTTTTTTTGTTAAGTCTGGCAATTTCATTTCAAACCACTTTATTTGGCTTATTGTGAGTGGGTAAATACAGTCCTTGAGAGTCGTTCAAGCCATACAAAAAGATGCTGTGCTGCGAGGGGCATTATGGACTTCAGAGCATCCTACCACTCTTTTTCAAGAGAGGACAACTCCCATGTACATCTTGTGTGTTTACTCTTAGATTCTGTTCCTGTTTTGACATCAGGGACACAGTTGCATTCATGTGATGTTTTCATTTTGAATTTATGTTCTCATACCAAGAAGAAGGATGTGTTTTGGAAATGGTGGATTTCAGAGGGTGGGATTGTCGTTGTAGATCAAAGGACTATGATGTGGAAGAAGTGGAAGATGGTCTTTACTGTTTTTTTTAATCATTCTTTTTGACACTAAAGTAAAAAATTGCATAGTCTGATTTCTGCCATTTGTAATCAGGGTGCTCTTGTCCCCAAAGAGAACACAGCTAAGGTAAAATAGCAAGGTTCCATGCCCTGCCTTCTGGGGACCAGCTAAGAAATCTCAATGGCTCTGGTAAATTTCTTCAACGTTAGCTGGGGTTACAGAGCATTGTTTGTCAGGTGATGCCATAGATGTCATTGTCATAGATGTGATAAGCACCTGCCAGAATCTGGCTGGCATCCAGCTGCATGGACCCAGTTTAAACAGAGAGGGATTTATTTTTAAATGCTGGTTGGAGTTCCCACCTGGAAATTCAGGACAATTAAACTGAACTACCTGGTGCCTAAGAAGTTAATTTTCCACACTTGCAAACATGAATCAATTGGCTTAACAAGCAATACATTATTAAAGGGAATTAAGTTCCCCTAGCTGGTGCTGCTTTCTGCCATATTACCCCAGACAGCAGATGCTTGTCTTTGGTTTTCCCATAGATGCAGCATTTTAGCTTGCCTGAAGCCCCCAGGGTACCCATAAATGCTGATCCTCATCTGGTGGGAGATGCTGCTGCCTCAGGTGCTCACCAATATGA
Source organism: Vidua macroura (assembly GCF_024509145.1). NCBI lineage: Eukaryota > Metazoa > Chordata > Aves > Passeriformes > Viduidae > Vidua > Vidua macroura. The sequence continues at coordinate 10,778,157 of NC_071577.1, forward strand.
GCAAAGGATGCCTGATCAGAGCCCTGTTTGTCTGAGTTAGGGAATTTGATGATCTCTTGGCCTTTTTGGGTCCCTACTAGGGGACCCTTTCCATACTGCATTGCTTCCTTTAGACAAAGCTTTAGGACAGGATTCCTGATGAGAACTTACTCGGAGCTCTGAAGCACTGGGAAATACTGCAGGCCTTGTCCTGTTGCATTCCTTGCCTGGATACTGCATGACATAAATTTGTTCCTGGGTATGCAAACCCTGTAGTTGTGTTAGTTCCAGGTATTGTGTGTATTGCAGGGAGAGGTTTACACTCAGGCATGTCTTTCAGTCACAGAGCACCCCCATATGAATAGCTCCAGGTTTTAACATTGCTGTGGCAGTTTGCTGAAAACAGATGGGTATATCCTCACGGACACTGATACATGAAATCTCCCCTCTAAGCTGAGGGAAGGGGCCAATTTACTTCTGCTTTGTGTTCATGCCTTTTGGTGTCTTGAGCAGCAGTGCTGGCCACAACTGATGTCACAAAGTCCATGGCTAACAAGCAGGAAAGAAAGATCAGTGTTTTCACAGCCTTGTCATGCCTTATTTACTTATTGAATGTCATGTAAAGTTTGAATCTGCACTTAGCTTTTCTCAGCTCCCTTGATCTGTCTCACAGCTGTGGTAGATGGTTCTCTCAGCTGCTGCTGCCTCTCTAATCTGCACTTTGATTCTGTAGGCATTTCTTATCTGCTGGCTGTGGTCTGTTTGGCACGTCCAGCTATGAAAGGAAAACCAGACTGTTGAGAACTCGTGTGATAATACTTCTGCCCCTCTACAAAGGAACTTTATGTGCCTTGCAAACTTGCCATATGCATGCAAAGCAGCATGTTTTAAAACTCTTAGAAGCACCAAGCCAGTGTTACCCCAATTCATTTTGTGCTTGATTTTCAGTGGGTATGAGCTGATGTCTCTCTGTTGGTATCAGTGGAGCCGTGTGTGTTTTTAGAGAAAAAATCAGGGCTGCACATTTTCTGGAGCTTTGTGATGATGTGGTTTTACTAAATCTGCTCATGATGATTAATCTTTTTGTCTGTATGTCTGTATCATAAGGGCTGTCCCTGGAGACAGAACTCTGGGGTCAGAAGCCCCACTGGGCAATGTGGGACCCAGATGAGTGAGCCCAGGCAGTGACTCAGTGTCAGAACTGCCCAGGCTGGTGCTGCCTGCCTGCAGCTGGTCCAGGCTGGGGTGGGTCACAGGGTGTGCCGTGCCATGGCCAGGCTAAAGTTCATCCTGAGCAGCAGGGCTGGCTGTGTGACACGGCCCTGGTGCTGGAGCCTCGTGTAACTGCAGGGGAAGCTCCTGTATTCTGAGGCACATTTCTGCACCAGCCCTCTCTCCACAGTGCAGAATCTGTCTTATCTAGGCTCATGCTGGTTTTTAGTACATAAGTTTATTTTATTGTCTGTGCAAATCACAATAACTTTACAAATTAAATTACATTAGCAGGCTTAAAATGTGGGTTCTTTGGTCTGCATGTAGCTCCTTTTGGGAAGCCAGCTACCAATGCTCACTCTGACTACCATTTTGTCTTCTGACCTGAAAAAGCTGGTGTAAAAGAAAATAAGCTTCCTCTGCTTTGTGTCCTGCTTTCCCGTGGTCTCAATGACAGAAACCTGCTCCTTCAGTGGCAGAAGGCTATGGGTGAGTGTGTTGCTGGAGCTGTGATATACGTAACCAGCTGTTCATCTTCTCTAAGTGAGGAAGAAAATCACCCAGAGGAGCAATGCCTGTCCCTGAGGCAGCAGCTGATGTGGATTTATGAGCCTGTAGCAGACATAATCAACCTATTTGGTTTTCCCAAAGCTGGAAGCAAAGCTCTCCTGTGGGAACAGACCTTCTGTACCCTTCAGCAGAATACATCTTGCTTCCTGGGTGACTCTGCTCGATGGGAGCCAGAAGCTGGGTGTTGTGTCACTCTGGCTGCTGGAAGCTTATTTACCTGCTTTGTGGAACAAGGTCTGCTGAGGATGCTCGGGGCTTTATATCACCTGGCAGGTATCACAGTCTATCCTAAACCTTTGGAAATAGTTTTCTAATGGAATCTTGCCTGCCTGGGGAAAAGTCTGTACTCATCCTTGCTTTCTCACTGCTCTGGGCTCCAGTTAGAACCAGTTTTTCTGAAATAGAGTTTTGCTTGCCCCTGAGAAGGGCCCCTCCTCAGCAATGACCTGTTTCAGCACTTCTCCCTGAGCAGTGTCCAGGTACAGCCCACGCTGTTGAACCTGGGGCTGAGAGAGAAAGAGAGCACATTAAATCTATAGCAAACAGTGCACAAGTGAGCCGTGCTGTTTCCTATTGTGGCCCTTTCTCCTTTGAACTGATTGAGGGCAGGGCAGGCTGAGCAACAAGGGCCAGGGGTGAGCTGGGGCTCAGGGAAGTGTGTGTGCCTACAAGCAGCTCCTGAGAGGGAAATCTTCTCCTTTACCTCTCATGAGACTGGGGAGCACAGGAACTGTTCTGAGAGCAGCACCTCTGATTGTTTGGATGCTCACTGCGAGGATTGCCTGGATGCAATCCCCCCGGGGGAAACCTGCTGGTGTTTCCACTATTTACTCGTGATTGTGGCAGCATCCGAGAGCCACAGGCACGGTTCAGAGCCCCCTTGTGCAGGGAATTGATTATGAGCAGGATTGGGATGAAAGGTGACAGTTCCTCAGGGACTGGCTGAAGTTTGGTGTTTTTCTCAAGTTTTATGGAAAAAACAAATTGGCTCTTAAAAGAGTGTTGGAGCTGGTGGTATTTATGGCCAACCTGAGCAATAAAGCCCCTTTCAGCATTTGCCTTAGGAATGTGAGCAGTGGAAGGCTGAGGCCTGGGAAAAGGAGTTTGTAAGCCAAATTCCAAAGATGCTGTTGAATTCAGGTGGCAAATTCTGGCATTTTAGGCAGTACCTGTGTTTTCAGGAAAACCTGAGGAAAAAAAAAACAGGTTAGAGAAGATGTGGAAGTCATCTTCAAGGGGGAAACTGTTTGCTATCTGTTGGAAGATCTAGTAACAATGTGTTTAAACATTTGCACTGTGGAGGGTAAAGAAGTTGGTAAATACCTGTGAAAACTTTCATTGTTTTCTGTCAACTGTGACTTTTTCTTACCCTCCCTTTTCTATTTTATTTTGTTGGCTGAGTTTGGTTTTGCTTTTCTTTTTTACTTTTTAAATCAAAAGAGCTCTCTGGGAATTACTGTAGATCTTCTTCAGAATTCCTTTGTAAGACACTGTATTTTTTTGTTTGTCTAATTCATGCTGAGAAGCAGCATAGCCCACAGGAAGCACCATTAATTTCAAGGAACCAATCAGCTTTAGTAAGGCTATTAGTTGAGATTATTAGGTGAGAGTTTGTGCAATATTGAAAGTGCCAAGCTATTGCCAAATTTTACATTGATTTTTCCAATTGTCATATTTTTTGACAAGTGTTGTAATTGTTTACTGGAAAAGGAAATGAGTATTCGTGTTCCTTCTTTTGCTGCCTCTCTGTTTTAGAGAGAGGAGTAATTCATTATCTCACGAATAGAAAACAATTAAAGTGTTGTTTCCTTAATGACTGCATGATAATGGAGTAACAAAACGGTGCCTCAGACCCGCAGCTCTTACCAGAGTTCTTGGGAGGGAGACGAGTGCTGTGTGCAGCTGAGCTGGCATCAGAAATGTCTCATTTCTCCTGTGCTGGGGGTGATTGAAATCTCCCTGCAAGCTACTCTATTAGATATGCTTATGCACTACTGAAAAGAAAAATGCAGGCAGTGGAAGAAAATACCACTGCAAGCACACCCTGAATATAGGAATACTTAATTTGTAGGCAGAGCTTCACTTATCTGGCTGGGAGCCAGTTTTTTATGATACAGGCAGCAGTGTTTGTTTAATGTGTCCCTTATCAAATCCCAAAGCTAATATTTGCCTTAGTCCTCTATGAAGATAAACAGGAACTGTTTGAGTGAGAATTAAGATATTGTGTATCATACTCCTCAGAACTGCATCTGGGTACTTTGCCTTGAATCCAAAGAAATGTCTTGCAGATGTGAGTTCACACTCTTCAGAGCAGGCTCTCTTTAAAGCTAGTTTATGTAGTTAAAGTACTTGGGGAGGTTATAGCAACGAGGGAGATCTTGATTTGCATCAAATGCAAAGCATTCTGGAGTTGCTTTGAATCCATCAACCACCTTTGAGGTCAAGCTCTTGGTCCTGAAGGTAGTAAAGAGGTGGTATTTTGAAGCAACTTGTAGAGGACTTGTGCATTCCTGCAAAGAGGAGTTCTGCAATCCCAGCCTGGCTGTGCAGGGCAGGTTGGTTCATGTTCATCTCCTGTGCTGCACAGCACAGGCAGAGCTTACAAAGTTTCCTTGCCTTCAGTGCATTTGTTCCAAAACTGCATTTAAAAGTAGAATTATTCTCCCTCTACAAATTCAGATTTGAAGACAAGCAGCAGCATGAGGACTCCTACTGTGACTGGTCAGGATAAAAGTAAATAAATGGGTGGTAAAACAAATGATTCCTGGATGCCACTGCTGATGCTTGTCAGGACCCCCCACCTTCCCCATCACCAGTCCCTCAAAAACCCAGTACAGTCAGGTGGCTGCAAAGTTTAACACAGCTTTATTGAAGCCTGTGAGAAACAATCTGGTACTATGGTGGTAATGCTAGGGAAATGTGCATGAGGGAAAAAAGGTAAGGGACTTAGAAGGCAGAGTCACAGCAATGCAGCTGGGGAAAGGAACAACAACAAATAATCGCTGTATTAAAATAATATGTAGTATGTTTTTCCTCACCAAGCAGTATACGCGTAGCATTCAAAGCTGAACAGGAAAATCTGGAAATATCATGAAGCTATGAAAAGAGGATTATTGTGCAAAAAGAAATCTGTAGTAATGAGGAAAAACAGCATTTCATGCTAAGGGCAAGCTTTAAGTATTGAGATAAGAACAATAGCAATGGTTAATGCTGATAATCATGAACATTTGAGGTTTTCAGATTCTTGCCAGGCTCACCACATGCTTTGTCAAGCTAAATGCTGGGAGGAAGCAATGTAGCTGGAACTTGCTGGAGTGCCTTAGGTGGAGAATAGGAAACCTTGTTTCCTGGCAAATAACTTTTCAGCTAATGCTTTTTCTGCAGTTTTTGGCCAGCTGCGCTGTTGAGTGAAAATAATATTTGGGAGAAAGATGGCAGAACACATTGAATAATATACAACCTTCAAGAATAAATAGTCTCCATCCTAGTGGGGATACAGGAGTAGGCTAAAGTCTGTTTATTACCTGCATGAAGTAATTATTTTGTGCATCTCAGGAATATCAGAAAAGCATCTTTCCCTTTCTTCCACCTCAGGCCCCTGTGTTCATGTGGATGGCACAGCCATGGCAGGAGAACTGCTGCTGGTGATGAATGTGACTGTGAGCTTTGCCCAGGGCCCCAAAGGATGGGGCTGTGTGCCACAGAGGGGCAGGCACATGCCTTGCTGCTGAGTCCACAGGCAATATTTCATGTGACTTTCCCTGGAGGATTCAGACTAGAAGAAAACCCCTGCAGAGTTTAGCTGATCCATCCTTTACTCTCATATTGAGCCTTGTGCAAAGAAAATGAGAGCAGACACCAAGCTCTGTATTGTAGTGTGATGATTAGGAGCTATAGAACCAAAATAATCTTTCAGGTTGCTCCACTAGGATGGCATCAGAAAGGGAGTTTTGCCACACTTCTGGCTATAACAAGCACATCAGCTGAGTTCTGAGTAGACATTTTTACCTCTGGCTTCAGTACTTACTACAGGTAAAACAATCACCAGATTTCTTTGTTCTATTCCAAATTATAGCCTGAGGATTCATTTTAGTCCAATACTAGGGGTGGATTAGGCATTAATGGGGCAACAGTGGATTAACATCCCCTGCAACTGCATTGTTCATGCAGGCAAAACTCCCTGTGTGCATTGCCTGGGAGTGTTGTAGAGGCAGAGATGATCTCACCCTGTCTGCATTTTGAGCTGACCAGGCACCATATGGATGCAGTTAGTGCCGTGCCCTAATGAGAGATGTGGCATTTTAGCTTGGGGCAACATCTGACATTTACCATGTCTTCCACTTGGCTTGAAGCATGGGCAGAGTGAGCTGGTGCCTCTCTCAGTGTGAACATTGCCTCTGCCTGAAAAATATTGTGCAAAACTGTGCGTGAAAGACTTGCAGAGTGATTTTGTGAAATTGTTATAAAGTGAAACACTCTCAGTAATATGAAATTACTCCTATTAGAGCTGCAGCTTGAGTAGGTTATGTATGATCAAGAAGCACCAGTTCAAGTTCTCTTGTCCCTGATTTTCTATAAACACTGATTTTGGTAGTCTCCCACTGCTGGCACAGATTTTGACTACTGTCACATATTGCAAAAGGGAACTGTCTGAAATAGTTTCGTTTTCAGGCTGGATGCTGAATACTCTGGTAGCACAGGCACTTTAAAAAATACCAGGAGGAAAGCTTTTGAGGAACTTTGTCTTTATTAGTTTGATGAGGTATAAGTGTGCAGATGTCTTCAAAATCAAGGAGCCTTTAATGCCAAGTAGATGTATTTTTCTTTGGGGTTCAGCACATTAATCCTTATATTAAATAGCAAGGATGGGTATGAAGGCGAGCATATAGAGGTACATGTGTGATGTATATTACACAGCTGTACACATGTATGAGGTACATTTCTGTCTCTAAATGCACCTTCCCCTTCCTCCCTTCTGTAGAAGAAGATTTTCTTTTCAGGCACTGAAATTTGACAGCAGCAAACAAATAGGTGAAGAGACATTTTCCATTTAAGGTTTTGAACCTTAATCCAGGTTTTTCCTTCTGTTATTTTAAAGCTTTTCATCATTTTCTCCCCATTTTCATCATTTTCTCCCCATGTTCTTCTGCACAGGAAATGATCCAAGTATGGTAATTATGAAAACCCTTGTATCTATTAACCTGTATCCTGTAAGTCATTAACAAGAATTCATAGTGCAGCCTTCCATTTTATGAGAGAGTTATATAGCAAATGGAGAGTTTCTGAAAAAGTACAATAAAATGATAGGCAACAACGTAGGAGATGTTAGGAGTGGAGCAGGAGAGAGCTGCTGCTTTATTTTCTGAAGAATGTGTGGTGGGAAGGGGACTTGGGCAGGTCTGTTCTGGGGTTAGAGCAGAACCTGGCTTCCACTGTGCGAAGTGGCACCACTAAATAAAGAAACTGAGGAAAGCCAGAAAGAACAAGCTGTTTCTCAACAGATACGTGAGAATGGAGCAACTCCCACGGGAGGCTGAGCACGAAGGAGAGAGAAATGGCCCAGCCAGCATGGCTGCCTCATATCTTAATATAGCCCTGCTTCTTGGCAAAGCAAGGGGGTGAGGCCTGGTGGAGGAGGAGAGCTGGGTTTGCTTTCCCCAAACCCTGTTTGCAATAGGAAAGAAATCCTGCTGGCTGTGCTGCAGCAAAGCATTGGGGTTCAGTGATCTGCCAGTGAAATCCAGCTGTTGGAGGTGCATTCCTCAGTGCTTCCAGCAAATCCTGCCTGCCCCTTGTCTGCAGGAGGTCTGTACTCAGTGGGGAATGACCTAAATGTCTGGACAGGAGGAGACTCCATCCTGCTGCTCACAGAACCTCTCCTCTTCCCTCTGACCTCTCTCCCCCAAGCCTTAGAAGCAAGTAGGCATGGCAAATGTGATCTGGGAGCTTGCACTGCAGACCTGGCAAGGCGCTGTCACCATCATGGGTTTCTGCAGGCTCAGGCTGAGCTATTTTGATGTAAGACATTGCTTTTGCCTATTCCAGACCAACTTTTATCATACAAAACAAACAAAAACTCTAAGCAAAATAAAAATGATTGACTACATTGCACAGTAAAAATCACTTCTAGACCTAATCCTGGGCATTGCTTCAGCAATACATTTTGGCAGGTAGAGAGATGATAAATATTGAGCTCTTTGCTCACTATTGCTGTCTCTTACATGGCAGCTGTCCCACAGTAATTTCTGATTCCCTACTCCCATATCCATCTTATTGAACTGTAGACCCTATTGACTCTTGTTTTTCCTTTTTCCTGTTTTTGTTAGTGCCTCTTGGTTCTGCCCCAGCCTTTGTTCTGGGCACTCTGCCGGTGTTCCTCAGTAGCCTTCCAGCTCCTTCCTCCAGTTCTCCACCCCTCCTAGTGACTCCTTCCCTCACACATTCCCTTCTCTCATGCACACCCCGCTGTTCCACTTCTTATCCACATTTTCCTACTTTTTTCTCCTCCTACACACTTCTTGTTTAATGCCTCCCTCCACTTCTGGCTGCATGTCAACTATTGTAGCATTAAAAATTACTAAGAACTAATTAAAATAAAAATATCCCTGATGCATTGTTTTTTAGGACTAGATTTGTAGTATCCTATCAGTCTACTTACTTTTTTAGCAAAAGAATTTACAGCCACTTCAAAATCCATTAAAACCTTTCCAGGTTCTCACCTTATTTGAAGCTTCATGTCATATACATTACATATCTGTGACATATGTAGTGTTTAATAGCTACAGCATGACATGATCTTGTTTCAGTTGAGATCTCTGTGCTGTTGAGCCCAACCCAGGAATGTGTATTTCTGTGTCCTGCAGCTTGCTTTTCCTTTGAAGAGTTGTGCAGTGGCACACACAGGACACAAAGCTATTCTTCTAAACAGCTTATGCCTGAATATTTGGTTTTACTCAGGACATATTTACACAGGTCTTGCAGGACATGTCACCCTTCAGCCTTCAGTCATAACCTGCTCTCTGAATGCCAATCTCCAGCTATTGCCAACAGTAAAATGGTGAACCTTGCAGGGAAATGAAGGTTATTTAGAAAAAGTCACACAGTGCTCATGGCGTGTGGAAGTGACAATTGACTCTGCAAATGCAGGCAACTTCCTTGTGTTCATAATTTGTTTACCACTAGTCAGATGTTCTCAGTGTCCCTTTTTCCATGTCTCTGGCAGTGCTGTGTTGAGCTGCAGTGATTCAGGGACCAGGCAGTGAGTTAATGCAGCTCATGTTGTCACCCTCATGGGGCTCGTTTGCCTACAGGCATGTCAGAAGGAACAAGTAATAGAAGGGCATATATAACTGTAGCTGGCAGCGTACTGAAAAGATGCTGAAACTCCCTTTAAATGGATAGTGTAGGACATCAGGAGCTAAGTAGCTGAGGAATAAGATAAATTTTCTTGAACAGTGCTGTGTTTCTGTAGTTAGGCTGTGCCTGGTACTTGATCCAAATGAGTATGTGTATGTGGTGTGCAGTGCAGTCATCCCTTGTGTGCTATTTGTTCCTAACACTGTCTTGCACATTTCCAGTATCCATCACCGTTCACATCACCTGCACTTCTACACAGCTTAAGCCTGATGGGAGGGAGTAAAGAAGGCAAAGCCAGAGTTTTCTCACTGCAGATAATGGCATAGGGGTTACAGCAACTTTCTGCTCCCTACCTTCAGGAATTTGAAGGTTCAGGGTGCTTTTCCACAAACCTTGAGGCAGGAGTAGAGAAGCCTGTAGTGTGATCGATGCTGTGTTGGTTGATGTTCTGCTCTTTCACAGTGTGCCTGCACAAGCCTGAGCCTGTATGTGCAGCTTCAAACTGGAGAGGCCAAGAGCAAACCACGTGTCCCTCCTGTTGGTGCAATCTAGGCTTGGTTTAGCTGCTGGGGATCACCCTGCAGAGCAGAGAGATGCAAGCTTGTTCTCTCTCCATTTTGGATTAGATTATGGCTGTTGGCTGAATGTGTGTGTCCTTGAATTTGCTAATTGTGTTTTTCTAATTATTCTCCAGCAACAGGCACTACAGGTTTTCTGGGCACTTTGCACCAGGACACAGCAGACTGCGTTGTAAGGAAAATGTAGGACAGCCACACACACACACGCATAAAAAGTCATGTAATCTCTTGTGATGATCCAATGTGATTATCTGCTGAGATATTCCAGGGAACTGTACAGACAAGTTGTTCCAAGGCCAGATTTTCACTGAAGGGAGTGAAGAGTATCACGATGACTTTGGAATTTGGACAGTGTATTGCAGCTGTGATCTGAGGGAGAGGAAATGTTGGAGAGTTTAACACCATTGACTGGCAGAGGAGCAATGCTAGTGTGCAACCTTGCTGCCAGCCAGTGTAATACAGTTCCCAGTTTGGATCAATTCCAGCTCTCAGACCCCAATTTACTAACCATGGTAGGAAGGACACGAGTTTTCTTTTAGAAGGTCAGTATTATTTAAGGTTATTGAAAGTGAGTAAACCTGTTTCACCTTTATGAACAAAACATTGCTGTGGAGTTTTTAGGAGCCACACAGTTATAATGAATATATGATACTTCATGTGGTGTTTAGCTCAGCCTGAGAGAGAGAAAATAATGGAAGTCTCTTCTTTCTGCCTGGGTGTTCAAATGAAGGAAAATCAAAGCTGTTATACCAGAGCTATATATCAGCTAACATATTTTAGGAACTGTGGAATGATCATAATTACAAAAAAGTCCTCCAGAGAGAAATTATGAGTCATAGTTTATGTTCTCTTTGGTGTTGCTATGGAAAAAGAGGTTAGTGCCAATGGTCATACAGCAATATTAATCTCTGATCTGAAAGAAAAATAAATAACAATCTCTAGCTTAACCCAAAGCAGATTTATTCCCAGTTACTGCAGCACACTCCATTAAAGGGGATAACCACATAAGAAAAATTAAAGATGACATTGATTATCAGTTTTCAACATGCAGTTAGGGAGAGTTCCTTATTTGAATTCAGGCTCCTGCAAATGACTTGGTGGAGTAAGAGGAAGGGAAAAAAGGCAGTTTGAGCAAAAGGAGGGCAGGAAAGATCAGCCACCACTGACAGCTGCAAGTATGCTGATTAAAATTTCTTTATGCATGCAGTTAGCCTCAGCCCGGGGTGGATGCTGGTGCAATGTAAATCCTGAAACAAAACCCTGGCAACGGGCAGTCTAAAGTGGTGGAAAGTGGCTCTCAGCCTTTTTCCGATTATTTGGGAAAGCCAGGGCGGTGAGTCAGGGAGTGGTGGATGCTTGGGTGCTGAGTCAGCACCTCCGGGGCTCTGCCAGTAGTTTCCTGCCCCTCGTTTCCTTGCCCAGGCAAAGCCCTGACCAGGGAGAGGCCAAACAGCTGCGTGCTGCCTTCGCTTTGCTATGGGTGAATCTTTTTTTCTTTGCCTGTAGCTTTCTTTACCTGACAGCTTCCCTTTGACACACAGAGCGAGTGTGTGTTAGTGGGTCACAGTAAAACTTTTACCCCTGTCTGCCTGATGTTTTCAAGAGCTGTAGCTACTTGCACTTGCTCTGTCACTTGCAGCTCCCGACAGCACACACCTTGCAGTCAGAACTTAGCTTGGAATTTTGCTCACAATGCACCCTGCAAAGCAGGGTAGAGCCTTCCTTTCTGCCACACTGCTGCATCTGCTGTGCTGATGGCAGGAAAACTTTTTGTTGGGTTGATGAGCTAAGCAGATTGGTTTGGGGAGATACACGGATCTCATGTCCTGCATCTGTGCACGCAGCTTACTGATGATCGCTGTACGTGTGGCCCCAAACCATTGTGTGGCTCAAAGCGTCTTTTGAGCCAGCTGAAGGCTTTTCATGAACTTTCAGGGTTGGACTGGCCCCATGTGAAGAGTTTGACCTCGAACAAATTGCCATTACTTCACTAATTCTTCTAAGCTTACCTCCTTTTTAAGTGTGTGACTATCAGTCATCAGTTGTGCAGCTGCTTGGCATTACAGCCTACAACAAGAAAGGGTTTTCATTGCATCAGTGTAAAGGGCTGTCCAGGTGTATTTTACCTTCTGATCCTTTTCTTCTCCCCTTTCTTCTGTCTGTTAAAGAGACAGAACATGCTTCACTCAGGCCCATAGGATGGCTTTCACTGCACTCTCTTATTTGACAGTGAAATGGTCCAGAAAACCCGTATCTATGCCTTTTCAGAGGAGCCGGCTCGTGGATTAGCACGTGGGGGTCAGCGTGGGATGCTCTTTGCTCTTTCCCCTAAAAGGGGACAGAAATGTCAGCTGGTTTTGTGTCATTGAAAATGGAAGTATCAGCAGCTGCTGAGTGCTGCTAGTTTAAATATTTATACCATAAGGGCTTCATCCCACCCTTTTTCTTTGTGCAAAGCTGCTGCCGATTCCGGTGGAGGTCAGACTCTGAATCTGTGCAGCAGCTCACAGGTCAGGTCTCCCAAGGAATAATCGTACAAGTGGAGCTCACTGTTACTGTGTTAGGAAGCGTAAACAAGCAGTTTTTAAAAAAAGTAATTATGTAGACAAACCTGTCAGCACAATCATGGAATACTCATGCATATGCCTGACATCTGCCAGCCTGACGAGATCCAGGCACATACTTGAGATGCTTGAAAGAATACAGTGCTGCTGGTCCCACAGTCTGTCTCCTCCCTCAAACAGTAATTCTGCAGGCTGATGTTTTCAGTCAGGCCTTGAGAGTGGAAGGCAAGGGAAAGAAACAGCTTGGGAGGCATCTTGAGAACCTGAGCTTGCTTCCTCCTCTGGTTTATAAGACAGCACAAAAGCAGACATTCACGAGTTGAGAGAACATTTTTCTCTCTTGCAATGCATGCTTTCTTTTGTTTATTAGGATTACAGACCCACCTGTCCTTGTAAACGTGCAATTGTGATGGAGAAAACATTTAATTCTAGTCCTGCAACTGATGGCTGTGTGTGTGCTGTATTCTGAAGTGGGTATTTGAGTTAATTCCCCCAGATGCTCAGTATCTGCATTTCCAATGGTTTTGCTGGATAGCATTGTAATGCTCTTAGGACACTGTGCGTGGGATTCGTTTCAGCATCTCTAAAACTGGATAAAGCATGACCAGGGGTATTGTTTGAATTAAAGCTTAGCAGGACAAACAAACCAGCATATCTGAAAGCAAAATGTAAACATGATGCTGGGGCTCCTGGTTAGCACGTCGTGGCTGTGGGAGGTTGACAGCTGCTGCATAAAGGTTAAACGTGCTTTCTTTGGCCTGTCAGTAAAATTAAGCCTGCTAAAGACTATGTGGCACTCTAGAAGACAAGAGTTTATCTGTGTGCATAAACAGAACATAGTCTTCCATATAAATATGCTTTCAGGACTATTTAGAGTATTAGGAGTATGCTGCAGTCCAATAAAAAGATGCAGATTGAGCCAGGAGATTTTGGAAAGTGCCTGAGTACGTTTAGATGGGCTAGAAGTGTCTGGAAAGCAAAGCACTGGTGTTTGCATTGCTAAATAACACCATAGGATGAGAAAGAAAATAGTGTAGATACAACAGGGACATGAACTGAAGTAATAAATACCTGACCTTTAAATTTCATCTTTGCCAGCTTCTCAGACTGCTTCTCCCAAAGACTGACATGGCTATGGTTTATATTATGCTTTTATTTGTCATATTCATAGTTAGTTACAAGTAAAAATTATTGAAATCCACTGTAGTTAATACAAAATAAAAATATAGCTGCACCAGTTATGCCATGATCTTTCTTAGAAACAGTATCTTCTATATGATACCATGCACTTAAGAGCTTAACTCTTAATAGTACTTACCTACACTAAGCTCTGACTAACTTCCAGTGTGATTTACTGGTTACAGATATTATCCCTGTGGAGTAACACCTGTTAATTATTTCATAATGGTACTTCTGCTGTAGCTTGTATTTCCCCTGTAATTTGTGATTCTAAACACAAAAGGAAGCAACCTTTTAGTGCAATGTTAAGTATCAGTAGAATTTTTATGTATATAAAAAAATAAAAAAACCCACTGCATAAACAACCAAGGATGTAAGGGAACTGTTGTGGGTATTGTGCTTCCCTTTCCTCCCTTGCCCCTTACCTTTAAGTGACAGGAATGAACATTCATAGTGAACAAACTACCCTGTAACCTCTCATTTTCAATTAATTTTGAAAAATTACAGACTACTAATTTTGAGAGCAGGTGGGTGACTTTGATCAGAGTTACTAGCAGAGAACCAAATCCTGTGGCTTTGCAGGTTCATACTTACATAAACTCATCCCTGCCATGAAGTTCAATCCATAACACATTGTTCCCTTTGGACATGCCTGAAAGAGTATTTCACCTTTTTAAAGAAATTGTCCTTACATCCCTGTAATTATCTAACTCTCCTGTGTAGATATAGCTCTATATATGAAATAATCTGTAAAAAGATAAATTATGCTATTTTCAAAATACTCTGAGATACAAAGTTGTGCAGGTGCAAAATTTGATAGTATATTGCTATAAAGACTATGAATTAATTAGTGTTATCTGAGTATATATACTTTAAGCTGGGAGTATAGATTGAATACTCTGGGGGGTTATTTTTGCTTTTTTTACATTTCATAGCATTTCATGTTTTCTTCAGGATACCTTCATATTCCTATCAAATACTTATTTTTTTCTTTTCAATTTCTGAACCCTTAAAGGTACAGTAACTGATCACACATTCATGCTTGTCGTTAATGTATTTCCATAACTCTGTTAGATTGAAAAATACTTTTTTTTCTTCCCCCCCCACCACCTAAACACAGTGATTTCTTCTAAATTAATAGCGAGTGACTACTGGCAAAAATCTTTCCCTTGCTGAAATGGATGGAACTGGGTTTTCAGCTTTGCCCTCCAAATACTCTGCTCTTTTAGTCCTATGGTGCCGTGGAGCAAAGCCCTAAACAAACTGTACATGTGTGCACAATTACTGAGGCTGTTAGTATTCACAGAGCATGGCAAGGCAACTGGAATCAAACATTCCCACTGGTATTCCTACATTTACATACAAAACTACTCACAGTGCTGGGAAATACTGGGGGGAAGAAAAGAGAACAGAAATGCTTGGGTCTCGACTACTCTCCACGCGTTCCTCTGACCTAACTCTAAGAAAGCCAGCTGATCAGCTCGCTTCTACCAGACATCCTCTCTTCCTGCTAGTCTCTGACACCAGCTGGCAGCACCTCTAAATTCATGAACACCAGTGACTCGGCCTAAAACAGAGCACGTTGCAGCTTTAGTCGTTGACCTTGTCCACTCTGCATTCCAACACGATGCAATAAATTACCACTGCAGAGGAAAGGATGGAAGAGTCGCTTCTCCTGCCCGTGCAGCTGGAACCAGTTCCTCGCCTAAGGAAAACCGTGTGTGTCTGGCAGGCGAAGGGGGGCTTGGGCTGCCTACGCTGTTTGGTCCACCTGCAGGACGGCTGCTTGGGTCGTTTCTTCGTCAGATTGTTCCGCCTCCCCGCCAACTGGGTTGTTTCTCTCATCGAACAGTTTCTGGCTAGAAACTTCTAGAGGCACCCCGTACTCTTCGTCATCTTCCACGATGGACAGCTCGATGTTGTTGTTCATCGCGGCCTTCCCTTCCGCTCTGGCCTCCTTCTCCAGAGAATCGACGGCTGCTTTGCCCTCCTCGGCCAGGGAGGTGGTGGGAGTCATATCCGAGTGCATGTCGGCGAAGGACATTTCGTCCTCGTTCTCAGCCTGGTCGTTGCTTGCAGTTTCTGAGGGCCTGTCCTCAGCTTCTGCGGGGCTTTCTCCCTCCCGGCCTTTCTTCGTGCTGAATCCCACTTTGAAACCTGAGCCCTTTGCAGAGGAGGATTTCTGGTGATGCACAGTAAGTGACTTCTTGATCTTTTCTCTCCGTTCAGGCGACACGATCTTTGTGCTGATCTTGTTCATCTTCTTCTCAATGTTTTGGCGGGAAAATGCTTTCTTGAGGCTGTCCACCTTCTTGAGGCTGGATCTTTTAAGTTTCTCAGCTCTTGATTCTTCTGTTTTCTCCTCTGCACTGTCATCCAAGTCATCTCCCTCATGAAACATTTCATCATCTGAACCCAACTCCACTGTGTGCAAGGTTTCTTCCAGTGTTTTGTTCTCATCCACAGGCTCTTCTTTTCCTTCTGTAATGCTAGGAATGGGCTCTTTTGCAAAAACACTGGCAGGGATCTCATTTTCCTCCTGAAAGAATTGACAGTATTTGAGTTTCATAGTTCACAGGATTAAAATTTAGTAAGCAAAGCACAATCCTGAAAAATTATTCCCCCCTCCTCCCCCATGATGAGATGAATGCTGAACATTTACTGTTTTTTTCCAGTAAATTTTACATTTAACCATTATTTTTACGTTTAACCAGTAACAAACCCCTCAAAGCCCACTGAACCATTATCTGGCAAAGTTTAAGACTTCTGAGCTGTCAGCTCTAAGACTACTCTTTCAAAGTGACTTGGGATGTATGTAGAATGGAAATTCTGTTCTTTTAATTTATATTAGATACTCTTTAATGAGAGTTTAGCTGTCACATTGTGCACCTGTCCCTGGGAAGAAGGGAGGGTATGGTGGGGAGGGAGGTTGTACTGCAGACCCCTGGGCAGACCTCCAGAAATCACATAACCCCACAGAGCTCTCAGTTTCTCGAGCCAATGACTGAGAATATCCCAGCAGAGGTGTTGGGTGCATCTGGGAAGTATCTCAGATGGCAAATGCAGTTAGCACTTTTGCCATATTCCTGGAAAATATACGTTGCTGTTAGAAATGGATTGTTGATATTGAGAAACCAGTAAGTTTATGGTGTTTAGCATATCTCCTATTTTACAGCTATTTACAGGAAAAAAAAAAAACCAAACTAATAAATTGTGTTGGTAAACATTAAAATGTGGATAGGACAACTCCTTGAAATGTAAGGATACAAATTTATGGTATACAAAAATAAAAAGACACTATACCACATAGAGAATAGGAGCTTGTAGCTAACAGGGTAAGTATTGCTTTTTAGAAACAAAACCAAGAAAGGACACAGAAAGAAAGAATCTAAAACCAGAGCAAGGGCAAGGGCAGAAGCTGCAGGTCGTAGCAAGGGATGTCTGTGCCCACTGAGTGCAGAAGCTCTGCGATCCCGAGCAGCTCAGAGGCAGCACAATGAACACTCTGTTCTGTGCAGGTTTGCAGGCATCTGCCCATGCAAAGAAAATGAGGCTCCGTGCACACTCCCTTCTCCTCTCAGCGCTTTGAGCCTGGGATCTGCATAGTCTCTACTCATTACCTTTTTTATCACTTTCAGACAGAGTGCATGCAATTTCACTTCCTCACATGCATTGGAAGGATTTTCTTTTCCCTCCTCCCTCCACATTTATCTTTAGATACAAAAAGCAGTAAGTGCTGAGTGAAAATGGTTGTAATAGGCTCAGATCTGTCCCTAGTGGGCCTGAGTGTACAGTTAAGGGGAAAAAAGGCCACATACCACTTCCAAGTTCATGCTCATTATTTCAGGACTGAGCATACAGTTGTGAACACTGCAGAGAATAGTGTCTTGGGTTAAATTTGCTGTCAAGGCTGTTGTACATGGTTCTTGTTTAGTCTGGGGAAGAGGAGGCTCAGGGGTGACCTTATTGCTTTCTACAACTCCCTGAAAGGAGGTTGTGGCCAGGTGTGGGGGTCAGGCTCTTCTCCCAGGCAACCCGTGACAGGACAAGAGGACACTAAAACTGTGTGTCAGAGAGGGTAGGTTGGACATTAGGAATAATTTCTTCACAGAGAGAGTGATTAGACACTGGAATGTGCTGTCCAGGAAGGTGGTGGAGGCATCCCTGGAGGTGTTTAAGAAAAGACTGGACGTGACACTTGGCATCATGGTCTGCTTGACAAGGTGGTCTTGGGTCACAGGCTGGACTCAATAATCTCATTTGCAGCCTAATTGTTTCTGTTGTTCTGTGATTCTGTTAAAAACTAGGCCTACTTTGTTAGCCCTTCTGGAACCCAAGAATATGCAATAGGCAGAATAATTTTATACCATATATATATATATATATATATATATATATATATATATACACACACACACACACACAGAGTGATTTGAGTATGTTGGTTAATATCCTGCGTGGATATAAAAATGAAAAGTATAAAAGAAATGGATGTTGGTTTGACAGTTTGTACATGCTTTATTCCTATGGGTTCTGCACACCTTTCTGGGCCAGTGGCCTCAGTCAGATACACTGGCACACAGCTTTACAAGCCCTCTGCCCGCAGTGGAACATCTAAGGAAGCCCACACTCTTCTCCTGACACCTATTGTGTTGTTGCAACTGTCGGCAACAGTGACCAAGATAACAAAACAAAGGAAACCTGCACCAGCTTTAAGTGAAACCAGCTGTTAACTGCTGTACAAATATTTATATTTTCTCTCCACTGCAGTTAATGAAATGTGGATTACATGAGTGGGTGCAGTGTTGAATTATTCCCCAGAGCACGAGAACTCAGTATAAAACATAATTTTCATGTCTAGTGCATTCTTTCCAAACCTAGGTAATCATGCAGAGTTTTAGACATCTGAACATTCAGGTGTGAGTGCCTGAGTGGTATAGAAAACTCTGATTTCAATGAGTAGAGAGGTGGGTTGTTACTTTTTAAGTATTTTATCTAGGAAAGTGGTGTCATATGAGTTTAATCACAGCGCAGTCAGAGCCAGAGATGGGTCTGAAAGGTCCTTCTCAAGGTCAGTTTAGCTCTGTCTAAACTGAAGTGCTGCATGCAGTCTCTAGAAGAATATGGATATAGATTTGGGTACAATTTTTATCAAATTTCTGATTAAGAAGAAGAGAGACTGTCAAACTACCCATGTTTATAAAGGGAAAACAAACAAGCAAACAAAAATATACTATATAATAATGAGCTAATGATTGAATTAAAAGAAGATCCTAGGTGGTCTCTGGCTATCAGGCAGTACTGGAATTCAAGTGATCACCCCTCTGTCTAAGCTTCCTGCATGGCTCTGGAAAACATCAGCCTCTGGGCATCTATTTGTGTGCTTATAAAATAGGAATGATACGCTTCCTATGTCATGCTTCCAAAAGACTTTAGGATTACAGGAACTATTAAAATGCAAATGAAAATAAATTAAGTAAAATGCTTTGAAAACATGAGGGTGCTACAGCAGGAATGCTCTGTGGTGGAATAGACATTTCTATTTCAAACATGGTTACTGATAACATGTTGTAAGTGGGCTAGTGATAACTTTTTAGTCTTACAAGTTTATGTGACAGCTGTATTTTGTTTTTGATACATTTTTAAGCAGTCTGCTATTTCATTTAGGAAGACTAGGAACAATACACTGAAAAATGCCAGCTGTTACAAACTGCATAACTATTTTCCATGCCAAAAGAAGTAGAACTTTGATCTTTTCTTCTTGATCTAATCTAAAATTCTAAGAAAGCAATACACCTTTGTATTTTCCACATCTGAGTTCAAAAACAGCCCTTGCATTTTTTTTCTCAGATGGGCTTGACTGTAGGTAGCTAGCTCCTCTGAATTTTATTTTTCCATGTAGGAGATGAATAGAATAGTGGAAGTCCTCTGCATAAAACAACGCTTGCTAACACTAGTAATACTTGCATAGTTAAAATTGGTGCCGTCCTTGTGGCTTTTATCAGCCATCCTTGGGAACTTCCTGCAGGTCACAATTTCATCCCTATCTGTTACGAAAAGGAATAAGATCCGTAACAGTGTACTACAAAACTGGGTGGCCTGAGTCAACAGGTAGTTAATTTACTCAGGAAGTGCTGATTCTCTGATGCTGCATGAGGGAAATCAATCTGGTTTGGTTTGGTTTTTTTGTTATATTTGCTGTATGAGGCCATGACCTTCAAGAAGGAGAGATGGCATTTTCCCAGTCCTGCTCCTCTGTACGTTGCTATAATATGCCCAAATGATCACTAGCCTAAAACTTCTTTTGCTACACAAAATAGGTCAAAACATGACAAATCCTCCTGAAAGCATCTGCAGCTACTTTCCTTTGGACAAATGCAGCTCTGCAGGCTTGGGTGTCACAGTGGGGAAGAGAGGGCAGGCAGGAGCAAAGTGCCAGCAGCCCATTTGCACGGCTCATGCAGGCTGGGGCAGTGGCTGCACCGTCCCCTGACCTCCCACAGCACAGCTGGGCCAAGCCCAAAGAGCCATGGGAGGTATTTTTGTCATTTATCAATATCAGAGTGTTCTCCCTGCAAGGCTCCAGTGGGGAATATAGCATTATCAGCTTGTAATTTTTCTGGTTCCCTCACTTGTTCATTTGTGAGACTGAAGTTGCTTTTGCAAAAGATTATTGCAGTGATCTGAACAAGAAGATACATTAAATGGCTAATTTTTGGTGCCCTCCTCTTGCTTCATTTTAGGATGAAGGATTTACCAACAGCAGCATCTGAAATGGACTTGAATGTGCTTGACCCCAAGCTGCAATTTTTACTTATTTTATCTGTCCTATTTCCATGACATTTAACCAGTGAATATGACATTTAATTGAAAAAATTAAACATGAGCCTTTTTTTAATCTTCCATTTTGCTTTTGGAGCTAACAAAGCAAACAAAACCCCCACCAAACCAGAACCAAAAAGCTGGTCATGTGGCATGAACAAAATAGAGGGGAACAATGCCAAAGCTTAACAAGGATTTTTAAAACAGTCACTTCAATGTTTTGCTGAATTGCTGTGTCATTTATAATAACTTTTGCATCCTCAAATTCTTGGAATGGAGCTCCCTTAAAATATGCCACCAATTAAAGAAATATATGCAGACATTCTAGGGAGAGAAAATGAAGAGATTTTAATGGAAAATATGTTAATAGGTGAACTTTTCTAAACACAGTTCATTCTCAGTGCATATGCAGAGGGAAAACTGATGCTGGCATGTGGCAGCACAACTTCATAAAATGCAGAGCTGGAGCTCAGTCGTGTGTTTTGGCTGAGCTCAGTGCTCCCACCAAGTATTAGGAGTTGAGGGTATATGGTGAATGCAGAACTGAATCGCAAATGTGAATTTTTATTTTCATTTTGAGCTGTCTCCCTAAGATGGGGAAGCTGCTTCTAATGAGGAACATGCTCTGTGAAGTTTGGCATTGTTTTTTTCAGTGGAAAAGAAGGATCCCCCAGCTGAAGAGGAGTCTCATACATCCAGATTCCCCTTTGTTTTCCCAGAGATCTGGCGTCAATACGGCTTCATTACTGTGACTTCTTCCTGCAATTGTTTTTCCATGGATTCCTGTGCAAGGCAGGACAGAAACCCAGCCAGCCTGCTGTTTTTTCCCCTGTGCAGTTATCCTAGCAAGGCAGTGGCCCTGCTGACTACCAGACTGTCCCTCCTTCAGCCTGAAAGGACATTGCTGGAGGAGGGACAGTCCATGCTGCCATTTAACTGCAGGCCACTGCCAGGAGCAATCCCCAGCTCAAAGATGAATTTTTTTGGGAAGTAAATTTAACTGCAGTTTTTCTTTTATTAAGTCTTGTGCTCTTGATCTGCATTGGCTTGGGATTGGTTAAGTTCATCATCCTGCACTGTGGTGATATATTTTCTGGTGAGAAGGGAACAGAGTCACCTAAATCCCTGTAAAAGCTGTGGAGAACAGACCTGCTGACCAAAGGGACAGGCAGTGGGTTTTCTTTATTGTTGTACTGGGACACGGGCCTCTGTTGTTTGCCTTAAGTTTGTGCAGTGTTAAGGAAAGGTTCAGAGGTTTAAACAGGCCTTAGCTTTACACCCCTATTTAGTGTCAGGAAACAAGCCAGCAGGACACCTCAAACCCTTCTTGGGGATTTTTACTGTTGCTTTACCCCTCAAAACCTTTCTTGGGGATTTTTACTGTTGCTTTCACCCAGTCCCTGCAGATCGCTGCCAGTGGAAGAGCCCCACCCGAGGTAATGCCAACTGTCCTGCACACACAGAGCTCTGTTTGTTTTTCCTCTCTGCATTATGTCATCCTATAATAGTAAATATTGAGTTCTCTGGAGGAAGACACTCCTTGCAACAGCAAGGCCTTAATTCTCATACTCAGAGATATGAGAAATGTTAAAAATTACCTTCCCCCAGGCCTTGCTGATGCACCCACCCCACAGGACAATGTCTAGGTCTGATCCTGGAGGCAGGAGTCAGTCATTAGCTAATGGGGCCTGGGAGATGGCAGTGTTTTGACACAGTTATGGATCCTAAATTACTTTCAGAACTGCAGAGAACATGTGTATTTTAATTTACCCAGTCTCTGGAATAATTTCCACATTCCTTCTGGGGTGGAAACATGCCGCAGCCCCTCCTCTTCTGGCCTGACAAGCGTGGACTGTAATCTGGGAGAACAATAAGCAGGGAAATGGGAGCTTCCTTTCTGGGGGAATTGCCTGTGCACTAACCAGGCCTGCCAGCTTTTTACAATCAAGCACTGCTCTCTTATTTTGGGATTGTTTAGGAAAAAGGCCCAACAACCCAAGGAGCAGGGTTAGTGGCTGACAGAGGGAACGCCCAGCTGAGAAGCTCAGTACGGTGAGGTGCTGGAGCTGTGACTACCCCAGCCCAGCATTTGCCCTCCTGCCCTCCCTCAGCGATTTGTGGAGGCCTGTCTTTATTTTTTTGAAATGTGTGAAAGTCACGTCCTGTGTTTAGTTAAAGCTCACGGCGTGCTCTATCCAGACCATTGCTTAAAAAGGGGAAAATATGCAAACTGCTGCTATCACTGGATGGACTCCCAGGAAGCTGAGTTTTTAAGCTGAATTTTTAGCTCATCCCTGAATGGGCCAGATCAGTCCTGCAGAGTGAAGCAGGGCACGAGGAGACAGGGAGATGCAGCCCTGCCCCTCTCCTGCTTCCAAAGGGTAGAGGCAGTTGTAGTTTTTAGGGGCATTTCTACTGCAAGTTTGCAAAATGGGCTCTTTCCTCAAGTGTGCCAAGAGTTTGGAAAAACATAAGGGCCGTTCCAGTTTACTTAAACCTCAAAATACACAACAAAACAAACCTTTCCCCAAACATATGCTTGGAGTTAGTAAAACACGGCTCTTTCCCTTCATTTGCAGAGAATAAAAGGTGGCAGTTTTCTCATGCATGCTAAGAGTTAGCAAAACAAGGTCTCTTTCCTCACGTTTGCTAGGAGTTAGTAAAAGACAACTTTATTTCCAAGACTGCAAGAGTTAAAGAGAATATTGTATTCTATTCTTTCCCAAAGTTTGCTAAAAGTTAGCAAAAAATAAAAAAAGGAAACAAAGGGGGAAAAGTGCATTTTCCCTGAGTTTGCAAGAGTAAAGAAGAAAGACAGGCCTTTTCCAGATTTCCTAAGAGTTAGGAAAACATGCTTTCCGCACGTCCACGAAGAGGAAAAGTTTCCCCTGAATTTGCTAAGAATAAAAGAGGGCACGTTCCCCAAGTTTAAGAGTTAGCAAAAGACTACTCTTTCCCCAAGTTTGCTAAGGTGCAAAGGTTTTTCTTCCACGTTTGCCAAGTTAGCACCAAGACAGCTCTGGTTGCCGGGGTTAGTAGGCAGTGAGCTGTTCCCCCGGCCGGGAGCAGGGCTCTCACCTGGAAGATGAGCACCTTGAAGCGGTCCCGGCGGAGCAGCTGGGCGTGGTGCTGCTCCAGGCGCCGCACCTGGTCGCACTGGCGGTCCAGGCGCTCCCGCACGGCGCGGGTGTGCGCGCACACCTTCCGCGACTTCTCCAGCAGCTTCTCCACCGCCTCCCCCGTGGCGCCGTGGCTGCGGCACAGCTTCACCAGGTCCCCCTGGATGCCCCGCACCGCCCCTTCCAAGCCCCGCTGCCTCTGCTCCATCTGCCGCTGGTGGCCTTCCACCGCCTCCAGCATGGAGACCAGCTTCTCCAGCAGGGCCAGCACGGTCAGCGCGTTCACCTGCCCGCCGCCCGCCTCCGCGGCCGGGAGCGGGGGCACCGCGCTGCCCGCCGCCGCCTCCCCCATGGCTGCACCGGGCCGGCACGGCGCGCCCGGCGCCGCTCTTAAGGGCTGCGCCTCCGCCCTCCCCCGGGGAGGTTTCGGGCAGAGCCCGGCCCCGGCCCGCCCCGGGCAGCAGGCTGTGACCGCCCCGGGACCGCGGAGCCTTCCCCCGTCCCGCCCGGCGGCCCGCTCCGAGCGGCCGGCGGGGAATTGTCGCCCCGCGCTCGCTGCCTCCTCGCCGGCATCAGTAGATGGCAGGAGATACCGCGGAATGCAGCCCCTCTGAAGGGGCGAGGAGAAGGAGGATGTGTTGCTGGTGATGGTCCGGGGAGAGATGTGGGTGTAGACTGGAGCTCGAGCCTGTCGTGTAGTCTGAAGGCCTTAAACTAATAAGGATAACTAAACCTGTTTGCATTATTGCTGTAATCGATATCACAATTATTACAATAATCGTATGTCGAAGTGCTTCTAAAAAAGTAAATTACTGCTGTAATAAATACATCAATTATTACATTATTACATATTAATTACATAATTACGTATTAATGTGCTCTGACAATATACAATAAAACGGTATCGGTATATTTATTCTTATATCAGCATCCTGATGATAATTTGTAATAATTGTCATAATACTTAACAGACTTATGAAACATTTACTTGTTTCCTTCTACCCCATGCAACACCAGACGGGGTTTTGTTTTTTTTTTTTTAATAATAATGTAAATAGTTTTATTTCCTCATTGTTATTATTGTTATTATTACAGGGCTTTAAAATAATTTAGGTGATGATTATTCTATTCTATTCTATTCTATTCTATTCTATTCTATTCTATTCTATTCTATTCTATTCTATTCATTTTGTTAGTAAAAAATCCAAAACAAACAAGTGTGTTGTTGCATGGGTGGAGGGAATGCCAGGAGCTTGGATTCCCTGCTTGGGATGTGGAGATTAGCTGGGCACTGTGGTTGTCCTGCTTGGATTTGCCAGGGTTTCTTCAGTAAAAAAGAATCATAAGGTTCAGCGTGGCTGTTTTGGGGGGATAGTGATAAACTGGGTGTGGTGGCAGAGGCACTGTGTTCCCAAGCACCAAAAGGAGCTATTTGGCATGAAGAAATACCAAGCTGTTTATTTAGAAAAGTGCATAACTCTTCCCGGGACAGACCCAAAGCTGTTATCACCAGGGAAAATGTTGCAAAATTCTGTGGACTTGGGTGTTTCATCCTGTACTGATGTTCTCAAGCAGTCAATATCTATCTTCTTTACATTTGCTTGGAAACAGGACTTCTTGCTGCAACACAGATGTTTCCAGTGCTTGGCTATATAGGATTCTAATATTTGGGTAGCTGACATATTACATTTTCTAATATTTGGTCAAATACACTTCATGATTTCCCTACATCCTGCAGGTTAAAAGCATCTATTTGGAGTCCAAAGGACCATGATTCCTGCCCTTTCCTTTGTACACAGAAGAAAAAAAAAAGTATTTTACCATGAAAAGGAATGAAACCTAATGACTGAAGAGCTATGCAAATGAGTAACCCATTTAAAATAAATACTGTGTGCTTGAGCCCCTGAATGTTCTGCAATGTTACCCTTTTTTGGTTTTGGTCCTTGCTTTTTTTTTTTTTTTTTTTTTTTTTGCCCTCAGGCTGCAACTTCTATTCTTCAAGTTGTGGGAGCTTGAAAAATGCATTTGTGAGTGAGTTCACTTCGGAAAAAGAATCACTGAGTCTGCCAGAGCTGTCCACAGGGGAAACTATGCTGAGACTGTAAAATATGCAGGCTGAGAGGGGAGTGGACATATTTTAAAGGCACAACCTAAACAAAACCCTTCTGTTTCCACGAGCTCTCCCTGCCAGCACTACCTGATACACCCTTCCCTAGGAAGGACGTGTTTGTGTCTCCAGAGGGCTGCCAGTGTCAGCCCCTCTCAGCATAGCATCCTGCCCATCTCGCTTCCTCTCTCCCTCCCTTCATTTTGGCTGGGACCTGAAGTCAAGGCAAAGAGGAGGAATTTTTGCAGAGAGCAGTGGCTTACCTTGCTCTGGCAGGGAGCAACCTGTGTCCATGCCCAGCTACATATCTTTCCTGTGGCAAAATAGCTTTTTAATTTTCCAAATTAATTTTTTCTCTAGCTTTGCTGGGCTGTGGCAAAGCCCTGGCCTGGCTGTGGTCCCAGCTGCTGGCCAAGCTGCCTTCCCAACCCGTCTCTGGAACCCGTCTCCTCCAGCCTTCTTGCATCAACCTTCTGCTGTACCTGGCACAGATGGATGATGGAGGAGAGAGCTGCCCTACCTATGGAATCTAAAGAAACACTCTCCTGACTCCTGCTGCAAGCCATCTACAAAGGCTCTGCAAGTTTTTGAGTGTTTAAAACTCCCAGCCCCGTGTGCATCCTACGGAGAAGTTGTGGCACCCCATGGGAACCAGCACAAAAAACAGTTTGGGTTCCTGGCCAGTCCTCTGACCCAGCAAAGCCAAGCCAGGGACAGCAGCCCTGATGGAGCTACAAGGGCCGTGGACACCCATGGCAGAGGATTCCTCAGGGTCCCCATGGCTTGGGAAGAGGTGCTGTGTTGTCCCTATGTTCCCTTCCCAGAATTGCTGCTTGGGCCACCAGCCCTGAGGCAACGCTGTAGGGAAAGGAGGGGTGATGAGAACAGGAGAAACAATGGCCCCAAACTGGTACCTGTCCCATTCTGCTGCTAAATTCTAGCTGGGGGTTTTGACACCAGCTGTCAGCTCTGATTACCTGTCACTTTTGTAACAACACTGTCAGGCTGCTGGGCTGCCAGTGCTTGGAGGAATTGGAGGATCTTTATGCAGGTTTGGGGTTTTTAATTTTATCGATTAATTTGGCAGAGTAGTGGAGGAGGTTTTTGCCAAGTTTCAATACAGATTTTACTAGTGAGAAACTTTCTAGAGGAAAACATTTTACATTTATTTAGAAAGAAGAAGCATTAAAGAGATTAAATTTATCAGGGTCATCCGATGTAAGTCAAGAGTTCTTTTCATGTAAAATCAATATGCGTGAATTATATGGACAAAAATTGGAGGTTAACTTACTCATTACTCACGTGGTGCTCAGGATAATAAATGTTTGATGCTGGAGCATTACTGATAATTTATTAGGCATGGAGTAATAGGTAAAACAAAATGACAGGAAAGGATGGAGAAGGGAATTAATAGGGGAGGGAAGAACGGCAGGGGCCATACAGGTCATCGTCATGTTATTGAATTTCATGTCCATGCTACCAGTGACTTTAAAGAGATGGTGGGAGGCCATCTAACTGCTGAGGTGAGGGGCTGGCTAATGGGAAGAGCTGTGGAAGGTGTGGGAGGAGAGCCCAGCATGGGAGGGCTGGTGCCTTGAGGGGCTGATGTCTGCTATGCTTGGACAGGGCAGAAAAGGGGATATGGATGGGACATGGCTTGGGAAGAAGTGGTGCTGCATCTCGTGCACCAGAGCCAGCAGTGTCTGCACCCAGCAAGGGCTGAAGACATGAAATCTGGTTGCCTGCTGCTGAAGGGCTTCTCTGAGGGCTGGGTCACAGTGCCATTTCCCTCCTGTCAGCCTGCTCCATCTGTCACAGTGACGCTTGTCATGCTGTTGGCACCTCTGCTGCTCAGCCAGGGTTGTTTGACACTGGTCAGAAGCTTCTGGGGAAACGGAGCCTGGACTGGCTGCTTTGTTAAACGTGTGATGATTGAGTGAGGTTTATGTTATTAGGCAGTGAGACTAACAATGCTGATGGGACTTACTCCAGTGGAAGACGTTTCCCCTCTCAGCACAGGTTGCTTCTTCCAGGGAACAGCCCAGAGAAATTAGTCTGTGAACCCCTAATGTTGCCTTTTGATGTTTTTTAAAAGAAAGGAGTATGTCTGTTACGAGTCAGCCTCACTGGAAGCACCCTGTTTGTTGTGCTCTGAAAGCATTAGAGAAGAAATGTAGTGGGTTAGAGAAGCAGGGGCTGATTTCCTGCATTGTCTCTGGCACCGAGCAGCCAGTCTGGACCAGTACAACTCACCCCAGCCTGCTGATGGATGCCAGCAACAGCAGTGCATTGTGGACCAGCTCTCCTCTAGCAGTAGTTACTAGCCCTTAAATTTTGGGAAGGTATCAGTATCTCAGATATGATGTAGTGTTTTGTGTAGAGGAGCAAGCACTTGAGCTGGGGAGGGGAAACCTCTTACTGCTCCCCAGCTCCTGAAGCGAGGGATTCAGCCCCGGGAGACTGCATGCAGCCTGGCAGGTCCAGGGAATATTTAGCATGAGGGGAGCAAGGGGAAACCCACCACCTGTGCACAAGGTGGATTGGGATCTGGGCAGCATGTGGGACCTGGGACTTCTGCTGGAAGAGAGGGAGCTTGGTGGAATGGGGGCTGTAGGAGGAGGATGCAGCAGCATCCTCGGCACCCTGGCAGCGTGAGCCTTTGAGAAGCAGAGAGAGGCTGCGGGTGAGGCGGTGGCTGGAAGAGACTCCAGGAAGCCACCACCCCTCCTGCAGCACTGTCCCTGGGGTGTGCAGGGAAGCAGGGCCCTCCCTGTAAGGGCTCTGTTTGTCCCATGGCCACCCAGCCTGCTCCCCACAGGAGGGAACCCCAGTGCCTGGCTCCCAGCTGGCACCTCAGTGCTCACAAGAATAACTGTATTTGGAGAGCCCACTGGTGAGAATGGGAAATTTGGAGAGTCACTGCTAGGAGAAATTTTAATATCTGGGGAAAGAGAGTGATGTGGCTGTCTGACAGGAAATGTATCAGCACAGAACAACATGAAACTGCAATTTTACTCTCTTGTGGAAATGGTATCCAGTAGAACTTAATATGCAATGAAGAAATCCACTTCCACTTTATCGGCCAGACTAAATCATGTTGTGCACAGGAGACTTCCTTTTGCTGTGTGCCAAGCAGTAATGATTCTATGCAGACTTGCAGACAAAGGAAAAAAATAAGCCACATAAAAATACCATATGTGCCAGGCATTTTCTGTGTATTTCCTCAGACATTCGAGGAGCACAATAATAAACTACGTGTTTGGTTTCTGTTTTTTTTTTTTTTTTTCCCCTTTGAAAAGCAAATTAAGTTTTGTGATGGGGGAAAAATAGTTTCCTTAGCTTCAGATAAAAGAGAATATTTCAGCTGCTCAGTTGGACTTTTCTGCAGCTCGGACAAAAGCGAGGTCAGGACACCAGCAGTTACAAATTGAACAGCATATGGCCGGTCAGCCCGGACCTGCCAGTGCATTGTATTCCTCTAGCAGATATGTGGGGCACGGAGCAGGAGGAGCAGCTCCATTAAAAAAATGATACAGAGGTGATACTAAAAGGACGTGAAAAATGGCAGGATCCGCAGGTTGGGCCATGATTACCTACAGGGAACAAGCTCTGCCTTTGGAGCAGAGAACCAGCTTCGTTCTCGACATCTGCTCCTGCAGCCGAGCCTTTGTGGTGGCTGTGAGGATCTGCAAGGTCACAGGGACCAGGCACCCGGAGCTTCAGGAAGGGGTTTTGTTGTTTCTGGTAAAAGCCCTTTCCAAATGGTGGGTGGGCTTTTAGGAAGTGTGATTGAAATGCTCACCAGTGTTTTAACTTCCTTCAAAAGGGCTGTGTTCTTTGGAAGAAAATGCTGTTTGTTTTTCCCAGTTTCGGATCAGAAGCTATATATGGAAACAGCTACTTTTCCCTTTCACTTTTGGATATTTCTGGAAAAAGGGGATGTAGTTTTCAGTGAGAGGCAGGATAACCTGTCTGCTTTTTCTTTCCCTCTTCAATAAAAGAGAGTAAAAATTAGAAAGCTTTTAATAACTTAAAGCTGAATACACACAGATGCTTTCTTCTAGGATACTTTTTATTACAATATGTTCTCAATGATTTATTGTCTTCTGAAATTTCCCAAGGAACATTTAAGAAATCAACCCTCTTGGAAAGGACAAGAATGGGCTGCTCCTGTGAAGACTGACTCTGTTCTTCTGTTGTGGAGATTACTTGAGGTGATGCCTCATCATAACAGAGGGGAGATTTTCTAGCAGTAAATAAGGGATTATGATGAGTATTGTATGTAAAAGGTGTAGGCACTCAGGGTGTGGTGATTGGCAGTGGGGCTGTGCTGTGGCACACAGGGTGTGCTGATTGGCAGTGGGGCTGCAGCCCAGCCTCATCCCCCATGGGCACAGCTGTGAGAAGCAGGTGAGCAGCATTGACAGCAATGAGCCATGGAGTGCCCAGGTGCACTGAGCAACCACCAAAGGGAGCAGAGGGCACACAGGTGCACTGCATGAACAGGAGGGGTAGAAAAGGTTGGGCTAAAGAACAGGAAGGGCAGACATTTACAGTGTTCTAGAGTGATGTTGTTCTGTATGGGCTGATGCTTGAAGCCTTCTGATGAGGTGTGGTGTTACTCTGTTTGGGTTGAAGCTTTCTCAAGTTGTATGATGATACTCTGTGTATTGTGGCAGTCTCATCTGTGATATATGCTGTGACAAAAAGGAATTGTGCCTTTGTTGAGAATTTTTATTTTTTGTTACAAAGCTGAAAGAAGAGGTTTCCCTACTTTGCAATCAGGTTGTTTGGAATAGGATGATAATGAAATAACATTAAATGGAAGCAAGTAGGGCATTAATTATGTGAAAATTGAGATCTGTTTTCTGCAGATAATTGAGGAGACTTGAGTCACTTTTGGCCTGCAGACATACCATCATTCATAACCTTTGAATCTTTTATTTGAGATGAGCTATAATGGACTTGGAATCTAGAGAGTGTCTTTCTTTCATTGCTGAGGCATCTGTCATGTTGTGCCATGCAACTTCATGTTGTTCTGATGACATGGCAGAAGATAACAGTGCAATGCAAAGCCAAGCGTGATAAATATGACATGGCATGTCCAAAACAATACTTGCTTTTAGTAGATCAGTTATCCTTTAAAAGCTAGTATTTAGGTTTGTCCTTAGATAATTCAATAGCTCCCATCTCTGGTAGGAATGATGTCAACCTGAGTTACTGTTTGTGATGAGCAGCACTGATGGGACATGATGGCATGAAAAGGATGAAAGAGCAGCAGGCTCCGGGTGCACATCCCAGAGCTCATTGCTGAGTACCTGTTCGGGGCCAGGTTCACGGGGCTGGGCACGACAACAGCGTGAGAAATAGTCAAACAGGATCTGTCACAGGCCAGCTGGCCTCCGTGACAGCCTCTGCCCACCACAGCACTTTGGGTTTTAACTTCTCCTTTTACAGAGGTCACAAATAGAGTGCCTGTGTTAAGGCAGTGAAAGAAGGAAAGAAAAAGCAACACTCCAGAAATATGGAAAATTGTGTGAACGGGTTAAATGAGGAACTGAAATCAAATTATTAAAACCCAAAGTTTGATGTAAATCTTGCCCAGCCAGTTTGTCATGCAAACTGCATTGGTGTGATTCTGACAGGGCTCCAGGGAGAAGCCAGCTCAGCCCCCTGGGAGCAACAGGGTCAGAAAGCATCCAAAAAGTCAAAAGTGGGGTGATCCTGGACCTCTAGAGTTACTTCCTCTTCACAGAGGAATATTTTGAAAACTGCTTATTCTTATTTGTGAAAATCTGAAATCTAGACTGGAAGAATCTGGGGTATTGGACAGCATTTTTTCTCTTGTTCTCCCTCTCTCTCACCTGCACTCTCCCCCTTGCTGGCTTTCATATGCCCTATGCATACTGCTCTCTGTTCTTGACAGTGATTATTTTCAGTGATTCAAAACACTTATTAACTTAGTTTTAAAAATTGCATATTTTTCAGCATCCCTGTTGAGGTTAGAAGAAGAAAAAGGTTAAATCAGGTACTGAGCATCCACGTTGCACCGTATTAATGGCTTATTTATTACTTCACAGGCATTAAGCATTTTTATTCAGAAGTATTGAATAAGCAGAAAGTAATCTACATAGGACACGGCTAAAATGTCAGGTCGCAAATTGGTTTGTTTATGCAGCGAGCACTGAGGGTTTCAGAGTTGCCCTCTCGCGTGCTGTCGCGCTCTGGGTTACAGGCGGTGACCCCGTGTTCAAATCACAGCCATGAGCGGGCTGAACTTGGTTTTTAACCCGAGCAGGGTTCACCAGGAGTCATTTACATGTGCTGGCTGCAGGGCTGAACCTGTGGTGCTGCTCAGGGTTTCACATGACCGCTTGCTGGTGCCCTGCAGCAGCCCGTAACCCACCCCAGAGCTGTGAACCTCCTCCTCTGCCGTCCCAGAGAATCTCCCATTGCCTGCACCACGAGGCTGCTGCAGCCCTCCAATGGGTGTATGTATAGCCTGGTTTTATTTTAGCTCATGGATCTCTAACCACTAAAGCCAGACTCTGTCCACAGGCTCCAGGCTGTCTTGCCAGGCTTTCTGGCGATAGCTCAGACAATTCAGGGTTGCAGCCGCATAAAGGTTACTCCTGCTGTGAGAAAGGATGGTGAAGAGGTTGCACTGGGTGCACTCTGCTACTCTTGATCCTTTGCCAAAGTCCATTTTGTTTTGCAGTGTCAAATGTGTTCGAGCAAGCTTGTGGAAGAGCGTTCTGTTCTCTGGGTGACAAGGAAGCTGGTAGGGTAGCCAATCTTCCAGGCTGGCCTCTTGCTGTGCATCAAATCAGCCCTGAGATCTGTTTAGGCTGCCAACAGAAAGATCAATTAGTCCCTGTCATGTGGGGTACCCTGAGGATCAGCCCAGTGCCCTACAAACCAGTCTGGCCCTGCAGAGCATTTCCTGTCTGCCACCAAGGAGCTATCAAAGAGTGATGACCTTGTCGCTAGTGTGCAGCTGAGATGGATGTGAAGCCATGGCCCAGATGTGTAAGACTCTGTGCCATAATTAGTCCTCCAAACCAAGCAGCTGCTGGGCCATTGCTTTTCACCTGGCTCTCACCCTGATCTCATACTCACATGGTGCTGCTTGAATCATTTCACTAAAAATTCCCCCGCGTGACGCATAAATCTGTGGCAACTGTACCTGTCCCTGTCTGCGCAATGCCAGCTGCAGGCAGGTCCCCAGGTCCCACAGCTTCCCCTGCTCATTTCTTCTGCTCTTCATCACTTAGGAAGGGAGGACAGAGAGAGCTTGGGGATTTAGGGCACAGGAGGGGAATACATGGGGATCTCACATACTTGAGAGATTTCCTCAGTATAGGATTTTGATTTTTGGTAGTGCAGATCTATTGTAAAGGGACCTCATCCCTCAAAAAAAAAAAAAATCCCAGAACAAACACCAAAGTATTTTTCCCTCTGTATCTTCTGACAGTATTGCAGATTGCTGAAGGAAGGGTTGAGAAAATCAATCTTCATTTGGGAAGGGCTTTTCTCCTAGCATGCTTTCTCCACAGAATCTCCCTTTCCAAATTCTTCATTGCTTGCCAGGAGCAGTAGCCACAAATTCAATACTGAATTGGAGCAAGAAAGGCCATAGCAGGGGAAAGTTGTAATTGAAGAAATAGAGCAGCATGTTTTTTCTTTTTTTTCCCTTAGATAAACTCCCTTTCATAAAAACTATAGGCCTCCAAAAAGAAATGTTTATATTCCATTGGCATTTTGCTTTAGTAAAGTTTGTCCTAAAAAGTACAGAAGAACAAAACAAGCCTGGTTCCTCACTGCTAAACATGTTTGCCCAATCTCAGAGCTTCACTAATAACTCTGTTTCTTAGCACTAGACATCATAGCAACTATTCTGCAGTGTACAGTGCTGCAGTGGGCTGGTTTGTTTGTTTGTTTCTGAGTGATTTCTAGGCATCTGAGGATGCCACGCTGGGTTAAGGCAAGCAAGATGCTTTTAACCTTCATGTACAGATCAAAAAAAGCTGACTGCTCTAAATGAGCTGCATGTAAATCCAAGGACTAATATGAATGGAAATCCTGGCTTCTTTAGCTGACTTGAGTTGAAAAATACCATTTAAGTGACTCAGAAAAATATCTTGTCCTCTTGGACAACACCCAGCTGAATGGGAGGTGAAGGGAAAAAAAGGCAGGCTAAATTCATAGCACTCTCTCCATCCTCTCTGTTCCTCTTTTCTTTTTAATGCTGCTAAATATTTTCCCCCTGTTTATCATCACACCAGTTAAGGGCTTTGTGTAGTGTGACAGCACGTAATTCAAGGAAGCAAGCAGCATTCTCTAAAGCTGTGTATTTTCCCAGATTCAACATTACTGTGCCAGACAGCAGGTCTGCACCTTCTGCTGCTCTAATGAGCTTTGAGAGGACCAGGCAGACGGAACAGTGTCGCTGTCCACCTGAATCCTCTCTACGTCATTTGCCAGATCCGCACTTGTGCGAGTCCAGTGTCTGTGAGAGCTCTCCATCTTGAGATGTAAGAGTGTGGGTGTTAATAAAAATGAAGTGGTTTAAAAATAAAGAAGAGAAAAAAACCCCGCTTCTGGCCAAGTTGCGCTCAAGGTATGTGCCATAGGGATGTTGCAGGAGGTTTGCAGTGAGTCAATGGATGATTTGAGAACTGCAGATCCAGACTAAAGGGGAAAAAAAAAATCAAATTTTCTCTACTTTATACCTTCAGCAAGTAATTTCACATCTTCTCCTGTTACTAAATAAAGTAATATTTAAAGAAATAAGAGCTGATGGTAAGAGCATATGAAATGGAAGGTTGCGGGAGGTAAAGAAGTCTTCTGAAGTCCAACTTCTTGGATAATTTTCCTCTTGCAAAAATTTGATCGCCTTTCGGATAACCCCGTTCAGGATGCGTTTGCTGATCGCTATCTGCTGATCGCTATCTGCTGTCTCGGTGCTCCCAGGCTCCGGTGGCTGTGCCCGGTGCCCTGGGGCACTGTCCCAGCTCCATCCCACCCCCTCTCCTGACGGCAGCTGCTTCCCCTCCTCTCCTGCTGCTTTTAAAGGACAACCAAAGTATTTCAAGGGCTGAAATCCCCATCTCGCTCTCAACTGGCTGATTTTCTTTGCCTTGCAACTCGTAATTAATTAGGAAAAGGTTAATTTTGCACCTTTCAGTACTTACTCTCCAATATTATTCAGACCATGATTGTTTTCCCTTTCCCCCTCTGTCTCTCCTGTAAGAGTGGCTTTTTTGGATTAGTCCATTTCTGATCTTGACATTTTTGTCTGTTGCCTTGCCTGTCTCTATTTAACAGCATATTACTGGTGTCACTTCATGTGAAATCCATGTAATTATTTTTTAGGTTTGAAAGGTTTTTGCTTTTAAAGGGCAAACAATACTTTTCAGCAGTCTTTCCAGGTGCATTAAGACATGTGGGAATTTCCAAACATAGTGGGAGGAGAAGTTTCACCATCAGCAGTGTCTAGAAGTGCTAGCTGGTGTCCCTTGACACGTTCTTTGTGGAAGATGATGGTTGTCTGCAGAGGCTTTTCAGCAGCTAATTTTAAAAGCATCTTAAATCTCTCCTTTACTTACAAAGAGAGAATACCAGATAAGGACAAAATGTCTACAATCTATTGTGTGTGCCCTTCTAGAAAAATTCAAGGTAAGAAAACAAAGTTTGAGAAAATGTTAAGGCCTTTGTCAAAATATTTATTTCTGGATTTAGGGTTTTCTTTCCTCATGAAAAGTATTAATCAAATTCAGCATGATGTTGCCAGTTGACCAGATCAGTCAGTTGACCAAATTCTGCTGGGTACAGTCCAGCAAAGTCAGGGGCAGTGATGTGTTCTTTTTCAAGTCCTTGCCCTGTGGAGTCAGTATTATTCATTTTCTTTGTGCCCGGGGCACTGGGGAGCAGTGTGGTGCAGTCAGTAAGTGGTGCTCAGTTAGGGGCAGGACACCAAACCTGGCTGATGGCCAGAGCATCGTTGCAGTCACAAAAGATCTTCTGACGTATTTGCTCTTTGTGAGCTGCTGCCTTTGTGCCACTCCCTTCAGAGAACGACTGCAAAAGGTGCCACAGACATGGGGAAAATCCAAGTTTGAGACTTCTGCTGGGACCATGGGTTTCTCGTAGGAGGGTAGGTCTTAGTCTGGTGAAGGGAAGTGCTGTGTAATGCTGTTGGTTTTGCTGCTTCACTGTGCTATGACGGACATATTTTGTCATCAGGATATGTTGATATGGCCCAGGAAAAAATTTCATCTAGAAACACTAAACACATACATAGAGCAACCAAAGGTATGGGGACATGGAAGGGCAGGTCAAGCCAGTGAGAGGACCATGTCTAGCACTTGTGGGGGCCTTGGGCTTCCAGTAACCCACAGGGAGGTGATGCTGTTTCCAGTGATGTCGGTGAATCTGAAGATGTGGAAGCTGTGTAACACAGAGTACCTGTGTAATATGTGATATACAAATACATTCTGCATCCATTAGACCAACCTTTAATAATCTGCTGTGTAGAGCACACAATTCTCCCCCAGCCCTCCAGTCCCTGGAGCTCACAAGGGTGAGATAAGGACATGGTCAAGAGGTTCCTTCATTCTCTATTTTTGATAGGAGAGGGTTGGAAGTACTTCAGCTGTGCTGCTGAACTCCTGGTTTTGAGCTTAGTGTTTCTTAGTATTCTGGGTTTTTTTTTTCCTTACTTTATCCAAGTACTAATTATGGCAACATAAATATATACCAATTTTAATACCAAGCAAATGTGTGTTCCATTTGTGAAGACCTGTGAGAAAGAGAGAGGGAAGCTGAGGTTCCCCTTGCTGTTATTGCACAGGACAGGGTGGGCCATCCAATGCAGCATTTGTCCACCCCAAAGTCCCCAGGCTGCCCTTCCCCAGTGCTGGTCCATTGGCATTGATGGAAGAGGGCCTGCAGGTGACTGCTAAAGGCAGCAGGAGTTCGTGTTCATCAGGGCAGCCCTGCTGAGGGACACAGTGTGCTGAGGGACACAAGCTTCCTCTGCTATTGACTGGAGCCAGGGGTGAGGAGCAGGGCTGGCTGGACCTTGGGCATTCCCTGGTGTGAGGGGCCCTGTGTTCCTTGTGTAGCCTCTGGCACAGCAGCTGTGACTGCCTCAGCAGTTGATGTGTGTTGGGGTGAAGAAATTTGGCTCCCTGAGGGAGAAATGACATTGAACACTTGCAGCCAGTCTTCTAAGTGGCACTTGGTAGAGCAAATATATTTAAAAAGCAGTATTTTTGAAACAACAGCGCTGTAGATATTGTGTTCTTGCCCTCCCAGGATCATTTTTCTCCCAGCTTTGAAGAGAGCAGGGCCAAGGCCCCAGGCTGTCCTGCAGGCATGACTCTGGCCCCACGTGCTCTCTGTGCAGCACGTCCGCAATGTCACTCGCCCTCCTCCAAAATTACTTCTTCACTTTTAAGCATGGGATTGTTTTTTGACCTTCAGGCTTCCACCTCCAGCACAAGACTTGTCAGCTTCTGGGACATGGGCTGTAGACAACTCCAAGCTGAAAGGCTGCCCGCTTGTCTTTGATCTTGTGCCAGGCTGTCCTTCAGGTTAGGGCTGGGCTCCAGCAGCTGCAGCACAGGCAAACCAAGCCATGGCTGGGGTTTGCAGGGATCTCAGGTCTCTTCTTGGTGAGCAGGCTTGGTAAGAGCAGTCCTACAGAAGCCTAAAAGGCAAGGGGACAAAACTAACCTCCAGGGGAGCTGGTTTATTAATGGTATTTCCAACCAACTCCATTGTTTTCTCTCCCTCTTCCTCCTGCCTTTGACTTTAATGCTGCCTGCTTGCAGGCTCAGGGAGAATTGCACAGGAAGCATTTAGCAGAGGGGGTGTGAAATAAAGGCCAAAAGAGCAGACTGGAGAGCTCCAGCCTTTGGTGATGGAGAGGACAGGGGTCTGTGTGTGTGACCTATGGAGTGGCACTGCAGATAAGCACAGGGCACACTGCCCTCGCCCTCCTGACCATCCCTCCGCAAGGGGCTCCTCTGCAGCAGCCCTTGCAGGGTTGTTTTTAACATCAGGGGTGTCTCTGTCATTGTCACAGCCCCTCATGGACCTGGCTCCTCCAAACTGCTGGGCCAGGCTGGCCCCTGCCAGCTCCCTCAGCCTCACTGGGGCTCCTGGCAGGGCTCTGCTGCAGGGAGCAGCTGCTGCACACGGGGCACCCTCGGCAGCACTCGCTGCTCTTAATGAGTTTGTTGCTCTTTCATTAATGAGTGAATGGCTGGGATTTCATTTTCCCCCTGTACTGGTTTTCCAGAGCCCTTCTTGAGAAAGCAGACCGAATTCAGACAAAAGTGACAGTTTTCTAGATTAAATTGCTTCCGTCTTCTTTTTGATTTCCATTTGATCAGAGTAGAGTCTCTGAAGGCATCAAAATGGATACTTTTTGCATTTGAATCTATTTGCCCCTATTAACTATTAGAAACATATCTTTAAAAATCATGGCTATTCCTGATGGAATATTATCACATATTTGTGGTGATAATTTGGATTTTGAGGAGGGGAGGGCTTTTTATGCACCCAGAACCTAAAAAATACACACAAACCCCACCACATGAACCACGTGTGTTCCTTTGAATACATTTTCCACAGACTTCTGCAAGGTCTGTTGTGAAGGGAGCAGTAGCCAGAGACTGGCTTCATGCACCACAAATGTCAGCAAATCAATTTAGGGCAGCAAAATATTTCCCACCTTGGAAAGTGGGGATGCTTTCCTTCCCAGCCCTGGAGAGGCACACACAGTGCAGCCAAGAGAGGGGTGAGCAAACTGCTGAGCTGGGCTGCAGAGAAGGGCTCGACCTGCAGTCCCAGGGAGCCTAGGGTCTGATGGGATTAGCCTGCTTATCTGCTTTTCTGGCTTTCAGTTAGGATTTAGTTAAGAATTTCCTGCATCTGCATCAGCAAGAAGAAATAGCTGTTCCCCGGGACTCAGAAAGGTCAGCAATAGGCCAAAGATATTTAAGCACAGAGTTTGAGACTTTTAAGGTGCTGGAAGTGCATAGGCTGGAGCCAAATCCTAAAAGTAGTTCCTTGGCACAAGGAAAGAAGAAGCATCTAGCAAGGGCTGCCTTGCTGTATCTGTGTGCATGTGTAAGCAGCAGGAGATGTTCCCACTCCATTTTGTGCTGGCTCTTTGTCCCTCCACACCACACCTGCAGCAAGGCTCCCACGGGCTCGGGTGCTCTGGGGTCTCAGTGGGTGCATGGCATTTGGGACACCATCCTCCCCGTGCTGCAAAGCCCAGGGCTCTGACTTTTCCCACCCCATCTGTGCTTTGCCCACCAGCCAGCATCTGGTAGGTGCCTTCTTTGAAGCATTACTCCTCTGCAGGCAGAAAAAGCCCCTCAGATTAATGGTCTGCCTAAGAGCTGAAGAGAAAAAAAAAAAGAGAAATAATTTTAAGTATCACATTAAAATGCCACTCCACATCTGAAAGGATCCATTAAAACTTTTATAGAGCTTTTTACATTTGTTTCCCCTCTTTTACATTTTGTTCCGATTCAGGCGCTTCTCTCTTACAATTCTCCTATGTAATAAACATTTTTGCCTCAGTTGGCTCTGCTCTAAGAGGGACTATTTTTGGTGCAGAGGAAAACGTGGCACTTTTGATAGAATAGAGTTTTTCTTTCCAAAATCACCATTTGCAGGGATCCAGCCTGGGCAGGAGCCTTGGGCTAGCCCCCTGGAGGTGTTCCTGCACAATCTTTCTTAAAAATGTTGGGTTTTTTTTAAAGGGATTTGGAGAATACACCTAGGCTTCACCATCTGGTTCTTCTCTGTGTTAGAAGGAAAGGTTTCTAAGGTCCAGCAGAAATCCCTGAAAACATTCAAGGCCAGTCTGGACTGGCCTCTGAGGAGTCTGGTCTAGCTGAGGAGGTTCCTGCTCATTGGAGGGGGGGTCATCAACTTGATGACCTTTAGAAGGTCCCTTCCAACTCAAACCATACTGTGAGTCTATGACTGGGCTAATTGGGCCGGTGGCTCCCTCCTCCTCATGATTGTGGGCAAAAAAAAAAATAGAGCTTTCACCTGTTTAGCCTTTGTAATTACTTTAAAAAATATTTAAATTCCTAAGTGCTTGAGGAGTATGGACACAGGCCCTGCTGTCTGCAGGGGAAGCCAGGAGCTGCAGGCCATGTCCTGCACCCTGCCCAGCCTGTCCCCTCCATCTGAGCTGGGGATGTGTTCACCATCCCTCCTGCCTGCCCAGGCAGTGAGTGGTCTCTCCTAAAACCTGTGCCTCATGGCCCATTGTGCACAGGGAGCTGGTGGTGTCAATGTGTTAATTGGAAAATAATTTTAAGGTCTAAAATTTAGACTAGACTCAAGTGTCCCCATAGGGAAAAGCCAGCATCTTACCTTACTTAGTCATAAACAGCCCAAGGGAGCACTTTGTGCCATGTATTACCCTTTCCTTGCCTTTTGCTCCTTCTCCTGTGTCCATGACATTGCAGATCCTGCCAGATGAAATCCCACTCGCTGCTTACCTGTACTTCCTGACTGAGGGGTTTGACAGGGCATTATTTAATCCTTCATCTTGTCTCTAGTCCTCTTACATAGATATGCATTTCTGAAAGTTAAATGCTTGAAACACAGCATCTCAGTGCCCTGGGATGGGTGTGGCCACCCCAACGGGCATTTCTCAGGAGGAATAAGGGCTTGAGCTCCATTGCCAAGCTCCTTGCAGGGCTCCCCTTCTCTCTGTCCTGCCTTGTTACTGTACCTGCTGCTCGGGCTTTCCTGCCCTTGCTCTGGCTGCTTGGCATCAGCACACCTAAGCCTTGCAAACCGAGGGCAGACTTCAGGAATGCAAATAATGTTCCCTGTGCATCCAAACCATGTCTCTAAAAACCTTTTTGTTTTGTTCCTTGTTGCCCTGGAGGATAGTTACTTCAAAGAGTGGCCCTGTTGCCTGGTATTTCAGTTTATCTCATTACCATTGTGTTTGCCAAGCCAGCCAGCTTTGCCAAAAACAGAATCAAGGTTGTTGGCAGTGCTGGCTGGCTCGCATCTTCACCCTCTCTGCTGGCGGAGATGCTAATTTCCCCTTGATTGCAAACCCTGCATTCATCTTTTGTGAATAAGCCGTGCCTACAGTCACGCCATAATGGCTTTAAAAACCTGGGCCTGAGCCTGTGGGGCCCTCTGCTCGGGCTGTCCAAGGCAGGGCTAATGGATGCTGTTAGATTATTTACTTGCCACTTTTTTGGCCCAGGGCAGCAGCTGGCTGGCACCCACAGCTGGCAGAGGGCAGGCAGGAGCAGCATGGGGAGAGAGCTGCTTGGCAGGCAGAGCCACCCAGGGGAGGAGCTGGGGGAGGCACAGCAATGCAGATGGACAGACGGATGGATGGATGGATGGACAGTGGGTGGGTGCAGGGATGCACGCACCACTCAAAGGTCATTTGTCACAGCAGGGGCTGGTTGTAAGAGTGGAGGTGAGAGCTGACAGTTTCTGGCTCTAGGGGCTTCCCTGGGCTTCAGGAAGACTCAGAAGAGCCTCAGGATACCCTCAGGATGGTTTTAATACAATCTGATTTCCCTCTTGTTGTCTTGAGTTGATTGCAACAAACTGTGTGTAAATTTTTTAAAAGTCTCCGGTGCAGAATGCTGAGCTGGCAGCAGTGTAGCACAACCTGAGCAGTTTGTGCTCATGCTGACTTGGGCTGGCACTGCCAGCATGATCAGAATGGGACAGCAAGCTTTGGGGTTGCTACTTAAAGTCAGTTTAATGGCTGAGGATTATTTTATTGTTTTTAGCATCCCTAAAATGAAACACACCTAAAAAAAATAAAATAAAATAGCAAATCCTGGATCTATTAACCAGGGTGAGCAGCAACTGCCACATCCCTGGGCTTTACATTCCTGTTTAGGATAGGCCTGCCCCAAGTGATGCTATGGCTGTTGCTAAGCAACAAGTGATGCTTGCTATAGCCAATACTGCCCTCTTAAAGGTAGTTTGCAAGGAGCAATCTGCTGTGTGCATGACATTAATTTGCAGATGTGTGGATTTGTATTAGTTAGTGGCAATAAACTTTGGCAATGCTTCAGCGTGGTGTTAAAATGGAATACGGTGTGGCATGAAGATATTGTGCAGCAAAAGCATTAAGCCCTCCCCTTTATTTAATTGGAACTTAAAGCTGGGATATCTTACTCACCAAAATAAATTAACAGTAAATCAGGTTACAGAATAAATTAACAAATTAAATTGGGTTACTTGGAAAGTTTAAAAAGGAGGGACATCTGTGAGCTCCTTGCATTACAAATACAGTTACAAAGTCTTGAGCTGGAAGGGAAGGCTCACACAGAAACATATAACTGTCCCAGTGCTGCTTTGATTTCCAGTCTTTATCAGCAAAAGACTGGACCTGCTGTAACCATGAATTAAAACTCAGCCATGGTATAACATCAACCCAAGTCAAGCACCCACATCAAGAAAGGCTTTTGCTGCCTGTCTTCTTCTAGTTCCCAGAGATTTGCAGAGGATGGGGCTCCTTTCATGGGCCATCACAAACTCCCTTTTTCATCTTCTTGAGCTTCTTTTCCTTCACTTCTTTGCTCCACCAGCCAGCACCTCAGTTTATTTCCTGTGCCTGCAGAAGATGCTCCCACCCCTTGCTTGCTCCCCAGGGATGTACCCCTGGTCCTACCTGTGGATGCAGTGTCTCTCCTCACCCCATAAGCTTGGTGGTGACTTTGGACATGCACAGAGCCATTTGCAAGGCCTGGGCTGAGGTGCTGCTGGCTCTCAGGATGTCCAGGAGGGGCTGGCCTGATGGTCTTGCCATGCCACAGAACTTCCCTGTGCTCCTTCACTCACCTGGGCCCACTCTCCTGCCATGGCAAGGCTGAGGAAACTCATCTGATGGCAGCAGTGAGAAGGGGAGCTATGGCAAAGTACTTTAACTGTATTACTTTCAGGTGGTTGCCACATCTTTTCTAATTAAAGTAAAATCATCTTAGGACTCCTGAAATGAATATTTGGTATAATGGATTCAGAAAGTGATGAAAATGTTTTCATTAAATAGTGAGAGAGGGAGAGAGACCCTGCAAGGCATAGCGTTTTATCTCAACTCTCTAATAACATTAATAAACTCTTTAATCTTTGTCACGTTTATGACTTAATGGCAATCCTTAAAGACATGACAGGCAAGTTAGAGCTGCCAGGTTCCTTTAACCTATAAGCATTCATATCCTTCGCAGGGTTCTGATTAAGTGGAAAATTCCTCTGCAACAGGCTTTATTCTCCTTGTAAATCTGTGCTCTGTGGTTGTGTGAGTGGCAGGGGATGCTCAGCTGGGACCAGGCCATGCTGTGGGATGGGGGTGTCACCTCCCTATTCCACAGCCAGGTGAGCACCAGGGCTGCTTAGTGTCAGCTGTGGTGTGACCAGCCTTGGCTGTTCCCCTTCTCCCACCTGGGTACTGACCTGGCCCTGCTGGTGGCCCTGCCTGTCACCCAGGGGACTTTGGGTCTGCTCTCCATGAAAACCGTGCTCAGAGTGCTTGGTGGCCAGCTGTGTGCTGTGTTCCCTGCTCCCTCGGGGCTATGGAGCACTGAGAATCCCTGCCCCTGCGCCTTTGCTCACTGGCTGGGGCAGTCTGTGGTTGCAGACAAGTAATATTTGCTAAGAAACAGCGTTAAGGGAAGAGTGTTTGGTGGCAAGGTCAACACTCCAGTTGTGGATGCTGGAGTTGAGAGCTGCCAAGCCCAGACTTTCCTCTGCCCCAGTGTGCCATTATATGTGTGTGGTCCAAAGAAGCAGATATCCAGGGGGAAAAAGTAGTGTGGATCATATAATTATGGAGCTGCACAACAAGATAGGCACAGCTAGGGGCTGACTCCAGCCTTGGGATTTTCTTTTTTATTTTCTCAGCAATCTGACAGCTTCTAACCATCAGGTTTCTGACTATAAAAGCTAATTGATATTCCTTTAATGTAAGGGTTTTGCATTTAATCTCCTTTATTTTGTTTTGTTAAAGCTACATGAAAGTGCAGCCTTTTTTCCTCTGCTGCTGGGGCTTGGACCTAGAACATCCATTTTGACAGCTGCCACCCCACTGTTCCCAGCTGGAAGCAGAGGGATGCTCCAGTGGTGGGGTGAGTGCAGAAAAGGGTCACCAGTGCCACCGAGTGGCAGCTCGGTCCCTCCTGGGGACCTTGCACCCTTGGGAGGGCTGTGGCAGCCACATCCCTTCCCCTGAGGCACCTGCAGTGCCCAAACTCAGAGACCTCCACATGGGACAGGTGTTATTTCATCCACATTTGGTTCGCTGTTATCTGCTGCACAC
The DNA here is from genome assembly GCF_024509145.1 of Vidua macroura. Lineage (NCBI taxonomy): Eukaryota > Metazoa > Chordata > Aves > Passeriformes > Viduidae > Vidua > Vidua macroura. The sequence continues at coordinate 10,821,983 of NC_071577.1, forward strand.
ACAAGTACCAGCCTGGTAAATTGACTCTTGTAAATTATAAGCTGAAGCCTCTTTGGTTGCATCTCAGTCACGTGCCAGCAATAAAATGAAGAATCGCCCCTCTTTTATTTGCATAATTTTGATGCTGTCAAAAAAGAGACAATGCTTATGTAGCACAAGGAGAATTTTTAAATAGAAGCATTACGTTTTAGAACCCTAATAAAGATAAAAGCAAAATAAACACTGGAATTTGAATTTAGAGAATGAGAGAAGAAAGATTAGGCTGTGCTGGTGAAGTAATGAAGGTAGTGGCTGGTAACAATTTTTAATAGCACATTAATGCTGAATTACTTTGGAATTTCTGCAGGAGTTGAGATGACATCCACATAAACACCAAATGAATTCCAAATGATTGGTATTATCATAAAGAGCACCAAATGAATTAATAATGATGGAACACTTAAACTAAAACGTTATCTTGTCTAATCTGTTTTCTCTTTTACGTGCTGCGCAATTCATTTTTAGCCAACTATGACCCTTTCTTTCATTTGTCTTTTAATTTAAAAACACACATATTTATTTTTGCATGGATGTTCTGCTCCTGCACTGTTTGAAGCGGGACTTGGACTAGTCCATCTTCACAACAGTTTTGTGTTGGCCTCAGAAAATTTAAGCAATGGATGGGAAGACATCTGGACATGAGCCTTATTGCTGGGAAAATGACTATGACTAATAAGAACAATAATAATAATGATTCCCTCATGATGGTCCCACATGTGCACAGACCTCAGGGCACCCTTAACAGCGTTTAATAAGCTAAATGGCTCACTTTACAGCAAGGCAATGTCTGCCCCTCCCATGGAGAAGCCCAACAGGAGAGGAAGCCTGAGCTCGCACTCTGTGTGGATGAGCCAAAAGAGATCAGTAAGCAGGAGACTGGGGCTGGTTTTGGGTGTCCCAGGGAGGAGCTGAGCCCCAGCACTGCTGCTACACGTTTGCCCTTTGGGGTTCCCCATCCCTGTCACATGGGGCTCCTTGGCACAGGCTGGGCAGGGGCCACCAGCACAGCATCACTGCCTGCGGGCAGTGCTGGCCCTGGCCACTGCAGGTCCCTCCCCACGGCCGGGCTGGGTGTGCACGCTGACATATTAGCAGTCAAATGACATTTAGAGAGCACAAGTCTCACTCTCTCCTGCAGGCCAAGTAAATATCATTAGTAATGATATTAAATCTCAAATTGTGCTGCTGCACTATGGCAACCACTCAGCAATTTGCTATTGCAGCTTGTTCCTAACAATTACTTTCATAGACTTTATTTCTTGGAGAACTATTACTGACCATAATCTTCTACATGGCATGCCATGAAAAGAAATAATAATAATAATAATAAATTAATTAAAGGAAAAAAGTCAACCCAGCTTTCAGAGTGAGGGTGTAATGCTGCCATGAGGCTGGCATGGCAGGTTTTGGTTTTGTTAGGAAGCTGGGAGCTGCACAGGGAGCTTGGCAGGGTACAGCTCTTCTGCCCTGTCATTCTTTGTGGCTTTGATGCAGGAAATAGTGCAGGGCAGTCAGCTGGCTCTTCTCTACAGTATCCATCACACAAACATAATTTTATTTTTCTATATAAAATTGTGGTTTTGTATGTGCATGTGTATTTATTAGATGTATGAGTACGTAGGCATACCCCTGTGTATAGGGGTACGTGTGTGAACACACACACACAGGTGCATATACGTGTCCATACATGTATTTATACATCCCAGCCTGTCCATACCTGTGTGTACACACACACAGAGCCCCTCAGCTCCCGGCTGCTCCTCCCTGCAGCAGTGCTGCCACTGGCAGGCCGCTGGCCCCACACACGTGCTGCGCTTCTGTGACAGAAGCAACATATAATTATATTACAAATTAACTTGCAAATGCTGGTGGTGATGTACTCCACAGGAGAAAAAAAAAATAAAATCATCAGTTTTGTCTTCTCTTGTGTCTTGTAGCTGGTCTCTCCAGCACACTTTGCATCTGTCAGGATCCATGCCCTGGGAGCACTAATCATTTTTATTAACCATTAAACAAGAAGATCCTTTTTATTTGAAAATGTAAAACATGCGGGAAGCACTATCTATAGCCGCTAATTCAGGTCACATTACACGGCTCTGCCTCACCTCTGTGCTCATCCCTGCTCGGCTGAAAGCTCCGCCGCAAAGCCAGCGCTGCCGTCGGGGCTGATGATGGGCTGTCGCCCGCGTTTGCTTTTCGAGCCCGGATCTTACCCTGAATAACTACACCTCTTTTCCCAGTGACCCCACGTAAACCAAGCCCCTTTTAAAGCTTCTCTCGTGGCAAGTTTATGAGGCGTTACTACATTTTCTTACTTGGGGCAGGGGCGGCGGGAGGTGAAGGCACTGCAGTGCCCGCAGAGCGGGTGGCACTGGCTGCGGCCACCTCCGTGTCCCTGGGGCTGGGGCACTGCCGGGGTGACACCCCCAGCGCTGGACCACGGCTCCCACAGCCCTGGGAAAGTCAAATGGGAGAGGGACTGACCCCAAGGCTCCTCCCTGGGTGTCCGTGCTCCCTGAACTGAGTGAAAAAGGCCTCCCATTTTATGGACAAAGCGGTGGTGGCGGGTGCCACCTCGTTAGCATTATAGAGCGGATTCCTCACATGCTTTTTTTTATTCTGCAGCTTGGCTGCTGCTGTGTGAGACTGCGGAATATTTTACTGCCTTGTGGCTCGCATTCAATACGGCAAATAAAAAAAAGAAAATGAAAAGTTGACAAAAATCCTGCCTATTTTTTTTTTTCTTTTTACATGCATCTCTGTTTTTAACAGCCCTCCTGCTGTGACAAAACTGTTAATTAAACTGAAACTAAAATAAATTAAGCTCGCCTAATATGACAAGCATTTGAAAGCAAAGCATCAGCCCAAGGGCTGGCAGAGTAGGAGCTGCTATGCCTGTTCCTTGTGTCTCTCCTGTCCCCCTGCCCCTCCTGCTTGCAGGTGCCAGCAGAGGCTGCATTGGTGGCACTGTCAGAGTGCAGCATCCCAGATGCTCTGTGTGTGTGGGGGGCAAAAAAATGAGATTTTGCTTCCATGTCAGAGAGAGCATAGTGTAAGAGGCTCCATCAGCCAGGCTGTGGCCTGTCGAGACCAGAAATACTGCTAAAATAATTGTATTATTTATATCATTAATAAGAATAGTTTTAAATTAGTCTAACTTCATGTGGAATGGCCCTGTGTTTCTCCATCTCCCTTCAAGTTCAGCTGAGGTTGTTGATAATTCTGGAAAAGCCCCACCAACAGCGCTAGACACCCTCACCTTGCCTTACAAACCTGTGGGGGCTGCAGACACCTTCCAAGCAGAGCTGCAGCCTGGCCATGCACCCATAAATTAAAGAAAGGGCCAGGCTGGCCGAGGCACAGCGCCGGCTTTGATGTGCAGTAATGAACCTCGCTTTTAATTCGGGGCCGTAACTTCCATGCCGACGCAAAACTGGAGCTGGGAAAAGCTGCATGCATAATCAGGGGTGAAAGCAAGGATGCGGCGTGCGATGTGTCTGATGTTGGATGAGAGGGAAGATAGCCTTTAATCATTTTGTTTTCAAAGAAGCTTTAGAGAGCTCTTTGAAGATGAGGCTTTTTTGAGGGCTGCTTCTGGAAAATAGGAGGCAGCGATAGACGGCACCCGCGCCCACCGCGCCCGCTCGGTTAACCTGTGCACGGGACACACCTGGGCATCCCTGCCACCAGCACGGCTGGCACAGAGAACCTCTGCAAAACCAGAGCTGCCCGTGCTGGTGACACCCTGAGGGAGCAGGAACACACCTATTCTAAGCAGTTAGAATAGGGTGTCCAGCATGCCTTCATTAATTATAACAGTTTTGTAATGATAATGTTCTGTAAATCATGTCTTATTATCTTTGGATGAAAGGGACTGATAATGAACATCTAATCAGACTTTAAGGAGAAGCACCACGATGGTGAGGCATGGGGCTGTGCCTGTCCTGTGATGCAGCATTTGGGGTGGGCAAAGGTGAGGTGTGTGTCACACATGCCTCCACAAGGCCCCACTGCTGCAGTCAGTCAGGGTGGTAGCTGCAGGTCAGTTCCCTATGGGCTGGGATCCAGCCCAGCATCCGAAGGCACAAAGGTGTGGGAGCCATCTGACCATCCCAGGCTGGGGAGGGTGAGGGGCTCTGCCGATAGCATGCCTGGCTTTATTTTGAGGACTGAGGTCAGGATGCTGTTGTGGTAAATGCATCACATACAAAATAAGGACATGGTTTCTTGCTCCAGGAATGTTACAGGCTGATCCTTAGGGAATGGGTGTGCCAACAGTCCTGTTTCTACCTCTTAGTTTTACCTTTTATACCTTTCAGTGAGGCTTGTGGTAAAACAACAGCCAGGAAGTGATTCCAGGCTGTTGGGCCATGTGTGCTGCCCCAAAGCCATCACATTGAATGTGGAATACTGGTATTTTCAGTGGTTTTTGCACATTTGGTTATTTAGTGTGGTTTTTAAAGTAGGTGAATGCTGGTAGTTGAGGTTATTTGCAGTTGTCATTGTGCCATGAAAAAAAAGCCTATGAAACAGCCCAAAGAGATGAATTACTGCCCTCCCCAAGGACTGAGTCTATCTCCACGGGCATCACAAGGGACCTTGCTCTGTGCTCAGTGCTGCTGAAGTGTGCACTGAGAAGAGGACAAACAGCAACACATTTTCACCCCTCTGTGTGACTCCAAGAAGAGGAGCTGGGCTCTGCCTTGGTGCATGGCACAATTCTCATTGCCATGGCTTTGCCTGGCTGGGTTTTTATGTGCCCAGCCCACCTCCCTGCATCTTCTGTTAAACTGCACAGACATTGCCACGTCTCGAGTTCTGGCCAGCATAGGGGTCTAACAAACACACATTTTCCAGACCTTCAGAAAAGGAAAAATCCACACCTCCAAATTTGCTGTGTTTTGTAGTTTCTGCAAATGTCTTTGGTAGAAATCTCCGTTCCTGTACGTACAGCCCCAAGACACCGTTACTGTCAGACTGTGTGCCCATGCCAGCATGTTGAAGTTAAGTTTGATAAACCGAAAGAGGTGGGACCTGCCCCATGTGTTGAAAAGAAAATCCCTTTCCCCTCTCTGCCCTCCTGTCTGCAGCAGGTATTTAAACGCTGGCCTTGCTGGGGAGGTGTGAGGCTTTGTGACAGGCCCTGCAGCTGGGGATGCAGCTAATGACATCTGGCAAACGCTGTTTGGGGATTAAATGTGCCACTGCTCCGTAAAAGCCAGGCTCATAAGGTTGAGAAGTTTGGAGATAGTGTGTTGGACTCCTATTTTCACTCCTAAGTGATGGTGTGATATTTTTGTCCAGGCCAAACCTTGCCTTTTTAAATTAGGTTTATTGCTATAGCTCCATGGCAATGTGTATGTGCTAATGTTTGATTTTTGTATCTAATGTAAGCAACCGACATAAACAATCCAGACCTGATTGTCTCAGTGGGGGGACTGACATTTGGAATTGGCTCAAAATATGTGGTTTTGATGCTGTTAGAATCCAACTCTTCACTCAGAACACAAAGTACAAAGGAGAGTGTCTGCAGGTTAGAGCTACGTTCGCCTCTTTCAGCCTAATCCTCAACCTGCTGCTGAAGTGCTCCTCCTGCAGAGGAGCTCGCTGCCATTGCTGTGTCAGGTGTAGCAATGGAGGGGTCTCAGGAGGGACACTGTAATGCCACTTGGCCATGAGTTACCAGAGCTTGCAAAGTCTCCCTAGAGGGGGTCTTGTGCTGCCAAACCTGTACAGTGCAGTGCTGCCGTGCCTGGCCTGCGCTCCTTGTCAGACCACCCTGGCTGAGCCTGAGCGTGGGACACAAAGCCTGCAAGGACTGGGACAGAGAGGAGTATCTTGCAGTGGGTTTGAGCCTGGAAACGTCCCTGTGGTGCAGCCAGCCAGGATCACATCTGCTCTCAGCCTCTGCTGTGCACTCCTGCCCCACTCTATCACTCTTCCAATCCGAAAACAAGGCTCCAAGACTGGAGAGCTGGGGCAAGGGCTGAGGAGCAGGGGGTTGCGGGACAGCCCTCTCCCCTGCCTTGGCCCAGCCTACAGTACCAGGAAGCACAAGGTCCTTGCAGGGCAAGCATCCCACTGCCAGAGAGCTGCCCTGTGCCATCATCTGCCCCTCTGCCTGTGCAAGCACCACTCCCACTCCCATCAATCAGCACAGACCAGGTGTCTGGAAGCATCTCTTGCCAATCACCTTTTATTACCTTTAAAAAGCCAAGAAACCCAGAACAAGACAAAAACTGAGACCGTGTGAACATCATGCAATGGATTCACTTTAAAGCAGGCTGGGGTAGGGAGGGGAAGACCAAAAGTCATGTTAGAGTAGAAGTATCGCTGCACCCGTGTCTGAAGGCCAGGCTGGGTGGGCTGTCACTGGTGGGGTTGGTGGTGACTGCTGTGAGTGACCAGATGGATGCTGAAGCAGGAAATGGAAACACACTCATGAGACATCATCCCAGGTAACCCCAGGTGTGACTCTGACATGGTGATGACAGTGAGAAATACTCCTAACTCTTGTCTTGGGTACGTTCTGCCTGGGCAGTCTCTTTGGAGAGGAGCAGCACAGTGACTGCTGTTACAAGGGCTCTTTAGTTCAGTTCTGCTACTCAGTGGGACTAGAGCTCGGGCACTCAGTGCAGAGAATGTTATCCAGCAGCAGCAGTGACATTACCCCACTCTGCCCTGCAGTCTCACTCTGCTGTCTTCAAAATTCACAGCACAAACTAGAGCAGAATTACCTTCTCGAGAGGCTGTGCTTTGGAGAGTTTCAGCTATCACAGAAATAACTTTGCATCTTGTCCATCTTGTGGATGTGACAAAACACATGCCCTTATTTTCCTGAGGTATAACCAACATTTGGGTTCATTACATTTAATGGAGTAGGGTCACCCATAAAGTTATTCATAAGGTATTTTCTGAGTGTTTTTCACCTTCTCTTTGAAAAAATAAATTATATCAGCATGTTCACAAGGTGCAAATGGGACTGGCATTTCAGCTGTTATTATGTTATTAACTTTTTTAACCTAATAATTTTCAATCAAGAGTGAGAAGCAATTTTCACTCACTCCAGTGACCAGAGTTGGAGATTCTGCCAAGTGTTCTTGTAGGGTTCACCCTGACAGACACCTAATTCCATCCCAAATGGAAATGCTACCCGCGACACTCTCATTGCGGTCACCGAGAATTTCCATTTCCCCTTCGGTTAGGACTTAATTTAGAAGGCAAAGACTTCCTAAGCTATGGGAGAATAAAGATAGATGGCATGGGAGAAGAAGGCTGATGAAATGTAGTTGACTCCGGATCTGAAATATTTTATCCCTTCTCAATGTAGGTTAAATTATTCTTCACCTTTCCCACATCCATAATTGTCGCTGATCTTGGACCAACTCAAAACCCTACTACTGAGTTCAGTAGACTCAAAATTGCCACTAGAACTGGAAAAAGAAAAAAAAAGAGACTTGTTAGTGTCCATACACAATATCCCAAGACTATACACAGCTATGAGATACAGCAAATTTAAGAAAGGCAATTTTTTTCTCATCACTGAGTATTTATTATATATAACAAATACATGAAAAAGAAAAAACTATATTGTGTGATATAAATAGTTTATTTACATTACAGAAAAACATCAAGACAATGTATACTATTTCAAATATATCCATACATAATCAAATATAGCTGTAGTACATGTTCTCATTGGTGTAGATTACCACAAATGCAAGGCAACATGTGTAGATCTTGTCTTAATCTTTTGTCTATAATACTGTATTTTGTAGTCCAAGCTCTCTGCAGTTAGTTTTGCCATTGTGGAAACATGCGCTCTTTAAATTAACCTTGTCGATGCTCTTGTTGTGTTGTCTGAACTGTAGTGCCCTGTGTTTTGCTTCTGTCTGTGGATTCTGTTGCTCCTGGGACATTTCCTGGAAAAGAGAGTTGTGAGAATACACGGCTCTTAGCAACACATCTGCTCGAGAGGTGGCGGGGGCAGCAGGGACGCGAGGGCGAGAGGGGCATCCTCCAGCCCTCAGTGCCTTCCTCCTCAATGAAATGAAACCAGCTGGCTAATGGCAATGGCACCACAAAAAAAAAAAAGCCACCACATCCCCAAACACATACTGTGAACAAAATTATGGCAAGGGAGATGTTTGGATTCCTGAACCCTGGACACTCTGCACTGCAATGATCCCAGCTGCACCGCGTTGTTCAGCTTTGTTCAGGGTTTATTTTGAGCGAGGTGCGGGTGGAAGATCCACGATGATCCCATGCTCACCTGGCCAGCGCCCCAGGTCTGTGAGGTGCTTACACAGTGGCTGCCTTTCCAAGGCCCTAAGTGTCTGCAGCCCCCGGGTCTCCATGGAAATGCTCCATGCTCAGCCCATGAGCAAACACCGTGCCTGCACCGTGCCACGGCTGCTTGGCTTGGTAAGGAAAGCGTTTGTTCTGGAAAGCCCCAAATCTGATATTCCTTTGGACAGCTGCAGGGGCAAACCCCTTGTGTCTCAGGACCTCCAGTGTTCCTTAGTAAGGGCATGTTTCAGCCTTTCACCTGCAGCAGCACCTGCTGAGGGGATGCTACATTTCTCCCTAATGGAAAGCTGGTGGTGTGTTTCTGGCTTCCTCTCACGGAAAGGCACCCTCAGGCAGAAAGCATGGAGAAGTTTAATCCCAGGTGGAGGCCACAGGATGCTCTAATCAGCTGAAAGCCAAGGGTGGTTGTGGTAAAAACTGTGGGCAGCTGCACAACAGACACTGAAACACTCTCTTGGAGTGCCATGAGAAGAGGCCCCACAATACTCCAGATGACACTGACATGAGAAAAAACATCCCTTTGTATGGGGCTGACTTGTTCTTCTGTTACAGGAGGGCTTTCAGCAGCACTAGGTGGAACCCTATGGGTTATGCACTGGGGAGACCCCCCTCAGTGCAGTGAGAGCTTAAAGCAGTTGCCTGCAGCTCTGTGTCAAATAACTAAGAGCAGAACAGAGTGAAATAAAATAAAAAAGGTCATTTTTTCCCCCCGCTGTTGAATGGGAGTGATGTTATAGTTTTGTGACGTCAACTGAAAGGCTAAACAAGAGTATGAGAACTTGGGAAGCATTTTGAAAAAATGCTGGAATACAATTATGTAAGTGTCGAGCAAAATATGGGTCAGACTGTCCTGACTTGCCTCACTTTTAAGCCACCAGGACCACCCCCTCATGAGAAGCTGTATGGCTGTGGGCTATATTTTGCCTCGTTCCTTCCTGGGAAGCAGTGAAGTAGGCTGCTATCAATACTCCAGGAAAAACCAGGCTGCATCTCCTGCGCTCTCAGGGGTCACGGCAGAGCTTTCATTACGGAACGGAGGCAGATTTCAGCCGGTCTGCGAGCTCATGACGAACTCATTATTCACTGTGAGTTCCCTGGGAAGGCCGTCAAGCTTCGGGAGTGAGTCAGGGAGCCGCTGCTGGCAGGCACAGGGCTGGCTCCCCGTGCATCACGGGCACACCGAGAGTCCTCAGGCACTGTCCCCGCATGGCCTCTCCTGCCCGGCCGGCACAGCGGGGCCTCGTGGTGCTCTGCAGGACATGGCCAGTGCCACTTCCATGGGCTGAGACAGCCCCAGTATCTGGATTTACAGCCCTGCTTTGCCCTAGCACTCAGCCATGTGAAGTAGGGTTAGGGAACCAGGGCACAGTGGGCACAACCAGACTGATTTTCTATGAAATGTGGAGGAGCCAGGTGGCTGGGGGATGATGAGGATGCTCAGCAATCCCAGGGGATGCAGCTGTGCATGGTGGATACCAACTGCTCCAACTGGAAGCAAGGAGATGAACATCTCATAGGCACTTTCCCCAAACCAACACTGACAGTAGCTACATAGTCACTTCAAGCTCGAGAGAAATCAATTCAAATGTAGAGATTACTCCAATTAAGATGATGAAAAAGCATCTTTAAACCAAAAATGCCCATGTTTCAATTGTACATTACCCATGGCTGGGAGCTTTGGAAGGCCCCAGGCTGCTTACACACAATGCCACTGCATTTACAGGTGGGTTGTATCTGAAGTGCAGCAGGGGTTCTTAAGGGGAGCACTGGCATTTAACCAGCTTTTGAGACTTAATCATCTGCTAAAAATGAGTGATAGGTTTTCCTTGGTCTTTAACTGTTTAATCAAAAGTCCTTTGTAGTGCACTGTGTGTGGGGTGCATTCTTTTATGAACACAGCAGTTACATCGATGTAAACCAAGTACTGGAGCACACGCTGCCCTCCCTCCCTCCCCCCACTGAAGCTTTGCTCGCGAGTTCGAGTTACTCACAATGTGATTCATAGCAGGTAAAACACGTTACGCATTCATTTTTAATCAAGTTATTTCTTCACATAAATAAGCTGCTGTGACTAAACATTAGGGAAGCACTAAAAATGCAAAGCTGTAAAGAAAACTGCTGAGAATCATTATGACACTAGGCCATACCTATATTATTTGCCATTCTCCTTCACTTTAATCACTGCTTCTTTTTTTGCCTTATCTCTAAGCTGAAAGTCCTTGGGCAGACTGTGCCTCACTGTTTTACCTCTTGGGCTCTGGTTCCCTACTCCTCCACCTCAGAAACTTATTGCTGTCAGTAGTGACAAGTAGCCAAGCACCGAGTCACTTAAACCCCAAACATCATCACTTCTGTTAGTTGCATTTTCAGTTGAGTTCATCCTCTGACTCTGTTGGTTGTGTGGCTACAGAAATGGTAATGGTAGCAACTTGGAGGGCCAAGTGCCCAGAAGGCAGAGGAAGGGGCAGGGACAAACCTGATCTGTCAGCAGTCTGTTTATTCAGATTAAAGTGTCTGTGCACAACAGCCCTAAAAGTCACCAGGACTTGCCGAGAGCCTTCCAGCAATGGAGGACACCCCCAGAGATTTGCACCAGAGATTTTAAAGTAAAATTTTAAGAGCAACAACAGTAATGATAGCTGGAAGATTACAATGGTAGTTTTGTGAGGCTCACATGGATGTGGTGCACCAAACTTGCTTGATTAATTAATTAGCTGAAGTTGCACTGAAATGAGCAGCAAAGAATTTGGCCACAATGCCCTCTGAGTGAAGTTTCCCTTCTTTCTCCCAGGAACCTGGCAAGGTGGTTTCAGCACTTTCAAGGATTCAGGGAGTGGAGTTCAAACCAGTACAGTCAGGTTCCCCAAAGCAGACAACTTCAAAAACTCAATTGCTCATGCATATGCTGCCACAACGCTCTCTTGTCATGTGGATTTCTCTTAGGCCACTTAAGAGCACACTTCTGCAAATGTATCTCAAATCATTATGCTGGGATGGAGGATGCTCTGCAGTAATTACATGCATTACAGAAAAAAGTCAAAAGATCATAAATTGACTTGGTTACAAAGTGTGTGGGGAAAAGGTACTGTCTCTGTATGAAAACAGTGTGACAGGTAATTTGCATTACAGTACTGGATCACTCAGAGCTCCCTGTCTTCATTCTTCAGTATAAAGTACTTTGCTCACTGCAGCAAGGTGACAAAACTAGACTCGACAAAACAATACACATTTATTCCATTATCAGTTACTACACCACTTTCTTTCTCTTACTACACGCTGTATTTTTAGTTGTTTGAATTACCTCTGTGAATACCACCTCCTGTAATCTACTGCCTCATTAGGTAGTTGCCATTCAGGTGATGAACTCTGGCTAAAAAAGGTTTTGTTTTGTGCCTTTAGGCCAGAGAAGGATTTATGAAATTTTTTTTTTTATTCTTTTCCAGGAACAAATGCTCTACACTTGTCTTCCAGCCAGGTAGTACAACTTAGCGACTGAAGTAAAGTAGAGATTTTATTTTATATGGAGGTATGATACTTAGCTTTTTTTTTATATTAGAAAGAAAATAATTTTTAAAAGAGTGATTTATCAGTGTTGCTAACTACCCTGGGGCTTTTTCCATTCACACAACCCTCTTCTCCTCACTAAAGAAAAAAAAAAAACCCGACTACATCATATATAGAAGACCCTAAAACATGCGCAGTGCCTTTGAACATGCACTCAAGCCTAATGAAATCATTTAATCAGCAGGGTTACAAACAGGCTTAAAAGTCTGTGTGCTTTGCCTGATTAGGACTAAGGGAATGGGCCCTTAAGGAAGCCAGATGGAGATATGATTAGTTTTATTAAGTGTTGATCCAGCTGCTGTATTTATATTTCCCCTATTTATATGAACAATATTTGTCCAAGCATCTGAATACAAAATAGAGAACTTCACTTGCTGTAGGCACCGTTGCTACCTAAGTTTGATTAAGACGGAAATAATAATTCAGTCATAATAATGAAGGAGCACTGGCTGGCTGGACCAGATGATATCTTCTGTTTGTTGGTGAATGAAGTAGCATTTGTTATCAGTAGTGTCACTGCAGAAATCAGTATAATCAGTGCACATTGCAGAAAAAACAAAAGGATTTTCTCTTTCTACTGTAAAATTCCAGAGATACTGACCTTGTAATACAAAGGACTACAACACAGATGATAGCAATCTGGATGGTTCCAATCACAGCTGCTATTAAGACATACTGAAATCGTACTGGACCTGGAACCACATATAAAACGCTGTAGTCCTTTTTTTCACAGTGTTGTCCAGTATAGCCGGCATCGCATCTGAAATAAAAAATATTTTTTTCCTTGTTATACCTGATGCTTTTAACGAATGCTGGAAAAATTGTATTTGGAAAAAAAATTAGTGGCTGAAGCATAAGCTTATGTGGTTTTTTTGTTGATTTTTTTTTTTTTTCAGAATGGACTCCCACAGAGAGAGTATCAGTTAGTGCTCAACCTCTCAGAGGGAAGACTTGTGGTCCTCAGTGACACAAAGGTCTGTGAGAGTGAAGAACACTGTGAGAGTGCCCAGGGGACCAAGACATAACGGGCTTCAAGTGGAACTACTTGCACGTTGTGATGAGAACCCATTTAGTTCCTGGCACAACATACTTTAGATTTCTCCCTTTCTTTGGGGAGGTGGGGGAGGGTGAAAAGCCATCGAGCTGTGGTTCCTTATGCAGATTACCCCTAAGGAGGTGATAAGCAATCATCCAGGCTCCATATGAAATGTGATTAGATGTTCCTGAAAGTGGATACATCATTTACATTTTGTCTGGTTGCTATAAAAAGCCCCTCTATTGATGCTGCAGCCATCCACCCCAATGCTGCCTGCTGCACTGCTCACCAGTTCCCCTCCTGCAGCCTGACAGCTCCACTCTGCTCTGTGATTTTGGGGCCAAGCAGTGCTTTTACAGTTTTAGCTCTTGCCCTGTTTCCCCTTAATTGCCCAAGCAAGATGTGAAAATCCAGGTCACTGGCAGCAGCAACTGTCAGGGACTGAGACAGATGGCTTGGGCTCCTCTCAGGTGTGTTAGTGGGGCACTAACCCCGATGGGTTAAGCCTTTTGCTTCCTTCCTTTTCTTCTCCTGCATTCCCACAGCTGCCAGCACCTTGAGGAAATGATATTTTTCAGCTGAATGGAGCACCTAAAATGCAGAAGCTGCAAAGAGCAAAATGTGTCCTGGCTGCTTGTGTGAGCTGGGAGAAGCTGGTGTGAGGTTCTGCCCTGGGGAGAGTCTGGTGTGTATCTTTGTGCTCCCATTCCAGTGTCCCAGGAAAATGATGCTTCACGTGTAATAGTCCTTTTCCAGCCACCTGGCCACTGTGTGGACTTCAGAAAGAATATCTGCACCTGTGCAGGGAGCATTCCCTGCAGGAGCACTACAGTGCTTTCACTATATTCCTCCTCCCTGCCCAAACCTCCTCCAAAATCACCTCCTGCTGAAGCAGCCAACTCTGCCCCAGCCAGCTGCCCCACGAGCACCACTCCTGCCCCAGCAGGGACATACACTGGTGGCACTCCTCTCCCTCAGGCTGAGGAGGGCACCTAGCAAGGTCTGAGTGCATTGTGAATGGCTTTTAAAAACACATCTAAATATAACTGAAGGTTACTGGATGGCTTTACAGTCAGTTAACATTGTTCATAACTCAATACACTTTTGGAACTTTGTTGAATAATTTAAGTCTGATGGATTTTGTAGCACAAAGGGCCATGGTTGCCATTATTTTCCATAGCTGATCCAGATTAAGTGTTTCTGTAAGTCATTATTTCCATGTGTGTAGCCTTCCCTTGCTGGCAGGAGAAGGGTTACCTGCAAGACGGTTCCAGCATGTTTGTGGAGTGCTCACACTTGCCATGCATGCAGAAGCCGTTGTAATGCTCTGGACAAGGGATGTAGATCCCTCTTGCACTTTCTTCCAGTTTATTTGCATTCTCTGTGAACACAGGTGAAAGGGAACATTAACCTGACCATGTAGGATAAGGTGAAGTGATGGAAAGAACTCAACAAATGAAAGAAAGGAAAACCAGAGAGCAAGATGTGAAAGATGTTGCTCATGGGAAGCAAGAGCAAGGGTTTGCCCCTTCAAACAGGTTGGTGAGATTTGCAAGGGCTTATCTCAGTCTTTTATGATTCCTGTCAAGTTACAGCAAATGAGACACCTGAGGAAATAACGTGACTATTCAAAATCTGATGACAGAAAGGCACATGAAAAATACCTGGTTATTTCTGTTTTACTTTATGGACTGTCTTGTCAAACTAAGACAAAGTTGGGAAAGAGAGTCTGGACATTTGCATGTAATATACATTATGCATTTTTAATTCAACACAACATATACAGAAAGACAATTTTATGGCTGAGGTAGAGCGGGAATCCAGAGCTGAAGTTTATCATCAATGCTACACGCCCCTGCCCCAAAGCCCAGTGGTCTCCTCCACATCCCACAGCACTCAGCACTTTGAACTAGTCTGGCATTCTGAGCCTACTTCTGCAGCAGTTAAAGAGTCACTGAGACTGCAAATCCTGGGAAATCCCTTCATGCAGCCAGGAAAATGGAGGCTTCATTTAGCTTTCAAACAGGTATGTGCTCGACTTCACAGGCTGAAACACAGAGTGTTACCACCATAAACTCACATGAATTTCATAGACCACCAAAGTATTAATTAATCTGGGTAACTTTGGCAAATTCCTCCATTTAACCAATACTTATGATATCTCAAATGGTAACACTCCTTTTCATGTGATAGTGTCTTCTAGCCATGATTAATTAAAAACAGAAGAATAAATCTCATGATGGATGTCTGAGGAAACGTAGCTTGCACGCAGATAAGTTGAAGCATTTTTATCTTCCAAAGGAAGTCCCCGAGTGTTATAAAACAATTGCAATTTGTGTTCTGCCTCCGAGCCAGTCATGCCAGCAGCAGGCATGCTTAGGTATTATCCCACCTCCGGGAAAAGTGTGCAGCAGATCCAAGATTCAGATTTTCATAATGAATTTCTTTTCTGTCGCTGCTCTCCAAGGAGAGCTGTAAGAGTCTCTAACCACTTGCACTAATAAAGTTGGTTATATTGCCCTTATGCGAAAACAGGCGAGGACCAGCTCCCAGCAAATCCCAGGCAACCTCTATGTCCCTGCTGACAGCATTAGCTTCTCTTTCATCCTTAGGATTTTCAGGACCTCTGCACTCTGGACCATTATTGCATTTTTTCAAATGCACATAAGCCCATGTGCCTCTCCCTGTTCCCTGATTACATGGGGATACCTTTGGATGTTTGAGGCTGTTGGGGACCATGCAGTGCAGGAGCATGGGGGCACTGAGGATTCTTGGGCTGGGGGCTGACAGCTGTCTCTGGGACAGCACAGACAGGATGTGCTGACAGGAGGCATGTTACAGGTATGGTATAACCTCCTTTGACAGCTTACTCAGGAATTTTTGCCACCAGAAAAAGGTGGGAACACAAGGTTCATTTGGTCTGGCACTAAACATTTTTGGCTACCTATCACCCTCTAAGACACTGGCTACCGACAAGTGAAATATACACATAAAGTTATCACCACTTCATGCATGTTCCTTTATGCCCTGGAAATTCCCCCAATATAATAAATGTGTGTGATATGTCAGCTATCAATGGACATGCACATATGTGTGTGTATCTCTGATTGTTCCTTCTCAGGTACTGAGGTATGTCTGCCATGTCTGTGCACCACCACTCAGTGCAAGAATCCCTCTTCTCTCAGATCAGCCAGCAGTGTGATTAAAACAGTATGAAATCCTTTGGTTTAATTTTTTTTTTTTTAAAGGCTCACTTCAAGATGGGGGGAAATTATAACTTTCAGTACAGACTCACTTGGGACTTGAAAGGGACCTATCTGGATGTGCAGATGCTCTCACTGTGTGTAGGCTGTAGGGCTGGCATTGGGCAGAAACCATGTTTTATTAAACAAGGTCTCTAGCACACCTTGAAGTAAATCTAGGATGGTGCAGAACTTGTAATTACACCTCTAAGCATAATGTTGTGATGGAAAATGCTTTACTGAATCTAAACTGAGATGGCCCAAGTTTTGCTAGGATAAACTTAGCTTGTAGGATAAACACTTCATAGGGTAAACACTTCATACAGGAACACTTGTCGCCTGTCTTAGAAGAGCCCACAAAACTTAGAAAGAAATTATCTGTATCTCATTTTGGTTGATGACTCCTCCAACAGAGTCAGGGATTTATATAAAGGCAGAGCAGGGGAAAACCACATTTTTAGTTTGACCTGCCATTTAGTTTACTCTAAGTACAGACCACAATAAAAACATCATTTTGTTCAGGCTGAGAATTTCCCTGCCTCAGAACAGGTTATTTTTCTCACTACAAAATCCATCTTTTCGGATATCTCTCTGATATAGAGACCCAGACACCCAGGCATGCTCTAAAAGTCCCTTCATGTTCAAACTGACTGCTCCCATTTCTGGAAGGACCTGAGCACTTTCCAGCAATCCAGCTGTTGATGAGATACTAACTCTTATGAATGTATCACAGGGCTTACATCAGCATGAAACAAGAACTATAAACTGATTCTAAAAAGAGAGGATAGAAATAAAAACCATGCTGAGGTTATGAAGCAAACAAGAACTGTACATATCTTAAAAAAATTAAACCTAAATTAAATAAATCACGACTTCCACCCTTATAAAAACTTTGGATTATTTATAAATTCAGTATTGGATGCAATTTGTACTAGTCAAGCTACACTAAGGAGCCCCTCTACCACACCAACCTCACACCTACAGAGAGTTAAGCTAAATATAAACCCACTTTTTTCATGCACAAGTAGATCTGTATGCATAAAGCAATGACACAGACTAAATTCAAAGTTACTCAGGTTTCAGTAATGTTAACTTCAGTAGCTCCTCTTCACACACTAGACTTGCTGCATTATTATTGGCAACAACGTGGGCAAGTTTTATTTGTGCCAGAAGAAAAGACCTTGTACCTTTTTGTGGTGGACAGGATTTGAGGCAGAAGCCAGCTGCAAAGACTAGAGGTAAAAACTGGACTGACTGGATCAGTCTCTCCTATCTCTGGACAAAAGAAATTCCTGCCACGTTTCTCAAAATGCTTGTCCTTTTTATTTCAAAAAAGAAATACATCCTCCCCATCCAGATCAATTGTATTCAGGAATCTTTTTCTTGAAGCACTTTTGTGATCAAAAAAGTCACTCTGATGAAGCCAACATCTTTTGCATTTCTGCAGCATTTTTTTCATCTTTAGCCTAACATGACATTTCATATTGTTCACATCCCTTGTTAGTGCCAGCACATGACATGATAGCCTATCAAATAAGACACACTAGTCAAAACACGTTATTTTTAAGTGCATGGAGGCCAGATGCTACTTTGTGTAGTTTGAAACAGCTTATCATCTTTCACTGGAAAAGTCTTCAGCTGAACCCTTGCTCTTCAACCTCTCTGTGGATGGCAGGGAGATGCTGAGATGATGAGCTATTTCTCTAGGATAAACTGGATGCTAAAAAGATATCCAGTGTGGCTGACCACCCATTCAGCAATCTTGCTTTTCCTGATGGATTGTCTTCTGAAATGTTAAATAAATTATTTAAAACTATCTTGTATAAATTCCTTAATATCCGTGCCTGTTCCTGTCTTTCATCAAGACGGCGCAGAAGAATGATTTCAAATATATTTTGTATCATTTTAATTTTCATTTCTGGTTTAGCTATGTGGCTTTCCTTCAGTCTTTGGAAGTTGAAAGTACAACCTTCAGATTCTCAGGTAACAATTTCAGTGAAAGCTGAAATTCAAAAGCTGGAACAGTCTGCCTGGTGGCAGGATGTGACTCTGCAAGTGATGAAAACAAGGCAGCCAGACTCTTCTCTGGGCAGCCCTCACTGGTCCCCAGCTCCCATCTGAGCTAACGTGGAGCTTCTGTTCCACAACCAAACATGTGCAGTAGTGCTGCTGACAAAGGAATAAATCCATTAGTGCCCTTGATGAGGATTATATGAAGTACTGTCTGGAGTGCTCAGAAAATTCTTTCTAGACATAAGGTCCTACAATTCACTTTAGAGAAATTAAAATAAAAATCTAGACAAAAATAGGATTCTTGTATTCAAGAACTGACTGCCAGGCACTTAACAATTAGTTCTGCAGGGCTAATAAGTCTGTCATTCTTCATGTGTGAATCAGTGAGACTTTCTAGGTGATTTCAAGCAAGCAAAGTAGAATATACACAGCCCATAAATTCTGATGTTAGCATTTTGGCTGATGTACAGCAGGTAATGTTGGAGCTTTGGAAATAATAACTATTAGGCTATGCCCATATGAGAAAATATTGGCTCACATACAATGTTAACACCTAGTGTACAGTCATCCCTGCACCAAGGGAAGGCCTGAAAATACATATAGACACATATATTTCATCAAAGAAGGGATGAGACAGTGAATGATATGCAGCAGAAACTATTTTGACACCTATCTCATTGGAAAAAGTGGTTAAGGAGAATTGACTACATAATAATTTAATCTTTTAATACTGCTGAGGTCAGTCAAATTTGCAGATGGAAGCTCTCGCTGATATTGAAGTAGTGACTCCTTACACATCACATTATCAGAGGACACATGAAGGGAAAAAGGGATTTTGGGGTCAAATGTATGTCTTTAACATTCTCAACCACTTCTGGAAGCATATCCCCCTTGTACCTCCCTGGCAGGTCTCCCAAAGAGATGCTGCAGAGCACAGCACTGGGAACTTTCTTAAGAAAGCTCTTCTGCTCTACATGAAAGAGACTTCTTGTGCAATTCTTGTTTGAAATCAAAACAAACATCCAGAGAGTATCCACCTGTGGAGCAAAGGCAGGGATGCCCTGAATTTTGGGAAAGAGCTTCAGCTGATTGACTGCGGTTGAGAAGCTGAACCCTGTGGATAAGCCTAGGGATATTTATGCTACTCATCTTCAGTCTTCATAGAGTCAGCGACTGCTGCTCTTTGGATATGAAAGGGAACTTTGTCAGGGCAGGAACATCTGCAGGAATGGTTCAAAGGTCCAGAAGAAGGATGGTAATGGTGCTGCTTCCTCTGAAAATGCAGAATTTCTTTAGCAGGTTTGCTGGTACTTCCCCCGCCTCTTCAATAGCATCCAACAGGAAGCAAGATCCCGCAGCAGCTTAGGGATGAAGTCTTTAGGCAGGCGTTCTCCTCCCTTGTAATGAAGAACTGCCATGATAAATCCCAGCTCAGACCCAGCTCTGACGAGAGAACAGAGATTTCTCCTGGCTCAAGGCATGTTGTCCTTGGCAAACTGTCCTGCTGCTCTGCTGCCAGCTGCTCAGGGCCAGCCCCAGGAGCACCTTCACCCCTCACATTCCCTTCTCCTGAAACCTGGCTTTTACAATTACAGAGCACCTCTTCACAATGAAGAAAATGTGTGCAAGCAACTCGCCTGAAAATCGCTGTTTGGGTGGGCGTTGAGTGAGAATTCTGAAGGAAGTGCTTGCTGCTGCTCAAGAGGGAGCTCACCAGCCCACTCTCCCTGAGAGCAAGAGGAAAATGAGACACCAAATGTCAGCTGAAAACGTCTGGCACCACTATGTTGCAGCCTGAGCCTAAATTCCTCCTGCAGCCACTCCAAGTACAAACTTGAAGCTAGTTTTTCTACATAAACTGCACAAAAAATACCCTTCCTATATTAGCTGCTTCACCAAGAGGGAAAAAAGAAATGGAACACGGTGAAATAAATTACATTCACTTCTTTTCTCAGGCACAAAATAGGCTTGCTGAACACAGTAATTTATTAATTTTAAATGTCCCTATGCAAATCAGTTCCCTGGAATAAGATAAAATCCACTTTCCTTTTTAAAAATAATCTAGGGCTTTTTATGTTTGAGATGATGGCAAGATGTCCTAGTGCACTTCGAAAAAAAATATTGTGCTCTGTCTTTGCAGTAATGCATCATAATTATTCAGCCTGCTGCCATAATTAATAATAGAAACCAATGAATTAAGACACTAATAATCCCCAGATGTTCAAATGGAGAACAAAATACTTTTAGCTTGTCAGCATATATATAGGGGCTATGCTATATATGTTAAAGCTGTTGCTGAACTTTGGAAATCAAGAAGCACTTTTACTTACAACATCTGTGAACATATCTTCCCTTCTTTGAGAAAACTGATTGAAATCAAGCAACTTGTTAATCATTTTCCTGCATACATAACAAGACCATTTGTCTACTCAAAACTAAACCAGGACTGTTTTTTTTGGTTTTTTTTACCCTTGTTTTTCACAGTGTCTGTTGTCCCCTTGCATTCACAGATGCCTTACCCTAGATATTGTACAAGTCCCTAAAAGCCAAGGCTCCTGCATGTAAAAGAAGGTTCTACCAAGTAGTTACTGCAATACAAGGTGCAATACAACCCAAAGTTGCACAGCAATGTGAGTACATGGCAGCAACCACTGCTCATACATCCAAACAGGAACACCCAGCAATATCAGCTAAACTGGAAGAGAAAAAACACCACATGGGCTAATGTGTTGCTCCAAAGCAGCATTTCTCCATGTCCAGGTGCTCACATTAGGCTCAGCTGCTCCCTGGGGTGATTGTTTCATTCAGTGAGGAAAGGCAGGCTGCTGCCTCACCTTGTCCAACCTCCTCCTCTGCTTCCCACCACCACATTTCGGCCTCTCACCCTGACTGAGGCCCCCCTAAAGCAGCAGTCACTGCTCTTTGATGCTGCACTCCACCCTGGATTCCAGGACGCCCAGAGGAGGCTGATGCACTGAGCTCTCCCTGCAGCAGCTCCACAGAGCTGCTTGTCCCTGTGTCAGTGGCACCTGCCACTTCCCAGGCCAGCAGACTGGCGATGTCCCCAGCTGCCCGTGTCATCTGTGTGTCAGCTGTCCCCAGGCCATCTCCCCACACTTTTGTGGATGAAGTGACACAGACAGAGCTCTTTAAGGCAGCTGCTGCCGGGGCCAGTCCTGAGGGCTGCAATCATTGCTAGGTTGGGATTTAATGATGCAGGGCTGCATTGTGGATTTATCAAAGCCCTGGGTAAAGGGGCCCTTACAGTTTGTGTTGCATTCTTTTGTGTCAGGATTGAATAAATCTGTGTTAACCCCATTCTTAGAATAGATTAAATGCCTCTTCATGCTAACTCAACTATTCCTTGTTTTTGGCAAGCTGCTGACATTCCCTTCACTCAGATTCTCCTGCCTAAGAGAGATGCCACCAGCCCTGTGGGAGCAGCATCCTCCCCCTTCAGAAACCAGCAGTGTAAAGAAATAAAGCATGGTTTATCTCCTTGCACATGATCTCCTTATGCAGCTCATGACAGAGCCCTTAGAGGATGAGTTAACCTTATTATTATTGTAATTCTGTGTTGAAAAAGCGTTGGTGTCAGTTTAGAGATTTGTGAGGTTCCCTCCAATTAGGCTGCATGCCTGAAGGCAGAGGGCCGAGCACTGGATCCATCACATGCAGCACTGCAGGAGCAGAGCGGGTGTCACCCTCTGTGAGAAATTTCTCCCAACAGCTGAGCCCACAGCTTGTTTTCTCTCCCATCCACCTCTCCTCCAGCTGCTCATTAGCACCAGTGCTGGAGGGGGTGAAAAATGGACAGGAGCAACCAGATCAGGGCTCCTCTCTATGTCCTCCCCTCTGAGAAACTATGCCTGAGAGTTTCAATTTACTGCTTAATGCCAGATTAAACAGAGATGGAAACACCACCCCAGTATGTGGATGTTAGCAGCAGAAGATACTTCTTTATACAACCAAATTGTGTCTCCTTCAAAGAAAGCAGGCGTGGATCTGCAGAGGATGGCTAAGAGGGACGCTGCCAGAGGAATAGCTCTACGCTCAGCACTGTCTTTTAGGGCACAGGAGACAGACCACCATCCCTGCTGCACAGCCCCAGCAGCACACAGACATGATTCTCACTAACCAGCAGCTCTTCACGACCCTTCCCAGTGGAGCAATGCAGTGACACAGCACTATTAGTTAACTTTGTTATATGATGATTAAGGAACAAAACTCCAGAACCTGGCCGAGTGGCATCCTGCTGTTTCTGCTTTGTATGCTACTATGCAATTTCTGTATCAAAGCAGCCCGGCTAGTGCAGCACTCCAGAGCAGCTTATTTATATGTAGATGTGGCTATATGACATTTCCAAATGCCATACATTTGCATATGAAGGTTCCACTTTTTTTCCCCAGCTTCAAGTAAACAGAGTCTGCTGCAATTCCAAAGCAGTGCTTTCCCTCACTTGGAGCTGACTGAGAACCATCTTCCTTAAGCAGCTAAAAAACCCTGAAACACCTAATTTTCACAATTCAGCAGTCTTACCTATCAACTGTGTCTCTGGGTGGGTCTTGTGATTTATAGCTGTACCTTTGATACCAATCCAAGTGCAGAGAGCAAAACTGCAAGACCTTAAGATTTCATATGAAATGGCTACAGATAATCTGCAATACCAATCAATATTTGCAAATAGGCCTCAGACATATGATGGAAGCTTGTGGTCATCCTAAAAAAGCCTGTGGGTCACATTCATTATAGCTATGAAGATGGTATTGATTTTTATCACTGATTTTCCACTTGAAAACAAGAGCAGGAGCATGTTGCAGGAGCTGCTGAGGAGCTCTGAAACTGCAAACCTAACACAAAAACCATAACCTTATGTAACACCAGGAAAGCCAAGTGGACATTATATATTCAGCTTTCTTGTCAAAGAAGATAAGGCTGAAGCAGATGGTATGTGGGCAAAGTTTCAACCTGAATACATTGCCTTCTAAAAACCAACAGTGCTCTGAAAACAGCGGATTTTGTGGCATGAGGCAGATGAACACGCTACCTGCACATTGAAGAGCTGCCTGATGCCAGGCCTCGAGGTATGAGCTGGAAGAGTTTCCTGTTGTCAATGTGTGCATGGCAAAACACACCTCTCAGCACTTCTCCTGCACCACCTTGCACGAGCAGTACGCATTACGTGCAACACACAGACTGAGCCTTGTCCTTGTGCACGCTGCAGCTGGGATGCACAGCCGGGGTGTGTGCTGAGGGAAGCACTCCTTGGGCATCACCAGGCAGTGTGGGAGGGCTGGTGGGCAGTAGAGCCTGTGGTGGTCACAAGACATCAGCTGTCCTCCTCTCCCACAGCTCAGACCCGCTCCCTCCCCATCCCCTTGGGCTGGGAAACACCGAGGTGGGGATGAGCTGCTCCCGTGAGCCCCCGAGCTCTGCCTGCTCTCAGGAGACCATGACAGGCACTTCCTGACTGTGACAACAGGTACAACAACTCCCAGGAGTCACCTTCGCCGTGATCTCAGCTTACAGAGTTTCATCAACTCGCTACTGCATTTCTAGAGCACCTCATCCTCCACTGCCAACTGGTAGATAGCATCAACTATGACAAATGGGATGAGGTGCCAGAAAGCTGATAAATACTTTTGATATGGCTCTAAAAATAGTGAAGGGATATTTGTATCCTTCTGACACTTTTTGAAAAGTAGATGGATATGCATGACCTAAGTTTTAAGACGGGTGTCAGGAATATTGATGTGTGGAAGGAGCAGGATCGTTTGGCTGGCGTTGCCCCGGGGGACAGTCGCATGACTGATGATGTCTCCATCTCCCTGCTGAGGGTGTGCTTGGAGGGGGCTCAAGCAGAAAAAGGGGAGCCCATCCAGAAAAAGACCAGGATTCATCTTGCCCACCTAGGACATATTGCTGCCTTGATGGGGATGATGAAATTGGAGAAATGGGGTGCAAGTCCTCTTGGAGCAGCACTGCTGTGCCCTAAGTTATACCATTGCAATTCCTGCCACATTAGCTTCTGCACCATGTATGATTGAGGCATGTTCCCAGCATCACACCTGTAAATTTAATCTGGTATTTCTAAACCCTCTCTGGAAATGTGGAAGACAAATACAGTTTCTTCCTTTTCCCTCCAAGGTCTAGAACAATGTACAATTCACACATCTAACCCCAGATGTCCTGAAGTTTTCCCTTCTTTGGCACATATGCAGGAATTTAAGCACTGGTGCAAATAGCAGCTCTTCCAGATTGTAAGGACTACACTGATAGAAATTGCTTTTAAGCAATTAAACTGTATATTAACAAAGCATGCTTCCAGTTTGTGTGTAGATGCATTTAGAACCTCTATCCACCTGATCAAATTCAGAGAACAGGCACATCTTACATAACACAGAGCTGCATTTTCCATCCATCCTCACCCCTTCAGCTGCCTGCATGGCTTTTACTGGCAGAAAGATCAGGCAGACAATCAATGAAACAAAGTAGGAACTTCCTCTTGAGAAACTGCTGCGTATAAAAGCACACCCTAATCCAATTACCAGGCTGCCCCCTAATTTCCAATAGAAACTCCAGGTCTGAATGGATTGTTTTCCACAGAGAAGCGGTGCTTGAAAAGGTCTCTGACTTATATTTAGGTCTGCCAGCATGGTGTTATGAGACTTTACTTTCTGGTTTCACACTTCAAATAATCTTAAAAAATTACAGCTGAAAGCAAGTATGAATGGCAAAATTGCCAGAGGTTTGATGGAAGGCATGGATAAGAAAAGGTTACCCAGGTATGTGACAGCGTGGACAAGTAGGTCAGGGATGTCATTTTGGCTACAAGGTGTTTCCTTCAGTCCTTTTGACAATCTGAAGGTTTTACAGTCCTAGTTCTACACTGATTTTATATTCAGTTTTGATTACTAAAAGCAGTCTATTTTTTTTCCCATTTTTTTTGGGGCACATGTTGGCAAGATGCTGCCAAGCTGAAGTGTAACACCCATTTGGCTCCCTTCCCTCCTTTCTTTTTTTCCAAGGTAGCATCTGTGCTTGTAAAAACATGCTGCCTGAGAGGATTCATCCAGGAAACTAAAGAAAGAGCTGCAGAATTTGGGGGAAGTGTGTGTGAGAAAATAGGAGACTGAAATAAAAATACTTGACTCCTATATGTGGTATTTTTGTACACTTCCTGGATCACATGGCTGGCAAATCCCTTGTGAATATCCTGATTATTTTAGTTGCCAGAGCATGACCCTGAATGGCCTGTGACTACTCAGAGATATGTCTGTTGTTGGCTAAAAGCATGGTTTCAGCCATATTTTTCACTACTTTTGTTCAGGCTATTCAGAAAAGTTTTGTTATGCTCAGAAACGTTTTATTGGCATGTTGCAAACCCATGATCACTCCTCCATACAAATCAAATGCTGCACTTGCTAAGGGATGAATCCTGCGTGGTTTGATGCTATTTTTACTCACCCCTTTGCCCTGAGTCCTGCACTGTAAAACTGTGATGGCAATGGGTCCACACAGTCTACAACCTTGCTTTTTTTATCAGTCCAGCTGTATCGTTAAAATCTTTTGTGGCTGCTCAGAGGGTTGGCTTTCAGCAGACTGTATGTTTGAAATTCCTGCTTGGTAAACAGGAACACACCAAGCAGTGTGCATCCTTTCCCATGCCTGGAGCTGGAGAGATATCCCAATTTTAAGTGTAGCAGAAAATGGATAAAACAATATAAAATGTCACTGCAGCAAAACCTGCTACATTCCTTTAGTATTTTACCAAAGATACAGTTTCCCATCTGGCCTGAAACCTTGCAATGGAGGGACAGAGCCAAAACCTTTGCATGTTCTTGGGTTTGCATCAAAAGGGTCCAATGTCACCACACAAATTTAAGCTTTTTGCCTGTTCCTCCAGCACCACAGGTCTATCAGGCAGTAGCTGATCTCTGAGACACAGAGAGGAGCCCACCCAAGGCTGCAGAAGACACTCTGTGCCTATCAGAGCCTGAGTGGCTGCGAGAGACCCCTCCAAGGCACACTGAAGACATCACTACGGAGCTGTCACCTCCCCTTGTCCGCTGACTGCAAACTCTTCCAATGTCCTTCAGCTGACTTCCCCACGGACCCAGGCCAGACTCTGCCTGCTGAAATAGGCCAACAGCAGACAGCATCTGGTGGCCTATCTCCCACCAAACTCTTCCATCCAGACCCCTGGCCATCTCTGTGTGATGGGACAGAAAGCAAGCACAGAGCTCGCCCTGCAATTTCCTTCCATGAAGAGTGGAAAAGCTTCTCTACGCCCCAGAGGTCCTGGCATTTATCACTGGCCACTCAGCTCATTTTGAAGCACAGACAGAAAAGTCTATTAAGAACATCTTTTTTTTTTTTTAATAAATGAATACCTGCATTTACTATTTTTATACACCTGTCATTATTGTCTTGCAGCAGTGCCACAGAAGTGAGCTGTAAAGATGGCACTTGTGAAAATAAATGGTTTGGTATTTTAACTCCACGCCCACTCCTAGAGCTAATATTGAAAGCAGGAGAAGCTGAATGGAAAAGAAAGGGTAATTCTGGGAAATGGAAAATTTACTAAGAATAAAAATGGACAAAAAAGCCATACAGAAAAATCTCAAAGCTATTAAACTCAATGGCCACTCTCCCACTACCCTCAGCAAGGCTGGAATTTTACCTACTGCCTCTTTAAATCTTATTGACTCTTATAACAGCATTTTAAACCAAACAGCTGACATCCTTCTGCCCAGCCAAGGCCTTTTAAATCACTGAAATGCAGGATGGAAAAAAATCTGCAGTGCCAGATGTGTCTAAAAACAGTCACAGTTCTTGTTGAAGCAATCTGCAGAGGAAAATGTTTAGCATTTATCATGCCTGACAAAACACTAATAGTTTATCAGTTTTGATATTATAGACTAATAACAAGCTTTTCCATGGCTACTTCATTTGCAGAGCATAGAGACAGGCTGCACTACTGTTACTTGATTTTAGAACAGTGCTTTTTATTTAATCCTTTCCCGTCCTAGCTGGATGGAAGCACACTTCCATTATTAAATGAAATTGTAAACTAAATACTCTAGGGAAGGGGTGTTTTTGATGTATACCTGACACAGCTTTAAACCACAGATAAAATAAGAGGGAGATTAAAACCATAGGGAGAGTTTTAATTTATTTTTTCCTCCTGAAAAGTATTCTGCCATTATGTAATGCTGTCTGAAATGGCTAAGGCTTGTGGTAACAGCAGTAGGCAAAGCAGTGCATTTTGATTCTGTGCTGATAATATTCTGACATGCACTGCCACAGCTACTCTAATAGCACATTTTGTTTACAGCTGTTGTGTTTCCAAGAAGAGAGTTTCACAGTCACTTAACACTCACGGGTACAAGGTAAAATGACAGCCCAAGTGTGTAAGAAGCCACCTTTCTAGGCAGGTAAATATTGCTTTTCAAACCTGAGTTATTAAGAGCACTTCTGCTTGCTTGGTGATACAGAGGTGCTCCTCTAACTGCCGAGGCTGGGTTTATCCTGAATGCAGAGGAATGTTTGTATGGACAGAAGTATGGGAAAAGGCACAGCTTATATTCAAACTGCTGCATCTCCCACTGAAATTCATACTTTCTCTGAACTATTTCCATTTTCTTTCAGAAACAAGCTTCTGTCACTTGTGGTTTCATACATTAAATGTTAATATGCATAGTTATGTTGCATTGCTCAAAAAATCAGTGCAGGGTGTGGCTTTTAGCAGGTGTGTTCAATGAAAAAAGAAGTGGAACCATCAGCCAAGTGAAACTGTTGTGGTAAAATATTTGTCCATTTTTACTTTCTTTACCCAAATCTATTAAACCAGGCAAAATTTGTCACTTGTCTCCATCTAGTCTAATTCTGAAGGTCTACTAAAACTAAATACACCAGCTCCTTCTTTTCTTCCCCAACTGTATTTCCTTTAATTCCACCAGATGCATTTATACTCCTGAATCCAGGTGAAATAAGGCTCAGGTTGCCACTGCACGTGTCTAAATGATCAAATTATCTCGTGTTTGTATTGCAATTTGACATGATGATACCTCTTCTACAAAAAAGGATGTTTCAGTCAGTTCTAAGTAGCAACTTTCCTTATGGTTACAACTTATTTATTACAACTGTCATATGCTTTCATCTCGTGGTATTTTGATATCTAGCATTTCATAAAGAATGCCAAAACATCCCATGAAACAAAATTCTGAGGAAATTCAGTTCTATGAATATTTCAAAATATTTTTTTTAACATTTCAGATGAGATCAAATGCAAATATTTAAATGTTGATGTTTCCTGAAAATGGATATTCTAGCATCTCATTATAACTTTAACTCTCAAATCCTTGGGAAGGCAAGGATTCCTAACAGCAAGTTCACAGAAACTAGGCCTAAAATAGAACTGCTGGACAGAAAAATACACTGTGGTACTCCTTAATATCTACCAACTAATTCAAATTAGTGTAGTGGATGGCAAACAGGTGCTGTGCACCATTTTGAGCAGTATCCTTCAAGGATGACTCTTGAGATGATCAAAGTGCCTGGAGCCCAGAGGAAGGATGGAACCAAGGGTGAGGGATATCCCTCCCCAAATCCAAAAAACAGGACTAATTTCCCAGCCTGTTCCTTGAGGAAGATTGATAGAGTTTTGTCTCAGATACCTTTTGGTTTTTTTTTTTTTAACTTTGTCTCAGATACCATTTTTTTTTAAACTTTCTCTTCTTGTAGGGGAAGCATGGGAGTTGAGAAAGGAAAGAAGATGCTATCAAGAGGGAAATACCTTCAGGGTGTCAAAATGCCAAAGACAGGATCTACCATGCTCCTGGCACGTGGATGAAGTGCTGGGGTTGCAGACTGATACCTACAACAGTAGCACAGTGTGAATCCCAGGCACCCAGCAGAGTCGCCCAGGAGTCACATGTGCCACCACCCTGTGTCACTGTAAGTGTCAGACTGTTGGTCCCACAGAGGAACTGGGCTGCACAGTCCTTCTAGACCCCAAAGGGAGAAGAACTTAAGCTTCCCTGCAACTTCTGGTGTGCAGTAGGTCTGGGGCTGTCTGCAGTTAATTTAAGTACAGATCTGTGAAGCCGCTTCATGGTGGAGTTCATACAGAACTCTGCTATTTAATGCTGGTCTAGCTCAAAGGAGGGGCCTGAAAAACAGCAAAGCTGCAGTATTAGCTAGGTGCTTCAAAGTGATTTAGTCAGGTATAAAGAGACCTTTTCGGTTAACTGTAAATCCCTTCACAATGGCAGTGGCTACAGCCAGGAATTATGGTGCATATTCCATATATCCATGGCAGCCAAACACTGGCTGTAGGTCATGTTGTTTCATTCCCATAAACCTCAGAAAACAAAAGTTAGGAAAAACAAATTTTGGGAGTAGCTACAACTAGAGCCTAAAACTAGCATGACTGCAAACCATAAATGTAATTTTTACGGTCCCTGCCCTTTCCACTAGAGGTCCTATTTAGGAATAGGTATCTGGTTAAAGACAACTTGAGAAATCAGGCACAATTCAGCTTGTGTTGAGTTTTGGGGATCACATTTTTATGTGTAAGCAGGAAGTTATCTTTCTTTTCTGCAAGCTTTACCTTCTTTTCAGCTTACACATTCTGATCAAAACACAGATACTGAGCAGAGGACCAGAAGATCAGCAAGTACTGAAAGGTTCAGGTTTGCTGGTGAAGATGGGTTCCTGTGCTCCAAATAACACCAAATGTCACAGTTGAGAAGGCTACAACACACAGAATATCACCATACCATTTCAGAAAGCTTTAAGCATTCACCCAAACAGAGTAACACCACACCACATCAGAAGGCTTCAGGCATCTGCCCGTAGAGAGTAACACCAGGTCACTTCAGAAGGCTGCAAGCATTGGCCCTTGTTCCTTAGCCCAACCTTTTCTACCCCTCCTGTTCATGCAGTGCACCTGTGTGCCCTCTGCTCCCTTTGGTGGTTGCTCAGTGCACCTGGGCACTCCATGGCTCATTGCTGTCAGTGCTGCTCACCTGCTTCTCACAGCTGTGCCCATGGGGGATGAGGCTGGGCTGCAGCCCCACTGCCAATCAGCACAGCCTGTGTGCCACAGCACAGCCCCACTGCCAATCAGCACAAACTGTGTGCCACAGCACAGCCCCACTGCCAATCACCACACCCTGTGTGCCACAGCACAGCCCCACTGCCAATCAGCACACCCTGTGTGCCACAGCACAGCCCCACTGCCAATCACCACAGCCTGTGTGCCACAGCACAGCCCCACTGCCAATCAACACACCCTGTGTGCCTACAACCAAATATATGTAAATGGAGTGTTTATGGACTGGGACACAAATGGAGGAATCTGTAGAAATGCCTTCATGAACTCAGGTCTGCTCATCTCTATTGCACATAGAATTTCTGTTTTTATCCATAACCTTTAAGAGAACAAAATGTTACAGAAGACTGCTAACATGATAGCATAAGGGGAAAACCAACAAGTAAGGCACATAGCAAGCAAGTCTTGGGCAAGCAGAAGTGTTTGGAGCAAGCTTCATGAATTTCTCACAGTTCTGATGGAAACCCCACATGAAAAAACATACTTGCATTACAACCTCCACCCTCACCCCACATATCATTTATATCTGAATTCACTTCCAGGAGTTAAATGCTTCAGAGATGCTGACAACAGTAAAATAGCCTGGTCTGGTTTTGTATATTTTTAGGCTACCTATTCCCATACTGGTTTTACAAGTTGGAATTGTTTTCCCTGTTTGTTTCCTACAGATCAAATTCTTAGCCTGGATTTACTGAATTTTCAGGCTCCCAAGCTTTAATGCAAATCAAATAGCTTTCTTTATAATGTTCACTCACAACAATACTGAATTTGTTTATTATGGGAAAAAGCACAAACAAATTCTGCAACTTTTGATTCACGCTAATTAGTGACTGAATTAATGGCTAAGGTTTAGAGGCACAAATGGAAATGTTCTTCCTCCTTGAGCTACATCAGTCTAAGGTAAAGAGATACCTAGCAGTTCACCTGAGACCTAATTTAAGTTTTAATGCTAACAATTACAGTTTCCATGAGCATGACACTGGGAAATTGTAAGTAATGAAAAAGCACAATTTATCTCATTATAAAACAAAAAACCCCCCAGAAATCCAAAAGAACAAGGCACATTTTACCAAGCTTAGCGCGTGCAATTCAAAGTTAGAGGAGAACTCCCATAAAAAAGTGAGGTATTCTCTTGAGCCTGGCAGATTAAATGAGCAATATTTCTCTCTCCCTCTCGCTTGTTTTTAAAATCTCCATAAGCCTGTTTTTATTTTGCATGCTCCTCAGGAAGAGACTGTTAGGAGTAAGTGCTGTTAAATCACATGGCACTGTGCTCTGGAGTGCTGCAGTTTCCTTCCTGGCAGGGGGCTTGTTTGTGAGGCTATTATGCGACCCCTATGACAGCGTGTCTGTCTCCCATTCCAAAAAAATTACGTAGATTTCAGCAAGATATAGCCAAGCAGCATCTGAAGGTAAATTTGAGAGGTTTCTACAGAAGAAAATCACTTGGGGTAGCCTGTGCTGCAGTGTCCATAGCAAGACAGCTGCATTATTGCCCCAGCCTTTCCTATTTTAGAAATAAAACTCCCAGTCTTCCTTATGACTCAGGAAAATGCTTGAGTGGGACTTTCCACACTCCACCTTTTACAGCCCTGAAGTTAAATCACAAAAGAAATAGCTGCAGGTTTTCATTTCAAAAACACCCAGGACAAGTGGAGGTTTGGGGGCCACAAGAGTCATTGGGACTGACTCTGTTGTGTTCTCAGACT
The DNA here is from genome assembly GCF_024509145.1 of Vidua macroura. NCBI lineage: Eukaryota > Metazoa > Chordata > Aves > Passeriformes > Viduidae > Vidua > Vidua macroura. Next base: position 10,854,014 of record NC_071577.1, read on the forward strand.
TGAGTTCAGAAGTATCTGGCAGTAAGATTTACTGACCTAACAGCTGGGATCTATCACTGCCTTTCAGATTTTCCTCTGGATACCAACAACACTGGAGGAGCTGCAAGGCAACAGAAGGGCTGGAGACCACCAGGCTACCAGAACTCAGGGATCTCTCTTGTGTTTGAAAACCTCTCAGAAGAATCTAGACTGGGTATTTTTTTCCTGTGTTTTGCAGAGCTCATCTACCACCTTTTGAGGACTTTCACTGTGCATAAAGCTTAAGTATATTTTCATAAAACCTTGCAAACAAATGCAAATAGCAATTTGTAAATGCAAACAAAAATTCAAGCAACATTAAAAAGCTTCCCGTTTTTTTTGAAAAAAAGGTGTCAGTTGTACCATTCTTGTTCTTTCCACAGGTCAGAGTGGGTGTGTCTGTGTGTGTGTGAGCAGAGGTAAAAGCTGCAGCTAGACAGCATTCATGCTGCCACACAGGTGTCAAAATATTAAAATCTAGTTTTTTCAATTTTTAAGTGATTTGATGGAATAGCAGGAAGGCTTTCTATATAATCTATTTATTTAGTGTGAAAACCTCTGAGTCTGAGGAATCGAAAGGCAAGCAAATCTGCATATGCAAGGGTGTAATTTCCCTCACATTTTTACAAAGCTGCAGATGAGAAATAGTTTCTCTCTAGCTGTGATTGCACAGTGTTCAGCTTTGTGTCTCACTTGCTAATTCCATTAAGAAGAAAGGAAAGCCTGGTTGACAAAGGCTCAGCAAAAATGCACCATAGTTTATATCCCATAGCTAAGCTCTGGGGCTTTATTATTCTTCAGCAGTTCAGCAAATGGCTGAACACAGTAGTAGACACAGAATTTAATTTAAACGGACAATGTCAAGTGGTTTAGATTCCAAACTTAACCTGCTTTGAAAATGTTATGATCTGGAGAAGGAATCTAGTCTGAAGTTCTCATGTTTTAATCCAGGGGGAAAAAAAAAAAAAATTAAATTGTCACTATAGAAATTCAGCACTGCTGTTCTGATTCCTGGCTACTCTCCAGGCCTGCTACAGACAACGAAGACGCCGGTGACTGAATTGCATTTATTTTGGACTCCAAGACTCTTGGACTTTTGAAGGGACTCATTGAAGAGTCTGAGACTCTTCTTTATCCTTGTAATGTATGATGGCTCTCGTGGCCTTTATCCCACAGCCCTGCCCCAGGCCAAGGGAAGATGATGTGTTGACACAGATGGATTTTGCCCTTTTTGGTGGAGCTCTTGAGTTTGCTTGGGCAACACATCCATCTGCTGGATTACTCGCCCGAGCAGTCCCGGGAGTGCCAGGACGGCCCTGGTGCCAGGAAGCACGCTGAAAAAGATCCAAGACTGTCATGCAGGTTTGAAATCCCATGGGAAGCCAGGAGGGTGAGCAGGGAACAGAGCAGCCATGAGCAGACGTGCAGCATTTTGTGCTCATTATCAGTTTTGGGCACAGCAACAGCACTGGCAAGCCAGGCCAAGGCACTGCCTGCAGGAGTCCCAGAAGGCACCACCTGAGGCTGCTGCCAAGGGAGAGTTTACTGCCCTCGAGGAACCCAAAAATAGAGCTCAAACTGACCACTTGTGGATGCACATTTTTCACCAGAGGAGACTGTTTGGGCTGAAAATGTCTCCTTTCCCCTTCCATCAGTTTCTCTGCGCTGCTGGCATTCAGTTGCTGAGACTTGATCTAATCAATGCTCATATGGGGAGGTTTGTCTGGCCTGGAAGATGATATTATTGAATAGGTCTATCAAATTTGTCAGTGTCTTTGCTGACAATTTTCATGAATATATAACACTGAAATATGGCACATCCATACTGACTTATTCCTTATGGTGCTCAAAACGGCTTGGAAAAAACCCTCTGTAATTTGATCATGAGAAAGGATAAAGTCATTAGGGGGATAATTGCTAATATCCAGATCTTAAGAAGAGAATATAAATATTGAAGAATACAAATAAATAGGCAAATGGATTAACAAGATGAGAACTTCTTGATTGCCTGGCCTCTGAATTCCAAAATGCCACCAAAACAGCCTTATTTATGCATATAATGGGGAAATTCAAGAAAACATCCATCATGGGACTTTCAGCTCAGACACTACATTCTACAACATACATTACACTTAAAATGCTTCAAAATGCTCTTTCATGGAAATTGCAAGATAAAGTGTATTTCTATTGGATTTGAGGGAAAAATCACACCCATTCATTTATTCAGTAAAACCAAATCTCACTGCACAAACTTGATCAAGGTCAACGATCCGCCATTTGTTGAGGAGAATGAAAATCTGCCCAAGTCTGATAAATACCTTGGGGTTTCAGAAAAAGGAGAGGCCAGAACTGCACAGAGGCACAAGGGTACACGAATGGCACGGGCAGCAGTGGCAAGGGCAGAATGGTGACCCTGGAGAGGCAGGACAGGGTCAGAGAAGGGCCTCCCGCAGCTCACTCTTCTCAGGTTTGCTTTGTTGTAAGAGGGGGTACCACTTTTTGGGTGATATTGGTCTGGCACTTCGGAGTGCTGGCATAAATCCTGCCTGTGTAAAGCAAGAGCCCTTAGAAACTGAGGCGATGCAAACCTACTGCACAGATTTACTCCCCGAAGGAGTGAGTACCCTCGGCTTTGCAGACTGAAAGATTTGTGCATTAGTGGTGGGCATCAGCGGGCTGGCAAGAACAGGAGGGAGCGACAGCGCTGATGAACAGACAGTTTAAACAGTTTGATATGGAAAAACTCAGCTGGGTGTTGGGACTTGTGGCTGTTTGCAGGGCTGCTGCCTTGCCGGGGCCCTGTGGTGGCCATGCGGGGGAGGTTATGGAAAAACCCGCACTGCTCAGCCACCACAGTCCCTGCAAAGAGCATTTGGCTGCATTAGCATAATTGACAACATCAATTATGCCCACTGCTATACTCTCCCCTGGGAAAGGCCGTCCATACAAGGCAATGTTTTTACAAGCGTGCGGTGTTCACGGTCTCGGCGATTTTTAGTGCCATTAAATGGTAGAGAACAAAGGTATTCTGTGGAAAGCCGCAGGCTCGGGGAAATTGTTTCAGAGGCTGAGGAACTGAGGAAGAACTGCTTCAGAGGCTGAGGAACTGCTGCTTTTTCACACAAAGCTTCCCATGGTTAGGGCAGCATTTCCTGTCTGAGGAGATACGAAGGTGGGAAAAAAGTAGTACATACCACATTATCACAGGCATCACCATCAAATGTTTCTGCAGCTGAAAGAACAAGAGGATGGCACAGAGCTTCCTGTCTGGCAAAAGCTGATGCATGAATGTTCACCGAGCCTCAGTTTTACACTGCTGCTTTCTTTTTCCCTGATTATTACCGGAAGGCTGGAGTTGTTGCAGCTTTTTGATACAGCAGTCCCATTCCCCTAAGGTCTTCTGACAGGGTTATGCCCCAGACATTTGGGGACACTGGAGGCAAGTGGATTGCCCTGCATAAACTAGCAATTTTCACCCTACATGCTGTTATTGTATGTAAAAATGAAAAAATTAGGCCAGAGGAATAGGTGCACACAAAAAAGACATCAGCTGGCACAGATGACTGTGGCTGAGGTTAAATCAATGGATAGAACTGCTGAGACCTGCCCAGGGAACACAGTCACCACCCTTGAGAAGCCCACTGGGGCCTAAGCCAGACCAGAAACCCCAGGAAGGGGGTTTCTAAGGGGCAACAATGGTGTCTTCCTGTGCCTGAGGTACCTGCTGGATTTCACTCTGATTCAGGACGTCTCCATCGTTCCCACGGCTGTAGGGAAGGAAGGTGTCCTGTGTCCTTTCCACAGGCTTTGTCATCTCTCACTGGACCTTCTGTTCCCACACTCCTTCTGACCTCCTGGTGCTTGGAGACCATCTCCACTACAGACCTGCTCCTCTGTGCCTTGGCACTGCCCTCCCTGTCAAGTAACCCAGATTCCTCCTGAGGTCCCTCCTTGGCTCCCAACCCCTGACAACACTTTGCTGCAGTCAATTTTCTTCTACCCACCACCTCTCCTCTTGAATGTGGGCTGAAAGATAATCTCTCCTAAGCAAGAGCTGTTCTCTTCCTTCTTCCCACTTGAGCTCAAGGTGCCTTCTGTGCTCCTCTTCCTCCATGACCCATGATGTGGCTTTCTATTATCACCACTGCAATCTTCTCCTCCTCCTTAATCCCCAGCCTGCCTTTCCTTCCCTTCTTGTTACAACTCAGTTACTGCCTGCTGTTGCCTCTCTAGCTGATGTGAGCTCCTGCCATCCTAAAGCAAATCCACCAGGCAGCAGCAGCAGCCTAGGACAGGCTGCACACTGAAAAGGGTCTCCAGGCCTTCATCTCAGCTTGGGGAAGCCAGTGCTCTCCTCAGCTCTCCAGCAAGAAAGAGAAAGGATTTAAGATAACATTAATTGGCCTTGTTTCTAACTTAAATAATTTTGGCCTACTTGGCCTTATCTCCTGTCCCCTGTCCCCCCAGGACACAACATCAGCCTTTCCAGCCTTTTATAGAAACTGACTACTACCTACCACGAAAAGCTGAGGGTAATCAAGAATTTGTGGGAAAGACACTGATGACTTTTTCTTTGCATGCCCCTGTCTTCACCAATGGAAGGGGCTCCTTGGCAGTAGGAAACACCTGGGCCATGGCTCACCCTTGATCTTTTAGAAATTCATCCCAGCATTTTCTTTCCATAGCAACTTCTACCCTCCCTGCTTTGTGCTGCAATACCTCACAATGCTCTGCCTCACCGAGACATCATTTATTCAGAGCTCTATGTTTTAATCATCACACACTGTTTCAAGTAGGAACAGAACAATAATTTCTAAGGCCAGGTACCCCATTGCCACAGGGATAGCACAGGAGATGACCAGCTGGATTAAATACTGCCTCAGCACTCTCCCAGCAGGAAATGTTCACACCTGTGAAACCATCACCTGGGTGTCACCTGAGCCATGCAGCTCAGGTGAACCCAGCAATCCACACCTACTCCCTCCAAACACTTCAAAACCACAGAAATATTGTGAAACTGAAGCAATGAGTGCATCACCTGACCCATTTTCACCAGACCTTCCCAGAGGCTTTTGTTCTCAGTGTGAGCTGTGAACATTTGCATGCACGTGCGCGTGCACACACATGTTCAATTTCTAAATCAATCCTCCCAGGCAAAGGGTGTAAAAAATGTCTCCCAAACCTCACTAGTATTTACATGTTTTTAATTTCAAGTGTCATATAGGGCTATTCAGCCATTACATTTTACTGTGGCTTCTAAATAAATTAAACCCATTTATCACCTAAACCCCCCACATTTTAAGAGCCTTATTAACTTCATAGTTAAATGCTGACAGGTAATATCTATTATGGGAGCGTTTCGTAGTATCCCAGCAGTGCTATGAGCTGGATTTTCACTTCCTTAAACCTGTATATCATGACAAAAATATGCATAATCTAGTACACTGATTCTGTAATTTTCAATAATGTCTGCTAATTCTGGCAAATAATTTACAGTACTTATTTCCTCTGTCAAAACTGGTGTTTTATGGCCAGAGTAGTTGTAGGTTGACAAAAATAGAAGCAGCCCATTTATTAAGAAGAGAGTTTGTAGCGAAAGAAAGAGTAATGAAAATACAGTGTTTTCTTAAAGTAAACCAGGAAAACCATACTAGAATATGAGGACCCTTCACCTCAGCAAATGAAGGAGAAAAGAGACTTACACAGATCCTGTGAATTGTGATTCTCACAGAACAGGAACCATACCTGCATAATCTGTCCTTGCATAATGCCCATCTTCTGATTTTGTAGTTGTTGTAGTATTGTCTGTGTGAAAAGAAATGTGTTGAGTTGCCTGGGGAGCCTGGGCTCGATACAGCCCATGCCCCCACCACAGTGCCCAGGCAGGGCTAACTTCACTTGCACACACATCACCTCTGCTGGCTGCAAGGCTCTCCTGGGCCTGCCAGGTGAAAGCAGCAGGATCTTTTTTCTAACAATATGTGATAACAGATTGCAGCTGGGATAAATATATCAGTCTGAAGCAGGGGTTGTCATTTCTGCTCTACTTGAAGTAATTGGGGAGTTTTAATATGTACCCTGAAATGAACTGCCACTTAGGCTGGTTAACTTTAAAGGGACAGGAGTAAACTGGAATGTGTTTAATACACCTGCATACTATGGCCTTGTAAGTAGATGTACTGAGGATTGATGGGTCAGAAGCTAAGGAAAAAAGCTATTGGGAGTCTGAGCCTCAGCAGACACTTTATTTACAGGAGCTATTGAAAGGCAAATTCTCTTCATTTTCATTTTAGAGAAAAACAGGGTTTTTAAAATCAGCTCAAGGGTTAAGGGTGATGTAATAGCTCAAGAGATAGGCACAGAGAAACACTGTATCATGGAGAAACAGAGAGAGCCTCCAGCCATGATTGGAAAATTTTCTTCCAGGCATCCTGGGGCCCAGCAAGGGTCAGCTGAAGAACCAGCCCAAGCACTGTGTTTGGGAGCACCTCTTCAGAGAATCTCCCAAGACTGCCTCATGCTGCTCCAGTTGAGGGAGCACCAGAATATCCATCCTGGGTGGCAAAATGTATCTGAGGGGCATTGCCACTGTCCTGCTCCAACTGCTGCCTGGCAGCCAGAGCTCTGGGCAAGCTGCTCGGGGCAGGAGACTGGTGACTGATGCAGAACCACGGGCAGGGCCCTGCTGCTGCTGGGGGCAGGCCGTGGGCAGGGTCAGGAGTGGTGCCCCCCTCTCATGCCTTGCTGTGTCTGCACCACGGAGGGCTCTGCCTCTCACCTCTCTGTGCTCTACAGTATCAACTGCAGCAGTTTAATGGAAATACAACAATTACCAAATAAGAAGCCAGCCCTGGTTCTGTTTTTTTCTCCCTGAACAAAAATTGAAAACATTCTTTGAAATGAGTTTTGTTATGAGAGTTACCTTGACATCGACCCAAAGACATGACTTCAATTTTCTCCTGTTTCTGGCATGATGCCTCTTTGATTTGACATGCATTATCATAAGATTTCCCATCGGAAGCACAAAGAGGATTGAAGTTGGTTTGAGAACAGTCAATGTTGCACACACACCTGAAAAGATATAGAAAAAGAAAAAAGAAGAGGCTAATATGAGAAACTTTTTTCAAGACATCACAAATACATCTCAGAAATGTAAGTGTTTGTATTATTCTGACTGTACAATGCAAATCAACATAATGAAAGCGGAATGTTCTGTCAAGAGGTCATTCGTATTTCTTGATGGAAATGAGATGCAGGGAGAGGGAAGAGGCACATAAAAGCAAGCAAAAAGAAAGCTAAAAGAAGTATGTTTTACATGGAAAACTGTACCACAGCATTACCACTTGTAATCCCCTGTAAACCAAAGAGAGATGCAGATAAAGAAAGCTGCTGAGCCCTCCTGCAAACTAAAGAAGCCACAAAATTCGCCTCTGTTCAGGTGCAGTCCATTGTATGGAATACCATATAAATGTGGGTTTATATTGATTTATGAGTTAATTCTGAAAATAATTACAGCACCTAGAAGCACTCTAAATGTAACAGATGTGAAACTGAAGCCTCACTTCACCCCACTGGGATAAAACCACCTGCCAAGGCTGAGACTGGAGCAGGGATGTGACCGCACTCTCTCTGTGCCTCGGGCTGGTGGGATCTCCCCAGCTCCTGGACAAAGAGAGGCTACTCACTATTAAAACCAGGAGAATACTGTTTTAGGGAAGACTTTGTGCACAAGCATTTTATGAAGCAGTTGGATAACTCAGCAAGCAAAAAGCCTTACGCAGGTGTTACCCAGGAAGGTCTCCTGTTGTGCTCTCTGAGGGGTGAGGGCTCCCATGTCCAAGAGCACAGTGTGGGCAAATGCAGGCAGGGCAGTGGTGGCCCCATCCTCAGATTGCTTAGGGCCATCTCCAGAGACTCCAGATCCCAGTTTGTGAGCTCCTGGGCTGCCCTGTGATGTTAACCAGAGCACAGGGAGGAACTCACTTCCACTTTCCACTTGCTCTGGATCTGAACTAACGCACTAACGTGGACACACCCTGATCCCAGCAAGCCTTGCCATTGCTTCTAAGATGGAGAAACCTAATTATGTCCATTGACGGCAGGCTGCAGACTCTTTTCTTTAGGTTTCTGCTATTTCATTATCATTAGCAACGTCAGGTAGCCTTGGGCATCGGCAGGGGAAAGGCACGCTAATCTTCTGTCCCCCAACTGTGCCGTGTAACAGACAGCTCAGCCTCAGCAAACCCAACGTGATCTTGCCTGGGGACAAAGCCAGAGGTCTAACCTGGCAGCTGCTCCAGCTCTTCTGAGCACGTAATTGTGCACATGCTGCTATCCAAACTCTTCCTGGCTCCTTCTGACATTAAGGCAAAGCAGTGCGATTGATGCTCTATCTTCCAGCCCACTGGTTGTGCTGAACCTCGCAGTGCCAGCTCCCCGGCTCTCCCTTTGGAAAGCTAAGTAATGGAAATGTCAAGCCTCCAGCCTCGCTGCTTGATTTAAGAAAGTGTTTAAAAGTCAGTCCACCTCCCATTTGCAGCAGACATCTGGACACCTTTGACTACTGGAGGTGTAGAGGGATATACACAAAACTTGGGTGGAAAGAGGAAGAAGGAAATTGGAGAGTTAGGGTCAGATCTCTTCATCACCACATTTGGCTTCTGGCCTCCAGGAATGTGCCCAGGGTGATGGAAAACAGTGGAGCCAGTAGTTGTCTTTTAGAATTTTTTTCTTACACTGGGTAGGTCTGTTTACCCCAAATGTTCACTAAATACAGAAAACTTCAGTTCAAAAAGAGGCCAGTGGTGAAAAGCTGTGGTTATAAATTAAATTACGTGATTTCATAACTCAAAGAAAAGCGTCTAGCTCCCTGTGCGTAGCAATTTCCCCACACTGATAAACATACACAATATAAGAAAAAAATCCAGTGCATTTCCCAAGAATCTCCTTATCAGCAGAATAAGAATGTTCTGCTCCACTGAAATATTAACCATCATCATTTCTTCCTGCAGCCATTTCCAGCTTCCCACCTTAGTCAAACTCACTTCATTAGGAAACATTTACTGCTCAAGTAATAGCAATTCTTTCCACGTAGCTCTACCATTTGCATTTCAGATGGGACACAATCAGCCATATGCTCCTTTTTTTTGTAATAAACCAGCTAAGAAACAGCTTCACTTCTCTACATTTTGCTACAGAAAAATGAGTGAAGGTTAATATATATTATGTTTCAAGTCAAGAGAAAATTAAGCCAACGGGAAAATTACAACAAAAGGGTGCTCTTAGGGGAAATCTCAGCAACTTTGGATGCAGTTTCAAGAATACCTAGGGGATGCAGGAACCTATGCTCAGAGTTAGACACTTTAGAGACATATTTTTAAAGGTGTTTAAATGCTTAAAGATGCATGCAAACACTTTGTGTGGGATTCCCGGTATCTCAGAGACCTATTTCCCATGATTTCAAAGACTGCTTCAGAGCCCACTAGGCATTTATTTACATCTTCTGGTACCTTCCAAAACACAAAGACCCAAAATTACTTTCCAGACCTCTTCCAGCAAAACTGAGAAGAGAACCAAGGTTTTTCTGTACTCCATTCTAAAATTTCAACTGTGACACCTGTTGTCACAGTTTCCAAGCAAACCTCTGCAGCAGCCGCATGAAGAGGACACACCATGTGAGCACCACAAGCCACGTGCTGCTTGTGCTGGGGTCAGGTCACTCTGAAGCAGAAAAGGACTCCCCCAGGATGACACCATATGCTCCAAAGCCTTATGGGATCCCCTGTGTGAAGCCTGATTTTCAGAGCCAGCTAGAGGGATGCTGAAAAAACACCAAACTTGCCACCCCGATCTCCTTGCTGCAAGGATCATCTGCTCCTTGCACAGTTTTCAGCAGACAACTTCTAGCTTGCATCCACAGTTTATTACTGCTTTTGCAGTTATACACTCAAATCCTACTTTTAAGGCTGCACAATTAAGTTGACATCTAATATATGTCATGAAGTGCAAAAGGTAGGATTGCATAAGGAAGATTAATGTGCCTGTGTTGCTGGCTCTTTTTAATTTATAGTGCTCCTCTTCTCTTATCAGGGAAAATGATGGTATTCCAACACATTTTTTCAAACTGGAGGAAGCAAAAGTCTGCCATTTGGACCATGCTGCCAGATTCCAGAAGGGCAAATTGCAGGGAAAGAGACGAGGCACGTACTTCAAACATGTGTGCCCAGGCAAATGCAGCCTCTGAGAACAGCTCAGACTTCAGTGGGATCCACCAGCCAGGTAATAAATACATGCTGAACAGCACTTAATGCATTTGATGGAATGAAAACCTGTAAAGGTGCCTTCACTTCTTGAAGTATTATAAAATGCAAGAGCGGGACTCTCTTGTGTTAAACAAGAACCAAACTGTGACATCCCTTGGCTCAGGGTGTGTGTTATTTTCTGGGCACAGAGAGTACCTTCAGCTCTTGTGGGACACAGAAAGCCCCTACCCTGAAGAGAGCCTCCACCTAACACTTGTCATGCACAGGGCTGGCAGCACCCATCCCACTGCCAAGGGTGTGTCCAATGGGCTGGCTGGCTGCCTGCAGCTTCCCAGTCCCTGAGGCACTCCAGTATGCCTTGAATTTTAACTAATTTGATCATTTGACCATGTTATCATCCTGCCTTTGACTTCTGATTATAGTTCTATCAATAAATCTATTTGCTTTCTGTGTTCCTAAGTGTAGCACTGAAGTAAGCCTGGCAATAGAAAGGCTGACTGAGCGTTCCTGGTGCTCAAGACACTGTGGGAAGGTCAATGAGGTCTCCTAGGGGGTCACAGAATGAAACTCTACCCAAGAGCATACACAGAATACATGTGTAAGATTTAACCATGCCTTCTGCAGTCAGAAATGCAGCTTTAAAAGCCTCTGTGAGGAAGGAGAGCCTCCCAGATGTCAGCAGATACCCTGCAGCTCCTCTGAAAAGGAAGGAATACTATTCTACAGGCCCTTTGCAACTTCAAGTAATGGGCTCATATGTTAATTGATTAAAATTTGGGCTTCCACTATAAACAATCATTAAACAAGGCTCATTTTCTTATGTCTTTTCTTCCAGGTCATTGTGATAATCTCCAATGCATTCCCTTTCTTTCATACACTTTATTTCATTCCATTTCATTTCACATGATGATAATCCTGGAGGAGCTGAACATCCAGCAATGTGGTTACTTTGGTGATCATGGAAGCAAAAAACACCAAAGCAAACTAAAAAGGACTGCTGAAGGGATGAGCTTGGGCACCTCCTAAGGGGATTTTGGGCTACCTCGCCATGGTGGATCTTGCAACACTGCTTGAAGACACTGGATCCTGTCATAAGAATGTCACACCCGGAATGAACCAGAAAGTGTCTGCAGGCAGAGGTGCAGCTCTGCAGATAAGATGCAGGAGAGGCCCAGGAGGATGCCTGGGGGAGAGCTGGCAGAGCTGAGCTTAGCCTGAGGCAGGTGAGATGCTGACAGGCACCTCCTTGTGCCTCACTACCGACTTGTGGGGCGTGTGTTGCTGCACTCTGGTCTGTGAGCTTTGGCAGCTTCCAACAAGGCAGAACTGCAAAGAGGGTGCTCAGCAGCACAAGGGAGCCCACGGGCAATTTGGGATTTCACCTGTTTATCGTGCTTCTTCCCTCCCCAGGGAAATGAGAGAAGAGCACAAAGAACTCCTTTCCAGCCCAAATCCTGATCATGACGAAATGCTGCCCAGCCCTCAGTCTGGTCCACGTGCCAGCAGTGATGGGGATGTGCTGCTTGGCCAAGCTGGAGCAGCCAACTTGGCTTCCTCTTGAATCAGTCTCCATAAAAATTAATGGGGTCAATAAACCAAGCGTGGGTGAGTGCACAGTCTCCTAACACTCCACGCTTCTGCAAATAACATATGGTATTATTTTCTGGGCACAGCGAGTACCTTTGCCCACAGAGAGCAAGGTACTGAGGATTCATGGCTATGAAGGGCTGTCCCTGGAAGAGGAGCTGTGTTTTAGGGAGGAGTCTCAATAAAATGAGGGAATGGTTCTTTGCCCACAAAGGGTAGGAGAATACTATAATTCTATTTCCTTAGTTCATGAATAGAATATAATCATTAGTGACACAGTGATGACAAAAAGAAACACACTCCATGCTTTATCTTTATTCCTAAGACAACTATTCAGTCTTTGTTTCCAGCAATGTATTACTGAAAAATAATTTTAAAAAAATTACTATGCAGTATCTGCACGTAGCATGAGGAAGGTTTCCTATGTAGCTCTGATGAGAAGCAAGGTGGATAAATGAGACAATGCTTCCAAAAGAGTGGTTTCACTGGGAACAGATGCAGGCACATTTCTGTCAGAGCGAGATGGCAGTGGCAGTCCTTCCCCATTCAGCATCTTTTAATTAGCCCTCTGCTGTTTGGAAACCTGAGAGCATTGTTGGTACTACCTCTGTTTATTAAAGATTCATATTCAGACTTTGCTGGCCATGGGTCATTTGCTTTTTGGAACCAGAGCAATAGAAAATTGTGCCTGAGATATCTGAGAGAGAAGTACTTAATGAAATGACTAACGTCTTCAGCCAAATGCCTAGTTGATTACAGGGTCCAAACAGCAGAACAGCAATAAATCTGCCACAAAGAGAATTGTCAGTCAAGAAAAAAGACATAAAACCAAAGAGACAGGGAGGCAAGAGCTAAAAATGTGAACATGCAAATCTAGTGTTATTTTTACTAGTCAGAGCTCTGATATTTGAGTGCATATGCTAATTTGGTCAAGTGTGAGATCCCACCATGTCTCAGAGAGCACTATTTTACAGGGAAGGTGAAGTTCCATTCTGCAATAATTTTAAATGTTATATATTTTCTCCAGGCACAAAAAAAAAACCAAAAAACCCACAACAACAAAAAAAAACCAAAACAAAAAAAAACCATTGAAAACCCCAAGAAAATTCTGCAGCATAAAAAAGCCCAAAGTCCTTTGCCAGAAAACAGTGTATAAATAATAACACAGTTGTTGTACATTTATGATATTTCAATCAGAGACATTTCTTATCTTCCTCTGCTCTGACTAGAACATGGTGATCAGAAACTCAAAGTTCTGAATGTCAGCATAGACCTCTCCAAGCCCCCTACCCCTCTGAGTAGGACATTAAATGCCCATTTAATGCCCATTTGCCATTAAAGCAAACCTGGCAGTATATATGCCTGCATAAAGAAGCTGGCAATCAGTCTCAAATGCCTTCTCTATCATCAAGGTTTTTCTTTCTGGTACACAGGGCATCTTTGTTGACATTACCAGCAGGCAAGCTGAAATGAAGCCAGGCTTAACATTATGCCTTGACACTGGAACAGGCACTGTAGCACAGCTCAGCCACGTGTCAGGAGGCTGTGGGAGCTCTCATTTACCCAGGCAGCTTTGGGGGGGTTTAATGTCTCAACACAGCATCATGCAGAGACGTTGGAGTGAGCTCTAGGCAGGGACTGGGCAAGGTGAACCTCTGGGAGCTCAGGTAGCTTGCTCAGACACACAGCCTGTGACAGCCCTTCACTGGGGAGCAGGGACAGGTCACCTCTGTACCTACCTCGGCATATCACCCACCCACAAAGCCACCTGCACACACAGGCAGCAAAACTGGATTGCTCCAGGCAGCTTTGACACACCTTTGTTTTGATGTGAGTATCAAAAGGAGCACATAAATCTGAGCTTCTGACCCTCAGCCCATCTCCAAGCACACCTCTGAGCTTTACAGTGGGCTCAGACAGCCCTACAGAAATGGGCTGGCACCATTACATCCCTAACAGAGAGGCAAGGGGTGTCGTGCTCAATGCAGAGTCACCAGGGACCTTTGGTAGTCTGGCCAAACTCAGGTACCCCACAGTGGTCTCTGCAGCACATAGAGCTCAGCCCAAGAGGATGGCACCCAAAACCGCCTGGCATCATTGCCTGCTTTGGCATGCACTGAACATCATATATCTGCTGACATACATATACATAAAATGTATTCAGAGTGCACACTGGCACACAGTGTTTTACACTTTCTATGAATCATACCCTACAACCTGTCTGTGCTTGCCAGGAGCCTGAAATCCTATCACTGCACTCTTAAGAACATCATTAAGAGGCTTAAAGAATAGAGACTCTGCGTGTCTCCTTCAAAACAAATTTTGCCGTAATTTCTGAGGTTGATGCAAAACTTTAGCTGCAGTGCAGAACAATAAACAATACATATTTTATAATGGCAGCACAAAAATAGCATGCAGTATTTCTTTCCTGGGCCTGCTAGTGCTTCTCTTCCGCTTTAAGATCACAAGAGAAGAAAAGCACAGCTTATTTTGAGTGCCTTCCATTCAATGTTTGTTACTTATTTATTTATCTAATTTATTTTTCCTTTTTGTCCTTTGCAGCCCTGCTTCTGCACTAAGGGCTTTAGCATGCCTACTTTGCATGGTGGCTTCCCTGGGATATTTTACTTATTTCAACTGTTCAAATGTTTATCTTCACCAGGAGTAAAAGGAGAAAAGCTTGATTCCCTCAGGGTGATGCAATGTTTCTGCATGGCATTTCAATAGCATCCTGTTATTCAAACAATTAGAAATCACAGAGACCATGCACAGAATTATCAGCATATTGCATGGAGATTTTTATTATTATGTAGTGCATAATGAAAATGATTTGAAGGACCCCAAAGCATCATAACAGAAGGAAGCACTGAATAATCAGGTGATTTTTTTTTTTTTTTAACTGCAAGAGCCCAAAATATTGTTTACTGGACATATGTCAAGCTAAAATGCACTAAAGTGGTGAATATATTTACTGATGGCCTTCCTTCCATACCAAATGCACCACACTCTGGGAGTGTAGCTGGAGACAGAGCCAGGAGCTTGGGCTACAGCTGCCACACTGCTGCTGCTACTGCATAGCAGGGATGCACTGGCAGTGCTTAAAAATACCCATAGATTTTTCAGAGCATGCTTTGCATGGCACCTCATGGAGGATGTTCCAAAACCATGGGCTGCTCCTGGAGACCCCTTGCTGTACAGCCCTGAAGAGAGTCCCTGGGCACTGGCTGCTTCCCAGAGCTCCGTGAGGAGCTGGGCTCATGCTCCTCCGGCTTTCAAGAAATCATCCTGGAGGCTGCAGCTCCAGGAAAAAAAAAAATCTTTCATCTGCAGTGCAAGACACTGCAACTTGAGTCCTAATTCCCCTTTAATTTTTGACCTGTAACTTTTTTACTAAATTTTTGATCAAAAAAAAAAAAAAATTACAAATGTCACCTTTGCTTCTTTTTTACAATTCACAGCACCAATTATAGTGTGACCTTCACCTGGCTTCCCAATGCCTCTGGTGCCCTCAACAGTACATTAAATTGTGTGCTAACAACTTTATGGCTAAATAAACGTGTCCCTCTCTCTCTCTTTTTTTGTCCTGCTAAATATCATTGTTATTGAAAAGATACTAAGTTGTATAAAGTGATATTTGCTACACTGGATGCTTTAAAGCCAAACAGAGAATCCCAAGGCTGATGACTGGGTTTGAAGAGTCATGGAAAAGCCCCCATGCTAGCTGTGTGACAAGAAAATTCTAATTCTGTGCACATGCCAATTCAAGTGTCTGCAGGTATCTAATGTGTAAAGTTTATTTAGAACTCATAGAATAAAATAAATGCCATTCTGTGGTTTGCCTGCCCCTGGTGTCCTTCACATCTCTGTGGTCTGTGCTAAAACAAAGCTTTGCTGACTGTTTCTCTCTCTGTAAACATTTGAGGCTGTCCTTCATGAACGGTTTATTGCTGTGTGCCTCACACTGCTGATACTCTTCACTCCTCTCTTTAAAGCCAGCAGAATAATGAAAATTGTTTCCACAAATCCCACAGTTTCACTCTGGACAGAAGAGCCAGTGGGAATATTGCAATGTTCAGTGGGAAGTATGGGACACTAGCTGGCTGCAGGTCCTGGCATGGGCCTTCCATGCAGGAAGGATCCATCTGCTCACAAAGAACTGCAGCTCTGTCTGGGACCAACTGCAAATTTCTGCTGAAACTTCTGCTAACACTAGAAGTTATTTCTGAAAGTGGGAAGTGGACTCTGATTTATCAGTGAAAGTAAAGGGATGATGGCCTTTTGGCTAGCAGAGACCAGTGTGCTGCCAGCACCCTCCCTTGCTGCACATGAGCTAGCCAGTGCTGTGGGGAAGGGAAGTGGGGACCTTCCTAAAATGAGCAAAAACTGTGGCAAAGGAATTCCTCAATGTGAAGTCTGCCTCCACATGCCCAGAACAGCTCCCCCCATAAACCCCTCTGTGTCCTTAAACATGTGTGCCTCTCGCTTCCTCAGGGATTCACAGAACACTCTGAGGTGGAAGAGACCCACAAGGATCACCTTAGGCAAAGCAGCCCATGCAGGGGTTGGACCCACAACCTTGGTGTTACTAGCACCACACCCTAACCAGGGCTACCTGCCTGAGGCAGCACCATCTGAACTGGCCACATATTCCAGGATACCCTGCTTGGTCAGCTGTCTGCAACTACAAAACAAAATCCAGTCTGCTATTCAATGACATTTTAGGAGAATACTTCCAGGCTTTCCTTCAGGCATTATTTGCACCTCCTGCACAGGCAGAAAGGTTATCTGTGCACAGGATAACCTCACATTATCTCAGCCCACAGGTATGAGCCTGGCAGCCAAGCAAATTACTGCATTTGCAAGGAGGGTGCAATAGTAACCCTTCTTTTCCTCAAAGCCTTCAGGGCTGTAGGTAAAAGCTGCTGTACAAAACTAGGCATTCCTGCTGGCTGGGGTCTGCCTCTGCTCTTGCTGCTCGTGATGGCCACGGGCTGGCTGCTTTTGGGATCAAGCCCCAAGGGACAGTACTGCTGCCAGGGAAAGCAAGACAGACAAATGACTGCAATGTGCCATCTCAAGGACACGTCCTTGCCAGGAAACTAATGGGATGAGAGTAACCTTCTTCAGGGCTGGCACACGGAGCAGTGGAATCCACCTGCAGCTCCTTGAAAGGAGCAAGTGCTGTGCACTGGCCAGGACAGGTGTCCCTGGGGCACCCGTGCTGCTCCACAGGGGAGAGCTCTGTTACCAAACGGGCAGGCTGAGCCATAGCAATTAAATCTGTATGTCTGGGGACATCTCACACAGGCTTTTAGCCGCAGCCCACACGTGGGAAGGGACTGGGGCAGGAGATGGGCTCTGTGAGGAAGGGACACCTGCCACTCTGCAGGGGCTGTGAGAGCTGAGGTCAGCCCTGTGCATCAGCTCCTACTGAGTTTTCCTCAGGCTCATATTTAATGCATGGAATGTATTTTTAATGGTTTAGATGTGTGAACAAACCGTGGCCTTGATGTTCCTACATGGGTGTGTGAAGGAGCCTCCGACCTCCTGCAATGGATGCAGTTCTATTTTAATAGTTAACATAAAGATGGAAGAGATGAAGCGTTCCATTAAGACATTTGATAATAAATTGGTAAGTGCTTTCCCAGTGTTTTACATAGTTATTCTCTCTGTTGATCTATTTAGCCAACATATGTAATTCTGAGCTACAAAGTTGTATTCCTGCTTTCGTAAACATACTTACATAAAACTCAATAACAACACAGTCTATTTATTGCTAAAACGCTAGTAGGAAATTGGAAAAGGTATAAATACAATTCATTGCTGGTGATCTCCTGCCCCCTGAAGGCACTGTAAGGCTCCAAATCTTGCTCAGTTCACAGCATCATAAAACCAAAGCAATAAATGTCACTCTTTTCTTGATTGCGCATTAGGCCAATCGGCTTTTTATTGCCACTAAATAGGCCGTCAGGAAGGCACCGCTCTCTTCACTGCTGGGGGATGACTTCGCCTAAATGGGGGCCAGGGAGGGAGGAAAGCTTACTTTTAAATAACAAGGCTGAGAGAAAGCAGGGGGAAAAGAAAGGTGCAAAAGCACGTTGCTCTGCAAGGCCTTTGCACTT
The DNA here is from genome assembly GCF_024509145.1 of Vidua macroura. Lineage (NCBI taxonomy): Eukaryota > Metazoa > Chordata > Aves > Passeriformes > Viduidae > Vidua > Vidua macroura. Next base: position 10,872,003 of record NC_071577.1, read on the forward strand.
GCTCTTTCATGCTGTAATGCCTCGATGTACGCAGATGATTATGTGTCAATGCACATTAATATCTGATGTGCATTACCACATTATCATCCCTTATGTGCACTTTCACAGCCTGGTGAGCCCAGGCTCTCCCAGCCACGGGGTGACACAACCAACGTCACCGTGGGGGTACAACCTGAGCCTCGCTCAGCTCCAGGCAGCACCCGCGCACAGCGCTGCCCTGCAGGGCCCAAAGGGACCCGCCTGCGCCCCTCTCACAAAGCAGCAGGAGCTGGGGCATCTTTACAACACCCTGTATTACAGAAGGAGCACAAAACAGACTGCCAAAGCCATTCCTCCCAGTGCAGATAAAGGCATGTGCTCAGAAGGCTGGGACACTTTCCTACCCAGGACTGAAAACTACTGTCATAGCTGGTGGCAGAGGAGTAAAAAAAAAACCCCAAACCCTGTGTTCATTTGCTCCCCCGTTGATCTGGACACCTGAAATGGTGGCTCTCCACCATGCTGTCACATGTATATGTTGTACCTAGACACTGCCTGAGAAGAGAGAGGGATGCTGCTGCTGCCCCACACACGTGCACCCTTGTAACAGCTGCAGGGCAGTGTTAATGCAGTCCCACAGCCACACCAGCTCGAGGCTACCACCCCAAATCCTCCAGCTGCCCACGTCACAGCAACCTTTAATTCACCTGCTCATGCTGGGTGAGCCATTCCAGACCCCCAGCCAGGCAGAGGGAAGGCAGGAGAGGCCAACCTCCCTTCCACCTTTGGGTAGTGTCCCCAAAACCCTCCCCGAGCCCCTGAACGCGGGCAGCCACTGCAGCTCCTCCCCACTCTTCAGCAAACAGCCAACTGGGCTAATTGCAAGTCAGCTTTACATTTCCTCCCTGCTTCCACAGTCCTCTGTCCCTGCAGGCTTCTCTGCCATAACCACCCATCCACACACACACATAGGCATCTTGGCCATGGAAACCTAACAGGAAAATCAGTCTGTGTTGAGCCACGCTTTTGAAATTATTGCAGCTTTTTTCCACCAACTCTAATGTTGACAGACTACTAATTGCAAAGACAAATGATGACTGTGTCTCTTACAAGCCTTCCTCTCCTTGAATTTCAGAAGAATTTGTGTCTTGCTTATACAAGAGCATGGCATGGTAATACATGAAAACCCCCCAAAATCTCAGAAATTATTTTTGGCTTTTCACAAATCAATATTTCCTCTGAAGCAACTGAAGCAGTCATTAAGGCAAATTCTGCTTTTATCATCACAATTTCCAAGTTATTCAGAGCATTCACAATCTGAGTTTGTTCTCCCTTCTACCAGGCAAAAGGCTCCACAGGCTACTGAGAAGTTACTCCACAGTTATCAAACTGGGAGAGAACTTTTGTTTCACTGAAGTCAGTGGGATAACTTCCATTTACTTCCTTAAGTTGGAAAGGTGGAAGTTCACCTTTTGAACTGAAAATCAAGTTTGGGTGAGCATCTGAAAAGAGAAGCACAAGGGAAAAAATGATCTAAAAGCTTTATGATTGTGTAGAGTATTATTCCCTGGACACACAGCAGGTTTTGCTGTAATTGCAAAAGATAAAAAATGTCATTTTTATTACAAAACCAAATGTTAGAGATTTTAGTTTTTGGATAAGAGATGGATGTGTCATATGGGGTCCTTAAAAACCTGCTTGGGTGAGTAGTACAGATGGAATACAATGTGGGTTTGCATTTATCTGAGAACATTTAGAGCCATGATATATAGTCTACACAACAGACTTCCTCGATGTATAGAGAAAATATAGCCAATTTCTTTGTGTAGGCTGAATTATTTACCAGAGTGTTCCAAAGTGTATTGGTAATAAAACACTATGAAGTATAAGTAACTCCAGACAATCTTGGCTTATGTTAAAACAAGGGGTTTTTTTTTGGTTTTTTTTTTTTTTTTTTTTTTTTTAAGGATGTTATTAAGAAAATAAATCCTGAGAATCTGGAAAGGCAGGACTTACTCAAATGAACATAAGCCTCTGAAGGATTGTATTGACTCAATAGAGAGAAAGGTCAAATTCTCCCAGCCATCATCCTAAAGGAGCTGGGAATCAGTCTCACTTCAAAATTAAATAGGCTATTTTGGCACAGGATGAAGGATGCAGAGATGGTGAAGTGGTTCTGTGAAACTCACCTGACTGGGAAAAATGGCTGGTTTTAACTAAACCCAAAAAATATATATGTAGAGTACAACAATTTCACCAGCTGGCCAAACAAGCCATCATTTTTCCAAGCATTACCTTTCTAGCCAGGGCACCAGTAGTGCAATCAGTTTAGAAACACAAGGAGCTCATTCCCTCATCCTCTTCTGGAGAACTGGATCATAGTTTTTCTCAGGGCTGTTGCAGATAAAGCCAACTGCTTTTTCCATACCTTTCCTGACTCCTTCTGCAGACCCCTTTTGAGAAAGAGGAAAACCATCTATTTTTTACTTGATTTAGGGTATTTCTGAAGGCTGTGGGAATCTTTCCCTGTTTATGTTTGAGAAGAAAATCACTTTTACACCTAGACTAGTTTAGGTTGAAACTGCCCTCTGAAAAGAGTCCTACAGTACTTCAGCAGCTTGCCAGAGAGAAACCTGACAGGAACCATGGCATTCATACAATGCTTACCTGGGGATCTCATTTTCTGACCCTAACACAATGTCTAGACCCTGGTTTCTAATAAGCCAGATCTTTCACCTAAGCTGGAGCTGCTGCAATGTTGTTCTTTTTTGTGCTGTGGACAGCAATTCAAGCTATAATTTTGTATTTTGCTAATTTTCCCACTTTTGTGTCTGTTCATATGGCATTTTTTTCCCCAAGTCCCAAATGAAGAAGTTCTGGGTTCTCTCTTCAGCTCTCATACTCCAGGCAACAGGATCTGGCTGACCAGCCTCCTATAAAAGCCTCCAGCCTGGCCCTTTCTTAGAGCAGGCTTCATAATTAAAATGTAATATGCAGATTGGTAGGAATCATCTTGCTTTTTCTAACATTCCTCATGTTTTGCCTTTCATTGCAAACACTTCATTGACTAATTTCCAGTTGCTTAGGCTACATTTTTTCCAGTATTGCTGATTCTTAACCCACTGAATGGTGTCCCTACACTTATCTCAACATGGCATCTCAACAGTTTCCCTGGGAGTCAGCTGCTTTCCTTTTATTTCAAAATCTTTTAATCAAAGAACACACACCAAATGAAGCATTACCACGTAACAGAGACAGAAGTGGGCTGATTTCTGGGCAGGCACTGGAGGTAGCTGTGCTATCAGGTTGGGGCTAAGATAAGTGACATGGGTGTGAGAGGGTGCAACCTGCTTGGTCACCTGCTGCTGTGCAATGCAGAGACCGTGCTCCAGTGCCTTTAATTCCCTCTGCAAACCCTTGCCTGGACTCTTATTAGACATGACTGTTAAGCTCCATGTGAAGATTTATGCTGCAGCAGCTTCACTTCATGCCTTAGGTATGATTTCAAGTTAAGCAGAAATTTAAGTTTTTGCAGAATTGTGCATGTTTAATGATTTTATTCCATTTCTGTGCTAATTTGAGCACAAGTCCAACATGTATGTGTAAGTATTATGCCCAGCCATGAACACAGATGTGTATTTTCACTAGAAGAGAACGAAAAGCAGCAGAAACCAGCAATCTATCTACTGTATAATGCCTGGGACATTGCAGATGTTAAAGCAGCTCGTTGTTTCTGCATCTGGAACAAGTAGGTCACACATAGTTATTATACACACTGCTGAACATGAAGCAGCCAATACCCGTGTAATGTATGTGAGACTTCAAACCACCTTTTAGTACTTTACAGCAGTACAGCATCTTGTTTGCAAATGCTCTGCTTGAGAGCAACTGATGGAAGGGGGAAGGGCCCCAAAGCTGACTGACCTAATTGCTGTGTGGATCGAGAAGCTGGCAAAATCATTAGTTTCTTTTATGTTTTCTTTCTATACTATAATAAAGATAAATATTGATTGCTGGGGCAGTATTGATTGCAGGGGTCACTGCAGATGGCAGCTGCATGATTTGCACAGATATCTCCCATATACAGAGCCACTTATTTGCATGAGAATATGGTTTCACCCTCCTCACGTGCTTCTGACTGTTTGCTTGCCTTATAGAAGCATTTATCCAAACTAAATGTACCAGTGATTAGCAGTAAAATATGAAACAAGTGACTGAAAGAGTTCATCTTTGTAATACCTTTAGTGTACGGGCCTGTCTGCTGTGGGTAAGTGGAGTTTATTGTCCCAGCTGTGTGGACAGTGGCACAGGACACAGGGACCTGCTGTAATTTCGCTGCAGTGTCACTGCCTCACCTGGGAATGCCACCCAGGGGCACAGCATGCCTGGGACCAGCCCTCCTTCCTTCCCCACTGACCCACACAGTGAGCAAGCCCAGCTCCTTCCTCCAGGCCTGGATGCCTCCCTCCAAGTAGCAGCTCAGGGTCATCAGTGATCCTCAAGAATGGCTTCAGCATCTCCTGAGCTGAACCTGCCCAGAGGGATCCTTGTCCACTTGCAAGGAATGGAAAAGGCTCCTCCATTGTGGGCCAGGCTTGTGAGGAGGGAAGGGAGTTCCCTACCACGAGCACAGTGCCTATTGCAGAGCATGATACTCCACTCCCAGACAAGGAGAAGTCCCTGGGGTGAGTAGGACAAAGCTGCAGGAAGCAGCAGGGGCATTTAGGCACCTTTTTATCACTGGTACAAACACTTGAGTGGCCCATTCCAGGGTTGGGCACCTCCTGCCAGGGAACTGCTGCCTCTCTCCTCCACCTGCAGCCTCCAGAGGGAGGAAGGAGCAGGCAGAGGAGCACTCTGGAGGGGGTCTCCTCACCTCCTTGGACACTGCCAGGCTGTAGGGGAAGCTCTCTCCAAGCACAGTGCTGTGTGTCTGCCCTCCAGCTAGCAACCTGCATCTCACTGTGGGCACTTCCACACTGCTGCTGGCTGACCTGCTGATATTGGAATGCAAAGGGAGAGTATGCATATTTAACCCCAATTCATCATTTTGATTTTGATTAACTCTGCAAGTCAGAGGTTTGCAGGCTTTAATCTTGTTTTAAGAAAATACTCCTCTCCTCTCTATTGTCAGCATTTTCCAACTGGAAACTCAACCAAAGGATCTTTCTTAGTGTTTATCTCCTTCCACTCTGGACATATTGGTGGACCTCTGAAACAGCTGCCCAGTATATATCCAAACCATGGCTTGCCCAGTGTAGGGAGTGCTCTTATTTCCTCAGTGGCCCATAAGAAGGAAATTAATGCTGGAACCCAGGCTTCTGACGTGGTTCTGTACTGACACTAAGCCACTCCAGCAGAGAGCAGGCACTCCATTTGGTGAGCACTATTTATGTACAGTGAGTGTTTCATAGATGCTTTTTGGAAGATCTGAACAATACACCACGGTTCAAAACGTTACGCCTCATTCTTCAATTCCTTTTAAGTGTATCTCTCGGGGTGTTACGTTGAGTAGCCCTGTCTTACAAAATCAATTATTCCTTAGCCAGCTCAGAAATAAAACCCAAAGCAAGCAACACCAAATGTCTGATTTACCAATAGATTGCAACCCCGTGCTAAAGAGTGTAGCCACTGCCCTGCTTTAAATATTCATGAAGCCCACTGGTGCAAAATGCATTAAAGGTGGGAATAATGCCAGTAATACACAATCCTCTTAGTGACAAGAAGCTTTCACATATTAAAGCAGCAAGATGTTAAAGACTTTCAAGTGAACAATCTTTGTTTTTAACTTAGAGAAAGAGATTCACTAATGGAATGCCAAATTGCATTCACTCTCGTGATACTTGACTGCAGAATAGGATAATAACACATGTGTGCTTCTGCATGCCATGGAAAACCTGTTATTACAGAGGTTTCTTTCCTGCCTTTCCTCAGTACTTTCCAGAAAATGTTCACACAAATCTTACCCCTTCAAGTAATCTTCTGTGTGCCAGCCCCCCCATTAGAATCCCAGGAGCCTAGCCATTAACAGATTGGTTTTACGCAAATAAAAAGAATTAAAAATAATGGTGACAGAGTACAATAGCACAATTTAGATGAGTGACAACTGGCAATGAATAACCAAAAATAAAAAAAAAAAAAAAAAAAGGAGTTAAACTGGAGATAACGGTCTGCAAAATATAGACTGTGACAATGCAGAAGAATGTCAATTGTCACTTTAAATCATCAGCAGCCCAGCCACATCTGCTATCACACCTGTGCTCTCTTTTCTGATCTACTCTGGCACCCTGGAAATAGTAGGCAAACAGCCAGCCTTGCATCTCCAGCTCTCTGAAGTCTGGCTCTGCTACCAGCCTGCATTCCTCTCACCTGGAGTAGATCAGGCATTGAACCTGCACCCTCAGACTGCTCCTGACTGAAAGGGATTTGCTGCTGGTGCTGGGATTGACATCCTGTAATAGCAGGTCCCAGGACCATCAGGAACTGCTGGCCCTGTTTGGATTTTACAAACCTCATCAGTCAGGTGAGAGAGCTAAAGGAGCCCAGCTTACATCTGGTACTTGATCCACATAAAAATAGTGAACAAATAATAAAATGACATTTCTTGGCAAGGGGAGTGGGGCAATATGTGCCTCTGGTACCAAACATGAAAATTCAACTAACATATATTGGAGAGAGGATTCTACAACCTCTATACATAGTCCACTTTGATTCTAGAAATAAAAATAATGAAAAGTTGACAGCCAGAAGGCTCATTATTTAGGAAGATGCTTATCCAAGACTAACCAGGGGGCAAGGACAGGAAAATAGAGCTTTGTTATGGCATATGAAGTTGCTTACTTCAAAGCAGACCTTTCACAGGCTTTACATGGGGTTTGGGTTTTTGGATGGGAATTGGCTTTCCTGCCCCCTAACAGTTTGTCTGGGAGCATCTTCCCAGTGCCAGCCCTTCCCTGCTTCCTGCCCCCAGAAGCAGCTTCCCCTGCAGAAAGAGTGCCTGTCAATAAAGACTGAGCACCTCAGCTCCTGCCATCATTATGCTGCTCTGTAAAAGCCAAGTTGTTTCAGAGGGGAGGAATTAGATTGTGCAAAAGCTGCAGTGGGAACACTGGGGTAAGTTGGATCAAGCAGTTTTACCAAGCTATTTCTGGAAAAAAAAATAAACACTGCTACTCAGTGCTTATGATTAATAATGTTATCTTGTAGCTAATTTTATTCCTTGCCCCTCTCTTCTCCTGCCTTCCAATTTGGAAGCGCACTTAATTATGAAAACATGAGCACTAGACTGTGAATTTTGATATATTAATTTCACCATGGTTTTGTTTCTACACTGCGCCACCAAAGCTCTCAAGGACAACCAGTCAAGGAGACAATGAAAATCATAACACCTGAGGTAATTTTCTTAAGCAAAGTCAACATTAGGCAATTTCTTACTCACAAATTTCATTACATTACTGAAACCTATAACCATGATGCACCTTGCTCCTGTTTTTCAACACCACAATTTCCTTTGGTGACTGAAGCCAGAGCAAGGACTCAGTGGTTTTTTTGCTCAAAGTTTTTTTTAAGAACTAGAACCAGAGATTACCAAGAGGCTGGCAAGACAAAACCAAAACGAGCAGCAATGGATCACCATGACTATATTCCTGAGCTCCTTCACTCAACAGCAGAACTGTTCCTAATTTCATGCCTGACCAAGAGTGCACAGATTGGGGTCAGCTGCCCAACACTGGGCCCAGCCATCATGTTCACCATTCATTTATGGACTCCTCTCTGCTCCATTCTGATTCTCCATACTAGAGCTCTGGCCTCACTGTTTTACTGACACCTCACTGCCCAGTTTGTGTATCCATTCTTTAGCTACCACTAGCCCACAGCTCCAGAAGCACCGTCCAGACAACAGCTCTGACATTTGCATGGTTATTTTGTTGTCTCTATAAATCTGTTTTAGTTACTTAGAGAGAAACAGGAGTCGTGCCATTAGGGCAGTGATAGAAATACAGCTCTGTGAATTGTGACCTTTTTGATCTATTGACTGTTCCAAAAATCACAATGAAATTATTAGCTCAGAGTTGGCTTAATGTAAGTTTGCATATATTCTAGGCAAAATGAAAAATAAATGTCTGAATTAATAGAATTCTTTCCCTTCAGCTTTTGTAATTAAGGTTTAAAATAAAAAAAATCTGAATAATTTTGAAGCCCTTTTTAAAAAATAAAAATTAAAACCACTTCTATTGAGAAAATGTCTAAGTGTATGCTCTCATTTTTTCAAGCAACTGAGGGCAAGGTTTTCAACTCCAACAAACTAGGAAAGAGCGAGACAGATTTCCCAGCCTTTCTAATGCCACACATGAATTAACATGATGATAATACTAATGATACTTTTTAACTGGAAAAGCTTTAGGTCAATTATTTTTCCCAATTCTATTTTTACTGAAGTATGAAGCTGTAAAACCCCAGATGGAATAACATAAGTTATAATGGCAACAAAATGGATAACTGTGTTTCTACACTTGGTCTGAATTGTGCATGTTCCAAAATTATAAACCAGAGTGTTTTATACATTTTTTCAGTGATAACTACTTCAGTCACTTTGAGATGAATCTCTGTGTGCAGAAAACAGATTATCTAACATTTGTAACGCTTTCCAAACCACAGCACCTTTAAATAATACAACATTCATTAAAATAGAAGAGTAGAGCAAATTACTGTACCAAACATCCTCTGCATCTTCATCGCACTCTGCCCCAAACTGGCAAATGTCACAGGTCGATGTCTCTTTTTGACTGGTTTCACCTGAGCCTTCATTGACTGTTTGATGGAAAGCAGAAGAATACACATTAGTAAAGACAGCACTGCAGCAAAGCACTTCTCTCTCTCTAGAAAAATCTATTCATTGCATCAGCTTAATGTGCTGCTCACAAAGCTGATGGCCGGCCAACAGTGTTCCTGAGCGGGCCAACAAAACAGAGATTTCCATGCTGGCCTCTGATAAATCCCCTCAATTACAGAGTTAAAAGGAAAACCAGAGAAAAACCCTTCCTTTTCCCTCTCCCCTTAATCAATGACCCCTTCAAGCCACAGCCCAGAAGGTCATGTCCCCACTGAGCCATACTGCATTGTTCCCTGGGAAAATAATGGAGGGGCATTGATAGCATCACATGCTGCCTCGTGTCCTTTACCCATGAAGGCCTTGAGATGGCCCCAAGGGGATGCTTTCCTCGAAAATGTTTTGAAATTACCTGTCATGTGGCACAATCTAGTCCACTCCAAAGGCAAAACATTTTTCTGTGCAGAAGCACAGCTATGAGCCCCGAGGATTAGTTATCTCTGCCAGGGAAGATTTAGTGCTGTCCAGAGGAGAGGACAATCTCCAGCATAGGTTAAATCTGAAAACAGGGGAGAGTCAAGGCTGATGTCTGCAATTGTGTAAGGTTTGTACCTGGCCCGTAAGACAAAAACAAGAAGGGACTAAAGGGAAAATAAAAATATGGGTGTAAGAGGACTGCAAAAAAATACTGATGGCTGAGTACTGAAAGACAGAAAGAGACCACTAAGGTAGGCACCAAGAAGAAGATTTGTTAAAAGACCCAAAAGAAACATTATCCATGTTTCTACTGAAGTGTATAAACACCCTTTGGTATCTTCTGAAAGATGCCACACTCCAGCAAGACACTGTACCTAGAGATACCCTGCCAGTTGCAGAGTTATTAAACCAACGCAGACTTTAGGTGTCAATCAGCTCTGCTCAGAATGATGTTGTTATCTGCACCAACAGCCTCTGCAGCGTCATCTCTCTTGCATTTGGAATCAGCAGCATGGTGCAGGCTTCTGCACACCTGGGTGCAGCCCACCAAAGCTGGTGGACGTGCTGAAGCGTGTTGGTAGCCCCAGTGACATTCACTGGACAAAACATCTGCCTGATGTACATCCAGGTTGTTACCAGAGGCTTCTGTGTCAGAGGGCTCTGAGTTTGAAAAAGCTGCTTTTGTTATTTACTCAAAAAACAACGAGAATTCCAGGCTTTCTTAAAGCTGTTTGAGGAGAAAGGGATTTTGCCCCTAGAAGAGCAAGGGTGACTCCAATGCCTTTTTCCAGCAAATTTGCTTCCCTATCTTGGACAAGTTATATAACCTCTGCCATGCTTCCCACTGTGTGATAAGAGGAATAATATCATTTCCTCCCAACAGAGAATATGGAAACAAATATATTAAAATATTGTGATAAGCTTAGATACTACAGTGATAGAAATCACAGAAATACCAAAGGTAGATAACTTATCTAAAATGCCTTTTTCCTGAGCCTTAATATAGTCAAAGTAAGTGTTGGTATTTTTAGGTATGGACTATGCTGCATTAATTTCCTATCAGTCATGCTTGAATTTAGACTATATTAAACTGAAAAAAAATCACCTGTGAAAAGCATTCTGATTATCTGATTATCCCGTAAGGAAAAAAAAAAAGGTAGTTTTGCTCTATTTGTACAAATTTCCTCACCTTTATATCCATATAATTCATGTACAAAAAACCAAAGGGGAAACCAGGAAAGACACGCTCTGGATTTTTGTTCTACTGTGTTGTCAGGCTTTAGAGGGAGGGTCTGAGCTGTGGTTTTTCTGTTTCCTTAAATGACTGAGAAACTCTCTAGGCTCACATATTATAAAAGCCAATGTACAAGGGTGGTCAAGGAGTCCAGGTGCCCCATCCTCACACCATTAGCATCTCCACGTGCTGCCTGTGTGATTCTGGCCCCACAGCATCACGAGGCTCATATGAGATCCTCCTCACCTCCCTTGCAGCTGCATCCAGGCCTGCAATGTTTCATTTACATTTTAAATATAGAAATCTCTTTTACTGAGGAGATAGCTCTGACAACCAATCGTGGCAGGGGATTTCCAGTGGTTCAGATCCTAGGCAGGACATGTAACAAGTGACTATGGCACCTATGGGCAGATGACTTCTTACAACAGCCAAGCATTCCTCACCTATCAGAAACATGACAATTGCTCCAGTTCAGGAGGGTGAGAATACATACTTTATGGAATGGAGCTTTAATTTCTTTATTTTGTTATTCTGCAAATCACTTCCCTTGCATTTCCTTTTAATTTAAAACATATGCCCTGCTCTCTTCCTCCCTGTAACGTTTCTATTCATCACTACCCAGCACGTGTCGCTTGGCCGGGGACCTCACACGGCTCTACATCACAGAGTAAGTGAAACAGCTACTTAAACCATTAAAAAAGGCATTTGAAAGACTGAACATGTTGAAGAGAAGTAGCTGGTTTAGAGATCATCCTCTCTTCAGCATGTTGCAGTTCTGAATTTCCATTTGAAAATACTAGGTCACTCCTTCACATTTTTCTGAAGAAGCCCTGTGACCAGCTTTCCGTAGTCAATGTGCACATTGTCATTAAATGTGCAAATGTGCAGCAGTCCTTACTAAAAAACACATCTCTTCATCTCCTGTTTATTCTCTTTCTGTTGTCTGCAACAGATAACATTATTCTTTACATTTCTTATAGGTGTGTTTTCTCTCCCTACACAAACATACCCACCGGCATATGCACCCACACCCAGAACTGACACACACAGGGCTTGTTTTCTCCATGCTGTGCAGATAAGTGCTTTGATAAATAAGACATCTTGCAAAGAGTTATTTTCCCAATATTTCCTGCTGCTTTCTAGCTTGAGGACTAGTGGATGCTTATTTTCTAAGGTGACTATTTTTTTCTTTTTTTCTCCTCACTGCACTTGCTGATTTGCACTTCTTTTCTAACCCAACTGGAAAAATTTGTTAGCAAGAAATAATCTGTTTTCTGGATTCCTCTTCTAAAACAGAGAATGAGTCTTCTTCTCATGCATGTTAGGTACTCTTCATATTAGCAACTACTGAGGTTTTAACACCAAGGCCCTGCAGGAACATAGTAGGGCTCCAGGGAGGCTAATCACTGAAGCCCACCACTTATTACTCACACAACTGAGAAATGTTAAGCCTCAAATTCCTATTTTAGTAGCAAGATTATCAACTTTGAGAGTCCAAAGAAATGTGCTAACAAGGGTTAGAAGGTCACTAACATTACCTGAAAGTCACTTCAGAGACTATGTCAATCTCCTAAGCAATATAAATTCTCAGCTGTGAAGGCACTACACACAATTTACAGAGTCAATGGACTGTGGTAACCACAACAGCTCCTGTTTTAATCATTTGGTCCTTCTCTGGCATTCTCACAGTGCTCAGATGAGATAGCTGTGATTTCAAGAATGTTTGTATTGTTTGCAGGTCCCACAAGAAAGAAACCATTTCTGAGGCATTTCTCTTTGTCTCCCTAGCTGAAAAAAAAACCAGATTGAAAGCATCATCAGTAGACTGGTCTGACCCTGTGCTTATTTCCTGTAACATCAGGAGAAAACTAAAAGCCCCAAAAATGCCCACTGCCACTGTAGCTATCTCTAATTTCTCCTTACATTCAACCTCTTTGAATCAAGTCTTCTGTAGGTACAGACCTACAAAATGGTTGTAGCTACAATCCCAAAAAATCATGCTAGGACTTTGCCAACGCAGCGTCCCAGACTCATGCTCTATTAGGAGCTGGATCAGTGGTTTAGAGGTTTTAAAACATGGACATCAAAATCTCTGTGTTCAAGCCTCTGAATAACCCCTGCTCAGTGTCTTCCCAAGGTGTGTGATGAGTGGCAAAGCAGGATGGTAATGAATTCCTTTCTATTTCCAGAAGAGCAGTTCCAGTGGCACGGTTAGGAGTATGCACAGCATCTTGATCTGGTGCACAAAGTGCCACAGGGGACATACCTTGCCCCACAGGCCATACTGCAAGGAGTAAAGGGGTGTGGGAAGAGTAGCTGGTGAGCCACGAGAGAGAGAGACAAGCAGGTGGCAACACTGGCTAGACACAGATCTCTGAACCTCTCTTTGCCTCTGAAGGTAATAGGGCAAACTCAAGAAAGCCTCAGCTCAGTCTTCACATAGCTTTTTAGGACTATTATAACAATCTTTGTTCAAGATATTTCAACTACACTGGAGAACACAACAAAGAAACAATATAAAACATCACCACGTGCTTGAAGATACAAAATATGACTATAATGAATTATGAATTATGATTACTCTGATGTAGTCTTCCTTTGATCGATGTGATCAGACACGTGCTTATCACAACCCCTGATTCTGACTTGACTCCTCATGGTGGGATATCTTTGCTACTGTTGAAAGAAAAACTTCAAAAAGTCTTGCTCTAGCTCATCCTAACAGGATACATGCTTGTTTTCAGCTATAAAATCTAGGTAATTACAAAGATCACATGGAGATGAGAGTTGATGGTCATGAAAAACAATGTGCAAATTAAAACGTAGTGGAGGAGGATGCTCTTCAGACCAGCTGAGGTGATCTTGCCACACACTTCAGTCCTAACAGGAGTGCTCTGGGCAGGTGAGAAGGTGAGTGGATAAAGTGAGAAAGGTCTAAGCAAGGAGGGCAGAGAAGCGAGCAGAATTTACAAATGTGTGAGAACAAGCACTACCTGCACTACCAGACAGCTAACAACACCTCACAAACTGCACCAATAAAAGCCCAGATGCTGCAAGCGACTTCACTCTAATCAATAAGCCTTTTTTCCTCAAAGCATTAGCTCAGTCAAAACCTGCAAAGTGAGAAAAATGAAGGGTGTGAAGCAGGGGGTCAACTTGCCAATGGCTCTGCCCTCAAAGCCTGGCGGAGGCTCAGAACGGCATTACCGTCAAAATGAAAGGAAAATGGCCTACAGTATTGGTAATAAATTCAAACTCTGACGTGCCTTGCTCTGCTTCACTCCTGCCAGCTGGCTCCATCTCAATAAATACAAATTTGCCCTCTCTCACACCCATAAACACTTTGGGGAAATTACTTATTGCAGGGGAAAACAGTGTCTGTGCCCAGCTCAGGGCCCAACACAGAACTTCTTAAGGAGACCTGAAATATTCTCCTTCACACCAACATGCCTTTGATGGTTCCTCCATAGCACCACAGGTGAGTCCTTGAAACCCTGTCTCTGCTCTATGGCAGGTGATTTAAACAGCACCGGGGCTGTGCCATACCTGAGCTGGCTGCCTGGGAAATCAGACCCCCTTTCTCAGGGTTTATACTGCCTCAGGGCCCATCCTTGGACACCTCTGCCTTGCCATTCTCAGCCAAGTGCTGGAAAAGGTTAATGGGATGACTTCAGCGTGATGTAAATACCGAGCAGGGTTTTTGAGGAGGAACTAGATGCACTCAGCCATAGCTCAGACTGCTGACAAAATGTGCTCTTATCTTATTGCTAAAGACCATGTAGATAGAGCCCGGCACTGCTTTGATGCCAGTCAGACTCAATTTGCAGTGTTTTTCAGCTCTTGTATTTATACTGTGATTCTCAGCTTATGGTTTTTTCCCTTAAAAATCATAACCAGTGGATTATCTCAACATATAAGGATCTCAGCTTCCATGTATATATTTGCTTTGAAAGGTATGCCTAAGCTTTAGAGCAGTGGAGAAAATGCTTATGAATACAACAAACACTGGGAACTCTCATGTTTATAATTTTTAAAAACTACTTTTGCAGGGCTGATTCATGATTTTTCAGTCCAGTGCTGAATTGATGTCAGACAGGAAAGCAGCACTTCTGGAGCAGCTCACCCTTGTGCACAGCCCTGTGCTGGGTTCACTCACACTGTGGGTGAAGGCTGTGCTTCTGCCCTGGATATGGAGTCTCCTAGTACAAGAAAATTGCCTGGGAGTGCCCTGAGTTTGGGGAATACCTAGTACAAAAATTTTTTCCACACTATTACTAAGCACTCCTGCTCTGTCTTTACTTTTTACCTCTTGTCTTGCCTTCTAATTCTCTTGGCTCTTCTTTCCTTTTCCCACCACCCAGAGTTTCCCAGCGGCACTTCCCCAAACACCTGGAGCAGCTCTTGGCCCAGCTCAACATCTCGGGAGCCTTCTCCAGCTGTCACTGAGCCCAGGGGCTCGAGGGTCTCCCCTGGCAGCATTCCCACCCTCTAAAGCTTGCTTATTGTGGCTGAAAGTAGATGGGATGGGAATGGTTTCCCAGGATCAGCGCTGCTCCTCTGCACCTGTCTGCCTGCAGCTCTCTCCTTTCAGCTGGTGCTCCTGCAGCATCCGTGTCTGAAGCCAGGCCATGACCCTCCACAGAGCCCTGCAGGGACTCAGCTGCATTTCTACAACCGTGGCCAGGAGGGAACAGATTCATTTCTTACTCAAAGTGTATTTATTCTAAACAAACACCACTTGCTTGTTGCTGTCTCATGCATATTCCTGCAGCTCCCACAGCGCATTTGATAAAAAATTAAATGCCATTAGTCGAGGCCAGTTTCTCCTAGCAAATAACTCTAATGGTGTTACAAAAGGAATGGCTCATTGAATAAAACCCTATTGTAAGCTTTCTGAACACTGACATGAAACAGCTGTGGTTATTGCACCATTGTGTGGTCCCCCTACAAAATTTGACATTTGCCTGGTGTCTGTGGGCTGCCAGCACTGCAGATTTAGGTGCCAGCACCTTTATGAAGGTGTACAATGACCAGCACTGACAGTATTTGCCAGCGTGAGGAAGAAGGTTCATTTAATTTTGCCAAGAGCTCCCCCTCACAAACAGCTTTGAGTAAAAAGCTAAAATAGCACATGGGGACTATTCATCTCTGCCTTGCATTAATTTAAAGGGAAGCTTCACTTCCTTGGAGGAGAATTTTCAAGAAATAGATACATCTTTTTGGAAAAACATGCCTGCAATACTGCCAAAGCTTTGGTGGCATCAGTCCCTGCTTTTATATATTTCCATATGCACAACAGGATGAATGAAATAACCAAGTGGACATGGCCACAGCTGGGAGGATGGAATGCCACAGGTCACCAATCAAGGCAATTATTAAAGACCCTGGAAGGAAATTACTGTACCTCTAATTGCAAGGACCAGAAGATTTTTCAGGATCAAGGAGAAATAAAAAAAGATGATGTCTGATTCCTCCCTCAGGTTGAGTTGCCTGACCACACAGATCATTAAACCTCAGCACTGTGTCAAGGTAGGTAGGAAGCTGCAGCCCAGGAAAGTGCCCAATGTGTTAATGCTTTTCTTATTTGTCAGAAAATGGCCATCACAGCTTACCCTAAAGCAGAGTCAAGTGTGAGCTGCTTCTGGCTGGCTGGCCCTATGTGCCAGAAAGAAGCAGAGCAGGCCAGGATGGAATTCTATAGATGGAGTGTATGGACTCTATACATGCTGGAACAACAGTACTTACAAATTCTGTGAAGAAATACTGCATGAGACGCAGGCTCAGTTAGAGGAATACGAGGCAGCGCTGCCTTCCTCTGTCAGAGAAGATGTTACAGTTGGACATAAACCACAGAAATTACCCATCTGTGCTTTCCCTGACCTCTGCCAAGAATTCACATCCCACCTGAGGTTCTGAGCATTTTCATTCATTCTAGGCAGAGAGAAACCTGCATCACCAAGTTTACAGAAATTTAGTGAAAAAAAAAAAAAATATCCAAAGCCATGTTTTCACAAAGCCTAAAATAAGCAAGCCCCAAACGGGTGATGTGACTTTCCAGGGCTTTCCACACTGAAAGGCTGCTTTTGCCAGCTTCCTACCTGGTGGAAAGATTAACAGAAGTCTTAAATGTGAACCCTTACAGCTACTCATCTTTCAATAAACAGAATGAAAGGAACAAAGATAAAACCTAAAAGAGCTGTCTGGCATCCACTTGGTGACTACTTCGGTTTTAAGATCTTTGTCATTTTGCTGTTGATTTAAGTCTGTGTATCCTTTTGAATATTAGTATGGCTAGCAAGATAGCAACATCATACATAAAAATGTTCTTTATTCCAGAACAGATGAAACTCCCAGTGGTGAAAGAAGATTTAGGTATCTCTGAAGATTTCTTATCACTGTGCAACATAACTCTCTAATGGTTCAGTGCCTTGGAGGGTCATCTGAGATCACTTATCACATAAATCAAATAGGTGGCAGGCTATAAGAATGGAAGCCTATAGCAATTTCATGTCTTTACTTGCAGACATCAAATCTATCTTTTAGGCAGACTATAGAGGAGATAATATTCCACTCCATTTAAGCCAGTGAAGAAACCCAAATCTGGGTATTAACCAATTTTTGGGAAGCTGCTCCTGGTCTCAAACTGCACCACAATTATCTTGGGAAATGACTGGTTTTAAATCCTAAAGCATGGATGGCAGACACTGGTCCTGGTTTTAATTTATACTAAAGCTGCTGTAAAATCAATCTGGCAATGGAAGGGAGTGCCAGAGCAAGTGAAAGTCCAATTTAGTTGAGGTCCCATTTACATAATCAGCAGTGTGTAAAGTGGATCCACTGTAAAAATGACTTGAGTCTACCTATCACTGGATGCAACAAGAGGAACAGAGTTTTCATCTCCCTCTCCACTTTTCTTCCATGTAATAGTCCCTTCTCTTAATTTCTGCGGTGTTAATGCAGGTTACACACAGGTAACAGAGAGCTGGAGCTGCCTTGGGGCTCAGGAGCATCAAGCTCGTGTGCCAAGCTCATTTCCAGTAGTGGGGTCTCAGAAGGGGGCAGTTCAGTGGGGTGCCAACACTGACAGTCACAACCCACGTTCAGCCAGGCTGCCACCTCATGACTGGGAGCTGTGAGAGATGGCTCCTTAGCTGCCCCCTCCTCCATCAGCTCAGGGGATCCCCAATCCCCCTTCACAGCTCCTACCCCAGAATTTAGCCCTTCTGCAGCAGCACCCCCTGATCTGCAATTGCTACCACTGATGTGGTCCTCCAAACTGTACAACCAGGGCACATCCCCAAGTTTGCTCCTTTTCCTGTGAGAACTCCCCTTAAAAACAAAAACAAAGCCAAAATGCATCTCAGAGCTAGTTGTTACAACATCCCTCCTGACACATGTGACGGTATTTCTGTCTTCCCAAGGCTGTAGGTAGGTAGTCCTTGGGTCTCTGCTGCAGCTCGGGGTGCACAGCAGTGCTGGCACCTAAAGAACTTGCCAGAAGCTGAGACAAGGGCAGCTGCAAAGCCTCCAAGTCTTGCTGGAGGAGATACAATATTTATGCAACATAGATCATATCTTTTACATAACCCTACTCTTCAACAAACATGAAAACATATGGCATCAGTTAATTGCATGAAAATACTTGGTAGGAAGATAATCTTTCAGGACAAATGGGGAAAAAACCCAAATCAAGCAGTTTTTCCCCTTTTATTCCATTATTAGTGAGCAGGTTGAGGCAGTGCACAAGTACTGGCTTAAAGCACTCCTTGGTTTATGCAGTGAAATCATTGTGTCCAAAAAATCCATGAGAAACACTGGCAGCACTGCTGATAACCTAGGCAGAAAGGCAAGGCAGCTCATGAATGAGAAGCACAGCCACTCCTGCAAGGGTGGCCAAGGATTTAGGAGCAGGAGCTGCCATGAACCAGGTCTGTGAATAAACAGGGGGTCTAATTTTGTGCTGTCACCCAGAATTTACTTTTCTGGGAGAAAAAGCCTCCCAGACCTCCACTAACAGGACAAACAGGCTGAGTGTGACACTTCAAACTCAGCCTTGACTTTGAAGCAGCAGAAAAGCATGGATTTGAATCCATTTACACCAGAACAATGCTGCCCTTCTGAGTATAATTTTACAGACATGTTTATGATATAGGGGGAGCCACATGGCACAAAAGGTTTAAACATTTAATCTCACTTAGCTTCAATACACTGCATATACAGAAAATTGGAAGCCCAGCAGGAAAATGCCAGATTTCATTCTCACTTAGTGGTGATTAACCTTTATGAGCTCGCTCGGCGTTCTGTCACCTGTGAAGTCACTCGGGGCACGCAGGCTGCAAAAGCCCTGGCTTGCTGCTTTGGCCAGGGGACCACAGCTGCTGAGCTTGAGCTCTCCAAGAGCTCTGCTGCCCAAAATGGGGCACTCCCCTGCCCCAAACAGCAGTGCGCCCTGCCCCTACATTCCCCGAGTATGGGAAGTGTAGAAGGGACTATAGGGAATGAATGACCTGGAAGGGACTCTTCCCTTTTTCTTCCTGCAGCTGTGCCTCCTTGGCTGAGCTGGGTCCAGTTGACAGCAGCCTTACCCCAGCAGACAGACACAAGGCAAGCAGCTGATACATATTACACTTTGCAAATACGCTCTTTCTCATTAATACTGATTCCCACACACAAACACTTTAGCTATATTCACTGATTGCATTACCATTGCAGAAGTGTAATTAACAAATTAAAAGGGAGGATTGTGATTCAGTTTAATTTGGGGGAAATCTTTAAATAAATAAAATAAAAAAAGGAGTCTGATGAGTCTGATGTTTGAGGATCGTTACTCTCTGCTATTTGCTTTAATTCTTTGGACATGCTCTAAGAGAAACGCTTTCCTTGAAACAAACATGTCCCGAGTAAGCTGCAGTGGTGGCGACACAGGTACTTAAAGAAGAAACAATGACAAAAAAACCCATAGAACCAAAAGAAATCCTGACAGATGCTAGATCCAGATACTAGATTGCAAGCGAAGGTGTATCATCATGGAGAGAGGAAGGGGGGAAATGCCGGCTGCAAGGTGGTCAGACTGATCTGAGACTGGCAGCTTATTCACACAAAACCTGCACAACCCTTACCCACAAATATTTGGGAAGGGAAGAAGAGAAAGCAGAAAATCCCCCATACTTGCTGCCCTTCCAGATCCTTGCATGATAAAATAAAAGCCAGTTCCAATGAGTAAATCAATGTTTCTGAGAGTCAAAACTCCTGAGCTAAAGTTAGACTGTATTTCTCTCCAAACACCAAGTGAACACTCCTGGAAGAATGGCTGTGAAATGATATATACTGCCCCTCACATTTCTGCCAAAAACACCTTTCAGGTGATCTAATATCCAGAGAAACCATAATCATTAAGGATTGATCATGCTAATATAATTTTCTGGATGGCTTATTAACCTACTAAGACATGTTTTTCTCGACTTCCCTTCATTAGCAACAGCGATAATTAGGTAAGGACAAAGTAGCAAAATTGATCATATGCTACTGCTGAAGGGGACATTCAGCACAATGTTCTCCAAACTCGAGATGCATTCATTTTAGTTAGTACCACAGCTATTTTCTGCCTTTGATACAAGGAATCTGTTAATGCAGACACTGTCTAACAGGAGCTTATTTCTCTCATATTCCAAAATGGAGTTTTCTTTTTCCTTTAAAGATCTTAGCACAAAATGAGATGAGACAGGAAAACACACCCTCTTTGACACAGCATATGTCACAGCCAAGATTTCCACGATACACAGAGTATCACCATACAATTTCAGAAGGCTTTAAGCTTTCACCCAAACAGAGTTACACCTTACCATATCAGAAGGCTTCAGCCCATGCAGAGTAACAATACATCACTTCAGAAAGCTACAAGCCTCTACCCTTCTTGCTCTTTAGCCCAACCATTTATACCCCTCCTGTTCATGCAGTGCACCTGTGTGCCCTCTGCTCCCTTTGGTGGTTGCTCAGTGCACCTGGGCACTCCATGGCTCATTGCTGTCAGTGCTGCTCACCTGCTTCTCACAGCTGTGCCCATGGGGGATGAGGCTGGGCTGCAGCCCCACTGCCAATCACCACAGCCTGTGTGCCACAGCACAGCCCCACTGCCAATCAGCACACCCTGTGTGCCACAGCACAGCCCCACTGCCAATCACCACAGCCTGTGTGCCACAGCACAGCCCCACTGCCAATCACCACAGCCTGTGTGCCACAGCACAGCCCCACTGCCAATCACCACAGCCTGTGTGCCACAGCACAGCCCCACTGCCAATCAGCACACCCTGTGTGCCACAGCACAGCCCCACTGCCAATCACCACACCCTGTGTGCCTACACCTCTCAAGTTGTCCTCTCCTTATTTCAGTCTCCTCGTGAGAGCAGCACTTTGAAAGCAGAGCAGCTGCAGAGCCCTGGCTGGGAAGCAAAGGAGTGAGTTATACTGTCACCTCCTGGGCAATAACCCCCAGAGCTCCAGCAGAACTGCAGCATCAACTTTCCCCCACCATCCCACTGATGTGGCAAGTGCCTGTAAAACCCCAGAGAGACAAAGGCATTACAGCCATGGTAAACTTTCAAATATTGCTCTAAAAATGCAAGCAACCGGCTTTCCCTGAGCTCTCCCCCATGTGAGCAAGAGGCAACTTTCTGTAGATAAATGCATTATAGGGAGCTGAAAAGAGTTGACATTACAAACTTGGCACTCTGATGGTGTCCTGTACAAACAGGGAAAGGGAGGATCTGGCAAAGCGAGAGCCAGACTTAATATAAAAAGCATCAACCCAGCGTATTGACCTTATTTAAGCTCAAACAGCATAACACTAGAATACTTAATGCAAAAATGTAATAAATATTCTTTATTCTACATGCACATTAATGTTTTCTTTAAATATGCAATTCACTTGATATCTGCAATCCCCCCTTCTTCAGATGCAAAATCCAAAATAATGATTATATCAGTCATTGCTTAATACATTCAACTGTGGCCCTGATTTTCATGCATGAATGGTCATTTACATATCATTACCCATCATGCCATCCACTCAGATTTTTCTTTCTAAACAGAGCAATACATTTAAAGTTATCATTTTAAAGCAAAAATGCTTAAAAAAGGGACGTTCATTTCTTGTTATCTTATCTGTGCTCTTAGCAGCTAATAGAGTGGAATATTAAAATGGAAAATTCTCAGTGTGTGTGACAACTGTCACAGTGAGAAGATCTTAGAGAAGAGGCAATTATCAAGGGATTTTTCTCAAATTTGAAAACACCAATAAACATGAACAGAAAAGCTGAAGCAAACTGACCAGAAGCAAAACAGTAATTATAGTACATTCTTCTATTTTCCTAACACAAGTCCTTGTTAGGGGCAAAGCTAGTGCCATGTTAGCAACAGCACTGCGGACATGAGGAGCAGTTAGAAGCTTTGCATGAATAAATGACAATTTTTCAATTAATACTGCCCATGCTCACAACAGAGAAAGGATTTCCCCCCCCCACCCCCCTCCTGCTACTTTTAAAGTAATTTTCTGCTATGTTTAATTAGGAAATTTCTCTACAGAAGGCAATGTGATAGAAGATTAATTCTCTATTTTCTCACCCACTGTGTCAGTAGACTCAAGTGGACACTATAAACCCCAGTTAAATACGAAGAGGATGATCAAGCACGGAGCTCCTTTGGAGAGGTCGCATCCGCAGACTGTGGCTCTCATTTCAAACCAACAGGAACGAGTCAGGAAATGGTGTCTCTCCGTGGTGCAGCGCCACAGAGGAGCCATTCCAAGTGCTCCATGGTGTGAGGGTTCACCATGCCCGCTGAGAGGGTTTGCTGTCTTGGCTAATGACACCGAGCACCACCGGGTGAGGCACTGCCACAGCTGTCTTGGGTCTGCTTCTCCCCCTCACCACTAATAACCATTCCTCCAGCAGTCCCACCCTATTTTACATCTTTTATGCCAAGTATGAAACAGCAGTTGCACAATAAATAATGAAATATTTGCTGGTGGGCAATACAGTAAAGTTTTATTTGGCATTTTGTTTTTTTTTTTTTTAAAGGGGAGAGACAAAGGGTGCAAACTGTATTTGTTTTTAATGAACAATGAAGGGAACAAGCTATTTACCTGCAGGACATAAAACCCCATGAATGGTCTATTGCTGCCAATGCTGATTAAATACCAGGTTAAGGCTTTTTAAAATTGAAATCCAAGGCAGAGTAAGAACAATTACTTAGAGGAAACTCAGACCTACAAGATGCAGAAACATGCAAGATATTACCCTTTGATGTAGAGGGTAAGCAATTTTCTCAGAACTGTTACTAGTGGAGTGGCTGAACACCAAAACAGAGAAAGCATGAATGATTTAGAGGAGGAAACACAGACATGTAGTTGAGTAGAGACCGAGAGCTCTGCACATTGATTAACCAGGACCAGATTGTTATAATACAATAGAAGTTGCTAGTACAAACCTCCTGGGGACAGGAAAGGTCAAAACAGGACAACTGGCAGAGAAAATGTGTAATGCAGAAGAAATTTAGAAGCTTCAATTTCAGTTTTATTCTGAGCTTAAAAAAAATAAATCAATATTTTGGCTAGTCCAATGTCTATTTATTCCCCCACATTTTGACACATTTATAAGGCATTCTTAGCCCACTCTGCTTGATGCTGCTCTGGCTTCATGTAGAGAAAGGCTTCAGCAGAGCATTTAAAAAGGGACAGCCACCTTTGCAGAGTCCAAGGGAGAGCTGCAAGGATGACAAGATTTAGCAAACACAGTTCCATGGTGAGCTTAGGGGAATGGAAATTTTTTACTTTGGAAAGGAAGACTGAAAGGAGACTACTCGTCTGATACGAAAAGGAATGTAAAAAAGGCTGCTATAAAAAGAAGGATAGTCCATTGTTCTCCACATCCATTATTCCTGAGACAAGAAATAATTGACATAATTTACAGCAAAGGAGATTTAAGTTAGATATGAGGAGACTTTGTCCCCCCATCTTCTAATAATTACCATGGGCTGGAACAGGCTGCACTGAAATGAAGTCGGTGTGCTCAGAGGTGGCTTCTGAGACTGCTCCATGCAAGGTCTGAGCAAGGGACAGTCTAACTATAGTTGTTCCTATCAGATTGAGGAGGGTGGATGAGATGATCAGTTGAAGCTACTTCCAGAACTACGTGCCTATGACTACACCTTTCCTGCAAGCCAGGGAATGGCTGGGCTCCACACTGTGCACTACTCAAATCTTTACTTGCACAAATTCCCACTGAAATCATGGCACACTTTTTGGTAACGTAATTAAAACATTTTCATGTCATCTGGGTGTGTGATAAATGTCCATGTATGGGCATACTTTTTCATAATCTCTGAAAGTTTCTGACTCCTGCAAATACGGGGGATTTGGTCACACCTAAGACCTTGCAGTCAAGATTTCAGCTTGTCTGATCCTGAAGAAGTAGGGGAGCCAACCACATCTTCCTCTCTTGGGAGGGAGGTTTATTCCCTTAGACACAGTGGTTTGAATATATCTGTTCCACTTGACCAAGATTTTGTTCCATTATAATAAAACACCTTTTAGAGAAAAGGCACAGACCTCTTTAAAATGAAGACACTTAAAAAAAATTGTTAAATGGACTGCAAAATCTCCGTTAATGCAGAAATACAGGTAATGCATTTCCCAGAGCACTCAGCAATGAGTTTCCAGTGTTAGCGCTCAGCTCGTCACCCTCACGCCAAAATGATGCTACCTGTGGAGACTGTGCCCTGATGCGGGGGGCAGGAGGTGATGGAAGCAGTGAAGCTCCTAATGTCAACTCCAAATCTGGGGACAGGAAAGCTGGCAACCTCAGGGAGCCCTACTTCCAACCAGAGCAGCCTGTGCCTGACCGAATGTGTGTCAGGAGCCTCGGTGGCCCGCGCGAGAGCCACGCAGCGCAGAGGGCTCGCAGCCACCTTTGATCCGTGTCCCCCAGGGCTGCACTTTCTGCAGCGCACCTGCCAGAGGCACAGCACAAAGTGTGTCCCCTCTGCTCCTGCTTCCAAGCACTGAGCAGCCCTTTGACAGCCAAGGCAGCCTCGGGTGCCCACTCCATATAGGTGCCGGGGGCCACACGGGGTGTGCTTTTGTTCCCCTCCTTTTTCCTTCGAGAGCAGTCAGGCTCAGGGCAGGATTCCAGTTCCTTTGCACAGTGATAACACAGCCTTCCAGAAAGGAAATCCAAAACAATGGATTGGGTGCAGGCACATCCATCTGTCATCTCCAAAAAGCACACAGGTGCCCTGTGAATGCCTGGTCATTCCTGTAATTACCTGCTAAAGCTGAATGGGCAATTTTGAGCCCGAAGTACATGGAATCCGTGAGCATTTTAATGATGCACAAAACAATTAAGAATATTACATGCACGGTTCCTGATCACCTTGAGATTTTCTCTCTACGTAGTGCTGAGGAAACTCAACCTCTATAACCCTGCTAGAGCAAGAGGGCACAGCTAAAATCAGGAAACAGAGAGTGGAATAAATTGCAACAAGGCAGGCACTTTTTAAAATGCAATTTTTCCTTCCACAAACTCTTAGATAATGATAGAAAAAATGTCCATGGTGAATTCTGATGTAAGGGGAAAAAAAAAAAAAGGCCAGAACAATAAATGTGTCCCATGTGACAGCCAGGAAAAATGAAGGGTCTGATTCAGGTCCTGTTCTAATCAACGGGACTCTCTCCATTACCTCTGCTAACAATCCCATTAAACCCTTTAGGTCTGTTTGAGTAGATAGAGCACAGAGGTAAGAAGAAAGGAAGCCTAGCCACTGAAATGGCAGCTAAGCATCAGGTAAGGCAACCAGACTCTCCATGCATAGCCAAGGAACATAAACATAGCCAAGCAGTGCAATCCAATGTGTAATACAGAGAGGCAGAAAAAAAGGATCTGGCCCAGTGTGGTAAGGAAAAGTCTTCAGTTATCACATTTTAAGTGTTTGCTACAGAAGATGCAATGCTGTTCTTGCTCAAGACACTGTGAAAATGTGGCTTCAGGAAAACCCCTGGGGATAAATTCTACCTGTTATGGCCCCAGACACACAGCACAATGAGGAAGGAGGGTGTGCCCCCTAGCTCATGGATGGGAGGTCAGCTTTCAGCGCCTCTCAGGTCGGCGCCCATCAGACTTCAGGGGAGCAGAACTGCCTCCTAACATGTTGGGACCAAGCCCTGTGTGCTCACCATGAAAATTTCTTAGGAAAAGCTACTTAACATATGGGAAACGTGGATACATTTCTTTTCAAATCCTGTTCAGAGCGAAAGAAGCGTAAACATCACCTAACACAACCATGGCTTTCAAGTACCTTATTTTCACACCGAGTTGCTATAAACTATCCCCGTAGAATTTTGTTGTAATTACATGCAGTAAAAGGAACAACCAGGTAATTACCTCAGACTCTGCAATAACATTTCTACATTTAAATGTAAGTGCAAGGTGCATAGCTTGTATCCATGTCTCAACCATAGGAAAACCAGAAAACTACTCATTTGAGGGAAAACCACACATTAAAAAGCCCTCTGGCAGCTACCAGCACTGTCCCAGTTCAGGCTGCTCATAACCCCATTGACAGCAGTGCATGGTTTTGAAAATAACCATGTGTGTTTCCAAGGGGTGTTTTATCCTCCTTGGGAGCCTGGCACCCTGAAGCATACACAGGAAAGCTTAAAAGAGTCTATTTATATGTGGAGAGAGGTAGTGGAGAAATCAGCTTTCTGACCCCGGTCCCTGAGCATGCCACGGGCTGGATTAACAGGGGCTGCCAGCTCCTTGCACTGCTCTCAGGCAGCAGTCGAAATCACTGGGGGCAAGGTGGTGTTGGATTAACCACATTTCACCTCCACAGGTTTGTCTTCCACGTTGAAGAATTTTCTGTCTTTCATGAGCTTTTGCGCTTCATTTAAGCCCTAAATAAAGCATAAATAGCCTACGGGAGCAAACTTTACTCTCTACCTGTCAGAATAATTTCCTACCTGAATTAACTTGTGAATACACCTTAAAAAAACCAGACACATTCTTCTCTGTAGCCTGATAATTTGCCTGCTTCATTTTCCAAATGCCTTTTTAAAGCTGCTTTCCCATTTTGGGTGCGAGTGAAATCATGTTAATACACTGACAGTGTAAATAAAGAGCAAACACAGGCTCGGACTTCATGTGGTGTGTGTGATCTGGTTTACACAGTGATTTGTACCCCAGGCATGACTCTCCCATTAACAGTACTCATACGGGCTCTGTGCCTGCCTAAAGTCCTAGCACCTGAATGTTTTGAAGACATCCTGCTATTAGCTCTCACCATGGGAGTTGAGAATTTTGTCATCCTTTTGCATCAGGAGCAAAAAGCTCCCCCAAAAAGTCTGGCCTGGCTGAGTGGGAGGAGGAACTTTAGGGATGCCCCATCACAAATCTCAGGAAGACACTTCAAAGAGCAAAAATGAAAGAAAAGAAGAAAAAGAGAAACTGTTGTTTAAATATCGCTACTCCAAATGCCAGCAGCCCCGATGAGCTGCATCCCTCCAGACAGAGGTGATTCATAAAAGACCTGCCATCTGATAAGGCCTTCTTTCAGTTTAACAAAACTTAGTGTCTGCATCACATATCTTATTCTGGGATTTCAAGCAGGCAGCTCCTGGTGCTGTCTCCTCCTGCCCATTCCATGGGGGCTGGCATTGTGGTTCCAGCAGCACTGTGAGAAGGTGGTGGCAAAGCCCCACTGCCTGCCACCAGCTCTGGGCAGCACCGCCTTTCTGATCACACTGCTCCAACAAACCAGAAACAATTACCAGCTTTGATTTCTGCTTCCAGGTT
Organism: Vidua macroura; assembly: GCF_024509145.1. NCBI lineage: Eukaryota > Metazoa > Chordata > Aves > Passeriformes > Viduidae > Vidua > Vidua macroura. The sequence continues at coordinate 10,899,370 of NC_071577.1, forward strand.
TCTTTTGAATCTGAACACTCATGGAGGACAGCACAGGCTTTTGCATCACTGCCCGGAATGTGGACAGGCCAGAAAATCCCAGCTGTCCAAACCAGAGCTGGCAGCTCTTTGTTTCCTAAGATAACTGTGGTTGTAGGAAGTTCGCTAATGGCCTTGCTTTTCAGCAGAGCAGAACTCATCCTCTGCCCTCCAGCGTTTGGTGGGAGCATCAGTGGCACGCAGTGGACAGCTGCAGAAGTCAGGGGAGGGCTGGAAGAAGTCAGGGTGGGTAGCAGGAGTCCATCTGAGAGGATCCCAGCTGCACCACACAACCAGCATCCACCAGATGCTCTGCCCAGCTCCCAGTTACCACTTTATTAATGAAAACACAGATCCCCTTTTCTGGTCTTACTATCACAGGTAGTTTAATCAAAGCGCTAATGAAGCAAGTGGGAAAAACACAGCCATGCATTGTGCTGGCTGCAAGAAAGATGCTTTAGAGGAACAGAAACCTCCAGTGACCTGACAGTTGGCGGCTGAGCTGGCTGCAAAGCAGGCGACCCAGCTCTGCCAACACAATGGACCATTTCCAGGAGCTAAGCCTGCAAAGAGCTCCAAGTGCCCACCAGCATATCCAAAACCCCGCAGCAGAGCACAAAACACAGTTCTCTCTTATCTCAAAGAACCTGGTATTTATCACTCTTAAATCAGGCACAGCCTTCTTCATCACATCCTTGTCTGGATCTGGGTTCACTTTCTTTACTCTTTCCCATCTCAGAGCCCTCACTGACAAAGCACCACATCTACCCCTGTATGATTTTGGTCTGCACATAAGGAATGGCTCTTCTCAAAGACCCCAACCCAATTTGCAAATTCCCACTTCTTTCTTAGTTCATGTATCTAAAATGGGATTATTTTATGGGAATCATCTCCCTAATGTCTGAGCAGCTTCATGGCCTTACACTGTGCCTCTCTGCTTCATTATTGCTGTTGTTTTCCTAACAATATTTCCATGCTAAAATGAAATTCACACACTTTGCATCCCATGAACATTAAAGACTTTTCAGGGAATAAATATAATTGCTCAGCGCATCAAGTATGATTGATCCCTCTGCATTTCCTGGTAATTACCCTCAAGAACAGTGTGCATTAGACACTCTCAGCTATCAGAAGTAGTGTCTAGGGACTTGTGGTCAGGTTTACTAAAACACTCCCTGCAGTATGTGACCTATAAGACATATATGCATATCCTACTTAAGTGGATTCCATTTTGCTCTTGGACCTGCATCCGGCCAAAGGAAAAACATCCATTAAGCTATTCTACCAAACTACCATTATTTGAAACAAAGGAAAAAAAAATACAATCACTGAATCACAGAATGCTCTGAGTTGGAAGGGACCCACAAGGATCATTGAGTCCAACTCTTAAGTAAATGGCCCACACAGGGATCAATCCCACAACCCTGGTGTTATTAGCATCATGCTCTGACCATCTGAGCTAATCTCAGTGGCATATACACCATTATGTTTTTCTATCAGCTTCTACATTTTTTTCTTACTTATTTTATTCCTGCCCTTTACAAAATACATTTGCAAACAGAAGTCCATACTTACACTGGACTCTGGATATTAACATGTACAGATTACCTATTTTCCCTCTGGAAGCATAAGATTTTGTGCTGATTTTGGCTGAGGTACAGTTAACTTTCTTCACAGTGACTCATAGAGGGCTGTATTTTGGCTGGCTGGGGTTAAACCACTACTGCCCTTTCAATGGCTACTTTTTATTTACCATATAAATAGATTAACAGAATTTATGCAGTATCAGAAGTTTCATCTCAGCCTGTGGTCACACATGCCTGTGGGACAGGTACCTGTCTTTTCCCTGTTCTATCTGTAAGTACTGATTGTCACTGCCTCCCTGACAGGTCAGAATAGGCTCTTCTTGCTCTGAACCAATCCCTGTTTAAACAATGATGCTGAAATATGCTCCTGCTTACCAAGCAGTACTATTACTTTAACTTTGGCTTTGATTCACGCTATTTCTCCTCCTTCTAAAACAGTGGCAAACCTAAGCATCTGAGTAAATGCTATCCCAAATAATATGTGGTCTTTCACCACTGCCAAGGTGAAATGGTGCGCCTGCTATATGCTTGCTTCTCCAGTATTTGGTTCAGAACCCTTTCAAAGCCAGTGAGGACATTAAGCAGTTGAAAAACATTATAGTCAGCTTCAAAAATCCTTGCCAGGGTCATAAACACCTTGTCTCTGTGAGCTACTCTTCTCTCTTGCTACCAGTATCCAAATGGATGGATCTAAATAGTCCAACTAGCTGAGCTCTAAATCACATCAAAGGTACCATTAACAAATGGAAAAAATGATACAGGTCATTCTTGGAGACATTCAATTTCCTGGAGCCTATCTGCATTCCTTCTTCATATTCTTTTGGCTTGAGATCCCTGAGACTTAATCAGAGCTCAATGATTTATTCCCAGGGTGTCTTTGGTAACACTGTTCCCTTTTTTATTTATCTTCTGCAACTGGTCTGGTGCAGCAGACATTCCCCAGCACCTGTATAATGTTTCAGTGCACTCCCCAGTACCATATAATATTTCAGTGGATTCCCCAGCACCTATATAATATTTCAGTGCACTCCGCAGCACCATATAATATTTCAGTGGATTCCCCAGCACCTATATAATGTTTCAGTGCATTCCCAGCACCTGTATAATATTTCAGTGGATTCCCCAGCACCTATATAGTATTTCAGAGCACTGTTCCCTGGTGTGTACTTTGCAAAAGGCCAAACCTCCTTGATATTCCTCTTTTCCATGCTGTTCTGGCTGAGCCTGTTTTTCCACACTGTCCAGCTGGCCCATAAACCAGTCCTGAAATCCTGGACAGGCCTCATGACACCAGGGCTTTTTCCTTAATTGCTTCCACCAATTTTGAACATCACTATTGCCTCTTTGGAGTTAGATGGGAAGGAGGGAAGGAGTTAGATGGGAAGGAGGGAACCATAACCTCTGCTGCCTACTCAGATCATGATATTGTTGCAGATCTGTTTTTTCAAACCATTTAAGTACATTTGAATTCATAGCAATTTTGCACCCTGCTCCACTGAAAAGGCTGAGAGGTGAAGATAATGCTTTCAGTCTATTACTAATACATTCTTCTTATCTCTAGATACTCTAGCACCCATCCTCATGCTCTAATTTGGTTTGGGATTTTAGGCATTGAAATTATTGTTCCTAGGACTACGCAGCCATCTGTAAGCTTCAAAGCTAACCTCGCTGCTACTAGACAAAGAATCTGCTAGAAAAATTCTGCTAGGAGAGAAACAAAGATGTCACCTTTTGATCACATTACAGCAAATTCCACCATTAGTATACAAGAGATAAGTGCCATGGACCCCCACCAAAGATCTCATCCTCTGATGAGGTGTCCCTTGAGCCCGAGGAACTTTGTTCTGGTGAGATGACTACAGAAACCAAAATATAGCTACGACATTCCCATTTACCTGTCACCTGCTCTCAAATCTGTTGAATGCCCCAGAAAAACTCATCAGTATCATCCTGGAAACACCTGCTTCCAGCACATGTTAACCTGCAGGAGCAGCCATGTGAGTCCTGGGCTAGAGAAAAGAGGTGGCTTTGCACAGGAGAACAGTGGTTGCTGGATGCTGAAGGCAATAGAAGTGGACAGGATGGTTTTGCTGGCCATTTACAGTATCTCACTGGGTCTTAGTGGCCCTTTTTAGACCCTGGCTCTCTTTTGCAATGGAACACTTCCTAGAGAGAAAACCACTGTCCACACGTCACATGAAGAGACCTAAGCATGGAGGCTGTACTGAGGCTGCTCACTGTGTGGGCACTGCAGAGCTGTGTGTTCCCACTGCCCAGCCACAGCCCGGCAGACTTGGCCACATTCTGGGGCCACAAAGCTCTATTTTCTCACTTTGCACATGCTGAGGGTAGGAGCTGGGATTATGCACCATATCCATATGCTGTCCTTGTACAGGACCAGAACACGGCCGCTCTCAGCACAGTCTTTGGGAACAGAGTCTGAGCTCAGCTTGGCAGAAGCCCAGGCTAACGTTCTCACTGCCAGTCACTGTTCCTCTGGAAGCATCCCTGTGTGGAGCAGAAGGCTTTGAAGGAGACAGGGTTTGTGGTACACATTCCACAGACAGGTAAGAAGAAACTCCTATGGCAACACCACGTGTCGTCGTTAGAGGTAGAAAAGCTGTTTCCAGTAGAGCAGTGCGTTCCATAAGGCCTAATGTAAACTTGTTTTCACAGCTGGAGAATACCTGAGGAAAATAGCTGGGTGTGTAGATAACTAGAAAATCAGCCTGAAAACATGGAAAGCACAGAATAAAATGACAAAGAATACCAGGGTCCCCATCACCAGGCTTTGGAGGAGCAATGTTAACTACATCAACATTTGTGCCTTGCCCAACTAAACAAGACCATACATCTTCAGCTGTTAAAACTGCCAACTCCCTAAGTTCAACCATACTTCTATGAATTTTGCATTTCTAAGGGAATCTGGAATACCAGCAGCAATTTAATAAATTTATAATAAGCACATCCAGACTTACTGTAACAACAATGTCTGAGTAGCAGTTCTGCATACTCTGAATACAAGTGGATATTAAGAGAGCCAAGAGCAAGGGTTAATCATGGTATTTAAAAAACAAAACCACCTCTGCCTATGATTCATTTCACAGACTTCATTGTTTCATGAAGCAAGGCATGTCGATGAGTAAATAATCCTTGTGGGCTCAATTTGAACCATTTGTAGAAATGAAGAAGGGTGGGTAAAGTATTTCCTTGGGTAGGGAAGGAAAGTCATCACATTAAGGAAGGGGGTTGGCTCTGTGTGAATAAAACCTAACTGCTACTGAATATATTGAAACATGATCTGAAATCAGATTTGCAGTAGCGCTGCCAGGAGACTGAAGAGGTCAGCTGTTTGTTTTATACACTGCCAGTGTTTTCCCCTCTCCCTGCCTGCTCCAGTCTCACTGGAAAGCAGCATGGTGGATGGGAGAAGGTCTCCCTGCTCCCAAAAAGCCCTGCAAGAGAGGCTGTGGGCAGGCTGTCACCTCTGCCTGCCACTTCCACCAGGACAAGGAACTACAAAATATGCTTGGTGCCAAGGGTCCCTGATTAGCCCCACATTCAGCACAAAGCCGATGTTATCCTTGCTCCTTGGGCCATAATTGTTACACCCATGGCCCTCTAATGACCTTTATAAGCTGTGTCTCAGATAACACAACACTGCTTGTTGAGTGGCAACGCTGCACAGGACAGGAGACAGCCCTGGCTGGAAAATGCCTGCCCCCTTCTGCAGGCAGCAGGCTCTGCTCTTCTGTAAGCCCTACAGAAAGGTGCTCTGCTCGGACAGATCAGGCACCAGGCAGGTTATCAGCCTATGAACAGGGGCCACAGGCTCTCAGCAGAAAAGGGAAAAAAACTTCCCCAGTCTGAGCACATGAAAGCCTAAAAACTTTCAGGCTTTTTGGTTGAAAGGTGGCTTTAAGCATCTCCCCTCTGAAGTGACTGGCAGAATAAAGGCACAGTTGGAGCACTTGAGCTTTCTGCTCTCAAACTCGCTGAAGTCCACAGGGAGCATTGTGTTGCCTTTGGTCAGCATTGGATCAAGCCACAGATGCCAGCAAAAGCCATCCCAAGAGCAGAATTTCCTGTGCTGGTGCAGTCTGCCTGTGTCCCACAGGAAAACAAATCAAGGAGAAATACAGAGAATTATCTGAAGGAAAAACAATCCTGAATTTACACTTGGGCAAAGCACAGAGCTTTGTCTTTATTACCTCTCTCCCTAGGCAGATTTTTTATTTCCTCTTTCATGTTCACCCTTGAATTCTCTGCTTGCTTTCTGGGGACATGGGCAGGTTTTGACTCTCACAGTAGATACTACCAGGAGAACAATAAACAGGTGATTTTCACCTTCAGGTGCCTGAAACCTCCTTTAATGTTTCATTACAAGCACATACAGCGGGCTGGCAGTGCACACAGTGCAACTTGAAAAGAACTGCGGGTCGAAGTATCTCACAGCAGAATATTACTGTGGATTTAGCACTAATTCCAGCTTTATTCCTTTCCTAATTCCTGTATCACATAGCCTTATCTACAGAGATAAAGTCCCTTGAAGTGCAATTGCTTTGATGCATGGATGGAAGACTTTTGTCAAAAATATTGTAAGACTTGCTTAGAAAACAATCACCACTGTATTTAGACCACAGTTCACTCCAAACTCCCCTGACGGGTTTCAGTGCAAACAAGCAAAAGCTTCCCTTGGCTGCCCACAAAAGTCACATTTCAGACAAGCCTGTAGCATACTGGACATTAACCTCTTGCAGTGTCTGGAGCATGGCCGTGCTCTCTTAAAGCTGAGACCATCACTAGCAGCACAGCATTTGCACACCACGTCGCTAATTCCCTGAGTGCCCCGGAGTATCAGTGTCCCTGAAGGGCACACTATTGATCCACAGGTAGATTATGTTACTTGCTTGGCTTTGGCAGCCCTGCAGCAAAGGGCTGTGTTTAATGCACGCTCTGCCTGGGCTTTCAGGAGCTCTTCAACTCAAATCATAGTGGTGCAAGGCATAGATCTTTTGATGTCAAATTCTGTATGATTTTACAGCTGGCAACAAAGAAAATTTACATTTACAGCTGACAGCAACTTTCAGCCAGAAGGATTTCAAAGCACTTTAAGAACTATCATTCAAAACAAATAATGCTGAATTAAGATATTTCTGGGTTGAAATATAGAAAATATTGAACAGAACTACTCAGCAGCTTGGGGTAAAAGGTGAAGAATACGCCATCCAATTGAATGAGTGCAATGCAATTTTAGTTAGGCAGGATGCAATTACAAAATCTGGAGTTGGGCCAAGCCACCAAGGTTAACTACTCTACTTTTTCTAAAAGTATCATGGGGTTTTTCTAATGACCACAAGTTAATGATGTTGTGTCTGAAAGTCAGCACCTCTCCTCTTACAGTGGCCTTTACAATCATTTCATAGTAACAGCCTGATACCCAATCCAGTGAGAAAACCCCAAATCACCATCCCTACCATCTCAGAAATGTGCTTATCTTAGAAAATTGGGTTTGGAAGGGACCCAGTGAGCCACTAGGTCCAGTTTGCTAGAATCTCAGGAAAGATCACACATATAATCATATCACTGATAGTGAGCCTAGAAAGTTTGATAAACCTTTAAGATTTACTTCAAAGTTATGAAAACCATAAACTTAGCACCTATCACAAAAGGAGCACACACATAACTCAAAGAGGACTATTAGAAAATCATGCATGGCAAGCCAAATATGGACATTAAGACAACAGAAACTTTATGTTGTTTTAACCAACTTTCCTACCTTCAGATATTGATGTTGGTGTACAGATCTTTGGCTGAAAAAGGTAAATAAATAATTTACAATTTTTAGTTTGCCACACATGCTTTTGGATTTTTGGTCAATCCATTTCTTTTAAATGAACTTTTAGATCATTCACTCAGTCAGGAGGTAGGCTGTGTTTTCAACTGCTTGCTAGACAAATCATTTAAAAAAATGCAGAATTTAATTGTGATAGCAAGTGAAATGGAAAGACTAGAAATAAAAAAGTCCTTTATAATGTTCCATTCAAATCTGGAATATTGCTCATGAGGACCAAACCATCAGAAATCACTTGTTGGTGAACATGTACAACATTCTCTACTACCAAATATAAAAACTGCATGTGTCAGTAAGCCCTAGGGTATGATCTACCAAAATCAACAGAGGTTTTTAGGCTGGTTTCTCTGTGCTTTGACCCTCACGTAGCAGATTACAACAGCTTACCAGCTGCAGAACAGCATTTGCACAGCTCGTTGGCTCACACCCCTTTGTTGAGTGTTGATCTGATTAGGTAAATGAGATATTATGACTGACCTTCTAGAAAGTTTTGGGCTATGCTTTTCTTGTGCAGGATATAAGATAAAGAAATCATAATAGCCTGTGGTTGCCTGGTCTCAAAAATAATGATATTCTAAATCAAACAAAAGCAAAACAAATCCAGCTCAGAGAAGTCAGGGCAATTTCTCAGAGAGCGGCTCTGCCGGCCATGAAGATCTCTAGTGCCATAAGTGAACTGAGCACTTATCCTAGAGGATCTGTCTTGTGTTAATTCATTAAATTCTAAGCAAACCACACAATAGCTTCACTGTTGTTTTTAACACTTAGCACATTGTACCATCATTTGCCAACTTTTTCTTGATGCTAACAACTAACTTGCAAGCCTAGTGAGAACTTAATGGGACTGAGACTAGCATCAAGTTTGCCAGAAATTTCAGGTTCTGACACATTTTAAGGTTGCTGGTAGACAGCTCTTTGAGTTCTCACTTCTTTAATTGTTTACAGGTAAAACAGCAAATCTGATCTTTGCTCTCATGCTAGCTGGAAGTGAGCATACATTTGCGAGTATTTGGCGAGAATTTTTCATCGGAGATTTCATTTCCTGCAGATGAAAAAGCTATCTTCTGGTCCTAACACTCTGATCTTTATTTGATTAAAAGGATTCATTCTGATTTCTTTCCCTGTGATAGTGCATAATATCACAGTGCCCTGTCTCCTTTGTGAGATGTCTTCAGAGGTCACTGCTTGGCCCTTCTCTGAGTCCCTCACCTCAGAAGTAACACTGTAGGCACAGGGCTGATTTTTCAGTCTTGAAATATGTGAAGATGTTTAAGTATGCAGGCAATGCAGCCAAGCTATATTCAAAGGTCTCTTCTGTCATCTGAATGGAGAATCTAAAACCTGGTGTTAATATTAATCAAAACCGGTTTATGAATGTAATCTCCTGCTGAAAACAGAGCGATGTGCATATTCTCTTAGCTTGGATTAAACCTTTGATGGCTGAAATATTTTTCAGCCAGAGACACCAAACAGAAACAAAAAGACATTGAAAAGAACGTAGTTGTTACACTGCCTTTTCTCTCAGCAAGGATGGTTTTATAGCTGTGCATTTGGAGAAAGAAAAAACCCAAACCCCACAACGTTTATGTACCTTGGTATGAGTGTAATAACTCAGTAATAACCCAGCACATAAAAAAGGAGCACACAAAAGGCTCCAGGTGAAACTCTCTGCTGTGCAGATTGCTTGTCTGCTTTGCTGGGTCACCCTCCAGCTCTCTGCGAGGCCTGGGAGAGGGAACGGATCTCTCTCAGGTTCTGCCCATCAAAAGCAGCACTGACACAGCTAATGTGCTCTGTGAATAGATGGACAGATGGATAGGTGAAAAATGAAACTGTAAGAAACTAAATTTCACTGAAAACTTAAAGTTTCTCCAGTAAAAAATGTCCTTAACCCAAATGTGGCATTCAGGGCAGAAGTTTCTGTTTTCAATGAAAACTTTTTGATTTTTTTTGTGCAAGAACTCAAGCTTATATTCTTATTTTGGCTACTCTAACTGTATATTACACAATGGTGCAGGCTCACTGCAAACACCTGACTTTTACAGGGGCTCCTTTCAGGGGCAGCAGACCCTGCCATCCATCCCCAGCTGCTACAACACATTTATTCTGTCCTAAGAGCAGGTGAACAGGCATAAGCTGCAATTCACCAGGCATTTTTCTCTTATTAGAGATATCTGGGATCCAGTTCTGTGCTACATATTATCCCAGTGTAGCAATGCCAGTAGGGCTGGTGCTTCTGTATCTCTACAGACTGTGAAGGTGAAGCAGTATTTACTCTCTAAAAAAGAATTACAGAACTGTGAAGAAGAGCAAGACAGAGGAATAAAAGTCTTTGTGTTTATAAACTAAAACTATCTGGGGACGGCTGAGAACCCATGTTCGATAAGAACATTAAATATAAGACCAGGTTTTTTGTGACTAAGGCACTGGATTAATTTTTTTTTTTTAATGAAAACAATACCAAAAATCAAAATGTAACTTTAAATCTGGCAAATAGCTTTTCCTTTCCCATCTTTTTTTCCTAAGCAATAGGCTCTCACATTTGTGGAAGCTTTGCTTAGCAGAGCTTTCTAGGAATCACAGATTGTTCTGCTTCTGATTGGATCATAAACATTTTTTTCCTGTTTTTTTTTTCCTTAATTTTGGCATGAAAGCAGATGATCTTAACAGTGAAATGGTTTTGGCAGCACAAGTTTTAAACCTCCTAGCAAGCACTGCACCTCCTTTCAGACATGGCTGGAACTGATGTGGCCCATGCCCTCACATCCTGAGCAGTCACTCCAAGAGGCTGAAGTGTGTGTACCTTACATTCATGTGTATAAAGTGAGATTAACATGCCAAAATGTCAACTGAGCCACCCTAAACATGAAGAGCATGCAATCAAAAATGGAGCTGTCAGTTGGCTCAACAGTTCTTCAGACACCAACTTAAGCAAAAGCTAAGATTACAGAGAATTTAATAAATCCCAGGGATGTCTCACTTCCCCAGAGGAAAGAAACCAAGCCCAAGCCCACCACTGAGCTCTTGTCTTGCATCACACAGTGGGAATCTTCCTCCACCTGCCATTTCTTGCTTCTAGAAGTTATCTGCCTTACTTGGGATTTGATCCTTTCCATGCTGTCTTACAGCCTGTCTCACCTTGCAAACACACACAAGTCTCTCTGCCTGTAAAAACATTCTCAGAACAGTGTTTTGACCAGCCTTTCTCTCTTCAGGAGTGCAGTACTGCTTTAATATTCCATCTCCTCCAGAAGTACAACTTTTCCCTCACTCCCCCTGCTGTGTATTTTCATCCCTGGCACCTTCCTGGTGTCCATCCTGTCTCTCTGGCTCTTACAAACACTACAAACCCATATATCCATTGCTTTCTTGCTTTCACAGAAGACCTATAAAGCATATAAACCTTCATGACACCTTCCTGAACATCATTTTCTGCACCATACTTGAAAAGGGAAACAAAGTCAGCATAAAAGGAAGAAGGAAGTTACTACATCAAGGTGTGACCACAAACAATTTTTACAGCTCTGCTTGCATCCTGTAGCCTTTTGCAAAACCAGTCTCTACTTACTCACCTTTCTGCTTGAAGAACTTGAACTCTCAGGGTCTTCTTTTTCTACCAGGAGGATTTTAAACCATTATGGATATTATCATAGAAATAATAAAATAGTCATATAACAATAGTCATCTGGACCAGTGGACAAGCCCAGATTTTTTCCAGGTGCTCCTACACAGTACTTCTTCTTTAACTCTGGACTGAGGTTTACATAATAATACAAGCTCTGATCCACAGACACCACCATTTTAATGGGAGTTTAACAGTCTGGTGCATTATTTGATTTCCAAATGCAGTCAGCGCCAGCCCATCATTAGAATCAAGGCAATAATGTGGCCCCAGGGAACACTTCTCCCTAGGCCCTAGTAATCACCATTGGCCCTGAAATTCATGCCAAAGTGTTAGTTCATTCAACATTTTACTCTTTTTTGTTACAGCTTAAAGAGAAGAACGGAGGGTAATTTCATACACAAATGTACAAGAGATTTGGTGCTCATCTGGTGTGAAGAAGGTAATTTAAAGGCTCCTCTATTTAGAAAATCTAAATATAAGAAACTTTGGCCTTCATTTACTGAGATTCTGAATCAGGTCTGGAGACCAATAATAGTTCAGCTCACAAACCATAAAGAGATGCAAGCCCCGCTAATTTCATGCTCCTTTAATCTGCTTTCATCAACTGTGTGGATTTTGTAAAAGCACTCAAAAATTAGATGTTACCATTTAGTGAAAGCATTGACTGATTTCTAAAGGGTTAGCTTGCAGCTACTGAAAACATTAGAGACATGGCAAATAATCCAGTGCTATGAGCTTCCCTGCACTACATGAGTTCTGCTCTAGCAACATATATATAATTGTATGAAAGTTACTCCAAGCTCTTAATAAAGAGAGAGAAAAAAAAGCTTGGCCTGGATGTTGATCTGATTCCAATGAGGCTATAAATAAACTGGTACTTGTAGTCCCCAAGACAAACAGTTTGGATGTGCTCAAACATCATATTCATTAGCATGGATTGTATTTACACAAATGGAAAAGAAAGAGAGCAAGGCCATTGATTTCATTGTAATGAGCAATGCAAAGCAACTGAATGCTGTTAATCAACAGTGTGAGCAATATTGCTTTTACCAGCTTTTTAGTAAGTTTTTTCAACATGTATTTTCTTCATTTCTGTGATTATTGTTATAAATAATTGCATTAAGAGTGCTGTTTCATCAAATTGTCTTACAACTGCAATAATCTTTCATGAAGATTTCTAGGACAACAGTTACTGTGAGTATAGAGAGGGCTGGGTTCTGAGAATAAAAATCCCCAAACAGCTTAGTGCAAATGAAAACACATTGTGTACAGTGGGTCCTGGCACTGTGCTGTGCAGTTACAGCGAGCATTAATGGAGAACAAGCCTGGTGCCATCTAGCTCATCAACTATCATCAGTTTCTTGACTAGAAAAACCAACATCATCTCCATCCTTCTACTCCAAGTGAGCAAAATGCTGAAAAAGCTCCTGTGAGCAACAGCCACAGTGCATATCAAAGCACAGACACTGTTCACGTTGTCCATCAGGAAGGACCTGTGACAAAATTAAGACCCCCACCACGTGTGACCCCTATGCCTGACCTGCATTCCTTGCCTCTTTGGAGAGGAGTGATGCAGAAGACAACTTGCCACGAGCTGAAGTGGTAGATGGGCACTAATACACTTCCTACACACTGTCTGAGCATAAAAATCTCTCCAGGTAATCAACAGGAAAATCACTTCCAGCATCAGCTTCCAGTGATATCTGAGCATCCAGACTTTGGAGCAAAGTTTAGACAGCTGTAGCAATGACCAGAACTCCTTTAGTCATGAGAAACACTGCAGATACAGCAACACCACAGGGGCAACGAGGCAGTGATGGACAGACTGAGATCTGATGCCACCGTGAGAAAGGCAACAAAACCTTAGAGTTTCTGAGATGACACGTTTTCACCACCAAAGAAGTGCTATTCCCATTCCTGGAGTGCTGTGCTAAGCTCTAGTGGCCATGCTGAACCAATTCTAATTTCTCAACCTAATTTCTGTGCACAAGGGGAAATAGGAAAGGTACACAGACTTTGGCTTGTTTGACCTAAGGCAGAGGCTGAGAAGAAGTGCAAGGGCTATCACAGGATACTGTGGGTCTGGAGAGAGAGGACACGTGTCAGGAAGTGGAAAGAACTGGGATCAATGGGCCATTTGGTCTCTGCCACTTCTATATGTAGATACTCAGCTGGCTCTCATCAGGGGAGATCTGCACTGCAAACTTCTTTCCTGATGGAAGATCCACATGCAGGAATTACCATGAGATCCGACTATTCTGTTGGAATTTATATGTTGAACTTTTCACCTCTATGGAAAAAGTGACAGCATTTTTGTAAGGTTTTAAAAATGGGGGGAAAATAAAGCACAAGAGAGAAGGAAATGCACATGGAAATATCATTCCTTACCTAAATCAATGGACACTGTTTTTGATAACATTACACCGTATTTATCATGTCCCCTTCCCTCCTCCCGAATGCAGCCAGTGAAACTCTGACATGAACTCAGTTGAAACCCTACTCTGATTACTCTATGATCTCTGCAAACCCAGACTGTGTTAATGTTTTCAAAGGAAATGGAAGGTGTTTAATAATTTTAACTCAAAGGCTTCTGTGAAAATTTAGTAGAATGTTCATTTTGATTACTTTAGTGTTCAGCACAGAGAGGCTCCGGTGATTTTATCACAGTCCTGGTATGGCTGAAACTCACTGAAAAGAAAAATCACCCATTTCACTGCTCCTTCGAGAATCAATTGGTAAAGCCCTTTATCAACAGAAAGCAGGGGAGGTGAGCTAAAGCACTGCTTGTATTTGTTCAAAGTACAAAACGTGCAAGTCAGATCTAAGGAAAAATTATATGACAACTGGGTTAGAACTACACAAGGCCAACCTTTTCTGTACTGTCTAGAGATCCCTTGTTCATAACCTCAGGCTACTATCAGCACTGTGATGCTTGCAACAAAGTACTATGTGCACATCAGTACTTGATGAACTGAATGAATAAATGTTAAATCCCAAAGCATGATGTTCCTTGTGATCTCTGTTAAAAGCCTGCAACCCTTTAAAACAAGAGCCTTAACTTCATAATCTCTGCGGCATCTAAATCATCATGAGAAACGAGTTCATTTTCCATACACCGTGTTCTGCCAAGCGAAGTTATTTTTCCAAACACTTATGTAACTGTTCAAGGGGAAAGGCAAGACTGGAGCTAACCCCGAGTGTGCTCCGTGCTCAGCTCGGTCTGATGAGATGCCTTCTGCTAACTGGAGCAAGTTCCTCTTCAGGTTCCACCCTCCTTTGGCTCATCATCTCCCTTGTACTCTCTTGTCAAAGTGCTGGCAGAGGCCCTGAGCAATAAGCAGCTCATCCACTGCTCGGGCAGCACTGGAACAACTGCCTTGTACTGGCAACCTGCTGTTTATTCCCAGAGATCCATTCATGTCAAAGTGCTTTATCAAGGTTCAGACTCAAAGCACAGGAACAGCACATCTGTGTTCAGGGTCTGATCTGCAATTAAAAGATTTCTGTTGAGCTGGGTATTTGGACTGAATCCTGGACCTGTCTTTCCATCCTCTTCTCCACTTTAATCACAGGCTTTCTTTAGGCCTCTTTTGTGTTTTCACTCTTTGTAGTTACCTTGGATGACTGTAAACTGGGCGAACAGGATAAAACACCTTAATACCCAGCACCGTTAAGAGGAGTGAGAAAGCAAAGCAGCACGGCTGCAGAGCAAGGGCTCAGCAAACAAGGACAAGCATTCAAATTGATGAGAGAGGACCCAGGAACCATGAATCCAGCTTAAAAAATACCTTTCATCAAAAATGATCAATCTGAAGCACACCTTTTCCCCCTTTGGTTTCTAGACTGCATTGCCAGCTTGCTTTCTACCACAGAGTGACAAGACAAACTCCTTAAAAGCAATCAAAGAAATCTCAGATCTTCAATAAATCACATGTAGAGGATCCTAAGCTTGTGTGCAAGTTCAGAAGACCACAGAGCCCATGATGAAACCACAAAACTTGGCAGCAAATGCCACCCCTTGCTATGCACAGTTGGGAAAGGAGCCATCTTCCCAAAGCATTTATTTACAGCTCTCTTGACAATATCTAGCTATACATGGAGCCATTAAGGCAATATCAGCATTCCCAATGCTTTTAATGACCTCCAGAGCAGGCCTCTAGAGACAGCCAGTCTGTAAGCCATGGAAGAGAAAACCAGCAGTGTGGAAATGAAGGTTTTCTTAGGCCCCAGGGACAAGATGTGTGGCAGCTCCCATCGGGTTTGCTTTCCCTGCTGCAGACCCAGAAGGAAGCCTGTACTCAGACTAGACCAGTCAGACTGAAAGCAAGTTCTGATTCTGGCAAAAATCAAGAGGAGACAGCACGAGGCCTATGGGGAGCAAAGAAAAGATGGAATCAGGAAACCACAATTCATCATTTATCTTCCCAGTATCCTGCTAACAATGGAAACTTCCAAACTAATGACTATTTGAATGCAGCCTTACATGCAATGCATCATCCCTGAATGGAGTATTGAAACATCAAATAGAGAGTTCTAAGATTAACAGGATGTTTACAAATAATTATTAGGAGGTGATTGCCTAATTTTTGTCTATGGTTTGGTGTATTTACATTCTTATATTCAAACATATCTGTACTTTGTAATATTTACATATCTCTAGTTTGAGGCTTCACATAGTAGTACTATAAAAATGCTGATTTACTACTTATGCAGACACGGTACACATTTTACTGTGCTGCAAATGCAATTTGCCAAGCTGTTTCATTCCTCCCTTTGTAGTTGTATGATTAAATATTTTGATTTTCCTCTATTTAGTTTGCTTAATAAACTTTCATGCATTTTGTTCGACAAATACTACAAAGTTTGGCTCTTGCAAAAAAAAAAATAATTTCAAAAAGGAAAAAAAAAATGTTTTCCCTATCAGTCTTTAGGTTTACCACTTGACCAAAATATTACCCCGTATACTATGAGAATTACTGTGCTAAGCAGTTATTTTTGACCAAAGAAGAGCATTAATAAACACCAATGCTCTCTACTTCACTGTAGGGAATACTTAGAAACCAAGTTCCAGGTACAAAGAATGACACCTCAGAAAGTACCAGTCTGGCGTGGTTATGGATGTTTTCTTACACACACCCAGTGATTTCTGTTTTCTCTGTTCTTGCATAAATCTTTCTCCATTAGCTGATTTGATCAGATTTGTGAAAGATGAACTGGGTCTCTCAAAGCTCCTTCTACAATCTCAGTAAAACTATTATGCTTATTTATATTTCAATTGCTTATTTGTAAAATGACTGTACTCTTCCCAGAGAGGAACGTAGCTTCATCACAAGAAGACACACACTGACTGCAAACACTGTGATATTCTTCTTTAAGCTATAATAATGCTGACACTTCACTAAGTGTTTTGTTCTTCCCCTCTTAGAACTGTTAGAGCTAAAACCCAATGCTTCATATCATACACAGAAGTGTCAAGGGAGAGTATGATATAAATATACAGATATGAAACAGCATCTAGAAATGATGAGTTTGATCTTTCAAAAGACAAATCACTAATCTCTGGCTCTAATAAGATAAGGGATGATAAAGGTCACACTGAGTAAAGGACTAAGCTGACAGATCGGTCCAAAAGTTTCAAAACTGATATTGCTACTCTTTTCCCATTGGGAGGGAAAAAAGCAATCCTCTGTGTGACCTGCAGCAGAGTGTTACAGACACGTTGGAGAGACCCTTTCACTGTGCTTAACACAAGGGCAATTTTAAACTCAGCCAAGGATGTGCAGGCTGAAGCGTGGCACAGTGGTATTTTAAATGCCACAAAATTATTCCATTTATTCTTTCAAAAGACACTTTCAGTCTGAAACTGGTAAAAGCTCTTTCACGTCTGCACATCTTTATGAGGATGATTAATGTGATTCAGTAGAAGTTGCCAGGTGACTGTGAAAGGACCTTTGGTCAACAGTAACTTGAATTAGCTGCTGACATGAAAAAGGAATTGCAGAGTAACACGGCTTTATTCAATTTGGGGCTTAATGTAAATCTGATCCACAATTGCCAGCAAATAAGAGCCTCAGCAGAGCACTACCAAAATCCCTGACTTATACCAAGAGTGAGCATTTCATGGTTACTCCCATTGGGGTGATAACTAGTGTTTGGCACTCTGTAGAGCTCTGCAAAGAGTGGAACTCCATTTCACGGGCTGACTTTTCTTTGATTTCTTCTGCTCAGGTGATCTGGGTGCTGTCTTGCAAAACCCAGCCCCTAGTGCTTGTCTGTACAATAAAGAGCAGTAAAGATCTGTGGCCTCTCACAGCCACAGAAGCTGTTACAAAAATGCTGGACTTCACCTGCTGCTCTTCTACTTAGTCACCAGTGAACTAGCTTGTCCATTGCTTTCAAGATCTTTGAGGAAAGCTAATGTCCTAACACTAAATAAGCAAGGAGCCTGAGAAAACAGACTTTTTCCATTGAAAAGTTTATTCCTCTACGTCCCCAGATGAACAAATGCTGTAAGGTATAGCTGAGAAAGTGGAAAGTTCTCTACTTTCCATTCAGAAGCCACTTTGCATTTATTCTGGGTTGAATTTGCAACTATGCTCTCAGGTAAAGATCAGGTTGTACTACACTGGTCAGGTGTAGCAAACTGCACAGACAAGGAGCAAGAGAAGACAGAGGGAGGAGGAAGAGGAGAAAAGAAAATGAGGGTACATTTTTGGGAAAGCTGTGAAATGAGGCAACTTCACTTTTGCGTTTTCTCTGCCACTCAAGTGAGCTCATTAATGCCTGAACAATTTGAGGGAGATTGATTAATTGCATAAGGGCCCAGAAAGGACATGGTTATTGTCATTAATTCTAAATAAATACAGTATCATACAAATTGCATCTAAGGGGAACAAAAAAAGCTTTTGTCCCTCTCAGCAGTGAGGAAAATACTAAGTAAACAGTGTTAATTATAGAAACAAAGGGATGGAGTCAGGCACAAAGCTTTTAGGTCACTGACTCCATTCATAGAGGGGGGAAAGAAAAGAGGGTAAGGTACAATCTAACCTAATTATAGCTTTGTAAAAATTATTTTCAAGCCATTAACTGAGATTTGGCCTACTTAGATTGCAAACTTCTAGGGTCAAAGACTTGCTCTTCTCAGTACTTGCCTGTCTTGCAAAATGCAGTCTGTGGCCCTGACCAGAGCTCCTGCACCCCAGTATATTCATCCCCCAAGCCATGAAGGTGAGCTGTCCCTGCTGCTGAAGGACTTCGTGAGCTCTCACTTGAAATTAGCAGCTGGCAAAATGTGTTTTGAAATTTGTGAGCTAGAATGGAAAGAATAGAGAAAGATTGTTCAATCTAACACTCAAGTCTTCCCATCAAAATCAGAATAGGTAACCATCCTCTCCATGTAAAGATCAGCAAAAGCCAGAAGCCAGGTCAGAAGAAACTTTTCATGAGAACTCAGGGATATACCTACAGTCCTCCCCAGAACCAGTTATCCAGAATCTGG
The DNA here is from genome assembly GCF_024509145.1 of Vidua macroura. NCBI lineage: Eukaryota > Metazoa > Chordata > Aves > Passeriformes > Viduidae > Vidua > Vidua macroura. The sequence continues at coordinate 10,917,951 of NC_071577.1, forward strand.
GTCAGCGTAAAAAAGAATTGGAAGAGTTACAAAGTTGAGTGGGAGAGGACCATTCAAGAACTGATCCCAAGTATCTTTCAGGCTGAAAGCACTGTTCACTGAGAATGAGCATGTTCTTTTTGATTTTCTAGTTCTTCCAGGTCAGTGCTGACATAACCTGCTATCTGCAGAGAACCACTTATTGTCATGGTTCTGCTGTGATATGTATGATACCTGCTGGTTTTGTTCAGGCCTGGGGTGCTGGAACCAAGAAAACACAGAAGTGATTCCGTGGAGTGGATGGGGGAATGTTTGAGGAGATGTCTTGCCCAACTCTTATGACTGCAGAGAAAAAAACCCTTGAAAATGTAAGTGCACTATTAAAGATCCTGAAACTGAAATGCAATAACCAACCTGAAACATTTTTTTAAAGCAAGCTGATTTAGAGTAATTCTTGATTTTAAAATGTGCCATGAGGGATGGCACAGTGTAGAAATTCTGTGCTCTTGAATGGCCCACACCTCCCAGCACCCCGGCGATTACTTTTCAATTGCAGGTGAAGAAGCTCCACAGTGTAATTTATAAGTCACCTCCAATCTGTGGAAAGCTCTGATATATTGCAGGTAAAAGCGCTTCGCTTCTTACACAGCAATCAGCAGATGTCAGGAGTACAAGTGCCTGGTTCTACTGGTATTCAGCCTCATGCATAGGTTTGAAAAACATGTGCAGAAGAGCTGGCCAGAAGCATTATTTTTTAATTAAGAGAGAGAAAAAAATCTTTACAAAGCACCTTAAACTGACAAGGTGAGGTGTATGGAATGACCTAAGACAGACAGGCACTGATTGAAAGCCATTGAGGTAATTCCCGAAGTAATTAGATCTTTGGACAACAAAGTGATGAAACAGGACAAATGACCTTTTCTCATTCGCACACCACCAGCTTATTTTTCTGATTTGTTCCACTCTCCAGGAACAGTATTTCTTTTAAATACTATCAGAAAAAAAAAATATGGCTATGGCACTGAGCTAGGATGCAGAGTATCTGGATTCAGTGCCTGGCTCTACTGCAGATTTCCAATATGACCTTGGGCACATCCATTAATCTCTTGCATCTCAGTTCTTTAGCAGTAAAATGGAAGGAGAGCTACTACTTTTTCCTTGCCCGCTTGCTTGTCTTCTCTGTGGAGCCTGTAAGCGTTTTCAGAGCAGAGTTTCCTGGCATAGCCACCTCTATAAATTTAGCAGAGGCCATGAAAGTCAAATGCTGCGCTAGTAGTCAGGCAGAGGGAGGCCAAAGGCAGGATTTGGAAGCACTCCCTGATCCCTGTACTACCTGTACCTGTGTCTTGGCTGTATCTGGGACGTTCCCAGGCTGCTCCCTGCCCAGCGCAGCGCTGCTGGCGTGGGCAGGAGACGAGCCCCTGCTGCCCACTGACCTGCCCACCACAGGTAACCCAGCAGCCATGCATTTGTGAGGCGGCTCCCATGACCTCAAAACCCCACTTGAAATACAGAACTTACTTTTAGAGCACAGGAGGAAGACAGATTTAAGCCTAAGCCACATGGAAACTTTTATGTAAGGCACCGCTTCAGAGAATTACATGTTGGCCTTACAAAGTTATTGTGAAGATCTACCTTTTTTGGCATCTAATCACCTCTTTGCTGCATGTGTGAGAGAGCAAATACATAAATATGCACCCAGACAATGCTATACAAGTTCTGTCTGCATATCGTACGCAGATACCTATGTGTGTGTGAATACACATCATTACACACCCACACATGATCACATTTCACCCCAGAGAGGAACGTCAGAGTTGGTTTACCATCGCAGTAAACATCCAGCTTGACACATTTTTCAAAAGACCTCTGTGAATTCTGCATAATTACATTTTTGAGGATGTATTTTGCCAATGTGCCAGATAATGCCAGAAGCACAGCTTTGAGTTGACTGCATTCTTACTCCCACCAGTGTCCTTGCTATGACAGTTTTGATACAAACAGTGTGTATTAGATCATTAGTACAGAGACAACCCTCTCTCCCTGCCACGCTTTTGAAGCTCAGGCTGATGAATGGGAACTTGCTACTTTTGTGTGGAGCTTGGCCAATACATCACAAAGCTGCACCCAGGGAATGACACCTAGATTGCCTCTGACCACGCTGCTGGGGTGTTCCCTATCAGCAGAAACAAACAAACAAAAACACACAACATGCCTACAATCAATCAAGACATAATTTTCTGTAAGCACACAGAAGGTCACTTATTGACTAATAAGGCAGCCAATTATCCAAGGCCCATTAAGAAGTATAAGCACTCAAACCTTCACCTGCTCATGAGAAATTTCTCAGTGCCCTGTTTGCAGTCCTTCTTAAAAAGGTGAAATAGGTCTAACTTATGGAAATATGCAAAGAATAATGGGTCTAAGATTTCTGTGAATGAACCAGGAACAATGGCAGGCTTTTTATTTTTTTGTGTGTTCATTTATTTTTAAACACAGACTACTTCAAAAGACAAAACCCATAAAATCTCTCCCTGACCTGGAAGACCATGAAATGACATGGAAGAGGCGACACTAATTACAATCAGAAGCTGTCCACTGATCCAGCCTTACGCTCTGCATCACCCTTTTGCTAATCAAGTGGCTGTATTGATCCCTTCTCCTTGGATGCTTTCCCTGTTACCCCAGGGCCCATGCAGTGCTCTGCATATGGGCTGCAGCTTGAGCTTTCACAGCTCTGTTATAGCCAGGCATCGACTCTGATTTGGAACAGAGTGGGGCAGCCCTGCACTGCAAATACAAAAGTGTTTCAGCTCTTCTATAGTTAAATCTGCCCTCCAGAGATCACATGCCACTTTCTATCACTGCTAGAGAAGCACAATAACTTTTTTGATTTTCTCTTTCCGTCAGTCTCTGCATGACTCCCACAACTTTTGGATCAGATTTTAAAATAATACTAATTCCCTACAAGCCTCACGAGAATAGGCGGCTTCATTCAGATGAGATATCCAGCCGGAGCTCCCACTGATGGAAAGGCTGTGCTAGAAATCATGCTGCATTAAGGGCCTTTGGAGGAAGAGCTGCTGTGAACCCAAACCACAGGCACTGCCTTTATACATTCTTCTGACCATGAAAGCATTCAGAAATCTGAATTTTGGCTATTTTTGCAAAAAGCAAAAAAGGAAGGTGTCCTTACATCCATATTTATGGACTCTGTTATTTTTCATTTTTGTTCAAGATCAAATTCTGGCATAAACCGGCTCTTCTGTGTTGACTTTCCAATTACACACAACGCTCGCACTGGGCTCTGCGTTGACCCTGCTGATCCTCCTTGTCATTTCTTCCTGATGTGCTCCTGTAAAATCTCTCCTCTGAATACCACAGTGATGATCAGTTACCTCTTAGAATCGGTAACTGGTCTAAAAAGACCTATTCCAACTTTTTCATTAAAATGACAGTTATTACAGTCATATTTGAAATTCAGCTCTTTTAAAAAAACCCAACAAAACAACCAACAAAACCACATCCATTTTCTCTCTGTCTATACTAATAAAATTGAAAAATTCTGCTGGAAAATTCTAAAGATACTGTTGTACACTTAAATTTCAAGACACACTAAGTTTAGAACAAGATAATGCAGCGTTTTAATTATGGTTTTTCTATTTATACATTTCCTATGTGGCACAAGCCACCCTTAATGAAAGCATGTTTTAGAGTAGCTTCAACACCCAGCATTATTACAAGTTTTTGAATGCACCAGAAGCTTATCAACTAAAATATGCTAATTTCTCTAATAGGGTAATGAAGTCTAAATACTTTCAGGAAGACATTGCTATGATAATGGGTCTACTTAAAACACAACATTAGGAGAACCTTGATTACAGGTTGCTCAGTAGTTTCTGACTTCCTTAGGAACCAGTTTGTTCCATTGCTAATTTGCTGCAAGAGCTGCTGGGAAGGAAGCTCATTTCCATTCACTTAGTCAATCACCTTCAACAACAAAACCAGAGTTGGATTCTTAGGAAAACTGCTAATACAACTGCATTTCCAAGGCCTTAAGACTGACTTAGAGCTGCAAAGGCCTCGATGATGAAGCGAATCCAGGGGAGCAAGTGGATGGTGTGGTGGTGCCACATAGATCAGAAGGTGATGGACAGTCAAAATGAAGTGACAGGTTTGATGAGATGAGAAAAAGGCAGGGGAAGGGTGGTGAAGGTGGCAAGCCCACTAAGGAACCACCTGGCTGAGGTCTGTGCACCTCTCTGGAATAAGCCTCTGCATTTCTACTTGTACAGTGCTTGGAAACTTGGGAAGTCCCCCATCAGAGCCTCAAGACACTTGTGTTCCCTGATATGGGAGCTCTTCTTGCCTTTATAAACCTGGTGACTTCCCAAGACTTGAGTCTTATCAACACATGTTTCTTTCACCTTCAACACACGCAGGCAGCCTCAGTGTTAGCTCTCAAACTCCCCTGCATTTCAGACCCATGGGGAGCAGGATAACATCACACAACTTGTGACCAGGAAGGTCCAGAAGCACAGCTGTGGTATCTGCTCTGTGTCCCCCAGCTAAAAGCACCACCCATCAAAGCCCTGGACATCCCAACCCTGGCACTTGCCCTTGCTTCACTTCAGAGCTGCAGGATGCAATACTCCCACATTCCTTCCCACACCCATGTATTTACTGCACCACCAAGGCCTGCTCTCCTGAGGGCACCCTGGGTTTGCCAGGCTGCCAGTTGCCTGCCCTGGCTACAAACACACACTTTATTTCCCCATGTATCCTCCCAGGCAGGGTCAGGCCACTACAGGATCAGCCCAGCAATGATTCAGCTTCCTGCTGGATGGGAGAACAGGCACGTGGTGTGTACCTCGTCTGTACGTGGAAGCATCTTGTCAAGCAGCAACCCATGGCCAAGCTTATACTGAAAATAAGATTAAAAAAACTACTAAAAAAAGAGATACTTTTGTACTTAACAACTACACCAAGTTCTGACCCCAGACATCATATCTGATTTCCATTATAGGAAAATCATGAAAGTCTGACCGTGTTGTACAGATACACTCCTTGAAAGGAAAAGGGCTTGGTATTTGTCTCCATGTGTTCAGCTGGGACTGTGCTCTCCCTCGTTGTGGAAACAAATGCTGCTGTAAATCTAGCAGTATTGAGCTCAGCGTGATCTAAGTGAACTAAATAGTCTAGCCTGATATTTGCATTTCCTTTTTTATCAAAACAAATAGTAATCCACTCATTAAATCCAGTATTTCTGTAATTAATTTGCAGTCATTACAAATCACCTTTAATTGGATTAACTATAATTACTATAAAATAATTTCCTGAAATCATGTTATATATGTGGGACTTTTTTATAACTCTTATTTTTAGAGATATAAACTTAAGTCAACATAATGAAAGATGAGAAACACTTCAGAGGTGAATGTCAGAATCCCTTCTACTCTTTTTTTGCTGAGCTCATCTGCATATTGCCTATTTTGTCCCCTTGAACTCAACAGACCCCAATTAGCCAAAACAGTGACTTATTGCTGTTCCTCCATTGCCCCACTGGCTCCTGCTGCAGCTGGGGAGTTCCTCGAGAGTCTGGCGGCCACCAGGACTCTCCTTTTCCATTGCCAGTCTGTCCCTGGCATTAATCACCTCCTCCTGATGCAGAGGGATCAAAGCCATGCCCGTGTTTGAAAAGCAGACAGGCATTTTCCCTGGCAAAGCATGACATGATTTTAAGGAGCCAGTTCCTCTGAAACCTCACATTTTTATGGCAAAACCAAATGTCTGAAGTCAGGGATCCACAAACTATTTACCATGCTCTGGGATAATCTCTGTACTAATAACACCCCCCTGGGCTGTACACAGTACCACAGGTTTGGTGTTCCACTTTTGGGAGGAGCTATTTCCCAGCCAAGGGTGCTTCAACTCTTCACCTCTTGGGTTATGCTCTTCCACTGCTGATCCAAGCTAACACTGCTCCAGCGACTTCAGTCAACAGTGGCTGAAGATGTGGAGCACACCTCATACAAAAGGGTCGTTCTTGTGCACTGTACATGATTTTACAGCTGCAGAAGCCACCTAGGGTTTCTGTGCTCATATCCCGAGATGAAATCAAATGTTGTATAAGGAAGAAATCAAACATAAAGGGGGCAATGACCTACGGGCATAGCTGACCCTAGACAAATGGAATAAATTTGCTGGAAATACAGGGTTCTCATTCAAGACCTTTCATTCTTAAAATAAAATTACATGGCACATTGGCAGGAGTTTTGGCACTGCTCTAACACCAGTCACAATTTCACATTTAATACATGCTGTAAAAATAGCACATTTGATTCACATGAGCATGTCACGTCACATAACTGTAGCACTGAGCTGCAAGTTACATTTTCTACCCCTTATTTGAGTGTGCTGCTTTCCTTTCTCACAGCTCCTTGTGAGGAGAAGTCCAGCAAGATTTAATGAGGCTCAGCAATCTCAAAACTCATTTTTCAAATAGGTGGGGTCAAACCAGCTACTAATGCACGAAACAAAGTCCTCTTGAAAAAAAAAAAAAGAGGGAATACAACCAGGTGTTATATTAAAACAAAAAACAACCACCAAAACTCATAAATGATGCTCATTTTATACAACCTGACTTTACCTAAGGCTCTAGTGTTTCTATTTGACTAATCCCTTAAACAAAATGCAACTGTAGAGCTTTCCACAGCATCTCCTCTTCCACTGCTGTTGCTAATACACACATCTCTGGCCTGACCTGTTTCCTGCTCCCCATTTTCCACAACAGGCACTCACTCCTTTTTAAAAGTCAATTCTTCCATAAGAAGAGAGCAGTGGAACTGAGAGCCACGATCCTTGCTGACCACTCCAACCACGTAGCATCGCACACCGGTTCACCCTCCCCAGCTCCTCTGCTGTCTTTTCTGGCCCGTGCCCGGCCCTCTGCTGAGCCCCTGCACTGCAACAGTGGGCAGAGGACAAAGCTACAGACACAGGAGACATTTCCTGCTGGGGGTTGTCCTGAAAGGAGCTGTGAAAAGCGCCAGGCCAGCAAAAGGCAGGGCAGGACCTCGGCAGCCCACAGCGAGCTGAGCCAAGACTGCTGCGCTTGACAAAACAGCCGGATCAATATGTAAAGGAGAAAGAGGGTAGGGAAAGAGCAATTCCAATGAAATGTAACTTGCCTCACTTTCTCTTTGAGTCCCATGGCCAATCACAGCATAAATGATGCAGAGCTCATATATTTAGCATCTTTGCTGAAGACATTGCGTGGCCAAAGTAATTTTGCTCACAGTTTATATACTTCTTGAAAATATGGTCTCTGACTTGATGCTCAGACATTAGGCAGACATTAAGTATGTTAATATTGCACTTGTAATTACATGTTTTTTTTCTTCTAATTTTGGAAGGATAATTCTTTGGAATAATTACATAGAGGGTGAGTTAAGTTCTGGGAAATGGTTGAGTCACCAAGAGTCACATCTGCACTCATGCAGAAAGGCTCGTTGAAATCCTAAACATTTTTATCCCTTATAATTATAAGAACTGGGAAAAGCAAAAAGTTGGTTTATGCCTTTTAGGAGAAACACACGCAGTCTATTTGAGAGATGCTATAGGGATTTCCTCTAATGGAAACAGCATAGCTGCTATGACCAGTTTCTGCCTTTAGACTTGCTGAAGATTTTCCACTTCACAATTAGAGCAGTACCTCCACACTTAAAGAGCACACGGCCAAACTACAAACAACATCTCTCAAATCTTTTAAGATTCCCACACAGAACTCACGCCTAGAGCCAGAGATAAAATGGAAGAGGACATGCAATCCACTGTACACAGACAACTCCAGTTTGTACTACAGTCACTGCATAATAGGACACTAAAATACTCCCAAAAGGACTGAAGAAGGAAATTACATACAACCGAAACTGCCATTTAAATGTCAGGCCTGCAGAATTCTAACTCTGAAGCTGCTTATTTTGGAGCAACCAAGGACCCGTGGGGAAAAAAAAAAAAAAAAAAAAAAGAAAAGCAAATGGAACTTTTCAGTGTTCAAAAATGGGGTTTTAAAACCTGAAGGTCTAACATTTTAGCAAATTTATCATCAGCAAAAGTAAGTTCAAGTGAACCTGCTGCACCTTATTATCCTCTTTCCTTGCCCAGCTGTAATGCAGATTTATTTCAGCAGCCCAGGGTCTCTTAGTAGTGTTTGTGTGCTACCCGCAGGTCTGTAGTCCTCTATTCATCCATGTTATTTAAATAATAATACATATGTATAATCCTCCTTCCTCCTGTAACTGTTCTACTTGAAGAACCAATTAATTCCATTTGTTACTTCCTGGTGTATTATTTCTTCTCTACAAGCTGGAATCCCTTTAGGAACCATGTCTTGCCCTTGACTACTGATTATTTCCTTGGCTTTTCAATCATCAGAGCCTCTTCCTGTGGATTTTAGAGCATTATTGTGATTGTCAATTTTAATAATGCAAGTTTCCATAGTCTGTGCCTGCTGCAGGCCTTTAAAAAAAAAAGACAGAAAAAAGGACAATCCTGCTTTAAAAATAAATGAACCAATCATTTTGATTTTTTAAAAATGTAAGTAACTCGGTCTTGCTTATTATATGCCCATATATTATGTAATGCATATGCAAACACTGACACTCACACAGCTCTTCTCTCCTTCTGTTCTGGTCTAAGAAATAGCCACAAAATGCTTTTGTGTTTTAGAGAAAGTGAGCTTCCAGAAGAACAAAGCAGGAAAAGGATCACCCATTTAAATGCCTTTAAGCAGAAGGCACTAATCTCAGACCTTTGAATCCTGACTCCCTTGAGGAATGGCACAAGCCATTGTATCTGCTGAGGTTACATCGGCTTTTTTTCAAGACATTATAGATTAAAAACATTTAACATATTTTCAGGAATTTATTTGTTTTGTAAGCACATGACTGAATGATCCTTAAGTGCTCGAATAAATACTTACATGCAGAAAATTCAGAAACAAAGGCATTTCCTGAGGCATCAGACTTCAGGAAGCAAAGTTTCAGATCACCTGTACTTCCTTCTGCACTATTACATGGTTAGGGGAAGCATTAAATGCCTACACACTGCTGTGGCTGGTTTAATTTAGCTATCAGGCTTCAGGCAGAGCTACACCACCACTAAATTCACTCCTCCAGCTGCAGCCTTGGAAATTATAAGCCTCCAGCCAATGTCACTGGTCATCTCTATTTGCCTGCACCCAGACTGCTCTGGCATGGAGTGCAGAAAGGATATTAAAACTCTTCCAATCCATCTGCCAAAACGAACAGCACAGTAATGCCTCCAGTTTCAGCAGGGGCTTCTGCTGATGGTTTTGATAGTTGAATTAACACCATAAACAGAAACAACACTTCATCTTAATACTCTGCTCTCTGCTGCTACCACCACCTGAAGTGGTGCTGTGGAGCTGAGAGCAGGAGAAGAGTCAGTGGGAAGTTTCTTGGATGTTGCATTGGCCAAGCTCCACAGGATGTGTCTCCTGTCCTGCTGCCTGAGTGATGGCAAGGTGCCCACACAGTTTTTTTAGAACTCCTCACTGTGGCAGTGCAAAATTAGGCGTAGATCTGAGCTTCCAGTTACATCTGTCTGTAAATAAACAGCGCATCTGCTCTCTGAGCTGCACAGGCACTGAGGAACTGATGTTTGCGAGCTTATTCAGGACCAGCTGAGATGCAGCTCTGCCCCAGTTTTGTCCAAATAATGATTTCCAAATTAAACCCACCATAAGGCTGCTGATGAGAGCAAGCCAAAGCTCACAGCCACACTGTATCTATGAGCTTTCAAATGCTGCCTTAGCATCTTCCTTTTAGTTACTGATCAACATAAGCACAAGCTCATCTGGTTTGAAAGAAGCGCTATGAAAAAATGCAACAAACCAGTTATGTCAGGCTGTGGAGACACACCACAGTCAATCACCTAACAATTAGTAACAGCACTCAACAGAGGTATAACTAGTTATGTCCTATTAGCACAAAAAGCAGTGTGCAAAAAGCACAGGGGGGAAATGGACAAGCTGAAGTGCTGGGAAAGAAAATGTTCCCAAGAGTAGCAGTGCTCCCCAGAAAACACCTGTCTTTTACCAAGCAGTTAAAGCTAAGAGGAGCAGACAGAGGCAAACAAGGTAAGGGGCAGCACAGGGAAAGGTCCTCAACGGCCTGAAGGGTCTTGTGTTCAGCTTTCAGAATCCAAGGAAAACAGAACATCCAGTGAAATCTGTTTCATTCCAGCCAAGGGATCACTATTGAGATCATTATCATACCGCCAGACCAGAGCATTTAGGTTTATTCACAGCTGGTTCTCAGATACAAACTCATTTTTTACATGAGACCATTCAAGTTCACATTTACACTCCCATTTTGTTGCACAAGCCAAGCATTTGTTGGTGTTTTTCAGAGAGCTATTTCCCACTAGGGTAGCTCAAGGATGAAGCTTCTTTCACCTTCTTTGCAAACAGCTGCTCCTGGCTATCTCTAGTGACATGATTTGGAAATACATTGACCCCAGTCTGATTCATGATGAATATGCACATAGAAACATAAAAACTGTGGGCATGCATTTATGCAGAATAATGCACACAATGTATGCATTAGGCTCCCTTGTAATGCTCATACCTACAAAAGGTTAAATAGCCCTTGGTGAGAGAGAGCTATTTAAATGGACCTTTTTATAATGGCAAACAATAATGCATTCTGGTTACCTTCTGACATGGCTTACTTCCAGTCAGCATTCAGGAAAATTACTACCTGATTTCAATACATCTTGGTTCAATTTCATGCAAGCTTATTGTCTTCTAATTATCAACACAGCAATTTGATCTGCATCCAGATAAAGGCACTGCCCTGACTTCTAACACCAGAGCAACGCCTGTGGTGGTGTGCTGATTTCTCAAGCAGTAAGCAGTTTGCTGTTGTCTCACATCCCCAAGGCACAAATAAGCAGATGCTGCATTAAAGCTTGTTTTACAAAACTGCTTCAGTTGTGGTATACATTTTTAATATAATATACTGAGCACAATACAGCAAAAACTTCCAGGGCCAGTAAAATCCTACAAATTCATTAGCAAAACCAGCTTCTCAATTAAATCTAGCTGAAGACTAGATCTAGTTGAAAATGACTGCCCAGGAGAAGCTGAAATGAGTGAAAAGCTTGATCATGCTTGCTCCATGTGAGCATGGCTCAGTTTACCCCCCCACTTTTCTGAATGTCAGGTGGGATTGCTTCTCATCAAGGATAGGCTTCACTAATCTTTTTCTTCTTTTTCTCACAAGGATATTGGGATTGGCCTAAAACCTCACTTTTTTTTTTTTTACAACATTACAATTCTGAGTGTAAAAGCAGAGGTACAGCTTTTCACAGTCAGAATGGCTTCTACACAGAAGGCACTAGCAGGGAAATGTTTTGGAGCCTGCCCTGACATCCTTTCATTTAGGGGTAGGTTTAAAGGATCAGAAATGATTGCCTTCTGGTTTTGAAAGACAAGTCAAAGGAAAAAGCAACATTTTCACTCTCCTTGGCTTATTTGCATTTCTTACCTACATTCTTCTCCCTCAGATGACATTGTCAGCTGCAGGATGACAAGAGAAGAGCACCTCTGGAGTACTCTCTAGCTAAGCCTCTACAATGCCTGTAAACTACACAGTGAGCTGGTGGTTACAACGGGAGCTCTTGAAAAGCACACAGTGTGCCCTTCCTCCAAACAGGGGGATCTTTGTTGAGCCCTTTGAAGAAACTCAAGCTAGGAGAGGACTATTACTACTAAAAGTATTTGTTTAATGGCAGTGTAATGCAAAATATTCCAAAAAAATACTCTGGCCAGCAGCACACTAAGGTTTAGATAAATCATCTGGTGTCTGCCTCTGGTAAATGTGGCATTTGTCTCGATGGTGTTTATGGCACTACTGGCTGCTATTGCTGAGAGCCATGTTCCAGCAGCCTTGTGTGACTGCCTGCCTTAGAGGAAGAGAAGTTCTGCATCACAACCTGCAGGATTGCTGTCTTTTATGAAACCCTCTGGCATTAAATCTTTCCACACAATAACAATAAGTGCAACCACAGCAAGGAGGATGAGACAGCAGAAGGAAGCTTTCCCTTCCTCACCACTGGTTATTTCTTCTGTGCTTCACAGTGCTCTCTCACCACCTCTCTTGGATGTATTCAGCATGTGTCCCAAAGGGCCACAAAGCCAGGGTGCTCTGCAGTGTCCCCTCCCACCCTTCTTTATACACAAACATGACTATGAGAGTGTGCTTAGTTTTGTCTCCATGAGATGATGGCACCTTCACCACCATTTTTCCCCCTCATGGGAGGTAATGAAGATGAGGGTTGCTAGAACTGCTTATAAGCTCAGCTGAGATATCAAGCTGAACCAGTCTAACCCCTTATGAATAACACTAAAAGTTAGTATTAAGTTCTAAAAGCCAGAAAAATTTCACTGCCTGCCCCACTCTGAGACACTGCCATTTGACAAGTGACATGACCAAACGAATGCTCCGTGCCATTAATTAAGACTGGAATTTGCAGGGATTTATGTGGTGACACTTGTATCATACATGCTAGCACCAAGTACCACTGAACAAGTAACTGGGCACTAATTTAACCTGGCCTTAGCAACTGGTGCAGTCTGACAGCTCCCCATGCAGTTCACTGCAGTCAGAGCAGAGTCTGATGGGGATCTTATGCTCCTTCTACATCTCTCCAAATTAATGGCATTTCATCAGCTCGTCCTACAATGCCATTAAACACAGAAAACACAGAGATCACAGAGATGGCCCTGATGCTGAAAGCACAGCACTTTAATGGGCAGGGAGAAAACTCAGATTATGTGCCTAGCCACCACGTGTTGTTTAAAACAAATGGGGGCACATATTCCTAATTATACAGATTGCACTAGTAATCTCTTCAAGAAAGAAGATACATCTTGTATAATACGATGCAAGATTGATTACTTGTGCCACCCTTTTTCCTGCCCCTAGCAGCTGTTTAATTCCCTAGTTAAGACAAAGCAAAGTCTCTCCTTCCTGTGAAGCTGAAAAGCAATCTAGCAGGAAAATCTAGAGATGAAGACAGGAAAACCTGGTGAAGTAGCCTGGTGAGTTCCCAGGATACTATGTGTAGAAGTTTCTTCCCATTTGTTTATTAACTTTAAACCTTCTTGTGCTCTACATTTATTATTGATTGCAGATAACTGAAATGCTCTAGAAAGTTACTTCAGATATTCTTTCCAATACATAAATCACCGACAGATTTTCTCAGTATTACTTCCAAATTAAGGGTACTTCTTTGTCCACCCCAGTTCTTGCTTGAGACTGTATCAAACCATGGATTATTCTCAGTGTAGCTGATCTCTGTAAAATAGATTTACCTTACCATAACTGCCCATAGAAATCAATAGGTTCTCTTTTAACCAACAAATGTTGTAGCACAGGAGTTGAGAGGGAATGGCAGTACCTTAACTTCAGGTACAGGTTAGATGGATAGGCACAAAGGAAAACAGAAAATGCTGTGAAAGACAGCTCAGTACCAGCTTATTCCTGTTAAAACCGCTCTTTTCAAGTAAGAATGAATACCTTAAACCCAAAACTTTTCACTTCCTATGTATTATTGTCAATTCAAAAGTGGTTCATGCTAGTGTTTTCAAATAAAAAGGGAATCCAAGAAAATCCTCCTGACAATAGAAGGAAAATTTCAGACTAAAAGCAGCTGTTATACAGCTAAAGGCATCCAGAAAAGAGTTCCTTATAGCAGAGGTGCTAGTACGTGCTGCACCGTTGTATCCTGAGCCCTTAAGTAGCACTAATGGGTTCAGATATAGATTTACTCCACTGGTTTAAAAGAGTTCCTCTCCATGTAAAATGCTCTCTTTTTAACAAAACCCCAAAATTACTGCTGCTGCCTGTAGACACTGCTTAGTCATTTGTCATCCTCACCTTTAAGAGACTGATGAAGCATTGGGATTGAGGGCTTCAGATTTGATGAAACACATTTTCCAGGATCCCACAGCACAGGAAAGGTGAAACCTTTCCCTGCTGACACAAGGGAACCTGGCCTGGCCCAGACAATACTTCAGCAAGGGGACAGCCACCACCATGGGGGCAGGAGGAGAAAAACTCCAGGAGGAAACCAGAAAGAACTCCAACAGCAAGGATGGAGCCAGGTTTGGCATGGGCCCAATCCCCAAGATCTCGTGGTTTGACTGTGACGATGTAACCTCATCTCAGCTCCCCTCTCCCTCTGGGGAATGTAAGGGGTCTGAAAGCAGCATTGGGCAATGTCCAAGGGAGCTGGGTCAGGAGGGGCTCATGATGCCAAAGGCGCTGGGTGCTGTCACCAAACATCTGCTGAGCCTCTCCGTGCTGCCTGCAAAGGCTTCACAGGGCACTCCTACTGCCAGCTTTCAAAGGTCCCCTGCTGCTGTTTCTGGGCCACCTGAGGGGATGGCAGGACCCCATCCCTGAAGTTCTGAGCACTTGCTGAGCTTTCATTTCCAGCACAGACACACAGGTGCATTCCCACCGATCCTGGGACAGCAGGACTTGGGAAGAGAGGACACCAGGACACTCCTGGCACAAATGGGAGGGGGGGCTCATAGCCCATGGTGTCCTGTACTGTGGGGCTGAGTGTCCAGCTGAGAGGGGACAGCACTGCTGTGCCATGCCACAGAATGCTGGAGGCAGGAGCCAGGTGACAGCACCCAATACTGACCATGGCAGAGCTCACAGTTTTGCAAACACTCAAATGCTCTATTTCTCAGGGATTGCTCTGCATGTCCCTAGCAAAACCTTCCAGAGAGCCAAGGAAGAAAGAAAAGACTAACAAAAACTTTCAAAAAATATTTGAGAAAACCTGTGCCAAAATCTCCTTGGATGTGTGTCCATGACTTAGCATGAGAAGTGAATTGCTGCTGCCGTGCAGAGGGTGCTGCTTGCTGGTCACGGTCTAAAAGCACTGATGCAGCAATAAGCACAGCTTAATTGCCAAGTAGCTTCCATATTAATATCACAATTTTTGGTCAGAAACATGTAAAAGCCTGTAGGCTTTGGAGCAGTAAAATAGAACCGGGGCCGTATGGTGGCAGAACAAAGTCTGCTGAAGAATGTTGTATTTTCTGCCTTTGATAGGGACTTTCCAGAGCTGTCAGCTGTGCTGCAGAATTAGAAACCTGACATTGCAGCAATCAGTTTTTAGATTTCAAGCTGTTCAAATGACTTGTCTCCAGGGAGGAATATGTAGCATGCAGGAATCAATAGTGGAACAGGTAAAGATGCCAGTGTACAAGGGCAGCCGCCCCAACACCACGCCCCAGGCAGCCAGGCACATCTGCCAAAAAGGAGTCCTGGGAGAGGATGACAGCAAAACTTGCTCTCTCTCTGAATCAGTACCAGAGAGGTGCTATAGACAATTCACTACATTTGTGAGATTGCAGCTTGATTCTATTTGCCTCCGCCTTACAGACAGATCGTCCACACGCCCTCAGTTCACACTGTGCCAGTGCTCCAAGGCACTTGCTGAAGAGATTATAACAGAGCCTATTTTATCATATCCTCACCTCTGAATGCATTACAAGTGACACCGCTTAATTTTAGCCAATCTGAACAGCTAATTAGATGTAAACAGATTGAAAAATTGTACACATGGGACAACTCATTTTTCAAAAGGCCACTAATCTAAACAAACCTGAGTCCATCAATTCACTTCAACATTTGTCTAAATGAATTACAGCACAGACCTATCCTGCACTGGCCTTGTGATTCATGTAAGAGGCTTCCTCCTCTTTTGATGAAAATTTCAGGCACTGTACAAAAGAAGAAGTTATTTATTTATTTATCAAGGCCCTATTATAACAAATATGAAGATGCCTCTCTGAGTCTAGTGTTTGAGTCTAGTGGACAATGTGTTATGAGCCAAAGCAATTCCAGCCTGCTCCAGTACTTTCTCTCTCGCCTCCCAAACACATCACATACACCACATCAAACACAGGGAGGCTCTCTGTAGCAACAGATAAAAATCAAATTATATTTAATCATGGTCAATACTGGTTGGAACTTCAGAGCTCCTTGGGTGTGATCCTGCCCTGGAGAAATGAGAGGGAAAAGAATCCTGGACAGATCCTCCAGAAACATCTGGGGATCCTCCTCCCCTTCGGAACTCTCTCCAAGCACCAGCTGGAATAGACCAGTAAATACACTGGGAATCAGGGAAGCAGTGCAGGACAGAGAGAAGCTCAAAGGAGCTTGTCACAACTCAGATGAGATCAGGAGCTACTGAAGTTACCCAGTACTGGCAACATAGAGAAATGTTAGGATGCAATGCAGAGTAGTCTGGCCTATTTTTTAATACAGAGCAATTAGCAGAGCATTATGCATGAAGTTTTCCACTTGCTACTAAAGCCCACATTGCTTCCACTACATGCAGATGTAAATGTACACAGTCACATGGGAGAGGGCAGAGAGAAACACACTTGTGTGGATTCTGAAACGAACAAAAATATCCACATAATCAATCTCTTTCTGGACTGCTTAGCACAGCAATCTGGCTGAACAAAATAAGCTATACTCTGCCTAATCCACATGTAAACTAATTTATAGTACCTAGAACGAAGAGCTGCTGAGCATCTGTTGTGATCTTCCACATGACAGAGGCCCTGGACTTTCAAATTCATCCCCATTTGAACAGAGCAATCCAGACACCCAAGGGTCAAAACCTCGAGTGCTGCAGAATCCTACATAACTTTTAATCACTTCCTTCACTGTGCTATTGCCTTCATTTACAAACACACATATACTTCACTCAGAGTTTGTCTAGCTTTAATTGCCAGCCCAGCATCTCATTAGACCTTTGTCTGTCAGCATAAAGAGCCTGCTGCTCGTTTGTGTTGCCCACACTGGTACTTACCGATGGTGACCTAAGCAGCCCTTTCCTTTCCCTGGACAAAGCCTAAGGCATCAAAGCTTTCAGGGCTGCGTTTGCTTGGCAGCCACGCCCTTGGCTGCACACAGCCTGCTCTCCTGCTTCTCAGGGCCTTTGGAGCTGCAGTCACCTCCTCTGGGGAAGGTGGAGGTAATCTGACATCCTTACTCCTGCTCAAGAGCCTGATTCTTAAACACACCAGTGGCCCTTTGCCCTGCTGTGTGTGCAGAGCACTCTCACACAAGCCCCCACTCCCTACCAAAACTCAGCCTTCTCTGGAGCATCACTGTTTCCAGCGGTGTTTCCCCACTCACTTTCTGCTTTCTTGTCTTTGCTCTGTGGTTGTAGCTTTATGTTTGGCCACATTAAAGGATCTGCTTTCGCACTAGAGTACCAAATAAATCAGAGTGGGTTGTGACAGTGAGCTATTCATGTCTTAGTTTCCCAGATATAACTTTTGAGAATCTGATCAGTAAGAAAAGTATGTCCCCACCTAGGCCACTGGTAAAACAAACAAATAAATAAAGAGCACAAGGCAGATCCCTTTGCTGTCTGTCTAACAATGATAAATCCACTTATAATTACATCCTGAAAGGCAGTTTTTACTCCACTAATTTCATACCACGTCAATTTTGCACGATTCTTGTTCCTTAATCAGTGTCATGTAGCAGCATGCCAAACGCTTCACTGACATCCATGGACACTACATCAACCAAACTTGTAGCTTCATAAATAACATTTCAATTAGTTGACAGAATCTATTACATCAGCCCATATTGCTCAGCATTAATTCTCATTTATTTCTTTATTGAGCAGGTCCGGGACTGCATGTCCTGTTCTACCTCAATCAATGTCAGATTGGCAGGCCTATAAATATCTGATTTCCTCCCCCCCCCCCCTTTTTAATACCTACACATCTACATTCTCTTAGACCTTTAGAACTTTCCCATGTTCTTAGGTTTATGGGAAACCAACATGAAAATTCCTCAACCAGATCTCTTTACACTGCTACCTGCAAGATATTTGGGGCTGCAGGGGTAAAAAGAGCCCTGCTTTGATACCTGATTTTTCAATGGGCTTAAATAGGCACCATCATGACCTAACTCCTATGCAGCTAGAAGAAATGGTATCAACAAGTCCAAGGCATTAAAAAAAATTCACATAAAATAACATGGAACAGCTTTGACCTCTTCTTCCCCGAGTTGTGACATTTTCAAACTGCAGTTTAGAGATCTCCCTGTTGTTAAACACTTTGGCCTTCTATTCAAGTATGCTCCTGAGCAACAAGCTATGTGCTTGTTTTAAAGTAGAAACTAAGCATGTTCTGTAAAGCTATTCAAAAACCTGGGCTAAAAGACTCATGGCAACATCTTAAGAACTGGTAGTGCTCTCCCATAAAATTCTAACTCGTCTGGATTTGAGTATGAATGGCTCTGGATTCCTGGGCTTGCACCACACTCATTAAACTTGTCCTGTGTGTGCATTTACATAAAGGAGGAGGCTGTCTCCAGTTTGCTAAGTGTCTAGGAATCAGTTGTGCCCTTCCTGAAGATAAACTCCCACAGACTTCAAATATAGCAGGCAAAATTTCTGGTTTCATTTCCCAATCTCTGCAAGGAAAGAAAACCTCTTAGACAAAAGGGAATTTAAACATCAAGTGCAGAATATATTAAATTTGCCAGATGCAGCTGAGATGTGAAATGCAGAGTTAGAGAAAGCGAATACACAAAGCTTTAGAAAGACTTGGCATTTTTCATCCCATTTTTTCTTTTTAAGATCTCATGAGAGCATCTAACAAAATCCTGTGTCACACCAGAACCTGCTCAAAGCAAGTGCACACTGAATCAGCTTCTTCAATCACTAAACCACAGAATACATAATGATGAGATGCATGAAGATCTGAAGCAGTTCTGGTCACTCCCAGATTGCCTCAGATCCCACTTGTGCAAGACATCCACATTCAGAAGAGAAATTTAAAAGTCAATGGCATTTAAGCATGTGATAAAAATGAAGCATTTGCTCGAACACATGCTCTTGATCCATGAAGGAAGGTGTTTGTAGCAAGCTTGGAAGAGCCATTTGAAAGCTTAAAAACCATTATTTTCCTCTGTGGAAGAACTCCCTGCACAAAAAAGCAAAACAGTGGGCCAGATTTGCCTCTCACTGTCATCACGGCTAATCTCTAGTGACTCCACAGTTGTCACAAAGAAAATTAATCCAGGTTTACAGAGATGTAGCAGACAAATCTAGACCACTACATCTCTCTCTTGCTGTGTTTTCAATAACAGACCAATAAGCGAGTATTTGTGATTGGGCGCTTCTTTTTTAATCTGTTTGCTGGAGTATCGTAGGATTTGTTTGATGATTTGATGACTTAGTTATTAGTGGATTTACAGATTTCACATGATTAGCCAGCATATTTTGGATTTTTTTTCCTCTGTTTCTATGCAGAGAAGCAATTTTGACTTCTAAAGCAAAACCAGGGCATCCTCAGTATTTTTTGATGTAGGTGAACATCTTCCATTCATAGAATCCCTGTGTGGCTCTGAACTACTTACACAAAGTGCCAAAAACCTAAAGGATTGCATAATGCAGGAAAGAGGCTATGAATGAACGTCATTCATACTTCTTGCCTACACAAGTCTGTGGATTTTAATGGCATCTCCTATTCATTTTCTTCAGCTTTGCATGAATGGCTGAAAACTGGCCACAAATCATTCACTGCCCATCAAAACTCTTCCCCGTGGCATTTCTCAGTGTCTGCTTGATGGGACCAGGAGCACAGCAAGGACTGCTGCCCATCAATAACACAGCAAGCACAGGCAGAAAACACAGCACTTTTCATTGGATGCTTGCATCCCAGCTTCAGAAGCAGCAAGCAAAGCACAGGCAAAATGCAGGCAATCCAAGCCCACCATCTTCCAGGGCTGGTACTTTAAAACCCTGGAGAGCTTCTAGGAGCTATGGGGATTTGCTCAAGCATCTCAGCCTAGCAGGGTTGATGAGCTCAGTACTTAGCTTAAATGAGAGCCCAAGAGGAGTCCAAAAACTGGTATTCCTGTCATCTCCATACTTCCTAAGATTTTTCCAAAATGGCTAATGCATCCTACCCAGCACTAGGAGTCCAGCACCTGTAAATGCCCAAGTGTTTCTCTTCTAGTCAACAAAAACATATGGGAACTTGATCCTTTCCTAATTTTTAAAGGCCACAAAGAGACATGAACTGCCTTTCCCTGACTAACTCTTGTATAGGTCAGATGAGCACCAGCCTGAACTGGAAGTCATGTAATCATGTTAGGACATGAAGAGCCTGAGCTAATAAACCCGGCCTTTCAAAGAGCTTATTGGTTTGGGCTCAGTGCCATGCTGAGGTTAACAAGGTAAAAACCCGTTTAACAAAGGAGACATATTTGACCAACCACAGTCAGGTCAATCATTTTAAGATTTAAACATTCCCTCCAGAGGTATTTACCCAGTCGGTGCACGTTGCTATAGTTGATTCTGTACCTTCTGATGCTGCTTTAAATTATATCTCCCAAATCAAATTAGAGTAGAAGAAGCTTTCCTCTTTCCTTATTGCAGTTGACAATCGCACGTGGGGTCAGCAGATATTCTGAATTCACATGAGAGAAGCTTGAATCACCTATTACACCCAGGAAAAGAATCTGTAGCTCAAAATATGAATTCCCTTTCTTTCCAAGGTTAAACTAGAACAGTCAGAATATTCTCCCCTATACTGAGAACATGTGTGTATACGTGTGTTTATCAGCACTACATTTTATACACTGCTTCATTCAAACCAATATACTCCAGGTTTTATGGTGTATTTTGGCTCAAGTGTGATTGCTAGGACAGTGTTTACAGCAATATTCAGCGTGTTCTGCATAGCCCTGCCCATCAATCAACACTATAATAAAGCAGAAAGGGAAATCACTGGAAAAGCAGCAGAGCTGCTGAATTCAAGTGAGCCATTCAAAACTAGTACAGAGAAAATACAAAGGGAATTGGGTCAAAGTAGCCATTTACCTGTTGTTTAAAGGGGAAAAAAAAAGCATATACATGCTACATTATGGTTTGCCTTAAAAAATAACATGGGCTGCAAAGTGTTAATTTTTTTCCTGCCTATTTTCTCAGGGTTAGTGTTTCAAGATGACTGCTGCTCCATATAGATTTATAATATGTATGTGTTTATTCACACATCTCTAAGACAACAGGAAAGGCAGACCAGAATACCAAATCTATCATTAAATCTACATATTGGCACCTACAAAAAGCTGCAGGGCTTCATTTTTTTCTGGCTAAGATTGAAGGGACAAATTGAAAGAATGAACAAACAAACAAGCCATGCTCATCCTTAAAATACACACACAAAGCTAGAGAGGCAGAGAGAGGAGGAAAAGGAGGTGGCTTGTAAGGTTGTTGGCTTTCAGGTTTGTCTAACAGATCAGGAATAAGTTTAAGAGCAGTATAATCTCTGATTCTTTCTGGATATCACATGGGCTTGCTGACAAACACTGGGGTTCAAAAGCCCCAGCACTGGGCTGGCTCTGAAGCAACATGTGCTATTCCCAATTCAGACACTGGAAAGTGATGCAACTTCCAGCCCTTGCCCAACTTGATTACCCAGGCTCTGCTTCAGAGTTTTTATTCTCTCCCCTGCTGTGAAGAACTGCTTCACAGTGTCAGGGTGTACCACCCTGGAGTCCTAATCTTAGAATTAGCACCTCTAGATGCTACTGTAAAATAAACAGTGATGATGATACTGATGAATTATCACTCTTTTGATTGGTTTTATTTTAATTTTGCTTTAGTCTAGATCATAAAGAATTAACATAAAAATCGAACTAGGATAAGATCTGTGTATCCAAGGCCCCATAGAATTCCCACTGAAGTCATTAGGACTTGAATGGAAATTGAAGGAGGCTCCAAAACGAATTCAAGGTAGGTGCTTATGCACTGCCCTGCTGGGGGTCACAGCAACACCCAGGGTGACAGTCACCTTCAGTGAATCCACCAGACTGTGAATGAAAGCCAATCAACAGAGCTGGGAATGCAGACAATGCAGGCAGGGCAAAGAAGTGCTCAGCGTGAAAATGAAACCGAGGAGAGATGTTCTTAGCCCATTAAGAGCTATAATGAAATACTGCATCTTGAGTTTGTTGCTGTTAGAAGGAAGCCAGGAAACGAGCAAGAATTCATTATAAAGCTGCTCAAGACCAAAACATGAATCATTGGGTTCTAAAAAAACCCAGTTGTCTAGAGAACGGCATAGATGAAAATGAATGGAATCTCTTTAAATTACTCTCTGTATAAAGTCTTTCACATTCATCCTTTCTGGCTTTCTGATTAGTATCTTTCTGGGATGTGGGTTTTTAAATAATTCCACACCACACTCCCAGCTTCTGCAATCAAAACACTGAAATGGCTCTTGATTCTGCATTTTTCATCTTCATTTACAGGGAAAAATGTCTTCTGCAGTAAGAAATTTGAACACCTACTGTCCTACCCATCTACTGGATATCCCCAAAAGTGTATGCTGAGGGCTCAGTAATCAAATGAGATTAAGATTCCCTCATCACTCTACAAATAAGAGGACTTTTGTATGTTATTGCTGCATAAAGGAGGATTAAATCACCTCTGGAAAGCCCTCAAGATCATTAAAGTGCTGAAAAGCTGAGACCCCCCTGATCTCAGCGTCCATGACAGGCAAGCAAAAAACCCCAAATCCTACACAGTGAATTGAGAAGGCTTCCCTGCAAACCCAGATGGGAATACCTAAAAGGAAAACGTGGCAGCAAAACACAGCCTCTGGCTGTCTTGTTCATGCTCTGACCAGTTTCCTGAGAAAAGGAGGCTTGTATGAACACATGGTGTGCTTATCTACACCTGTCCCTCACATCAAACCCTTTCCAGCTATTTCTGAGCCCTCTAGCAATTACAGTTTCCATGTGACAGATCCACTGAAGGAGGAGCAGTACTGGGAGCTGAACTGCTGTCAGTTATGGGGGAAACCGCCTCAAAGCTGGAAACTTGCCATGTTCTAAGAACCAGAAAAGCACAACTTGAGTTGATTTCTTACTAGATGTGTACCTCAACAGACCAAAGAAATCCAACCACGAGATACAAGTCAGTTGAAAATTTTGTTCCCACAGCTGGCTGGCTGGGACCATCCCTGTGGCAGGAGTTTTGCTAAAAAAGATGCTGCACTGGTTATTCTGTTAACCAAGACTGCTTGGAGAAGCATAAGAAAAAAAAACATTCATGAAAAATCAGAAACCACACAAGACTGCCTAAGTCCTCGAGCTTCTCATAGGAGCACGTCCCACTCATGACTGCTGGAGTGGATTTTACAAGACTTACTGTGATGACATCCAAAATTTATTACAGCTTTTACAACAAGACCATGTCTAGTAAAGAGTGATGTAGTGACAACATTTACTTGTATGGATTTAGCTTAGGGCACATAAATATACTTTTGTACTTCAAGAGCAGCCATAGCTGCCTACTAAATCTTGACTAATACAAGGCAGCTTTGTAGACCTTTAAACACATGTACCAACTTGGTTCTGTCTCCTTCACAAATCTGCTTCCTTACTACCTGCACAGTCAGTCCCAAGGCCCTGCTCTGCTCATCTTCTGTCAACCCGAGCTTCTAAAATGAAAGTCTTTGAAATTCATGCCTTTAAACTCCTATACTTTCTGAGAATGGAATGCATTACTTTCAAATAATGGCCAAGTTTGTTTTCCCATCTCCTCAGTTACAAAACAAACTGAAAACTTTATCTGTCTTCCTTGGTACATGCATAATGAATTTTGTGCAAATTCATTTGAAAACCAATTTATTGACCATAGGCATGAAAACCCTATTGTACATATAAATCAAATAGCAGATTTATAGTAAGCACTGAACATGGTATTTTTCTGGTGTAATGGTTTAAAAAGACAATCTAAAAGAACATTACAATAAAATATCTGGAAAAAAAACTAGCAATATTCATGCTGCAGTTTTTGGGGAGCCAGACTTGAAGCATCTTGAAGTGTCCTGAGTTCCAGAAAGCAGCCTGAGTCTGATGTCAGAAAATCAGGCCCCTTGAAGTGCCTCGTGTTCATGTTGTTGGCCACTTCACAGGTAAAAATAATACCTTCCATACACACTGCACTCACTGATATCTTGGTTACCAAAATCAAACAAGGACTAGGGGATACTTTGCCAAGTAACTTGACTGTATTTGAAAAACCTGAATCCAGCCAGGAGTCTGAGCCCAGCCCTGCTGTCTGTGTCACACCAAAAGCTGGCTCAGCTCCTGGTGGCTGCCCCAGCAGCCTCCCAGCCTGATGCTGGCCTTGCCCTTCCCTGCCAGGGGGCTCCTGGAGCTTAGTCAGGGAGCTGGGGCAGAAATGAGGGGAGCTCTCCAGGACAGCCTTCCCAAGCTACTCAGAGTAGCCCTGGCCCCCCAGAGAAGCCTGACCTACCAGCCCCAAAGTCACACTCCCTACCCCAAGGCAGGACACTACCCAGACCCAATGCTTATACTTCCAAGAAGGACTGATGTCAGACAATCAAATCCATCGTGACTGTGCCAAGAAATTAAAAAAAAAAAACCCAAAAACCAATAAAATAAGCCCCTACTTAAATGCTAGTTTGCCTACATTTTACAGTATCCCCTGTAGGCCACAAAGGGCTCAGGCTATTTCCATGTTCAGTTTTGTTGTTGCTGTTCTTATAAAAACACATTGTTCTTTCCCTGGGCCATTTCTTCACATCTTTGAAAGAATGCTCTCTGCTACCACAAAATATTTGGCTTGAATCCTCCAGTGAGGAGGAGCCAAGGGTTTGGCTCATGTTTTAAAAACAAAAGAAATATTACCCTAAACATAAAACAAATGAGTGCAACTGTAACAGTAGATGGAGATAGAGCTCCTAGCACAACCTATGAATAATTCCAAGTCCTATTAGAAGTAACACAGCTTTCTGAATTTCCCTAGAAAACAGTATGTCATGATTAGGTTCCAGCTTGACTGAAATGCAAAATACTGCTTTTTTCAAAGACAGAGCTGAACAAAAGACAGTATGTAGTGCAAGAACTTAAATTGCAAAGTATATCCACTTACAATCTGAAATTGTGTAAGACAATGTGTGCACACATAAGAACAGAGATATTAAAAGAGGGCTCTTACCTCCGTCCCCAGATCCTGAGCCAGCATCTGAGAAAAGAACAGAAAGGAATTTATATTCATGTGCTCCAGTATGTGCTGTGAGCATGCAAAGCAAGGCTTCAGTGAAGTGTACTACAGCATACCTCGCCTTTGATGGCATCCCTGGGTAAATTATCGAGATCTAATCTGAATGTAATTCACTCAAGCCATCATTCTCATGTCTCTATTTTTTTTTTTTTTCTTTAAAGTCTCTCTATCAGATGAAAATAACCTAAGCCACAGAATGCTGCAATGTCCTTAGAAGTCTCTACCTCGTTCTGTTGTACTTAGACAGATAAATCTTTGTTCCCAACAGCAGTACAAAGTTACTAGTTGGTCACTGCTCTCACCAAGGAGAGATTTTAAAACCCATCTGTAAATTTGTATCATTGTCTTTAGGAAACAGGACATCACATCAAATTATAACTAGCTGGAATAAACCATTAAATTATTATTATTCAAAGTCTTCAGGTAAATTATTAAAATGCCATTTTTCTCAAGGTTGTTGCCAAGTTTCAAAACTGAGTGCTTTCTTTTTCCTCTGCTCGACATTTTGTTGGCTGGAATGATGAGAGTCACAAATTTAGAAAGTGCAACATCACAAAATTGCCAAGCACAGAGCTTCAGTAAGAAACTTTCTAAGCAAGGCAAAGCACGGAAATGCACACACAGGGCTACCAAAAATAATGCCTAAGAAGAGTTTCTTCTGCAGGGAAGGGAGGGAGGCTGCCATCCTATCCTCCCCCTTAGTGAAACAGTTATGCATTTATCAGCATCAGAAGGAGTTTGGAACAGCTGCTTTGGGATGAAAGTACCCTGTGAACTTTAGATCTCATTTACTGACAGAGAGGTCTGGTGGATCTGAGCTTGCACATGCCATCACTGCTCCAAACTAAGAAAGCAAAGGAAAATCTTTGCTAAATAATTGGTTGCAAGAATTCCTTCAAATGGTAGATTTATTCAGCAAGGCTGCAGAGGACAGCTGCAAAAGGTGGCTGAAAAAGGGAACAGAAATAACAGTGTTTTCCCAGTGACCGTGTCCTGGATTTTCCTGATCTGATCCTTTGTCCTGATGCTCCTTCCCAAAAGAGCTACTGAGGAAAGAGGGAAGAAAGGTCTGCACTACACTGCCCTCATGGCTCTGGGAAGCTTTGCTTTTCCAGGTGTGCCAGATCTCCCCAGCACAGAAAAAGAAATGAGCACCTGCTATCACCTGCCTGCCACAGAGAGCTACCACGGTACCTGGCTCTCTGCAGGAAAGGACCTCATGTTCCTCCTCCTGCCCAACCCTTCAGGGCCCAGACCCCTGCCAGGCAGGGCCACAAGGGCTGCTCACTGACACTGCTCCCAGAAGCCCAGGTCCCTGCTGGAGGTTCTTCAGCACCCTCTCTCTCTGCCCCATCCCATAGGGAAAGCTTAAGGAAAATGGCTGGTCCCTTCTCCACTGAGCTCCTCCTTGGGAAAAGGAAAAAGAGGCCAAAGACCTTGATCAAGACTTCAGGAAAACATCTTTTTTTCCTTCTCTCTTTCTGAAATCCACAATGTGTTTCAAAGAGAGCACTGCCAACACAGTCATTGCCAGCAGGCAAATAAGTTTCAGAAAAGTTATAGAAATGCACTGAAATTATCCCTTTAATCAAAAGGTTTGAACCAAAAAGACCAGTTGCTGTGCTGAGAGAATTTACTAAGTTGAACAAATCCTACACCACAGTAGGTTTTGTCAGCCTGAGCTCCATTTAATACCAATTTATGGACAAAAAAACTGCAGCATATGTTTTTTTCTTCTTGAATATTGTCAGGTAACAGCTTCAGAGAAAAACAACATTTCCAGAGAAAGGAGTTTATTTTCTCTCAGGTGTATGAAACATGAAATTACAGCACTGAAAAAAGTTTGTCTAATGTACTTTTTATTGACTCCTCCATCCTCAGCCAAGAAAAAATTCTGCTTTAAGTTTAAAGAACTCTCTCAAGAACAAAGGCTTACTCCTGCTCTTTTCAAGTTAACTTCACTGCCCACCTCTAACAGATACCGAGCACGAAAGAAAAACATCAAGAACTCCTGCACATAAGCAACTGGGTTTTCCTGACAGATTTTGCTCATTCACCTTTCTAGCTGTTTTCATACAAGCTGAGATATAAACAGCTCACTAGGCTCAGAGTTGAGCAAAGCTGTCTCACACGCCAGTCAGCTTTCTCAAGTCCAGAACAAAACACCTGTGGCACAGACCTGTTCATTATGTGTGCTTTGGACTAAATCTTCAGCTGGTATAAATTGGCAGAACTCATTACAACCAGTGGTCTGTTGAATCATACCAGCTGGGGATCTGGCCCTACAAGGATAAGGAAAAACCCAAGAAACTGGATTGCAGGCAATAATGCTCCAGTTCTCTCTCTCCAGATTACAGAGAGGTTTGTGGTAATCCAGATGCCCATTTATCAGACATCTGCTCACTTAATCTGCTACCAGCTCACTTGTCGTAACAGCTCAGAAGTGTAGGCAGGGCACAGGATGATCAGGAGCACAAGACAGAAATTAAAAATCAAATCTACTTCTGTGCTGAACTCTTCCAAACAGTGCCAGGGGTACAGTGCATCAGGGACTGCGAGCCTATAGTAAGTTACTTAAAAGGGAAGGATGGCAGTGACTTCTCACGCCCCCAAAAAATTAACCAGTAATGAATTCAAAGCAAGAATTTAAATGGTTTTTGCCATTTTCCTGGGGGCGTGGCAGGGTTGGCAGGCAGCCTGGCGTGAGTTATACGTACCAGTGGCACACGATCCCTCGGACACCAGCAGGATTTCACTCTGCTGCTTGCAGGCAGCCTGTTTCAAGTAGCACTCGTTCTGGTAGGTGTCACCATTGGAGCCACACACGGGCACGTAGTCATTGTTACACTGATGGGAAGGGACAGAGAGCAGCAGCGTTAGTCACACGAGCAGAGGGCACAGCACCCATTTGGGTGCCCCCACACACACACCCCCTGCTCCCTACTAGCATTAAAACCCGGGGAAAACAACAGAGAGGGACACTGACAATCCTCTCTCACCTTTACAGCTACCAGGGGAGAGGGAGGGGTATTTTTTAAAAGAAAAATCAGATTTGAAGAGATTAGGTAATCTAAATGGGCAAAGTGTTCAGTAAGTGCCCCAGAGAGGTCTCTGACTGCCAGCAGGAGCAGGGGTCATTCCCAGGGAAGGAATACGGGCAAGGCAAATGACTCCTCACATCTGCAATGACAGCTCCTGTGTTTCCATTGGATGGCTCCAGACAAGCAGTAATGAACAGGCTCTCTCTTCCCTCCTCCTGCACACACACCCCCGCAGTGCTACGGAGGTCTGCACACACACAGGCGTGTGTCTAACTGTTCAGGCACTGACTGGACAGAGGGAAATTATTTCTGAGACACCAACGATCGAAGTCCATCCCTCTTTCTGCACAGACATTTCTGCTCCTGGCAAGCTGCAGCTGAGATGGCTCCACAAAGGTCCAAGCTCTCCCCATGGTGGCCAGTGGGTAGGAGCAGCAGCACTGCAGCGAGCCCAGCCAGTACAGAAGTTTCTCCCACCACGCACCCCTGCTTTGGCTCAAACTCCTGCTGAGCTCTGCCTGATTTCCTCTACCATGGGAAGACAGTTTTGCCCCTTCTCATTCATTAAAAAAAATATAATCATTTCATTTTAGACTGAAAATAGGGCAACCTACCGGGTGCAGTTAGCACAAGATAATCATCCTTGGAGGCTTAGAAATACTTGGATGTGCCCAGTACATGGCAATTATACCAGGGATATGATTATCTCGTGATTACCCTGCTCCTGGTATGCCTCATTGTTTAATTAGAACAAATGGAATGATCACAATTATTATTTACAAATGCTCACCTCTGCCTAAATCCAAGTAAAAATTTAGAAGAAATCATACATCCTATTAAGCTGTGTCTGAGGTGTGTTTGTTGGGCACAATGTAAAACACAGAACAGAAATATCAGGGATATTAACATCAAAAGTACTTTAAACTGAGCCACTACAGAAATGATTAACACAAACAATTGCATAGATTGCATTAATTGCAGGCCTCCATACAGAGCAGCTGCCAAGAAATTATTCATAGTTGGTCAGAGTGACATTTTGATTGGGCCAAAACAAATGACATTTTCCTTTTGCATTGTATTCTCTTCAATCTTCCCAAGATGTTGCCCATCCTCAGCACCCTCTTCCCGCGGAACATGGAAGAAAAACAGCAGCCACAACAGCAGAAATCCTCTCCTTCTGCTCCTCACGAAGGGTTCCTCCATGCAGAGATTTTAAACTGTTGATTAAAAATGTTTCTAGGCTATTTTCACCATTATGTTCCAAATCTGAGCAATGTTTAAAGCATAAAATGCCAACTTCATCCAGAAGCTCAACAGCAATTGCTAGAGGCTGATCTGGAATACATAACCAGGACAATTAACACAATCGTGCATATTTTTTAAAGCATGAAGCATCAAATCACGCTTGCTTTAAGTGTAATATCTGCTTGTCACCCAAGGATTTGTGAGGAATTTGGCCTGCAGTATCTCAACAGGCTTTCTTACATGTAGAAACAAGGTTGGCTTCTTTGCCCAAGAAACACAGAGGCAACTTTTCTGCCTGAGAAACACAAAGGCAACTCCTCTGCTGCTTTCGCCCAGAGCAAGGGACGATCTTTGACACGGACTCAGCTGCAGATCTGAAAGGCCAGACAGCCCCACATACAGGGTGAAATCCCAATCCACACAGAGGAGTGCTTTGAACTAGGCTGGAACTTCTTCCAGAGGTAGGCAATGTTAAAATGCATTCAAGAGACATCAGGATCCCAGGAAGTATTAGTAGTCCACTCTTCTCAACAGCACCTTTGGAAAACTAGGATTCAGATGGAAAAAGCAGGAGCCATAAGGAGCAAAGGGAAGGATATCTTCCATACGGATCCTGCCTTGGCTTTGAGCTGGAAAATGTAGTGGAAGTTACACAGGAAAGAAAACAAGACCACCAATGTGAAGGTTGTGATATTGGTCACCAGGTGGTTCCTAACCCACTAGAGCTAAACTCTTGTGTTTGTCCATGCTGAATCCTGTACTCACAGCTCATCATGATCACAAAATACTTCCTGCTAGTGCTGGAGAATATCAGGTGTTGAATGTCAGTTCCGTCAGTCTAGTGACATGTTTTTGTCATTGGCTTAGGGCTCACTAGACCAGGCCCTAGATGTAGGGACGATGCTTCATCCCCAAGTAAATTGAGCAAGCCCTGAGGGAAACCCATGTTAAAACTCCCACTAAACCCAGCAGCACAGTGCCATACTGTTCACTTCTCTCTTACATGTGCCAGTTTTTAACATACAGCTGTAGAGCAGGGAAATGGACTCATGCAATTCCATCAAGTGTCAGTCAAAGGCTGCCTTCCTCAGCACCTGCAGCCTCGAGTGCCCACTGTCGCAGCCAGGGACAAACCATCTTTGGGGGCCTCTGAATCACTGCTGTGCACTGAAAGCAGGTGGATTGTTTCCTAAAGATAATGGTAACCTGTATAACTACTCCTCCTGGTAACACTGTTAAAAGCTTGACCTCCTCCTACTTTCATGGATCAACTACTTCCAAAATGCCACCCACATCTTGAACCCAGCAGCACAAAAATATATTCCGGAAATATAACAAAGCTGGAAGTTGAACAGATGATGTCCAACAGGTCATCAGGACAGGTGATGTTGCAGCTCCACAAACACTGAAGCACATGGAAAACTCAACATGCATAAAAACAGGAGTCCTTCCTCCCATCAAAAACAGTAACTGTCCACAGGCTTGGTGACTCAAGAGGAAAGACACTGATGGAAATATTTGGTTTATTTTTTGATACGTTCATGAAACGTAAGAGGGAAGAGCCCAGCTGCCAGAACTACGGCTTTGGGCAAACAGGTACAGACCCCAGCAAGCCATGCCTCCAACCACTTGCCTGCTGGCACAGCTCTACACCTCCTGTTGGACCCACTGAGTCTGAGGGAAGGAAGGGCTGGTGGCTTCCCACATGCTCAGCCCTCCTGCTGGAGCCAGCACTGTCCCAGTGCCTTCCCTCCCTCCAGCACCAAAGTCTGGGCTTGTCCTGCACAGGGGATGGGTCTGCATCCCCTGAGCAGAGCAGGACATGGTGTTTGTCAATGAAATACATGTCTCACTGAGAGCTGTCACAGTAGACTGTGACAAGAGAACCAGCCAATATGAGCCTCTCTCTCAGCACATACCCGCTGGCTCTCCAGGGTTGGAAGTCTAACTTGGGTGTTCCAGAGCAGTCTGATCATATTCATCTTTTCAAATAAAAATAAATTCATTTTAACTCCACTTGGGCAAACATGAAGCATCTGTAATTCTGGATTGAACAAACCCAAACAAAGACTGCAGAAGCCCTGCTCTCCACTTCCATGTTCTCAGCCCCTCAAGACACAGGCTGGTCAGCCCAGAACTTTTCATCAGTATGGAGGCAAAATGAGCTCTCTATCCTCGTCTATTCTCTCAAATTTCTCAAAAGACATAAAACACAGTGATAGTGATGAGGAGTCTGCTATTGATTTGCTCACTATCACCACAAAGAGTTGTCACTGAAGTGGGAGCCCTGAATTCTGACGGGGGCCCCCCTTACATAAGTTACCTGGCCAGCTCTGCCTCACTTAGCCAGCCTCAGACACCACACTAGAAATTAATTTTCTACTCCAGTGGCATATCTTTTTGGCTTGTCACAGTGTCCACTGATGTTACAAGAGCAGCTAACATCCCCCCAAGCTCTGCCTGTATCAAAGCACTCGCGTTTGACTAGAGAAGCCCCCGGCACCACAGCGCCCTTGGCAGCGCTGGCACAGCATCAGCCACAAGTAACTTGCCCTCCAAGGTCACAGTCAGCCCTGCGGCTCCACAGAGGGCTCACAGCTAGACAAAGAGCTCTGAGTGTTTACAGGGCCTGATCCAAAGGCCAGTGAAACCAAAGACTGCTGTTGATTTCAACCCATTTCCTAGTGATCGGGCCCACAACTGCCCAACTCATTCTTTTGATCTTATTTACATATTCATATACCAATTGCCTGATTTTCTTAAATCTGTTTCAACTGCCCACTAGGGACCACACAGCCTGGAGAGGTTTACCTAGCTTCATTTACCCCAAATCACCAGGCATTAGCACCCTGCCTTGGGAAAACAGCGCCTTCTTCCCTGCCAATAGCAACATCTGAATTTGAACCCTGCAGGCTATGAGTTCACTGCTTTATACCAATTGTCAACATGAAACAGGGACCAAAGACAAGACCCAAGCACTCTCAGTGGCTGCTCTAAGTTCCAGAGACTCATGGCACAACATCTGCCCTGGCTTACCACCAGGCAATGGGACAAGTCATAGATGTTTCACTGCCTTACAGATTCTTAGAAAGATAAAACAGACCAGACCATAACCCTTGTATCACTGCATATGCTGAGCGAAGGCAAATGCTCAAAACAGCATTCTCACGCTGAATTTTTGATTGCATGCAAACTCCAAATAGAATAAAAGACTCCCACAGTAAATATTAATTCCCTTCTAACATGGGAAACACAAGAGTTTAAGAACTACTGTCTTGCTGTCATTAGAGAAAATTCCTTCCTTGTTTAAAATGAAGGAACTTATCACTTGGGTTTTATCTCCGAAGGCACATTTGGCTCTAGAAATGCAAACGATACTTACAATGCTTTAACGTGAATCAAAGCTCAATATTAACAGTCATTACAGATGTGCCCAGTCTTGAGCTGTGCGCTATTTGGCCTGCTCTACTGTAAACACTCCAATCGGCATAGTAAGTTTCACAACTTCACCAATCCACATTAAAATGCAGAAAAACACTGGGGCATAAACACACATACAACCCTGTGCTGGTACATGCTTTAAACTCCTTTAATTTGTGTGGTTTCTATTCAGGTCATTATTTAAAGACCAGCTGTTCTGCGAGTTAGCTAAAACATTAAATGGAATCCTTCATAATGAAATCATCTGACTTTGAGAAGGGCTGAGGTTTAGATGTAGCTGAGAGAGGAAGAGAGAAGAAATAGAAGGAAAACCCCTTACTACTCAGTAATAGCTCTCCTAAAACTATATAAAACCTAAAGGAAGTTCATCATTTTGGAACAGAGGGATTGCTCCTTAATCTGATCAGCTGGGCAGATAAACAGGCAGAAGCATTGTCACTATGCAGCCCTTCCTGAAAATATTGCATAAGCACATTACAGATCCATTTCTTTAACTAGATCAGAACTCCGAATACAATAAGCCATGATCTGTATCAGAAATGAATTTAGAAAGGACTCTAAATCCTTGTTAAAAGGGCAGGGATGAAAAATCAGAAATGCACAACCTGGAACTGCAGACCTGAAGGGACATTTAAAGCCACAGCGCCTGGATTTTCCCAGAGAAACTTATGTCTTTTTGCCACCAGTTGGTTCTCCTGCCAGCTTTTATACACACTGCCAGGTTTTCCCTCTAACTTCTCTGCACATAGAGAAATAAATTGCCAAGTGATTGGTTATAAAGGGAGATCCTTGATTTGTATTCTCATTAGTGAATTAGAGAATGAAATATCAATCTTCTTACCTTGAACTGACAGACACAAGTCACACTGTCTCCAATCCTTAAACACTCCCCATCAAATTTACAGGTATTGGTGTCGCAGAGAAAGAGATCATTTTCTCTGTCATCGTAACCTCAAATGTAAAGAGAGGGAGAAAAAAAGTCAGCTTTGGTCTAGCAAGAGAACAATATGGGATGATTGTATTCTAATGCACACAGCACAATAACCTTGTTGATGAAATTGATAGAGTCCAGATTTCCTTTTGTCCTTCCCTGTCCTCAGCTTTTCACTTTTCTTCTTGTTTCTCCCTCAGTGTTTCTCTCAGTTCTTATTCCCCACTACCTCACACACTTTTTTTTCTATTTCACGGACTCGGTTTCCTCAAAAGTCACCTGGTAATTATGCTATTTCATGGCTCTGGGTTGG
The DNA here is from genome assembly GCF_024509145.1 of Vidua macroura. Lineage (NCBI taxonomy): Eukaryota > Metazoa > Chordata > Aves > Passeriformes > Viduidae > Vidua > Vidua macroura. The sequence continues at coordinate 10,952,092 of NC_071577.1, forward strand.
AAATGTCATCAACTTATCCCCATCCGATCACAAATCTGTTGGACAAAAGTCCAAATTGGAATTTCTCCAGCCCATGACACAACAAAGCCCCCAATAATAAAGACAAACAGGCTGTGTGTTTTCTGTGATGGTCTGCCTGATCCCAATGAAGATTGATGACCTCTAAGTTAACAGAAGTGCCAGGATCCCCATGAGCCGCTGAGTGAACCGAGCTCTTTGCCTTCATATTCTCCAGGAAAAACCAACAGATCTGACTGAACATTCAGTTCACGAATACAAGCATGAATTTCAGATTTCGCTAGCTGACTTCCCACTCCAACAGCGAGTGGCAAGATACTAAACAAAACAGCCATATCAGACTCCAGACCCATTAAGATCTGAATCCATTGATTTTTTTTTTTTAAACATTCGAGTGCGCTTTAACCGTATCGCTACATGTTTAAAACGAAGAGCTCAGAGCGCAAATTCCCCCCGATCTAACACGTCATGTGCGATCCACGCAGCACCCCAAATAACGCTCTTCGCCTTAGAAGGCTACCACAGAAGGCTACGAATTATTTTACGTATCGGAGAAGGACCGGCTGCTGACCTGCACAGGAAACCCGTTGCAAAGGTCAGCCTGACTTTAAGACACGGGCAGCGGGATCCCGGTGCCGCGACGCCGACACCCCGATCCGCTCTCCGTTCGGTGCGCACGGAAACAGCCGCCCGCAGGATGCGCACACGCGGCCCCGTCTCCCGCTCCCGCACGCCGAGTGCCCCGTTCCAGCGCAGAGCCGCGCTCCGCCGGGGCCGGGGCTCTCTCTCTGCCCGGGGAGCCTCCCGCACCGGTGGAGGGCGCGGCTGCCGCGCCCGGCACCGCGGAGTGCCCCGGCGGCTGCGGTCGCACCGGGAACGGCGGCGAGCCCCGACGCCCAAGACTTTTAGCCTTCGCTATTCCCGTGCATTCAACGGGACGCGGCATCACCCTCTGAAGTTGCCTCCCCCGGGCTCGTCCGCGCAACTCCGAGCGCCCGGCGGGGCACGGCGGGGCCGGGCGCGGGATGCTCCGGTGCTTACCGGAGCAGTTCCAGCCGGTGGGCGTCTGGCAGTCGCTTAAGGAGGTAGGGAAGGCCGCCAGCTTGTCGGGGCGGGCGAGGACGAGCAGCACGGCGGGCAGCAGCAGCCAGCAGCAGCAGTCGCAGAGCGTCCAGCCGCCGCCGCCGCACTGCCGGGGCGGGGAGGGCTCCCAGGGCACCATGACTTCCTAACTCAACTCTCCGGCAGCGGCGTGCCCCCCGGGCGGCGCGGCGGGCGGCAGGGACGGGCGGCGGGGCCGCTGGGCATCCCGGGGCCCCGGCCGGCGGCGGCAGCGGGTCAGCGAGCGGCGGCCGGGCGCTACGCTGGGGCGAGCGGCGGAGCCCGGCGGGGCGGCGCGGGGGTGCGGGCGGCGGCGGGGCGGGGAGCAGCTGCCATAGGGGCCGGGCGGCGGGGAGCGGGGGGAGGGCGCGGAGGGGCCGCCGCCGCGCAGCCGCCGCCGCCGCCGCCTGCCCCGCTCTGCCGCCCGCATCCCTCTGCGCGGGGGAAGCAGCAGGTCCCGGCCCGCCGCGTCACGTGCGCCGCCGCGCCGCCCCCATTGGCCGAGCGGGATGCGGGGCCCGGCGGGCGGGGCCGGCGGAGCCGCTGCGCCCCGCGGCAGCGCCCGGGGCAGGGCCGGGCCGGGCCGGGCCGGGCGGCGGCGGCGGCGCGGGGAGAGCGCGGCCGGCGGGGCCGCGGGCGGTGCTCCGCACCCTTGCGCCCCGGGGCGCCGTCCCGCCGGCCGCGGGGATGCGCCCGCCCCGACGGGGCGCGGGCCGGGCAGCGCCGCGCCTCTCCGCGCCCCTCCGCGCCCACACATGTGCGCGCACGGCCCCGGCCGGCGCCGAGCCGCAGGTGGCAAGCGCGCCCGCGGGCAGGGACATCCGCGACACCCTCCGCGCACACACAGCGCACACGCCCGGGCGCCGCTGAAGTTGCCAACCGCGCGCCCGGGTGCCGGTGTTCAATCACGCGCGGCTGCGACGTTAGGAAAATAAAACACCGTCACGGCTGTAGGGTCTGGAGCGGGCACAGGGCTGGAGAGGTGACGAGGGGAAGAAACGAGCAGTGCGGGGAAAGCAAGGAGAAGAGAGAGAGGGAAGATCTTGCCCAGCCTCGGCAAGCAGCGGCCAAGGTCTTCTCGGGCTGCGGCACCATCCCCCCATCCCCGCGACGGAGTCGGAGGAAAATGCACCATCACTCTAGCACGGAGGGCTGCTCTTGCCCCCACACCTAAGGCACGCTGGCGGAGCGCAGCCCCGGAGCAGCATCCCGCCGCCTCCAGCCGGCGATGTGCCACGGGGCTGCGGGAGCCGCCTCCCCCGCTGCGCCCTGCGCCGAGGATCCTCCTCCCTCCTCCCATCTGGGGCTCCAGTTTTAGCAGGAGGTTGCCAGCACGGTGGTGGGGACTCCCCTCGCTCCCCCGGCGGCGGGAGCACGGCAGCAGCGTTCCCCTCACCCTCCCTCCGCGGCCGGTGTTGGGAGCCGCCGGCCCCGCCGCAGGGCTCGGGGCGGCCCAACTTCGCCCCCTCCTCCGCGCATCGCCGGGCCCGCCGCCGCTCGGCGCCCGGGCGCAGCGGAGCCGGCAGACACCCGCCAGGTAAATCGGACCCCTGGCCCGCGACCGGCGCTTAACGTGCGGCCGTGCTGCCGGCGGGATGGGGCGGCCGGCGGCTTGGGCGACAAGGACGCCTTAGACTGGAGAATAATAAAAAACGATCGGATCGATTTCTGCAGATGGCAGCAGGGAAGCGCTTTCTAAACACGGGCGCTGGACCCCGCGGCCGCCCGTGCCGGTGGGAGCCGCCGGCGGAGCAGCCGGGCCGGGCAGGACCGGGGCTCGGCGCGGATGTTGGGCGTTCGGCAGGTGGGCTGGGCTGGGCTGGGCTGGGCTGGGCTGGGCTGGGCTGGGCTGGGCTGGGCTGGGCTTGGCTTGGCTGGCCCGGCCCCTCCTCCGCCCTTGGGGGCAGCTCGGCATCTCCGAGGGCTCCGGCACCGCACGGGCGAGCTACGAGAGTGGGCGCTGCAGCGGGGAGTAGGGTACAGCTCTCTCTGGGCCTGGAGACCCCCGGATGTGTGCGAGGAGACCCTGCTGGGAGTTTGCTGTTCCCGAAAGCATTACCTCCTTTTCGACCCCTAAGCCAAGAGTACACACAAATCCTTACACCAGTACTACTCTTTGTTACCCCTTCATATAGGGGCATGGTATGCAGGAGCCAAGGAATACTTCACGCTCAGTTAATCCCTGTCTAGCTTCTCCCTAAGCTCTAAACCAGGTTTTCTTCTGGCTCCTTTCTCCCCTGTACAGAGCTCCCTGCTCTGCCCACCTGCTGCTATCTGTATTGACCTCTTCTGCCCACCTGTACTCCAGAAACCTTTGCTACAATTAAAGGGTATCAATTTGCACATTCCAATATGTTTTAAAACTCTGATGAAGACCCACACAAATCCGTGCCTACAGTTTCCTATTTACTAATCAAGACCTAAGCAGAAAGAAAATACTAATTTTTTACTGCCTGCTAGTGGTTGCACTGAATCTTATCCTTCATCTTCTGTGGCTTACAGAGCATCTGCCAGCTGAGTGCTTGGTGCCAGATCAATTTTTTTTCTTTCCTTTTATCTCTTTTCATGGCTTCTCATGCCATTCAGTTATTTCATATACTACCACGTTCCTTTTATTTCCTCATCCGCTCTTCCTTTTGGTTTTAACTTTTTTTCTTTTTTTTTTTCCCCTCCTATTCATTATTGCTTGTTAAAACTCAGCTCTCTGACATATCATTGACGTGCTTAAAAATCAAGAATGTCCTGGCTGGCCACAGATACCACAGTCACACAGCCTCACCAGGGGAATGTCCTCCTCTCCCTTCCTGTCTTTTTGCTCCCCCCTTGTTTCTTCTCCCCACTTCCCTGGTTCTTCTGTGTGGTCTCACCTCTCTCCATTCCCCTGGTAGCAATTAGCAAAGCCTGCAGTTTCTATTCCCTTCTTCTTTTCCTCCACTCTCCTCCCTTCTTCCACCCCAACCTGCCTTCATTTCTACATAGCTACAGGTCATAAAGGCACTGCTGGCCTCATCTCTAGACCAGTTTAACCAGACCACATGGGGAATTAAACTGCTAGGTCAGTCTTTCCCAGACGAGCAGCCAGAGCCTCTCTGACGTGTCCCTCCTGCCACAATAACTCACACTCCAGATGATCCCACAAGTGTACCCAGCGTTCACAGAGTACCATTAAATCCAGCAGCAGAGCCTGGCTCTGGCCCGTGCTGTCCCCAGAGTGCCATATAACACCGAGCTAGGCTCACGGTGCTGACTAACAATTACCCTGCTTTGTTTTCAGCCACTCACACAACAGGCACTACCTGGGGAGATGAAGAAGCCCCTCTGTTTGTATACTGGTTCTCAGACTTTGGGATGTGGAAGTTCCACCAGAGGTCCTGTATTTGGCACAAGATGATGCCTGAACTGTGAACCTGAAAGTGTCTGAAAGGCAATCTCTGTATGGCAGAGTAGGACAGTTTTTCCTCTGACTAGCACCAGTATCTTCCATAAAAAAGTATTTCCTTGTTGATATGAAAACTCTAGTTATAAAAACATTTTATTAAGATTAAAAAAAAATACATCTGTCTGCTCCAAAAGGGATGGCTAGACCCACAAGCCCCTTTTCTCAATTACGCTCTCTAGCAATTTCTTTTGAATTATAGAGACTGAGATACAATCATTTTTTCATGTAGTTCCTAGCTCCAAAGCATTCTACCCTCTTAATGCGACACTGCACACACAATCTCTCAGCAGCACATTATTCCCAGCTATACTTCAACACTTAGGCTAGTTGACATCTACAGGCTTGTACTCCCTGATGTGCCCATCCCATCTCACCAGTGCACAAAAACTACTACTTGTAAACCACGCAGGCAGCGCTAGGCTGGTGTGAGGTACAAATTGCGACCAACATCTCCTCCCTGAAACACTGAGGTCATGCTACTGAGCCACCAGTGGGGTTCCTTGCAGCTAGCTACATGCTTGACTCTAATGCCAGATGAGCAGCAAAAATAATCACAACCTTCTTGGAAGAGCCCTTCTCGTACATGATGAGGGCAGGCTACATCTCAAGTATTAAACCCACCTCTTGTAGAGCTTTTCTGAGGCCTGCACAGTTTTGAGATGCTCATGCTACAAGAAACAGGCTGATGAGTGTATTCAAGGGTAGCTGATACCGATGCAGATTTATCCAATACATGTGGCCGTGCCATGCATACCTGCGCTCAGAGATCAGCTCCCAGCTGTTTGAGGTGTTGCAGGCCCTCAAATGTCTCAAACTGAGGGCAGGGTGGGTCCTGGCTGTGCATGGCACTCCTTGAGTCCCAGCTGGGCAGCAGCAGCTGGCAGAGACTGGGGCCAGACTGCACCTGATCCCAGTCCCACGTAGCCACGTCTGTGAGTAATACCTTCTGTTGCTGTGCTTGGCCAGCAGACGCTGTACTAGAGAGGAGTTACACAATCTCAGTTATTCACACTTGTATTATATCTTGGCTGTGCTGCTCTTGGGAGGCTGCAGATTCCAAAAAGTTTCCCAGAACTTGGGAGAAGCCAAATGGTACAGATGAGTGTACCAAAACCTCCTCATCTACACAAGCTCTGGGTACACAACACCCGTTCTCTTTCTTCTCCATCTATGAAGCTATGACTATGTGTCTGATGTCTCTAAAGGCCATAGGAAGGTAACCTTGGTCAAGAATATCAGTGAAAAAAGGCTTCTTACAGTTCAGCTAATATTCATGAACTGTGTTTTCTATGAGCCAGCACTAGAAGTATGGGCTGACAGTTCTACAGCTGCTAAGAGCAAATCCCACCAAATGTACAAGGGATATTTGAGTTAGCCTCTTCCCTGCTGACACCACATCACAGCCTGTTTATGAAACACACATTTACAGAATTGAAAAAACCCTAACCAAACTCCACTCTGCACAATTCTTGAGAGAATGAGAGCTACATGTGTGTGAGCTACTGCAAGCTACCACCACTAGTTGTAGTTCCTAAGGAAAAAAAAAGTGAAAAAATCTATTTAACCTACAAGAGACTTGCCCACATGGTCACTGCTAATCCTAAAGAAAAATGGAGTGGGGGGCTTACCAATTTTCAGTGGTAATTCTTCTTGACAAAATGTGAGTCTGTTTCAAAAGATCCCACCAGAAAAGGCTTGGAAGCACAGTTGCCAGTTGAAAGACCCAAGGCAGAAGGAAAGGATGTTACCAATTCCAGCAGAAGACCAGCGAAGGATACACAACCTGTATGCACTTGCTGTGTATGAAGCAGGAATTTCTCCCCTCACCATGGAAGAACAATGCTCATTTCAGCTCTGTGTATTTTCAGGCCTGGTTTGACCAAAAGTTGGCATACTTAGCCTAGACACGTGTTTCTGTCAGAAGTTTGTGAATCTCCAGCAGATTTTATGATCATCTATTTTTCATGTGTGCAGGAAAAGCACACATGGCTTCACTCGAATGCACAGGCAGGAGGGAGCTCTTTGCCTACATGCAGTTTTACAGATTTTATACAGCTTTCAGCTAAATCACATATCTCCATGCAAAGTATGCCACTCTTGGATATCACATGGATTTTTAATGCTCTGAGGGATCCTTTGGGTCTATAAACAACAAGTAGATTACATTCATCTACATCATGACAGACTTCCCCCCCCCCCCCACACCTTGCTTGTGAGACAAAATATGGCTCTTGTTCTTCCCTGGAACTAGTATGGAATCCAAGCACAATTCATGTACAGTTATGAGAAAACCATGCCATATTTTTCATTGTAATTAACTGCTTCAGAGCAAGACTTCTCATGTATAAAGATGAAGAAAGGTCTCAGCTTTGCCTGAAAGATAAGTTGCCTTTCAGCAATGTCTCACACTTTGAGTTTTGACTGAAACATTCCACTGCTTTGGTGACCTGTTGTGCCAAAAAAGCTGTCTTGTGTTACGCTTCGCTTTCAGCTGAATTTGCTGGCACATGCCAAGGGACAGAACAAAGTATTGCAATTTATACTGGAACGCTATTTTGTGCTGCTCCACACATGAAATTGATGTCAGGAAAAAGTGCACAAAGGGCATGGAAAACGTAAATAAATACTGTGATCCTTTTACCTTCAGTTTTAAATAGATGGATTGAAAAGCATGGATCCTAAAGATTTATGAATCCGTTTATAGTCCATTCTGGAGTTTTAACATTTCATGCAGCTTGTAGGAGGGAGTGTATTATTTATAAAAAGTCATGGTTATTCAGAAGTGTTTATTTCTGAAAAGCAACAAAATATCTTCAAAGGAGAAGAAGAAATTCATAGCTCTGGTTTACTACCAGGGTTAGCCAACTTAAAAGTCTTTTCTCATTACTGATTTGCAAAGGCCTTTGCTCTTAGAAGCATGTTTGGAACACAGGGCATTTTGCTACCAGCAGTAGAAATCACCTCCATCTCTCAGGACAGACAGCACTGCAATGGATTCAAAGAGGTGGTGGTGGGGGAACCTTTACTGTTGTGGAGGTACTTGAGCTTTACTTTTGCAGCCCTTTTCTCAGCACAGTATTGAATAGAAATTCAGAACTAGGGCCAGCAGGGGGAAAACCCACAGCAGCTATTCACAGATACAATTTCTGTGTGACATCAATTTCTTGGCCATGTGAACAATTTCTTCTGTCTGATGAAATGTAACATCCATTTCTTGTTTTCATTTTCTATCTTTGGGCTCCTTTGCCCAGAGTTGTTTTTAAGACAAAGGGCCTGAAAGGATTATAATGTAAAAGTAAGTGCAGCCTTAGCATAACTTTGGTCTTTCTAGCTACTTTACCTCATTGGAATTGCAGTGATTGCTTTTCTTCCTAGCAGGTAATAAATCAGTTTCAATGAAAAAGAAAAACAACTCAGACATAAGCCAGCATTTTCAAATGGTATTTCTCCATCAACTTTTAGCTTCACCCTCTGTGGAAGTGGAGCTTGCAGAAGTTGCATTAGGCTCACCTCAACTGGCCACACTGTATCCTATCTAGATACAATTCCTGCAAGCCACCAAGGGAAGTTCGTAGTTTAACTGAGCAAATCCCAAGCAGTCTGACCTATCCCTCCAGTCTCTGCTTGGCAGTGCTGTCAACAGGAACACCTGAACTGTGTCTATCTGTAGAGCAGAGAGCCCAGCCACAGACAGATGCAGCACTGCTCATCACAGGAGCCATTTCTGGCTTGTCTCCAGCAGACCCTTGAGGTGGATGGTGCTGCTCAGGGATAAGAGGGAGTCTCTCTGTGGTTAATAGCTCCTGGTAGATTTTATTTCCATGAATTTCCCATGAACCCCATGAACATATGGCAGCCAGGAGGACCTGTGGTCATGAGCTTCACAAACTATGTGAGAAGATAGCTTTCCTAAACTCGGCACCTGCTAACATCATTTGATACTCCTACTTCATGCATTATGAAGTAATAAACAATCATTTTATATTCAGCACCTTGTGCCAGCCCTTATCTGTAAGCCCTGCTCCATGTCTTCTGATAGATTGCTAAATCATCCTAACAGGTAACATCCTGCCCATGCTTTCCTTTTGAGCGGGGATGGAGATCTGGCACCCGTGCCCCTACTCATGAGAGGCATCAATGGGCAGTGTCTGAACAGTGCATGCACTGCCAGCAGGAGTGTCCCTTCCATAGTCCTGAGAGTGTCCCTGCTGTCCTGAGCACATGACATGGGTACAGTGTGTGAACCCAAAGACACTGTTACCTGTTAAACACAAGGGTTTGGGAACTAAACAGCACCTGTACACCCCAGGCAAATACTGGGATAAGTTCAACTGCTGTGCCATGGTATTGTGCCAAAGTGGTGACCAGAGTGGTGGTCCTGTGTGCTACTCAGTGAGAGCCTGGTGGACAGCCTTCAGCTGGCCTGTCTCAGGTCAGAGAGTGAAGGGTCATGGGACCCATTGCCAGCTCTCCTTGGGAACGGAGCATCAATGAAAATTAAGTATAACAGAAAAACCACTAAGGCTCTTGAAGGATTTGCATAAGAAGGATTTTCACCTGGATCAGAAGTCAAAATCCTTAGAAATTTTTGCATACACATGCACTCATACCAGCACACATGCATGAAATATAATGCTTTAGATATTACGAAATCAGATTCCACATCTGAGAAAGGGGAGGCCTAGAAGAGCTACAGTTTTGTAAAACATCATTTGGCACTTTCCATCTCAGGATCTGAAAGGGATGTTTTGGCAATACTGACATTGTACACAACAGGCTACCAACTGCAGGCACAGAGATGGTGTTCTAAGGAAAATGAATATTGCTTCCCATTTAATATATGGCACCAATACTTGGTAGAGTTTCTTAACAAGCCACACTAATCTCCTATCTGATTTGCAAGCTACCACACATGCATTTAACTTTACCTTAAACGAAACAAAACAGCAATACAGTGAAGTATTATTGAAACCTGAAAACAGTTCACTCCATATAATTAAATTTTAATTCAAAATGTCATTGCTTGTGTACGATAGAAACATTTTTTATGATCAGTCAGACAATTTCTACATAATAGTTACCTTTATTTGCAGGCATATTGACTCAAAACAGTAAAAAATGCAAATGAAGATTCTTCACTAGCTAAAATGATGTCAAATTATATATACAAATGGTAACATAAAAGAAAAAAAAAAAGATTTGTCAAGTACATCAAGTAAAGCTCTGGAACAATACAGAACTCCTTGCTGCCTTAATCAGAAAGTTTAATAGCTTCCATTTAAAGAAAGAGGAATTAAAGGCAGAGTGCAGTCCTAAATACCACTCCCATCTACTCTGAAAATGGTGGCAGAGTAATTTTTCATAGGTCTGTGACACACGAATAGAAAACGTCCTGGGTATTTGCTGCCCAACACATGAAAAGTGGGTTTTGCATCTAATACTGGGAGACCCAAACTGAAGGTGAGCAAGATACCCCTGCACTTGTGATATCCACAAAGTTGCTCATCCCTGTCCACAACCTCTCAGCTGTGTTTTCCTCTGCTGGTGATCCATGTCTTTGCTGACCCTGCCCTGCTCTTCCCTGTGCTGTGAGGTTTCCAGGCACAGCACACACCCTGCTCTCCCACGGTCCCACGCTGCTGGGAGAAGTGAGACCCTCTGGCTCAAGTTGTCTTGGTTCAGTGCCCACCCTCCTCCTGCTGCAGCCCTGCTAGAGGACCTCAATCCCAGATGGGTGAGGGTATGAGGATAGGACTGGCAAAGGCTTTGGCTTCCTACGGAAATGGCACATTCTGCCCAGAACACACCTTCACCATTTGTTTTTTCTTTACTTCCTAGAACTTGCCGCAACTTTGGTGCAAGGCAATCACCATTAAACTCCGTGCAGGAGAAATACACAGCAGTTATGAGAAGCTCTCTGCAACCCCCTGCCCTGCATCAGCCACTGCCTCACTGCAGGCAGGGCATGGAGGAGTCTGGTGCAAGAAGGACTCCAAGAGATCCCCTGCAGATGTTTTATGAGCTTAGACCGCTCTAAAATGGTTCTTACTTCCGTCATAGCAGGAAGATGTAAAACCTGCTCTGTGCCAGCCCTGTAAGAGAGCAGGGTGTGTGGATGTGCAATTTGCTGATAACAGACGAGGTGCCAGTAGATGGCTCTCAAGATATGAGGCCTATGGCTTTCACAGGGCTGAGCCACCTTCCTGCTAGGGAGCACTGCTGCTGCTGCCTGCCGGGAGCCAAACAGCCACTCAAACTAGACCTGGGGACAGGACAGGGATGGCATGGAACTGTGGCATCTTCTCCCCAGACGTGCCTAAAAACAGCAAAGTTCTTGGCTTTGTTAGTTTTGATAATTCAAGGCAAAAAATGCACTCCTCACTAAGGCACGCTTTAAATCTCCCTTTAATTCTTTAAATGAGATTTAAGGGCTGTTTAAGTAGGCTGGGAAAAGCTGAGATAATGCTTCTGCAGTAGCCCTGTTAGTGTGCAAGGAGAGGTACTGCCAGTCCCAGCAGGGTTATGTAGTTAATAAGTCAGATTTTCTTAACTAAACAGTTGAGCTATGTCTATTTAGAGTTGATTTTCTCAAGCATACATGAACTAACACACCTAAGGGGAGGGGGTCCAGGAGGGATGCTCACAGTTAGAAATTCTACAGAGAATTGAAATTAATTTTTAGTACTGTGTAGCTACAGTAGATAACATTTAATTGGGAGAGAGGGGAGAGGAGAGGAGAGGAGAGGAGAGGAGAGGAGAGGAGAGGAGAGGAGAGGAGAGGAGAGGAGAGGAGAGGAGAGGAGAGGAGAGGAGAGGAGAGGAGAGGAGAGGAGAGGAGAGGAGAGGAGAGGAGAGGAGAGGAGAGGAGAGGAGAGGAGAGGAGAGGAGAGGAGAGGAGAGGAGAGGAGAGGAGAGGAGAGGAGAGGAGAGGAGAGGAGAGGAGAGGAGAAGAGAAGAGAAGAGAAGAGAAGAGAAGAGAAGAGAAGAGAAGAGAAGAGAAGAGAAGAGAAGAGAAGAGAAGAGAAGAGAAGAGAAGAGAAGAGAAGAGAAGAGAAGAGAAGAGAAGAGAAGAGAAGAGAAGAGAAGAGAAGAGAAGAGAAGAGAAGAGAAGAGAAGAGAAGAGAAGAGAAGAGAAGAGAAGAGAAGAGAAGAGAAGAGAAGAGAGAAGAGCTCTCATTCTCAGTTTGGGCAGTGATTTATATCCCAAGTCTAAATTTTGTGAATTGAGTAAATATAGAGATAAAAAAAGCAACCAAATTCTTATAACTATTCAGTCACTCTTAAAACAGGGAAGAGGGTTTGTACACCACAACTTTATACAGACAACTGGCCATTTAGTGTATGTACTAGAAATTCTGCTGGAAATGTTATTAAATTTTTAATTAAATTTGGTTTTATTCTTACTTTAAATGCAGTTTTCCACAAAGCATGTCCTGAGGCCTTTGCCACTCAACTGTGATGTATTTTTCTGGTCAGCAATCCCTGTCTATATATATTATACTCCTTCTGTTTCTTGGTTTCATGTCAGGGACAGCCAGAGTGATTGCTGACTAAATAATTAGCAAAGGGAACACCATCGCTGTATGTTTCTGTAGTCATTAGCTTAGCAAGAAAATAAAACTAACTTTCATAATCCCTTTCCCTATAGGTACCTGGCACTTTCCAGGAGCAAAGTAGGGAGAAAATGTAATTGCTAAAATCTCACACATTCATTATTAGACTAATGATACCTTTTTCTCTCAATCTTGCCCCATAAAGGCATCTATAGAAGTGAAGGTGCAGAGCTGCTGCTTCCCATTATAATAGGAAGGAGAAATGCAGACTTGTATTATTTCAACCCCATCAAGCATTAGCATGACTATGTAGAATATTAGAGTATTATGTAATAAGGTAGAATAAGTTAATAACATAATACAGCATTATTAGATAGTGTGCCCAAACCATTTCCAGCCACAAGAAAAATAAGGGTGAGGGCAGGGGGCTTGCACTGGCACCAGTGAAAGTGAGGAGTCCTGAGTGAGCTGCCTTCCTTCTGTGCCCTCCAGAGGAACAACACTCCCTAATTTCCAGCTCCGCTCCCAAGTTTGTGTGTGGCCATGTTTTTCCTCTTGCTTCCTCCGACTCCAATCCAACCACAGGCTACAGAGGGAATTTAAGGAAGGTAGCTGGGTAAGATTTGTCAGGTAAGTTAGGTCTGACACCTGTTTTGCATGAAGAGTATCTAGTATTTCAGACTATTAAAAAAAAAAAAAGGATGAATTTTCACTGAGAAGTTGAGCTGAGTTGAAGTAGGAGCAAACTGCTTTACTTTGGTTTTCTGAACCTGAACTTTTTACAGAAGATGAGTGTCATTAAATCTGTGGTACTCTCCAAAGCCTTGCATGGAAGTCTGTTCTCAGGTTTGAGAAGGAGCTGTTGAACTCTAACGATGTTAATGTAAGTTACATCACTGAACTGTAGCCTTTCTGGTATTAATAGGGGTACCAGAAGCTGTGTGAGTCATGTAAAAAAAGCTTCCATTCTTATACAAGGTCATTCTCCCCCCACCAGATTTCTCCCATATGAGGAGGTAGAGGCTGGTATTAGCATTGGAAGGAAGTTGGCTGACATTCTGATCCCACAGAAGTAAATGTGAGTTAGTTATTTTAGTTAGCCGGGATTTTTTTCCATCAGCTTTCATGACTAATATAGTTAGTCCTTGATTTACATGCTATTATCTCCCTATGAACTTTAGAGAATCTTGTGCTCATTTCTTTTTATTACAGCACTAGAAACTATAAAAGAAAAACTCACCTTGAAGTGTAAAAGAAAAGGTGGTGGTTCTGCAAATACAGGCTATCTAATGAATTCATGGCTTCCCCTACAGAACTGTTCTGGTAGTGGTGATGGGAATTTTTCAAGATAAATTTGCTAAAATGAATTTCACTTATTATGCTTCTCCTTTTATGGACCTGTGCCCTGATTCAATCTCCCAGTCTGAACATCTGGTGTGCCTTAAAAAGATTCTTCCACGTGGAGCCTGGTTCCTGATTTCCTCAGCTATTATTTATTACATCGTTTGGGCTTTAGAAGGGATTGCTGAACCAGTGTGGATAATCTAAAAAATAAACTTAATCTAAAACTAATGCAAACTGTACAGCATAGGAGATTTAGAAAAGCTTACTTAGCAGTCAAGTAAAACCCTTTTATTTATCTTGGTACTTCCTGAATCTACCTCTGAACAGATATGGGACCATGAGGGAAAAAGAAACCCAAGTACTTTCTGAGTGACCAGAAGGCAGAAATTCTTCATTGAAAACAATTCTTTCAATTCTTCATTGAAAACAATTGTCTGAGCAACGTTTAGGGATCAGAGAGGTTTGAACTCCCTCACATCGCCCCCATCTCAGTTGCCAGGTGGCATCAGGAAGTTTCAGCCCTTGTTTTGAAAACAGTATCTATTATCCACATTTAAGCCAAAGCATCTTTTTCAGTTTAAATTATGGCTGCCTTAACAGTCTGCTGCCTGAAATGTGATACTGAGGCAGAACACTTTCCAGCAGTGCACAGTCAAATCTGTGGGGCTCATTAATGCTGCATGCTGGCAAAAGCCCTATTTGGGACATGGAAAGGTGATTATCACCTTCTAAGCTTTGTCCAAATAGAAAGCTAAAACAATCTGGATTGGATGTGAGCACTATGTACAAAATTCTTTAACATCCCATGTCTCCAGAGTCGGGGTTAGTGCCAATGGCTTCAGCAAATGAAGCAAAATAATCCCAGATCCAAGGCTTTCAGGAGTGAGAAAGGCAGAACTGCTGGTAGCAGCAGTGCTGCTCTCGCAGTCTGTTAAATGTGGTGTGGAAACGTGAGTGCTCAGGAGCTCATGAACCCAGATGGAGGATTTTTAACGTGTTCTTGCAGGAACAGAGACTGACTCTGCTCAGGGCCAGGTGACGTACTAGGGGTAGTACAAGAGACCTCCTAGCACTCTTGGGGATTTTCCACACCTCAAGTAGCATTTTAGTTTTAGTTAGAACTTTTAAGTTTTTTTCCAGAGAAGAAGGCTTCTCTTTTTTTGTGTCAATAATACTTATTTCAAATGCATATTATTTGTATATAATCTTGTCTCTTTTCTCTCAGGCTTAACCATTGTTAAGGGTTTGTATTGCCATAACAGCACATTTTTCAGTGATACTGATGGGGCAGATCCAGTCCAAACACCCCTCCCAGTCATATTCATCTCTTCTGATACACATACGACATATGTACATTCAGAGAATGTAAAATGGCCCAGATGATGTGGGGAGTGAGCTCTGGATTGGCTGATCAGATCGTCTTTACTATTGTCATAAACACATCTGGGTTATTTTGCTGAATCAAAATTATCTGTTTCTTTGTTTGTCCTTCAAGAGCACTTTTAACCAACTTGGCACCTTGAAATATAGAGAAAACAGTTTCTTTAAAGCACTAGTATGTATGCACTACTACCTTTCTCTCCAGCACCTAAAGCCAGCATGCCAGCCAGCACTTTACTGCAGAAATTTATTCTGTGCTGGAAAGCAGCCCCGGTACAGACTTAAAAGAAAATGTCTCCCTGCCTCGTTAGCAGAGCTGCCCAGGGCAGGCCCGAGCTGCCCACCACGGCTCCCCAGAGGCACATTTGCTCTTCCAGCTGACCCACAGAGGTGGGGAAGCCGTGGCTGGAGCCAAGCTCAGGAGCGCTTCCCAAATCCGAGTTCAAATGCATTTCTGACTTCCCGCTGGGGAGGAATTGAGCATGTGGCCTGTCCCTCCCCTGTGCCAGCAGGTCCTGCAGCAAGCACGGCATGAAGGCCACGAGGGCTGGTGCTGGGGTCTGGCTGGGTGCCCAGCCCAGCAGCCACCAAGGGAAGGTGTGAGCCTGAGGAGGAGGGACAGGGCCAAGGCTGCTCATCCAGAGAACCCCCGCCCGCGAGAGATGGTGCTCCAGAGGCAAATGCTCAACTGCATTCTGCGCACGATACGTTTGTTAAAGACTGTCAAATGGCTTAGAAGTAAGATTTCTGGAAAATGTACAAAATGAAAACAAAATCACAGCACTGCTGTAGATAGTGACAAAGCATGAAGATACACCAGCATTAAATAAATAGCCAGCTTGGGGTTCTCAATTGCAATTACCACATACTCTCTGTGTTTGTAATACCTAGGAGACCCATAGCACATTACAGAATTTTGTTAATTACCAAGTAAGTGAAGAAGGAGAGGAAAAACACTGTGACCAAAATGTATATTGTGTATTGATTTAGAGAGCTGTAATTTAAAATTAATAATTTATCATTGCTCTTAACAGGCTATACTCTATTTTTTAAAAAGTAATGAAACCTTTGGAATACAGAGGAAATCACTTCCCACTCTGTCATTTCATCTATGCTGAGAAAGGAGAAGGAGTGTTTGTCTTCCTCTTGCCACATTTATAAAACGTGCAGTTTGGCAAAGAGTAGATTAGCAAGATTACAGATTTCTCTTTGCTGTTACTTATCATGCAACAGTGGACAAAATAGTAACTGGTGTGTGATGTTAAGAGAGTCTTCCCAGGTAATACCCTCGGGAAGCAATCACAGGAGCACTCACAACAAAGTGCTTGTCGTTGTCATTGTCCCACCAGCTTCAGCAGTTCTGACCAGCAGAAGTTGCTTGGCTTATTGAATGATAATGAGATTGTCTCCCTCTTGCTTGAAAAGCTAAGTCACTCAGATCAGGACTTACACAAGAAATAGAACACTGCAAGCTATTAATGAAATCACAGTTGGTTCACATCTAACTAGAGGAACAACCACAACAAAAGTAACTTGTCATGAGAAATTATTTAACCCTGCTGCAGCTGCAACCTTTGTTTTGAGTGTATGTGCCCACTTGGGCTAAATAATTTCCTACAACCACACTGTGAAAACTTTAGGGGGAAAAAGCTTCATAGGGAGCTTCAAACAAACCCAAGTATTAAGTTCTTATGTGTGCTTTCTTTACAGAGGCATTAATCATTTTCAGTTATTGTTCATTTTTAGTGCAGATAGCTCCTGCTACATCCTCGCTGTTAGAGATGTGAAAAGCTTCACAGCACGGTGAGGAGGTCAGGTCCCAGCCTCCTTTCCAGTGGAAACAGGGCTTATGGGATTACACTGGTTATGAGCATGCAACTCTTTTCTCCTTCATACATTATTTATTAAATTGGCTGCTTTCAACCAAACTAGAGAAACACAGATTTCTCCAAAGTAATTAAATTCCTACAAGTTTCATTGAAGCAGACAAATAGGAAAAGGACAGAGACCCTAGATATGCTCTGAACTGAGCTTTTTAATAGACACCAAAGAATCTCAAGAGGAGATTCAACTAATGATACCAACTACAAATAAAATCCGCATGAAACTCTGACCCATGTCAAAGGTCTTTAGAGACAAATTAGACACTATTAGACACAAATTTGGTGCTGATGAGTCTGTGTCAGTTGCCATCAGCTGCTGCATGCACCTTGCATTTGGCATAGATGCTCAATGTGTTGAAAGTATAGTACAAAGTTAGGAAACTGTCCTAAAATCTGGAGAGACATTACTGCTCTGCCACACACTTCTGTGTGATTATGGATTAGGATTTGTGCAATGGTGCTAAAATGAGGATGATGCCTTTGGTCTCTATAAAGAAAGATGCAACAGATAGTAAGGCATTCACACAATGGGGGGATACAAAGAAGGAACCTCAAAGACCCTGGAGAAAATGAGGAAATTACCATACAGGCCTCCCTTTTTCCCACTTAAAGCATAACTTGTCTTCTAGATTTTATTTTTACATATCTTGTTTCTTGTATCTTTTTTGTTTTCTGACCACCTACCCTCTGACACCAGTTGGTTCAAGTTATGTAATCAGCCTGGGAAGCACTAGAGGAACAGCTCATAGCTTCAGAAGGAAGCTTCAGGAAGAGAGTCCAAAGCATGTGAAGAGGCAGCATCCCAGGATAGCTGGAATTTTCAGAGAACTGCTCCTCTGCTTGCAGTTTGATTTACATGCCCTGTTGATTGCAATGATATACCCCCAGTAACTTTTCTCTTGAGACTTAATTATAAAATTAACATTCCAAATTTTAAAAATTTCAACGGGTCTCCAACAAAACCATCAGAAGTAGGAAAATGTATATATGTGGCAATCAGGTATTAAGAGCCACAGACATAGGGAATGGCATCTAATCCACTAATTCCCAACAGCTGGAGAAAAGCCATTACTTGTAGGCACGGTAAGCCTCAGTGTCCTTTCAGAGCCACACTCATTTTCCATGACTCTTTTTGCAGGGATGGGGTACGACAGCAGAACAGAGGTACCTGTTCTCATGGGGCACACACATTACAAACATGTCTTCACAAGTATGGTGTACAGGGATTTTTTCCTAATTTCCCCTCCCAATTAATTTTTCTTTAAAGCTCAATTTTTTTTAATTGGTGGAAGTTCTGTTCTACTTAGGATCATTTCACTTTCTCTTCATTGTTTTTCTGATTCTCAAAGCATCTCCCTTTCTGGGAAAAAAAAACCACCAAAAGCAACAACCATAAAACCAAAACTCCCAAATCTGATATGTCAAATGCTAAAGTAAGGTTACTCCTATTTATCTAGATGAAAAGAGAATCACCCAGTCCATATACAATAGTCAGTCCAGGACAAAACCAGAAACTAAGTGGTTTATCTTTATGTCTAGTCCTGGATCATCTTACTGCTGTGCAGATAATAATGAAAGATAACAAAGGCAGTCCCATACTGCCAGATCACTTGTCTTCTGTTTAAATGCATCCTTAAGTATATAACTACCCCAAATCTCATCCCCAAGCAGGTCAACGGAATACAGAGATGGCAAATATCTAAGTGGCTCTTAGAAGAATGTCCTTCATGTTATCCCTGGGCAATATTGTCTGTAACACTGCCAAATTAATGAAGAACAAACCAGCAAAAAATTCTGGGTGACAAAACAAAGTATATCTCCTAGCTCTAGATGGGCCACTGAATGATCATTCCGCTGCTCACAAAGTTTGGTTCCAATTACACCTCTGAATTGCTCATTCCTTGAAGACATCTGGTGTAAATTGCTTTCTGAAAAGTAGCCACAGATTTCACAAAGTTATGCAGATACAACAGCTGTTGTATATATGCTCACCCAAAAGCGAGAAGTGGCATTCTGCTTCTTCCCCATCTTGGAACAAAAACTCACTTCTTTGCATCTACTGTGCAAGCAGAATTTGATTTTTTTGTTGTTGTTGGATTTGATTTTATTTTTTTTTTTTTGCTTTGTTTTGTTCTATTTTGTTCTATTTTTTGTTGTTTTTCCCCTTTCCTGCTGGCTCTACTCCTTCCACATAAACCTATGCCTGCAGATTACAAACACAGTGTTACTAAATTCTGGCTTTATACCTAGAATGTGCTTCAGAATCCTGGCTGAGGTTGTGCTGAGTGCTCGGCGGCTGTTTTGGTGGCAGCTGTTTTCTCTGAGTCACCTGGAAACCAGCTGTTCTTTAGCTACCTTCTCCTTGGTTAGAGGATGCTCACTGGAGGCAATTTCTGGGATTTGTGATTCATTTGCAGGAGATTGCTGGATGGATCCTGCTTTTCCCATATGCTGGAAGGCCACCTCTGCAAACGGCTGTGCCATTTGGAAAGGTGTGACAGTGCTCTTGCTTTTGAGAGTTTGATTAATCAATATAATGTGAATTTTGTTCAAAACTGTATGGGTCCAACCTAAATTTCTGTGTGTCTCTGCGCACTTCACTGAGCTTTGAGTTAGATTGTGCTAAATACAGCATATCTCTTTTCCCAGCAGATGATGGCTGGAAACAAAATTCAGTGTGTGTGCAGAGAGATCAGAAAAACAAAATCTATACCAAACTCAAGCAATGAATAAACTAAATCTGAGTTCAGTATGTGGTTTGATTCATCTGTCACTTAGACTGGCTTGGTGTCAGTATCTCCTGACCTCAGCCAAATGACTCTGGCAGTCCCCTGAAGAACAGGGACAAAACAAAGCTCCAGTATCTTGAAATAGCATAGCATGAGTTATTGTGATGGAGCTTTTAATAATATACAAGACACATACAGTATCCATGTTTGGAGTAAAATAAGGATGGCATTTACTCTGAAATGAATGGCTGACTTGGATCCTGGCCCTACAATAGTGAATGGCAAAAAAAAATCCCCAACAAAACAACTCCGCTCATATTTTTAAACTAAAATTTTAACAGGATTCTTTTTCCTATGAGAGATATGAAGAGGTATCTTTGCTTACATTTTTTTAAGACCTGTTTAATAAATCTGCATGAATTGTCAGTGTACTTATCTGATTTGATTTTATATGACAGGAAAAGGGGAAATAAATGTGTTTAACAGAGAAAACCAAGCAGGCATCTAAAATGATGAGATTTTTCGCAGCATTTGCTGTGATCATTTGATTCTGCATTCCCCCTGTCCCTAAGCTTGTGTTTCTGTGCCTCTGTTCTTTCTAGATTTTATCTGACTCTGAGACAGTTCCTGTCTCTGGAACAGAGATAGCACACCTAGGCTACTGCAGTCTAAGTAAAGAAAAATGGCTATTAGTAGGATATTTGTTGCAGGAAGAGAAAATTTTGAAATGGTCTAGCTGTATAGTAACTGCCACAGAGTCCTACACACAACACAAATGTATGCCTAGAAATGGACAAACCCCCATGGACCTTTTCAGTTTTCCCCAGTTTCTTGGGGCTTTTTTTTTTTGTTTGTTTTTCTTTAAAACCTCATCAGCCTATATTGCAGGAGGCATGCCCAAATATGCTGTCTAAATAATACAATAAACTGTCTAAATATTTCTAGTACCAGGGGATAAGGAGACCTTTTAAACACTTAACTGCAGTAAGAAGCTGAATACAGGAGCCAACACAGGTACCATTCCTCAATCCCCCTTGGTTAAGGAAAGGGACAAATATTAATATAATGTAAAGCAAGCACAACCCTTACAAAAGCTGGATCAACCCTTCTCCCGGGGCACTGCCAATCAGCAATTCCTGATGAACGATGTTAAACAGGAAAATATTTTGAAGAAGTTTTACATGGCCTTGTGGACAGGTCTGCCCCTTCCCTAGGCTCAGCCTCCACAACTGAGAAATGGGCTGGTGACCTGCTGTCCCTGCCCATCTGCCCTCCCTGGTGTGGCACTTTAAAACACTGCTCCTGGTAAGGAGATGAGGCAAAGGAGGTGGGAGTGGAAGGGAGAGTTTGTTCTTAAGAGAAAAAGATTCTTCCAGTGATAGAAACCCAAATGTTACAGATGGGCACATGCTCAGCTCCTGACTGCTTTCAGAATGGTTTCTGCTCTCCAACACTTACTGTTGCTTTTTTCCTCTACGTCATCAGCAAGGATTGACTCTCTGTAACAGGGATCTATTTTGGAGAAAAGGCAGAAGCTGGAGTCCTTGCAAAGAGCACCAGAACTACTTCTCAATAAATTGCCACTGTGACCACAGTCTGATACCACACAAACACGGAACTAATGCCACTCCTGTAAAGGTTACAGGATTTGTCTGGTCTTTGTTGAACCTTAGGCTGCTGTTTCATATTCTAATAGAAATTAAAGAGCTAATTGTATACAATTTAGACTACACATGAGGGACACAGGTTCAGCTTCCAGCTGTGCTGGGAAAATTTTAATTGTTTAGTTAGAAAAGCAATCTATTTGGAGATGTGTGAAACAACTTCTGATTTGAGGTTAAAAGTCATCAGAGCAATTTATGATCTTACAACTATTAATTTCCTAATTTAGATCAAGGAATAGCAACTGTAAGGAAAAGGCAGTGACTGTGTAGATTAGATCATTAGACCCACAGTCAGCAGAACTAATGTCCATTAACCTAAGTGGCAGCACTAACACCCTTCTTCCTGGCACAGACCCACTGCCTCCCCCTAATCTGCTTTTCTGGAAGAACACCTGGCTACAACAGAGTGAGGCAATTCCAGGGAAAAAAACCCAAACAAACTAAGCAGAAAGGCAGCATCCATGCTTATTTGGCTATGGGATTTTCCACTGTGATACAGAGTCCACCAGTGACGGCTGCAAGCACAGCGCGTCCCCTCCTTCCCACCAGACTGCTCGGGACACTAAGGATCCCAAAACCACTTTATTGGGAAAGGACTATGGGAAACTGCAGGGCAGAAGGAAGGAAAATCACTAATTTTCTGGCCAGCATCAATGTCATCTGCTTCTCCTCTCCTGCCTGGTCAAGTCACCCAAAAACCTGACAGACAGCTTCCAGCAGAGACTGGCTGTGGTGCCACTGGCAACCACAGGACATTATTACACTGAAGTAAAAAAAAGAAAAAGCAGAGAAAACTCCAAGGCATTTTATTTTTTTCATGATGAAAAAGTGTCTTCATGCTCCAGTAATGAATGTGAACACACACATTTTAGGGAACTTTTAATAATATTTACTCGTTAGCTGTTCTCATTTCCCAAAAGCGCCCCTTTCTGGGTCTGCCACCATCATTTCTGTACAGTCCACAGTCAGCAAGGAATGTCATTTAAAAACTGCTAATGTGTAGGGTTTAAACAGCATTTATGTGGCTGACAGATTCTGTCTTACTGTGCAGAAGGGATGAGTAACAAAAACCAACAATAAATTAGAAACTTGCAACAACAGTGAGATTTAACGAGAGTGCATTCACAGAGAGCTGCTGAGGGCAAATTAAACGAACCAGGATGGATTGCCATCTGTTTTGGGCAGTGTCACTTGGCAAGGACCTAAGGCCAGAAGGGACTGGTGTTATCTTTGCTGTCTAGGTCACCACACCATGCTGCCTAGGATAGGCTCGAGCCATGGATTGAAACAAAATAGTCTCCTTCAACTTCCCCTCATGCCAAAGCACCACAAAGCAAATACATTTTGCATAACCCTTGACAAGTTATCTGCCATATTAATCTGGTGATTTGCTCAGTTGAGTCTCCAGATTTATCTGTTCTCTTTTAATTGTGGCCATGATTCAGTCATCGCATCCATTTTTGCTGATATCAGTGAAAGTGTACCTCATTTGTTCAGTAATATGCTCATTTTATTAAAAAGATAAGGAAGCAAATATAAAATGAAGGACATTAATAAACATTGGACTGACTTAGTACATCAAACCACCGCATGAGTACTCATAATTTAAAAAAAATAATCACGTCAGTCACTGAATTAATGCAACTAAAGATCTGGGCTCTATTTTCTAGGGTCTACACAAATCTGTTATAAAAAAGACACAGCCTCTGTTTTGAAGCAAAAATATTGGGTAACTGTTTCAACACCAGCCACTAAATAGATTGCCTGATATATTGGTGGAAAGTTCAAAATTTCAGGTCCAAGATCATAAACCCTCTAATACAGAATAAAACCCACTGCCCCCCTTCAACCCTTCCACAGTACTGACTGAACTGCCCCTGAGCTTCACTGCTAGGGTGAAGATCAGAGTGGTGAGAAGGGGCCCTGGGCAGTCCAGAGCAATGTGTTTTTGCCACTCTGCAGAAAACTGCTGGAGGACATGAAGGTAAAGCACTCTGTGTCCCCTCTCCACCTGAATGACATGGGATCATGCTGCATTTTAGCTGCATTTTAGCTTTAATGCAAGTCTGTGGATTAGTGGTACTGCTCAGACAGAGCAGTGGTGACTCTGGTCCCTCTGTTCTGTGGTGGGATAGTAAAGCTGGATCTTTCTGGTTTCTTTTCCTGAGTTCAGGTTCAAGGAATACACCTTGCCTAGTTTTCCATTTCCTACCCATCACGAAGAGGGCAGAGACATGGAAATCTTCAGGGTGATGTTCCGTGACCTCTGAGGCCATGTTAGAATTTATCAACAGCACTAGCAGCGAGCTCTCTTTGGAGAGAAACTGCTGGAGTTCTTGACAGCACTGCTTAGTATGTACTCATATAGTCCACTAACATAGACCTGTCAGGGCAATAAAAATAAGAATACTGTCTTCAATCTTTTCCATTTCCCCAGCACATGTGTCATAACACCATATTCCTCCTTCTCTCTTAAATAGCAGCAAAGATGTTCTATGTGTCAGAGCTTTTGTTTCTTACCAGAGAAAGAAAATTATTGTATTGAGGTGGTTCTTTTCAGTCCTTGTTACTACAGAGTTCAGGTACTGCCATGGCAAGGGAATATTGCTACTGGAATTATACTTTTTTGTCTTCTTCTGGGCTTTGACACACAAAAGAAAACATGAGGCCCTTACTAGATGCATATTTTCAAGAGACATTTATGTGGTACTTTAGATCACATAAATACTGAGGTGAGAGGTGACTCTGCACAGGAAAGTGAATCCTATCTAACTCCAGCATGTTTGGATGTGAGATCTTGATTTTGCTCTTTGTAGATGCAGAAAACAGCCCCTTCACCCAGTTTTACTGACCTCCAGCTCTAAACCAGCATGTGTCACATTGCCGAAAACCACAATGCTGATCAAACCCTGAGATATCAATAAGCAGAGAATTGCACCCTTGCTGCCTTTTGAGCCTCTAGAGAACATTTATTTTGCAAACTTTTTTCATATTCAAACAAAAGTCCAGAGAAATACTTCCTTTAAACAAAAACAGCTTTTCACATAACCCTTAGATTCTTGAGCTCTGCCTAGAAAAACACATCCAAGTACCACAGGAGTCTGAAGAAAATATGAGAAGTCAGAGCCAGCAACACTAGCATTTTAAATGAGAATATGAATTTCTCCGACATGTGGGGATAGTAAAAAAAAGAGAAGGTGAGGACTGTGATCAGGGCAGACAAGGGCACTGTTGGAAAGAGAGACGGACAAAGAATTTGGCAGAATTCAACTCACAGTCTGCCTCAGCTGAAGCAGATAAAAACTTGCCTTTTTCTTAGAGACCTGTTATAGTTTAAAAACTTTTTTTTTTCCTCCCGTCCAGCCTCCTGCCTATCTTTCTGCTGCAGATTTAAAGAAATAGGAGGCAGGTGCATTGTGAGATGAAGGACTGAAAAAAATTGAAAAAAGCAGCAGCCCTTATCATTCTCTGCTCTCTTTCGCAAATCTATGAAGCAGGCTGTGAAGGATGCTCTTCAGCCATCCGAAGAGAAAGCTCCTGCTGCAGCCTGTGCCGTGCCTGGCGCCTCCCGGGGAGAAGGGTCCTGCTGTCCCATTCCACGCCGGGGAGCACGTCCCTTCTCAGGCTCCCTGGCACGGTGGGCAGGGGGGAAGGCTGGCAAGGGAGCCAGGGAACAGAATGCCAAGAGCAGGGAAAAGGAAGCAGGAAAACTACCAAGACAGACAGAGTGGAGGAGGCTGGATGAGAATTCAAAGAGTCACAGCCAAAATGCGAAGCTGAAGCAAAACACTATATTTAACAGAACTGCTCAGTTGAATGCTGCTGGAGAGCTCAAGGTTTGAAGGATCATAGAATTAGGGAGTAGGTTTAGTGCTCCTTCTCCCCTCTGTGATGACCTTCACTGCTCACATCCCATTCAAATGTAGGTAGGAACTTCTCCAGATGGCATCTTTGCACCTGTCATATCCTGGAGCGGTCGTACATACCTAATAAACCTTTTCAAATATGATGTCTTGCTTAATTTAACACCATTGTCCTGATGTAAGTGCACACTATGGAACACATTTTAAAAACTATGTTAAATTTGGCTTCAATAAGCTTGGGGAGCACTGAGGGTTCAGTAGCAATCTAAGCTCACTTTTAAGGCACTGCTTGCAGAACCAAGGAGGATGGAGAAAGATCTTGAAGAAAAGTTAGGAAAGGGGAGTCATGTGGATTTTCACTACTTTCCCCCACAGTTTTCTGATTTATGATCCTTTCCAACAATTGTAAAATAAGATAAATAATTAATATTACAACATGGACTGTTACAACAGTGAATATATTACAGTGGAGTTGCATGTAACTTCAGAAAAGTACTTCATGTTACTAGCTTCAACTTTAGATTCGGTAGCAAAA
Organism: Vidua macroura; assembly: GCF_024509145.1. NCBI lineage: Eukaryota > Metazoa > Chordata > Aves > Passeriformes > Viduidae > Vidua > Vidua macroura. The sequence goes on from NC_071577.1 coordinate 10,977,601, forward strand.
CAATGATCAAACCTTATTTGATGCCAATATACTGATTGTCCTGGTGGAATTTATGTTGTTGAATATGCCTCTGATTGGTCATGTTAGATCACATATCAGACAATACTAAAAATTTCTGACAAAGTTGCACAAGATTGCAGCAAAAGCCATCAAAATAAAGCAGCATGATAGCAAATAGAGCAGTTTAAACAAGGGTTCAATATTTAATACTGTATTCAATTTTGTATTTTGAGAGGCTGGCAAGGATTAAGCTTGAAGAATTGAAATAATTTATTTTATAGGTCTTTATTCAATCCACACAGTAAGAAACACTGTCCATCGTGGCCTCAAAACTATGACACAGATGGATTGCTTCATTCTGTTTCCACACAAGGAATTGGATATTGTTTAATTAGGGAGACATATTTTAAGATGCCATGAGATTGACTGGAATATTTCTGAGACCTTTCTACCTTGCTGTTAGGACTGAAACACAACTGTGAATGCAATGAGAAAAGAACCTGTTTCTTCCCCAGGAATTTGCCATCATGGGAATTACTCTGTGTTACAGAACAATGTTCTTGTAGGTATATGGCCTAACCAGAGTCCACTGAAGCTGGCATGTTTGGGGGAAGACTCTGACCTGTGTAAACATCAGAACACTGGGGCATGTGCATCACATTGTCCTGCTTGCTTTGGTGGAGCTGGGGCAGCCACACCAGCTCAAACACAGCCTCGTCCATCCCAGGCAGCAGGGCTGAGTGCTCAGAGCAGAGACATAACCAGCACTGTCTGAGACATGCTGCAACTGGAATTAACAATTATCTTCAAGACTTAATTACACATAATGCTCTCCTGTGATAGAGTGAGGTGGCAAGAGAGGCTCCCATACCTGTTTGTCAACAGAAAAACCAGAGCTAATAACAGCAGTCTCTAATGAATTGATCTTGAACTTCAGAATATGATCAGCTGTCCTCTCCTGTCCCTGCCAGGAGACGGGGACAAGCTGAGGAGCCTGAACTCCCACTATTAATTATTGGACAAGGAAGTTGCCATGGCACAATTGTTTCTCCCCTTATGTCGGGTTTTACCAAGGTTTTCAGAATACTAGGATCTACTTTTCCACACAGTGACAAAGGCTTTTTCCAGACCCTGCAATATCCTCAACCCCACTGCTGAGCTGCAGGAGACCACACTGTTACCACACATATTTCAGCATGAGTGCACGAGACAGAGAGGGTGTGCACAGAGTTTAATTCATGCTGCTTGGTTTCCATCCTGAAACACATGGAAATGTGTTTGGGATGAACTCCTCTGTCACTTAATGGAATACCAGACCTAATTTCTTCCTTAAACAGCAAAACGAAACAAAGCCCTCCACTTAATATTGGAAAATACAAAAGGTTTAGATTTTAAAGCTGGGTAAAGCTCCCTTATTTGCAAATTCCACTGTATAGTCAAGAATAAAGCTGTTCTGAAATACCACAGAAAACAAGAGCTTAAGATCTGCTTTATGTCCACTCTATGAATGAAGGAGAAAGACCAGGCACAAATCTGTGATAATCACCAAACCCCTCAGGCCCACCCAGAACTGTGGCACTGACATCCTAAACACTACTGGGGTGGCAAAACATGAGTGCTGTAGAAATGACAGGAACTCATTCTTCAAGCATGTATTTCAACTGGGAAACAGTATGCATTATTTGGAGTGAAAAAGCATTCATTTAAAGGTGCAGTTACTTGAGGGTTTGTGGTCTGAATATAAACACAGGCAAAGACTAACAGAGAGAGACAATGTCTGTGAACTTGTCTGACCTTTTCCTGTCCAAACATCACCCTCAACTCTCACCTGAATCTTGTCTTGAACTGTTACCTGTTCCCAGAATTGAAGGGGCTATAGCACTTAGCAAGTGATCCCCTTAGCTTCATTTTACCAAGTGAATCCTAACCCAACCCTAACCTTAATCATCCTTAGCCTGTTTCTCCCTGACACAGGGAAGAGAGCTACCTTTGGCCCTCGTGCTAAAAGGATAAAAGGAAGGAGAGCACTGCAGAGCTGTCACCACAACTCAGTCAAGCTCAGCTAAAGGTGTCTGAGGAGAAAGCTCAGATTAGCACATCCCTAATATTCCTCTCAAGTGGAGGTGGCCAGCAGATCCCTCCCCTTGTTTCCACACTGCAACTTGAACTGCACAACCTTAAGGGACTCTGCCTGAAGGTGGAGGTGTTTATGGACACACAGGGTACTGACCAGGGAACAGCCCTCCCAGAGGAGGCAGCAGCCTCAGTGTTTTTGGCAAAGTGGCTCAAAAAAAGTGAGAGGAACACCCACAGGTGTGGGATTTCCTGGCAGTTCCTACCACTGGACAGCGGAGAGTACCTGAATTCCCCAGTGTCAAAACCTGGAGCCCCTAAAATGCAAATCCACAGAAAGCTACTCAAGCTGGAGATGACTAGCACTTCTTACAAGAGAAGTCAGAAATCACAGACTTCCAGAGCCTGCAGGCTGTGTGCTCCACATGGAGAGAGAAGAAAAGAGAAATGCAGTACCAGTAATTTTTCTACTGCTTTTTTAGGAGTATCTGCACAAGTGCTAGAAAAACTGCCTTCCCCATTCCAGTTAAATAAGACTAGCATTTTCTTCCAGTAATTTCTAGTAGGGTGCACATTTGGTTTCCTGTAAACTATAAATTCACAAAGACAATCCCCACAAACCCGCACGAGTAGGAATCATCCCAAGATTTATGTGTGCATGACATTTTCAAAAAATTCCCGCAAATCATTTATATGGCAGGATGTGTACATGCTGGCTGTGAGCAAGTAATCAGGAAACAGCATTTCACATCCCTGGGCTGGCACTTGAGGTGGGGCCTGGAATACAGCTGGGTGGAGAAAATTTATACATCTTGTAAATGTAGCAGAGCTCTCCATGTAAGACTAGGCAGCAGAGTTATGGGGGAAACAAGCCTTGCCCGTGGATTTGTTGGGATGCGAGGAAAAGCTGCTGCATCTGTTGAGATTTGTCTCCAGGAAGCTGACCAGGTCTGTTCAATTGTGAGCTGTGCCAGGGAAGAAGGAGCATGCTGGACCTACAACATATCCTCCTGCTGACATTTCTGGGCTGGATTTCTGGACCCCCTTACTCACAGATTCTCTGGTCCTCATTGCTCTCTCACGGTAATTTGTTACACACCCCTTACAGTGTGTAAGAAAAGAGCAGCTACTGCTGGAAGTCACAAACAGCAAAATGCTTCAGGATGCTCAAATACCACCAGGAGAACTGAAAGTTGAAGGGAATCCTCCTAGTGCTGTCACTTATGTTTCACAAGAGCAAGCACAGCTCGTGGCTGCTCCTCTAAATACCAAGTTGATTGTGAATTCATGATTCTTGTCATTTCAGGAAATTGTCATCACCTACTCAAAATCTGCAAAACTTTAAATGAATTTTTAGTGGGCTCGGAGAGAATTAAACATAATTTTGTGTCAAGAGTAACTAAAAGCTCGCCATCAACCTGGTTTTACTCTTAGTGGAAGGAGTCAGAAGCATAAAACTAGCCATCAGCCTGCAGTGAGTCTGCTGAGAAAAGAGAAGAAAATATTCCTCCTTTTACCAGAGTAAAAGAGATTTCAGAATCAACCTGAGTAGAGAAGATCTTCAGCCACTGTGCAAAAACACAGCTAAAAAGCCAACAATTAGCCCAAAGTGCAAAGGCTGTTTGTACCTAGGGTTGCAAATTCACATTTTTAAACTCAAGGGGCTTTGCACCCACCTCACAACAGCCTAATCAGTGGTGTCAAGATGGCCACAGTGGCCAGGACTTAAACCCAGGATTTAAAAAAACAAAAATCAACTTCTCCAAGCACAGGGACTGCCTGATCTCTTTCAAGCTAGGATGAATAATACAGATATGTTTAAATTTGAAATACTCTTCTTGTGAGCTTTATCTTCCAGCAGCAAATTCCTATCCTCTTTCCCCAGCTGAGCCAAGATATTCCTGAATATTTTATAACTAAAAATCTTTTTCTCTTTGCCCTCCTATGTAGATTCTCACACCCTGCATCCCAGCATGACAAGTTCTTCTCTTTGAAATACTGAGCCACTTTCAGTGGGTCTTGTCAATCCTTTACACCTATTTTAATTGAATATTTCAAAGTGGAGGGAGATCAGAGCACTCTGCCTGGGTGGGCACTGGCTGATGGTGTCAGGCTCTCTCTGCTCATGCCCAGCTGAAGTGATCAGATCCCTTGCCTCTTTGGGCCAAGGGGATGATGGATGTCACAGCCTAATGGGTGAAAAGTGGTGACGAGGGAGCTTGAAAAAGAGTAGATAAAGCATGCTAAATTTAGAAGCTGTTTGTTTTCAAGAATGGGTTTGAACTTTAACTCACACAAAAATGATGCCTCGCAATTTCACTCTTCCGTGACATCTTTGTTCCTCAGCTAGGGCCACGAAATACAACATCACTCTATTATTAATAGCAAGGCTCGTTGTTTTTTTTCCCTCCACCTCTCCAAGTGTGGATGCCTGGATCATGTAGGCAGATGCAGCACCCAGGTCTGCTCTAGATGCAGTGTAGTAGCTGCAGCCAGCCCAAGTTCTTCCCACAGAAAATTAATGGGAAACACGGGAGGCTTGCTGTTATTCATACCTGAGTCAAACCAAATGATATATAAGCTTTCATTCTGGTATAATATTTAAATCTTAAATAGAATCTGAAACTACTAAATGAGTATTAAATTTCTCAAGCAGCTTATTCTTCTAGGTAAATTAGAAGGCAGCATAACATGGGATCTCCTGTACTTCAACTACATTTCTTTGCTTACATGAAAAGCAGCCTTTTCAGAGGGAAGGACTGCAGAAGAAATGGCTGACTGTACCCAAAAACTCTTGCCAGGACATTCTGAATATTGGGACCACCAGTTCCATTAACACCTGGCCACAGGTAGAGAACGAAGAGAGGCTGCCACAAGAAAATGTCCTGTAACTGTGCAAGCCAAAGGGGAAAAGGACAGAACTTTTCTTGAAAGCAAGACAGTTAAGGAAATACTGGTAAGACATTTTGATGTGAGAATTATTTTTGCTTCTTTTATTTTTTTCTTTATATCATCAGAGTTTGGTAATGATACTGCGAATTTGATTTTTTTTTTGTTGTCCCAGGCATAATCCCCTGCAATTCCTTGATAAACTCCTATCTCATGCTCATGTCTTCATCAATTTAGAGTCTTTGCTTCCCATTAGAATTAGTTGTTTATGGTTGACAAATATTATCTGTATTTTCCTTGCTAAAATGATCATGGGGATAAAACTTCTATTTTTATATTCACAAATAAAGCTGAACAATTATCTGGCTTTTGGCATAAACAGGAACATAACAAGATTTCTTTTCAAATATTTTTCCTCCCTTAAATTCTCTATTGTGGTATTTTGGATCCAATGCCTGAACATTCAGCATAATTAATTAAGCTTTTTATTCCCAAGAGTAATTTAGTGGGATTTGCCAGAAAATGTTTGGAAAATGGCTATGCATTTAATAATACGTGCACTGACTACTGTTCCAGTGCTCTGTAGGAGTGGATAGCCACAATAAGCATAAAAACTTAGTTATGACTGGGAACTGTATCTCTGTTAGGTAAACACAGCTTAAAATCAGGAGATAAATTTTGCATTATTCCAAATCATTAATACCATATCAGAGTGAGAACCCAGTTACAGGTGAAATTTGCCCAGATTGCCAAGGGTAGAGTGAGACATTTTGGTCATCAGAAGATTGGGGCAAAGGATGGAAAAGCAAAGACTAAATGTGTGGTGGAGGCAACTGAGGAAGCCTGAGCACTGAAAGAACAGGCTACTGAGACCAGAATTGCAAACCAAAAAATGTCCTGTGCTGAAATAGCCTCCAGCAGGTCTCCACTGTTCACAGTTATCTGGGTGCAACCTCTATATCACAAACTCTTACAGTCACTTTTACATTTGCTTTTTTCCTTACATGCTAATTCCATTGCCACAGTCACTGGGTATAGGGCTCACGAAACAGGCTTCAAACCCAAAGAGGAAATGTGAGGTGGCTTCACACTGTGGCCACTAAATCATTTCTCTTGGTACTCAGGGTACCTCGGTTAGAGCTTACTCAGGTGTCTGAGTCCTGCAACTCAAAAAGCTTTTACTCATCATCACTATGAGCTGGGTCTGACTCCAAAAACCTGTTTGCATTGGAGCTGTGGTGTTGTAGCCTTACTACCTACCTCCATGTCAATAGCAATGGAGAAATAATAAATCTGCTCATTCTGCTTGCAGTGGCTTCCAATCAATGAAGACATTTGGGTTACTGGTTTAGCAGCCCTTGAGCCTGTTTATGGTTTCATTTCCTGGGCCCCAGCAGAGAAGAAATCAGCACTGCTAATGCAGTACAACAGCATTGTCTGAAGTTGCTTTGAAGGGAAAACCAAGATGCACACAGCCCTGACCACAAGTTTTCTGTCTGTTACTTATGAGGCATGATAAACTAATAATTAAAAATCTGAAATCCTTCAAATACCATATGTATATTTTCAAACAGCTTCACTTTATATAATTCTTTAATCAAAAGTGCAGGAATGAAGCACAATGAAAGCTGACATATATTTCAGCAGTAGTAAAGGGGGGATCATACTGAGTTTTGATGCAAGCATATGCAGCCCTTGTAGACTGCAGCCTGACACTGATAATTGTTTTGCCCCATGAGCTTGGAACTGTTGGGATAGGCTCTACTAGCAAGATACCCTACAAAATATGGGCCTGACCCAGTGCTTAGTGGAGTTAATTGGATTTTTTTCTATGACACTGGCAGAGATGATTTTAAGCCCCTAGAGCAGAAATTGGCTCGCAATTGTCCATTTTCTCTCATTATTCACAGAGAAGAAATTCAACTGTGCCTTTTCAAAGATGATAGCTGAGTTAAATTCATGCTTTTATTTTGCTTAAGGAGGATGAATTTCTTTCAAATAAAATGTCCTTTTTTGTTTTTTTTTTTTTAGCAGAGTTCTGGCACATGTTTTCAGGGTCAAGATCTAATAATAGCCTCTTACAAAACCCCCACAGTTGTGACATTCACTCTTTGGTGCAGCAAACAATGAGACTGTAATGATGATGATAATTGTGTTTATTTTTGATTCTGGAGAAATGTCATCTATTCTCCATCCAGTCCCATTGTGAAAAGGCCTAAGCCACGACCTCCAGCAGGATTAGCTGACACAGTTCCACTTGGCCCAAATTTGTGACAATCTGCTGAAAATGGCAATCTTAATTTTTTTTCTATTCTTTTCTCACTGCTGAAGAGATATCCAATAAGAAACATTACCTTTAATTTACATTAAAATATTTCAGCTAAAGTTAAGCCAAACTAATGGGTGTTAATGATGCACTTAAGATACTCCCACAGCAGAAGATCTCCTGGTGTCTCTTACAGAGGTCCTTCACCTACTCAAGAGAGATTTGCCTTCAAAAGATAAACACACCTGTTTGCCAGCACTCTCCCCTCCTGTAGCTGCACTACTGCCCCATTTTAAGGGAGACCATCTGCATTTAGGGTCTAAAGAGGTGATTGTAGCTTCTTCTGTAATGTATTTCCCTGTTGCCACTAAGCTGAAATCATACTGCACGCTGGGGATGAAAGTAAAAGCAAGGACAAGAGTAAGAGGGAGAAAGGAAAATGGGGGAGAGAAAGGAGGGACTTGCAGAGATCTTAGGTATGGCATAGATTTCTTCCAAGTAATTCTGAATTTGTAAAAAAAGCCAAATTATTTGAATATCTTTTGATTGATAGTTCAATATATTTTGAATAGATAGTTGAACATATTTTTTGAATGCTGAGGTAATAAGAAAAATAAAGGATTAGCAACTGCCTTGGAAATGTATCATTAGAAGTAAATATTTGAATAGTTTGAAGTATTGCTTTGTAGTTCAGCAGTGAAGCAAAGCCCTTCTTTATAGCAGTCCTATTCTATGTATGTTTACTTAAGAGAATTGAAGTGATTCTCTTCCTTACCTAATTTCTTGTTTTCCCCTCCTTCTTTCATTAACAGACTTTGATTTAATAGTTTTCACTGGAGACATAGTTCATCATTGTACCAAAGATGGTAGCATCCAGCAATTTATCTGTCAGCCTCTTCTCAATGCACCAGCAATTTTTCATAGAAGAGAGGAACTTACTGGAGCAGTGGTCTATTCTTATGGCATATAGCCCTATTAGCGTAGTAAATTTATCATTATGCATGACATAAAAGATGCATTACCATCCATTAAGTTCAGGTAGAAGCAAACCATTGGATGCCTACCACTGGATCTCTCCCACACCACAATATCCTTTCCAGTAATGCCTGTGTGGTCTTTGAGGAGAGTTTCCCTTCTAAATGGTACCCTACAATTAAACGTGCAGGGCTTTCAAATGCAAGCCAGCTGTAAGATATTGGCATCAACATTTACTGCTGTGTAATGAGGTGCACCCAGTTAAAAGTGCATAAATTATTACTTGTTTTATATGGACAGGAAGCCTGATTTTGCATTTATCTTCTGCTACACCTTCCACACCCCTCAGATATAAATTGAAAAAAGGCTCATTATCTTTTTTTCCCCTTTGTGTTTTAATGCAGCAGTCCCACATAGGGAGGGGAAATCTGCACAGTCCTGTGCTTCTATAGCAGAGGAACAGGACCCCCAGGCAAAAAGCCACATGCCCCAGAAGCACAACCAAAATTTTTCTTATAGTCTCAAACCCCCTCTATTTGCAATTAAATTATCTAAATGGTAAAATTACTTTGTGCTGTCACATATGATGCTGCTGCCCTAAGAGAAGCGTGATTTAATCTAAGTTTACACCTGTAGCTGACTTGTTACAGGAAGATAATTTGTCTATTGAGTTTTGCCTGTTTTCATTCTAATAATGGTCTTTGGCAAACCTAGATGTCTTTTTCTCTTTTTTTCATTCTATCTCCAAGAAGTAAAACCCAAGACAGGATTGGAAAGGTCATTCTCCCTTTTCGTTTCTCTTCTCCTCCACAGTGAGAAATGTTCCAAGATAAACACACCCCTCTACCCATTGTACTCGGCCTGAATTCACCCATTGAGGTCTGTTGGGGTTTCACACTAAAACTTCAAAAAGAACAGGAAACACGTAGAAGTGAAGAACATTTTCATTTAAAGGGTGATAAAATTCATCACAAATTCTTAAGACTGATCTATAAAGGTTGAGAGCTTTCAAGCAGTTTGTACTGCTGGGTCATTTTACAGATATTGCCACTACTGTAAAAAGGGAAAAAAAAAAAACCAAAACAAAACCAAAAATAGCAAGGGAGAGGAAAAAACCCAAAGAAGGGGTAGAAGAGGACTAATTTTACAGGGTGATGGAATTGAGGACACCAAGAACAAGCACTGAAATCTTACAGTATTTGATCAAACTTGTGCATGCCTCCTTCCCTCCTCAGGGGAAAAAAAAGGCAATTATACTCCACACTGATAATGATGGTAGAGTCCCAGGAAGTGGCACATGCAGCAATGGATAGTTTTAATTATTTGTTGCATTCAAAGGCAAAAATTATACTTAGATACATTGCTTCAGTGTTGACTACTGGAGAAAAGGCTTTTACTGAACAAGGTAAGAAAGCAAGGAGGGAGAAAGGAGAAAGTAAATGATATTATAAAAAACATCCACATTGAGAAAAGATGGTGTTTGGTGGACTTTTACACTTGAACAATAATTGAAAAGAAAACCTTCCAACAATATTAACAATTAAGACTCAATTGTCAATCCCTCAGTCAGTGCAGAAGAGATGCACAGATCAGACACACTAAGTGTGGACCCACATCACACACCTGCAGTGCTGCAGCCAAAGTTTTTTTAGCAGTGGTATTGTCTCTCTCAGCCTGAGCAGAGCACACGCAGAGGGATGCCTTGGAGGAATACTGGAAGCTGCCCCAGGTGTGTTCAGAATCGGTGAAGGAGGTCCCATGGAGTGATCACTTAGCAGAGAAACACATAACAGCCCTCTCACAGTGTTTGCCCTGTTGGCAACCATTACAAACCAATTATTTCCTTTGGTCTCTTAAAAGAGGTGGGAATATAGGCTTCCTAAGGACTGCCATCACCCCGGAATGGCATCACATCAGTGCTTCAAAGGGAGCTGTGCTGAGCACGGAGACACTGTCTGACCTAGCCTCCTACCACTGAGCAAGCCCACGAGCTATGGCTGCAGGAATGAAAAGTGCTCCCCAGGTGCCTTGTCTTATAAACCGGTAAAGGCAGGAGAAAATTCTCTGAAATCTCAAAGACCTCAATTCAAATGTGCTTGCAGAAGCATCTTTTTATCTATCAAATGCTTGTGGACTCCAATTAAGCAAAGTACAGAAAGGGCTGGAACGGCCCTGAATAACCTTTGCACAAGATGATGCTTGTACACCAAGAGCACAAAAAGCCATACAAGTTATTTAAACCTATATTTTTTTGTCCATTTGCAGTAACAGCTACCACTGCATGCTGTGTATCAGTGGGCTGACTTGTCAGTGGCTGAAGCCTGCTATTAGCCAATGAGTAAACATGGCTTCACGCCCTCAGACCTTGGGAAGGATTAGCTTTTGCTGTGAAATACAGATATATTGGCAACGTTTTGGGATGCATTTTGAAGCATTACTGGAACACTCTGGTACACTTCATAAGTATAAATTCTTTACATTTTCCCACAGTGGCAGGCCCTGCAGGGAATATTTAGCACTAAGTGTAATTATTTTGTTTTATGCAGGAAATATTTAGCATTAAGTGTAATTATTTAGTTTTGTGGAGTCTGTCTCAGGCTCTAGATGTCTGTATGTTGTTTCTGTTTTAAGATAAATACATACAGATTCCAATAGATATTGATGTACCCCAAGTACCAAAGTACTGTCACTCCAGACAACATTTCCAAACCATCCTTCTCCCAAATAGTATCTCTGCTGGGGAGACCAAGTTTTAAGCCTGCTGTACCCAATTTCACCTGAACAACAGAGGGAATAACTAGAGAGCATTTCAGAATAAGGAAAACTGAACACTAGGATGCCAATTTGCATTTCTTGCCCATCTCACTGCTGTGGGATCAGTTTCTTGGGCTACTGTGGCAAGTCACTTCAGCACAGGTCCTACCATCCTTCTCCCCAGCTTAGTACATTCATGCTTCGAGGTGTGATCAGAAACACTTGGATTTTCAGCTCCACACTTTTGACTTAACGACCTGTGAATTATCTACCTGTAATTTCTAGCACAGGCTGTTCTAAATACATGAAAATACATTTGAGTAAAATTGCTCTTCCTTCCCATTCTCCATTTCATTTTTCAGCTGCATGTTGAAAACAGCATTGTCCTTCAGCAGGACATTTGGGTACATTTGTGAGAGGCATTTGGGTACAGCAGCAGGAAGGTTGGCAAGAAGCGCCCAGAAATCCTAGCAGAGGACACAATGCAACGATCTCTTAAGCAAGAGGGCTGTGTACATTTTTGTAATTACTGCATTTTACCTCTACTCCTGTGAAGTGTCTTCGAAGGCAGTCCCTGGTACTTGTTACCAGACTGTGTCTAACCTAAAGCACTCTGGATTGAAGCCTCATTTAAAAAAAACAAACAAAACACTTGGAATTCAACATCATGTATTACTCCAAATAAGAAACCAACATGAGTGCTCTGCACCTCGCAGGGAAGGAGAGCCAGAGGGACACTTATCCATTTGTTTGGAGCAATAAATATCAGTCAGAGTTAAGGGTTTATGATTGGGTCCATCCCAGTCAGCTTCCTCAGGTAGTTTTTTAATTTGCTTGACCAAGAAGCACCAGCTATTGTAACAAGGATTGCCCCTGTCAGCATTGCTCAAGGCAGTTAAACATAAGTTGTTATCACTGGGGAAGAAAAGCTGGCCCTTTATTTTTATGGATGGGAGAATCAGCTTGTTACCATAGCAATGTTGCATTTTCACATGTGGAGGCTGCAGTTGAAAGGGGCAAGCAACCTCTAAACTTTAGCAGTGATGACTGAGCAACAAAATAGAGGGCAAAATATTTGTTTTTCTGTTGAAACAACGTTTGCAATTTGGGGGAAAAGATGCTTAAGGTATCTTGTGTGTGGTTACACCATTGTTTTGCCTCACTCTTGCCAGCATACACCTCATCTTGGAGTTGATTAGATAGAAATTTTAGTGCTGCTCTATCACCTGTCTTCATTATCCACAGTGTTAAGTGGACATGGGTGAGAAAACAAACATGTAAAACTTATTACTGTGAACTCATTAGCAGGGGTTTTTACGTTTATTTAAATATAGATATTTAAAAGCTTCCCTCTGGGAGAAAGGAAAACGTTCCCCAGAGTGGGCTCGCATTTTTAAGATCTAAAAAGCAGCATGCACTCGTGCATGCGTGCAGATATTGAACATGTACATGAGAAATCCTCATCAGCTCCACAGGCACTTAAGCACCAGGCGAGGCACTGTCCCTTAGGAAGGCTCATTTGCCCAATTACAAGAGGGAATTTTGCCCAATAAAATGAGGAGGGCATCAGCAAGAATGCTAAGGTAGAATCCTTTTGGCAAGAAAGGATTCTAGATAGTTACTGTAACTCAGTACAGGGATTTGTACCAAAATCACCAGCACTCTGCTTTCACTGTCTGCTAAACACAAGCAGGAATCAGACAAAAATAGGAGGGTGGGCACCCAGGAGCATTAACTCGCAGCTTGTTGCTTGACAAACAGAGTAATAGCTAACATTGTCTCCTGGAGCAATGCATTTGAGACTGCTGTTCATAATGAGCAGGCTCAGTTTGTCCAAAGTGGGAAAACCCAGAGTATTTTGGTGTGGAGTTTGGTGATTCAGAATGCAAGCTGGACAACAGCCACTGATGGAAGCAATAGAGGAAGGGAAGAGAGAAGTAAGGATGATACAAGAAGTTCTTTCACTGTGGTCTAAGAAAGAGCTTATACCACAAAGGCTCAGATGTCTTTTAAAGCTTTCTATTTTGAAAAAGTATTTAAAATATTATTAATACTTCAACCACTTTCATGGTTTTTATTAAATTTCTAGCTAATGAAATCTTATGGCACTGACTTTCATAGCATAGCACACATTTTACGAAAGACTCATTGCCATCCAACCTTTACTTTCCCCTTTCCAGTTTAACTGAATTTAACAAAGACTCCTGTGTTCTCTCAGTCACTTAAGGAGTGGGGGGGAAAATTCCTCAGGCAGCTTTCTTTGCTTCCTCTCTTTACACTCTACCCAAAAGAAATCAAAACTTCCAGATACAAAAAATTAAGATTTTTTTTCTCTTTTTAAAGGAAGCTGGTCCAAGGCAAACAGGATTGCTTGAAATGTTGGTCATGAAAATCTCTTGCATAGTGAATTATCCATCTGCGAGCTTGGAACAGAAACAATGCATGCTTCACACTTGGACTCCTGTTAGTATTTAATGCTCTTTCCAATATATCATTCATAAAATCCATGGATACAGACAATTCCAGTTATTCTGTTTCTTTTAGCACATCTGTCTTGGGAAGTCTGTCCCACATCTTTACCAAGAGGTGTGCAGAAGGGCAGGGATGGACCTACAGCGAGCTGAGGCCCCATGCTCTTATCTGCAGCTATCACACTGCAGCAGTCAATTATGCAATTGCTGACAGAGCATTTGATGATTTTCCATTTCTCTTCATCTCCAAAACACGTATCCTAAGAAAACAGACAGCACTGTGGGCTCAGCATTCCTTCTCATGCCTTTGCAAGAAGTGGGAGCCATGCCACTGATTTCAGTGAAAGAACAGAGATGGGTCCAAAGGCAGACCTGGATGAGACTGGTCTCCCACATTTCTGTGGGCCCTAATTTCTAGCCGTTCTCTCATCATTACTTTCCCCTTTCTCCATCCTCTCTTGCTGTCATTGTTCCTCCTAGAGACAGAGTAACTGAGTTTTTGCCAAAAAAAATCTAATAAAAGCAAGGCTGCTTTAGCTGTGATTTTGAAAAAGAGACTGTTCCCTTTTTGAGGGAAAATGTCCAGCTAATGGCTATTCCACTTCCCCTCCACATAAACAGAAGCCAATACCTTTCTATCATGCTTCCATTAAAAAAATTATCTGAGTGGGAAAATTTAGGAGGGTGTTTGAATAGCTTCAGGAAAGGACAAACCAGGTCTCAAGTAATTTGCATCTCAGCACACCCATGACATGAGATCATGCATCTCAGCACACCCATGACATGAGAAATAACCTTAAAGGTGCACAGGGTACCTAAGTAGTACTGGGCAAGTTTTTCTTTCTGATGCCTTGGGTAAATTTTAGTATGAAGCACTATTATGTTTCTGTGCCTACATCCACTGAACTTATTTGGTCTTGGGACCATCAGTGATTTACTGAAGAGAAGCTGAAGACCCTGAGTCACATCTGAAAAGCCACAGGACTCCTATAAGGGAGCAGCTGTACTGTCACTGTCAGGTATCCCCTTGCCTCTCCATCACTTCCACTGAGTCAGGTAACAGCTTATTTAAGAACATCACACTGTGCACCAATTAATCTGAAACAAAGGAAGATGGCATTGAAATCAAGTTGGCAGAAAATTTAATTTCTCCACTTTCCTTGGTGCCTAAAATAAATGGGCTGTATGACAGACATGGAAGGATAAATGGGAGATGAGAAGAATGTATCGGTAGCATTCTTTGATCCACTTTTGAAAAGACAGTTTTGCCACACGTCTGCTGGAGGAAGACAGAGATAAAGGACATTCTTACAAATAAAGTCCTGGAGGCTATTCCATTGCCCTCCCACACAGTACACCTGCTTTTCATCACATATCCCATCAGATAGTTCTTAGACTATTTTGCATTTCCATATGTCTTCAGAATACTTTTCTACTACTTAAAAAACAAACAACAGCCATAACAAAGCCATCAAGAATTTTGCTATTTGTCATGCCATATTCTTCACACACACATGCACAAAGACTCAAACCCTTTCTCCTCCCCTTAAAGCACAACAGATTAATTTAGTTTGCCTCCATATCTGCAGAACAGCATTGCCATGATGAAAATTTAAATGTCAGGAAGAATTCAGTACTGTATTAGAAAATGAGACATCTGCTATGGTAGGCTCTGGCAAGGAGTGATGTTCTCTAATTGAAATGCCCAACCTCTAGTGGGTTTCCACTCAATAAACATCCCCATTGTTGGTGAAATTGTTACAGACAGAAGCTTCCAATTTAGAGAAGCCAGCAATAAGCCTTTCTTCTCTACACACAGAAAAAAAAATCTGTCCTCATATATATAAGTTCATAGAATGAGGACAATGAGGGAGAAAATCAGACAACTGTATTTATTCAGAGAGAATGGATGAACCTCATTCCTCTCCTGAAAACTATTTCTGTTTCCAGTGTGGATGTTGGCTTAGTGGTTAGATCAGAAGTGTGCTGTAGCATCTGGTTTGCAGTTATGCACAGCTACTTGAGCTTTATAATTCTGTTTGCCTCACCAAGACTATAGTACCTTTTGATTGCAGATCTAATCCTTGTCAATAATATTCTTTAGTGACCTAAAATCTGAAACACAGTTTTCCCTCTAAAATACAGGTCTACAACTTTTACATTTGATATGCTATCAGTGGGAAAGTGTACTGCTGGTTTCACTGAAGTACCTAAGCAAACTTGCGGGTTTTTTTTCTATATAACACTTGGTTATTTCTAATTTTAAAAAGTGTTACCTGTCCTATTCTTCCTTTTACAATAAACACAGTGTCATGCCAAATAAAGTCTTATTTAAGAATGACATGGAGTCATGGAAAACTAAAATTAGAGAAAAGTTGACTCTCTCATCCAGCAGCAAACACACATGACCTGCAGCACATTGCAAGTGAAGCAAGCTGCATTGTACCAAAAAGAAAAAAAAAAATTAGGCAATGTGGGAATGGCACAAAGAATCCACTGAAGTAGCAGACAAAACTACAGAAGTGCGCTATGTACACAAAGGTTTGCACTTGCACAATTCACAGGTGAAACAAAAAGCGTGTTGGGATGCAGCAGTTCAGAGATGTGACTGGTGAGCGCCCAGGGCTAATCCTAAAAGGAAGGCTGCAGATGGAGGATGAGCAAAGCACTTGCTCTTTGACTGGGATCACGTAACTATTTCCAATGAAATAGAATAAACGTTACCTGACATCAAAAGCTTAGTTCTGATCAAAACTCACCCGTGAAAGGAGGCAACAGCAGTGGAACGAGTTATTCTCCATATGCACTTTAAAAAGGGAGACGAACCAAAAGGGGAAAGTCACTTTACATAAAAATGCAGTTTTACCACTCTACTTAAAAAGACCAGCAGCAGAATTGGATCATACTTTGTCATCACTGACACTTCAAATATCCTTTTATTTCTTTGTAATCTCTTTCCCAATCATGTTCTGCTCATGCAGACTGACAAGAAGGGAAACTTGCTCCTGCATTCTGAGTACTTAAAGACCCGCTTCCCTTAAAAGAGAGGAAGTGCTTTTTGAGTACAAACTGAGAGATACAGATCTCAGATTAGAGAACCTATTTGTTACTCTGATATAAACTTGTTTCTCAGCAGTTTTATGCTCCTAATATCACCTTATATTCAGTTTAATGATATTTTTATTCACTCAGTTGTTTTGTTTTACTACTTAATTTGCACTTAATCACACATCATTTTATGATTAGCAATATTACTACAAGAAGAATGCTTCACGTTTCTGTGGCTCTGCTAACTCTGGAATGTTTTTAAAAACCCCATGAACACCAACCCCATGTGACCCAGATTTTTGCTGATGAAGCAACTAATGTACAAAAGGGTAGAAAAGGAAAAAAAGAAAATTTGAGTTTCTTGCTATGAGTGGTCCAATTACCACAGGATTTTTCTGACTTCATTGTCTTATTTTGCATTGTCTTGTCTTGCAGCGTTTATGAATACATTTAATTTGCAATCATGTTCTGGTTGAGGGTAAGGACTTAGGGCTTACAATAGAAGAAAGAAAGCTCAGAAATACCTTTAACTGAAGATGTTTCACATGGAACTTCACAAGAAGTTCATACCATTTTTTTAGGTACTACATTTTAATGGCCAGATATGTCCTTCTGATTTAACTTAAGTGAAGATACACGAGGTGACAGTAATGCTTCCAACACACTGCCTGTACAAAAGACCTTGTTAAGCAATTGCCCATCACCGAGGAAGCTTTGACAAGGTGAGTGCCCCTCCACAACCTTAAACAGCACAGTTTTAAAAATCCCTTCTATTTTGCAAGATCCTTTTATAACCCATGGCAGGTACTCAAATTCAGAAAGAAAGAGAAGTGGCACATTGATATAAATTTTCAAGTACTTGAAACTGTATTTTAGAGCATGAGCAAGGATGTTGAACTGAGGGGGCACAAAGAACTTTAGCATTTCCAAACAAATTAGACCTTAACTTTGTCATCTTTAAGTTCTTCAAACACCACCTTTTAAATTACAGTCAGTATGAGACCACAGTGGACTCATAGCTGTCATATCCCATGATCTGCAGGCAGTAATGAGAAATCTAAGTTACTGATGCATTCACAAATCCAAAGAGCAAAGTTCAGGATTCAGACCAACTATTGCCTGGCCTTCAGAAATTCTTCATTTAAGGATAAGCTTGGTCTTCTGGTTATTTTGCTGCTAATATCTTGGTTTTCTCTAGCTACCATTAGGAAATGGGGCAGAACTTCTTTTAAATTCATGGTATCCACAAAGGGCCATAACGTGAGACTGACGAGACTACCTACTTTTGCTTCTGTGGTTTGCCTTTAAGTAAAACAAGTAAAATAACTTCATATAAATGTATAGCGAGGTACATAGCAATTATTTTAAGATATGGGAGATATGGGTACACATAGAGAACAGGTAGAAAGAGGTGGTTAAAATAAGAGGTGTGCTTGGAGGTGAGAACTGCAGAATCTAGACAACATGAATATAAACTGTAAGCATGGGGATAATAGAAAAAAAATATCAAGACCTATAGAGACTTCTTGGTAAATGTCAGTGCAGAATTTGACCTTTTGGTATCTATCATACATTCACCTGTCTTTGTTTGGGGCTGGTATCTCCAATGTCATTTTGCATTGCCTTGCAAATCCTCTGATGCTTGTTCAGAAGTGTTGTAGGGGGAGGATCCAAGAAATAAGACAGACAACTTCAGCAACTATAGGGACAGAAGTCACATCTTCAAGTGTCTCAAAACTGAAAAATTGCTGTCCTTCTTCATCCAAGGTGTTGTGTGAGTACTAGCCACAGTTATATTTCATGGTTTTGATCATGGGGATGCACATTGCTTGGATTCAGGTAGAAAGGAATGCACTTAGCCATGGCACCTGTAAACTTCCATTTTCTTCATCTGACTTCATTGCCTGAACTGATATTTTTTGGCAAAAATAGGCTGCTGTCAGCGACTCAAAAAAATGCCCCTTTGTTAGATTTTTTTTTTTTTAAACTAGCAGTACACTAATAGTGGTCCTGGGGCAAACGTGGGCACCGAACCCCACCCCTGGCCTCTATCCTCTGTCACCCTGCTCATTAAAACCACAACCTACAGACACCAGTGAGGGCCCAGCATGGAAAAGGATGCTTCATTAGCCTTGGCTTTTCACCTGGTTACTGGAGGAAGAGGATGTGGGAAGAAGATTAGAGGTGAAGAGAAGTTATTCTATTAACAAAAATAGGACCCAGAGGACCTGGACGTGCCCCGATGTTGTGACAGAGAACTGAAACACTGGAATCACCAAAATCCAGCTGGATTTTATACGATCCCCTTGACAGAGCAGATGCTGCTCAGACAAGCACTCAGATGGCACCATGTTCTCACCCAAAATTACCAAGCTCATCCCATCAAATGGAGGTTGAGGCCCACATCCAAGGCATGTATCTGGGACTATGTGACAATTCAAGTGTGTAGTCCAGAGAGCTCAGATTCTCTGCAAGGCACCAGAGCTGCAGCCCAGCTGTGCTTCTGGACTGAAAGGATTTTTTCATCCCATTTTTTGCTTTGGCACCGAGTTTTATATGGGCATACTGAATTGTATAACAAAGCACCACTGAATGGTAGATGTTTCATGAAGTAATTTTTTTTTTTAATAGAGTTATTAAAAACTCCTCACCCCCTTTTTAAATTAAGAGAAAAGAGCATGACCTTCTGACATGGATGACTAGAATAGCATACACAAAGGCACTGTTGATTACTCCATCTGCAAGCAGGTCCTATACAAACAGCAGGGTAACATTTCCAGAGAAGCCCAAATCCATTTTCCACAGGGGTATAAAAACACATTATTTTTGTTTTCTGTTCAAGGGAGGGGAGAAAGCGCTGAAGGAGACAGAAGCTGCTACAGATATGATCAGCTGAAGCTAATCTTGTCTCCAACCAGCGAGTTGCCTGATCAGTGCTCTAAGTGCTTGGTTATTGATGCTGAAAGAGGCACCACTCCTGGAAACCAAGCAGGTGCTGCAGCACTTCACTGAGCCAGGGCCTCGGGGTACACCTTCCTGTAACCCTCTGGAGGGTGTGGGTTTAATTTTTGGGGGTTCAGTTTGCTTTGGTATGTTTGCTTTTGCTTTATTTTTTTGCTTTGGTTTTGTGTTTTTTTAAATTTCCCTCTCTCCAAAACAAGATATTCCTCCTCTAAGGTCTGTAGGTGGAAAGTGGAAGCCTTCTCTTTTCAAAACATCTGTAGTTCAGATGACTTTGCAATTTGAATTTTCCATTTAGTTAATATCAAACAGTGAAGAGATGCCAAGAAAAGCAACCAGTTATAAATTATAGCACCCCAATAGCAAAACCACAATATTGAAAATGCATTAATAAATTTATTTCCTTTCACTTTAACAAATCCCAGGCTTTTCATTTTGAAAATAACCTTCTAAGAAAATGAATGCAAACCTCCCATAAAATTCCAAAGATCAGCATACACAAGAACTATGGAAAGAAAGAAGCACTGAACAGACAACATGGCTTGTCTTGTCCTGTCTGCCCAACATCTGCAGCCCTTACTCTTTTTTGGTTTCCACTAACTTTGCTCAGTTTAGTTTCTTTGCTTAATTTTCCCTTTCTCTGAAGCCTGAATGTGTTTTACCTTTCTCAACAGATGATTTCCACAGGCTGTGGCTTAAACCCCGTGGCTGCCTGGCAGTTTCATCCCCTTGCCCCTCTGGACTACAACTATTGATTTATCTGCTACTGAAAGCTTGTAAAGAACAAACCTGCTTTATTCAAACACCCTGGAAAAAGCAAAATATCTAAATACCCTTATATTGAGGAATCCGAAGAAAGAGTGGACGGGGATGATCAAACATGCCAACTACTTTTTTGGCAGTTAATAAATTTGCTCAGCTCCAGCTGCTGCAAGAGAACCATATTTTGACTGAGAGCTTCTCCCTCCTGCAGCAATCCGTCTGCAATCGATAGATTACCTGACAGCAGGCACCCCTGGGATGCCCTGCTCAATGCACATGTGCAGGGAGGGTTTTCTCTCTGAGCTAACTGGGGATAAATTCCTGCTGTCCACATCCACCTCTGCACCCTCTAACAGCTGCCCTTTATTCAGAGCTCCTAGACCTGGCTCTTTGAGAGCTCTATTTATGGCACACTGACACCAATCCTCCACCCCTCAGAAAGATCTCACATGTGCTTGGTTTGTATCACCGGGAGATAAGCAACTAATTCAGAAAAAACAAAGTGTCTTCAAATATATTTAGGTTATTTTTCAACCTGTAAAAACAAGTGGGATGTATGCAGTCTTCAAAATTATTCCTATTTAGAAATTTCCCCCCCTACCTAGAGGGATGGAACAGTTCACTCTGTACATTCTGCATCCTCATACCAACATTTGGATTAAAAGATACTAGTGGTCACCTTTCACTTGATAGAATTTTACATTATTTTATGGAAAACAAGTGATATGGTAAAGAAAACTTGAATTTACAAATATTGTGGGCCAGATCCTTCTCTTGTACAATTGTCTTGTACATTTATCTTCCTCTAAGACATTGGTAAGGGACTTCCTATCTTGTTTGCTACCTTTCCATAACAGCTTTGCACAGACTTGTCTGCAGGACTAAGGATATTTGATTAAATTTCTCCATTAAGTAAATTCTGCTTGAAAAAAATACTAACTATGTGAGTTTTCTCCCTGGTTCAGACCACATCTCCTCTGTCCCTACATGCATGGATCATGTTTGGTTACTGATTTCCAGAACCAGTGTGGTGCTGCATCCTCCCAAATGACATACCTTAGATGTGGTTCTATGACAACAGTTATCTTCTGAGGATATAAATAGCAGCACAGAAGCCTTAATAAGTAATTTTGGGAATTCAAGCCTATACTCTACCCAAAATATGAATGGTTCAGGCAAACTCATGAAAGAGATGATTGCTCCCCACGTGCAAAGACAACTCCAATTTCTTAAAAATCAGTTTGGCCATTGTCACTCTCCCGGACCGTCCAAGCCTAAGTGTGCTCAGTTTGCACCGACGGCCGCCACCAATCTTTATTCACAATCTTTATTCTACACCAGTTTTGGAGCTCCAAGAGGAATGACAAGACTCAGGCTGCCAGAGATCTCATGATTAATCAAACAAAAAGAGCAAATTGGTTCCTGATGCCAAGCCCAAGGCCACCCTCCCTCCCCCAGACTCAGAGATACTCTCTGTCAGAAGGGGCATTTCAGAGTGTTTCGCACAGATCAGAGCACTTGCTTCCCTGACTCCCTCTGATTTCTCCCCTCTGACCCTCCCGTCCCTGTGCTGCAAGGCAGAGAAAAGCATCTGCCTCTAGGATAGCTCAGCCTTCCCTGTGCTGCAAGGCAGAGAAAAGCATCTGCCTCTAGGATAGCTCAGGACCTAACAGTAGCCCCATTCTTGCCTTTCTGGCAAGGAAGGAGAGTTAGGTGCTTCAACAACATGTCATGCATGGGGAGTGGGAGGGGGAAGGGATGAAAGAAGGCAGCAATTTCTG
Organism: Vidua macroura; assembly: GCF_024509145.1. Classification (NCBI taxonomy): domain Eukaryota; kingdom Metazoa; phylum Chordata; class Aves; order Passeriformes; family Viduidae; genus Vidua; species Vidua macroura. Next base: position 10,999,581 of record NC_071577.1, read on the forward strand.
ACAATATGTGCCATTTGGGTGCCCGTCTAACACTAATTTCAAGATAGAATAATAAAAATTTACCACTAACACAATTTATTATCTGTTTGCATTTCAGGATCTTAAAAATAGAGCGGACACATCATAATACATGATGTCCCCAGTGATTTCTATTCCCTAATTGCACAGATAACTTGCTTGATTAGTGCTGTGCTTTGTACAACAGGACTAGCTGGAACACGACAAGTCTATTTACTTCAGAAGTGCTCTGGATATGATTAGCAGGAGTGCATAAATGTACATTAGTGTATATTAATGCAGCAACTAATCTACACTGTGGACAGAAACAATACATACTGTATTTTTCCATCCAGTATGTTTCTATTTGAAAATTCCTTACACAACAAGTGCCTCTGAGGTACTTACTTTAATTTTCCTAGTGCAATTTGTAATTACCTTAGATTGATATGTCTGGTTTTCTAAATAAATTGCTTTACTGGCAAAAATATGCCCTCTTTGTAAGCAGATTATATCTAGTGCCACACAGCACAGTTAACTTCTTTCTCATTGGGAGAGGAGGATTTGAACTCCTTGGTGTGAGGGTTTTTTTCATTTTGTTTTTAAATACATCAAGGACATTTTCTGTCCAGAAACAAAGCTGCCCTGTAAATGATGGGGATGGTTCTGACATCCATCTTCTAACTAAGAATATTTGCATTTCTGGGACATCCACTGTGCTCTCTGCAGCAGTGAGAAGTAGCTTTTGTACACAAAAACTGGCAGCAGAAGAAAGAGTTGGTTTATAACTCTGTTGTCAAATCATACATTTGTTGTGACCTTTCCTGTGATGTACATGCAGATTACTCACCATGACAAATATTTACCAATATAGGAAATACAATAAATAATATTTCTGATACAATGGGAAAGTTATTAAATACCAGAAAATGGAGAGGAAGTTCAGCCATTTTGTCTGTGATGGATTCAGGCCCCTGCACAGCTGAACTACAATCTACAGGATACCCAGGACCACTTGGCAGAAGAAGGACACCCCGCAGCAGGACAGATGAATTCATGCTCCTGAGCCACAGACAGCATGATTCTTTCAAGAGAGATAAAAACTAAACCTCTCTCCAGAACCTTATTTTCAGAATTTGCAGAGATAGACTGATTTCAGTAGCATGTTTCACTTTACACTTGAAATTGCACCACTCCCCTCAAGCCTTTGGAGGTCATGCCCTCTTCCCCAAGTTCCTTTCACCATTATCCATTGTCAATAGAAGAGACAATGATTATTTTCAACTTACCTTTTTCATGTAAGTCTTTGTAAGTGTTTCCATGTTTCTCCTACTGTCCAGAGAGCTCTTGGCTATGCTATTGTGACATTCAGTTTAACAGTTAGCATTGGGATCACCTCCAGTAGAATATTCTATATAAATATACAGGACTTGAACAATCTTCTGTTCAAAAAGCAAAAAAAAAAAAAAAAGATGATTTTAACTCCCAAATACAAATCTCAAAAAAAGGACAAGATGTACTTCGTAGTTGTTGACTGTGCAAACCAGACAGGCAAGTTTTCTCTTCCTTCCTACCTCAGAATGTGCTTACCCTCCTTACACTGACATCACAGAATATCCTGGGTTGGAAGGGACTCAACTGGGATCAAAGCCCAGCTCCTTGTTCTGCACAGAACAGCTCCAAAATTCCACCACTTGCCCAAGAATGTTGTTCAAATGCTCTGTGATGTCTGGCAAGGTTGGGACCCTGAGCACTTCCCTGGGGAGCCTACAGTGCCTAACCACCCTCTGGGTGAAGAACCTCTTCCCAATATCCAGCCTAAACCTTCCTGACACAACTCCAGGCCATTCCCTCGAGTCCTGTCACTGGTCACTACAGTGCCTGCCCCTCGGCTTTCCCTTGTGACAAAACTGGGATGAGGTGGGGACAGTTATAACAAGCACCCACTTAGCAAAACCACTGCATTCCTCCTAACCTGGCTTCAGTGAGACACGTTGTGCTGTCAATTCTCAGAAACATTCTCCTTGCCTCTTGCTAGCCAAGTTTCACTGCTGGTAGCCAAACGGACGATGCCCAGATTTCATGAGATGTGGAGCCTGGCAGATTCCTGTTCTGCTGGGTACCTGACCATGTCAGTCTGCAGCCTTGCCAACACTCAGCTGAGCAATTTCACATAGGTAAAGGCCAACAGAGATCACCAGAAGGAGACTGATCACAAAGACTGTGGGTCACATGCACCGTGTACCGCAGTGCCAAGGCAACAGGGACAGGGATGGTCACGACAGCTGAGAGGAAGGAGGACCCTGTGGAATGGGATTGTCTTTAAAACACTGCAGCTGGCCATGCTGATGCTCTGGAGGCTGTGCCATGCCACAGGCAAGCCTACAGCTCAGCACAAGAGCAGGTTGGGAAAAGAAGCACTCGGCACTTTGTTTAACTGTAAGCAGACGAAAATGTCTCACCCTCTGCCTTCGGAACCGGGGAGCTGGATTAGACACTAGAAAATTGCGTAGATTTTCTGATGGGATGCTACTCTACAGTCTCTATCATTTCATTTTCAATTTCTTTCCAAGAGTTACGGGTCAATGGCTAGAGTCATATATAACCACTTCCTCATGCTTATGGTAATTACTAACTCCCACTTTATCACAGTGCCTTTTATCTGAAGTATCCCAAAGCATTTTACAAATTCAGCAACACATCAATGTTGGACCTGATCCAAAGTGCATTAGGGTTAATGAAGTTAATATACAATGTATTATATGCATGTAAACATTTCATAAATTGCTTGCAATAGCATAATTACAGTTGAGGCCATCCAAACAGCCTTAACTCTGCCCTGTAGTGATGGAAACAATAAAAAAGAACATCTGGACGAGTCTCCCAAAGACAAGCTGCATTTTTTTGCAGCTAATTCAAACTAAGACCATATTTAAATACTTAAATAATAATTAATGTGTACTATTGGCAAAGGACTGAGTTTAGGTTATGTGTGCCACTTAGCTGAACATTCTCATTCTTGAGATTTTTTACAGTTTAACTATAAGGCTGAATTTCCTAGATTGAATGCAATTTATCAGATAAAATTTGAAAGAAATTGTTAGGGTAGAAGAGATGACAAACACTAGTTCAATTTTAACACCGTATTTATCTAACTAGTGATCAAAATTAGCTTAAGCACATCAGTGTGCCATCTTGACACCTTCCAGAACAATTTTTAATGCATGCTGCCCCAGGGAGTCTTTAAATTGGAGGTGTACTAGGAAAAATATCATCCTTTGCTTCACACCTTTTTTAACGCTCTTTCCTTAAGTAGCCTCAAATGCCCACTGTTTGAAATGTGACACAAGTTGGATGGGCACTTCACCCCACCTCGTGCAGCAACAGCTCTGGGAATATCACGTTTTAAAACACACATTCTGGGATTTACACTAAGTCTTTTAAAGTGTTCAAGCTAGCAAACCTATGGATCCATTTCAGCCACCCTTACAACTTCATATATCCTAAGAAAGGCCCACACTGAAATATCTCACATCTACCCTACAGCTGGGCTGGTCTTTTAAATGTGGACACCATTATTTTAAAGTTACTATAAATAGTAATTGCAATTTGAAGCTTGAATAGTTTGAAGTCTATCATTATGAGCAGTTATCTGCTATTTGGAATTTGGCTTCCTGGCTCTTAGTGACATTGCTGGACTTCTGCTGAGTAAGTGACCTACCAAGTATTGTCCAGTGTGGACTTGTGTTTTCCTCAGCACTAGAAGGAAAAGAAGATTGAGAAGAACTAAAAGAGCTGAGGGATAAATGACATTTAATAAACCAAAGCACTCCCTTAAGTCTGCTCTGGGAGACAAAGGGACAGCACTTTAGAACACTGTGTTATGATCAGTGCAGGAGTCATTCCCTGCACTTGGTATCTGCTCCTAAAATGCTTCCACTAGAACAACACAATTCCCATCCTTCTTCCCAGTAATTCACTCAGAGTGTGCCTCAATTCACATGGGAGGGATTACAGGGAAATTGCAGTGCTTGTGAGGTTGGGTTGGTAGCCTTGGATGCCAATGCAGACAGCTATTCAGCAGAGACTCTCAAAACAGGTATAAAACAATGCAAGCAGATGCCATTTCCTCTACAGAAAGAACTCGGCTTGGGAAAAACTTTCCTTCTGCCTTGGATCAGGCTCCCCAGGGACAGCACAGCTTTTCTGCCAACTGAAGCACAAACGGATGCTGTCTAACCCAGTGTGCTTTCTGTGATAACTAGACTTGGAGCATCTACTCACTGCACAGTGACAACTGCCATCAGCAGCAGCAACCTTCAGCCTCTCAGATGTCTGTTCTGAAGATACAGAATACTATCTTGTTACAGAACAATATATTAAAACATTTTGTTGGTCTGGAAAACATCACATTTCTTTAGTTTAGAATGGGAAATATTTTTGCAACAAAACTCTCTTCTGTGTCAAAGGAGAAAGTTTGTACAAAACCCTTCCTGTTCAGATTTGCATCAATTTAATAATTATATGTTGTCCCATCACTTACTAACATTTTTAAAGTAATAACCTAGGCCAGCTTAATAAAAACTATGAAAAAATTCCCTTAACTTCAATTGCTGCAGATATTAATAAAAGCTGTGTGAAGGTGAAAGGGATAATATAAGCCTTTTCACCATGAAGACAGAGAAAGGGGGACCCAGGTTGTGCAGTTTCCACACTTGAAAGTTGTCAAGGTCTGCCTGGTTAATGCCCTGAGCAGCCTTGTCTCACATCTAACACTGCTTGGGGGAGGTTGGAGTAGGGGTCTCTTTGAACCTGAATTATCCCACGATCCTGTGGAAGTGATTGTCTGACATAAACACAAGACAAAATAACTTCAAAGTTACCATCGGATTATCAAAGTATTTGATAACAAGTGCATTTGAGTTTTCAAGTGTAGAAGGCCAAAGACCTGACTGAGAAGGGCAAAAATAATGATACAAGCTAGCCTTTTACCACGGGATTATCTCCACTCAGATGTTCACAACATAATTAAATATCTTTATAATGGACACATTAATGAACTACACAGTTCCTTTCTAAATTTGAAGACTTAACAGTTGTACAGCTTCTACCAGATATAGGTAACATCAGCAAACCAGATTTGAGTGAGTGGAGTCCTGAAGGGATCAGGTTTGATGCAGTTCAATAATGAGGCACTACAGCTGGAAACACTTGTGAAAGTGCTGAGGGCACAAAGATTATTTCAGCAATAAGATGAAAAAGTGAGTAGGTAAACTGGTGACTGTACAGTGACCTGATAAACTGGCAATAATCCGAGAATATGCTTAACACAACCATATGGAAAAAAAAATACCCTGGCTGGAACTATGAAATGAGTTAGAGAGTGTTTAAGGATCAGAGTTAAGTTGCTCAAGAGGAGCTCTTAGCTGACATTAAATTAGTGGGGCTAATGTCATCTTGAGTTGCACACCAAGGGAAATCTATTTCTAAATATTGCATTCCAATTTAGGAACCTATATTTCAGGAATATGGAAATAACAGTAAGTCATAAAAGTCAGTGACCAAAAAAAAAAAAAAAAAAAAAAGACTGTAATTTTAATTAGATTGCCCAGTTATTTAATTAATTCCTGTAAATTTTAGTAGTAAAAATTTAGAATTTTTATGTTTACTGTTCATAAATGCCACAAATAAAGAGCTCTCAAAGCACACCACAGAGGAAGGGTCTTCCAGTGATGTAGACAAAGAAATAACAGGAGCCAGCAACTGGCCTTACAGCAGCTTCAATTCCCAGAACCCACATTACACCAAAAACCTCCAAGTCCCTAGAACACTCTAAAACCAAGCAAATACAACAGTGGCTGTCATTTTGCATTGATGCTCATTCAAAAATAATTTTGTAAGAGGCACCTGGTGTAATTCTGAATGCAGATACCACAGGTGTACATGTTTAGAACTCACTACAGTCCTGCACACACCATGCCAAGAACCAGCAATTCTCAAATATAAGGGATCCCTATTAGTAGTCTTCAACTGGCAGCCGAACTCTGCTTTACCTTCCTCAATTTGTGATTCTAAACATCTAAAATATTCAGAAGCTATAACCTCATTTGAACATTTCCACTCTTACTTCAATGGGGCTGTGACATACAGCACATAGGATATAAGTGTTAGGAGCAGGCATCTAATTCCCTCTGCCAAAGGCAGGAAAAAATTGGATTGCCTTGAATACTTGGCATTGTGAGTGTGCACAAACCTGAAAGAGCATAATTAAGATGAACATTGGCCTGTTAAGTCTTTTCTTAAATGGTGCTAGTCATGGAGGGGAAAAAAAGAACAGCAGAATAAAAGAGTGATTAGAAGCATTAAATCTGGTCACTTGGCTTAAATCCCACCCTGAGTCACAGTCTAGTAGGAAATACAGACACTTGATCTCTTTTTCCTCCTCCGTCCTTTCCTTTCCCAGTGAACTAAGTGTTATGCCACCCTCTGTCATCCTTCCTGTTGTGCCACTTTTCTGCAGACTTGCTTTTTCTACTCTGGTTATGTCATTATCTGCATTTCAGATCACATTATCATAGCCACCCCAAAAATTTCTATTTAACAAGGGCTGGGTACTTTGCATAAGCATTTTGAGGAGACGACTTTACAGCCACCTTCCTCGCTGCATCACAGCTTCCCAAAGCTAAAGAACACGTTTCCATTTTTCAACTAATTAGAGCAACCAGATGCAAAACAGTTTTAGGAAGTGATTGATCTGCAGACTATTTGGTGGAGTTTTCAGTTGGTTGGGTTGTTTGGGAGTGGGTTATTTTTTTTTTGGGGGGGGGGGTTGTTGTTTTAAAATGGAGATGTTTGTCACTATTCTCATTGTAAACTTCTCAAAACAAAATCTCTCCTTTCCATTTAAGATAAAAAGTATTAGCAATGCACTCTAGCCAAGATTACAGCTCAAAATATCTATTCAGCCAATAAATTCACCTATTTAACTTATTCCCAAACCCCCAAGCCTTCAGAGCACTGTTAAGAATCCAAATTTAATGTGGTGCATCCTTCCACTTTTAGTGGCACTGCAGAAAAAAAAATTAAAAAAACAAACAAACAAACAAAAAACCAGCAAAAAACATTGACCTATTGTCTTTGCTAAACGACCACCAGAAATCTCCACAGCAGTTGTGGAGTTGGAAATGGGGCTGTAGAGAAGCAATATGATATTTTAGCATTGCAGCTGAGTGAGAGTAGTTCCTTGCAAACACCTGGGTCAAAACAACCCACAAGGAATGGCATGTCCTAAACCCTATAATTCTGTCAATTTACACCAGGACCCAAATACAGAACATTGCGGAAAAGAAGCCCTTCCTGGCCACACCACTTGACAGCTATTTACAAGGAGTACAAATTTACTGTATTTGAGGCAGGTGGTGCCAGTCCATCTTTGTGGGCAGCCGTGTGACCTGGCCTTGCCCTCCCTGGCATGCCAGGGGAGGGAGATCCATCTTGCCCCCTCCCAGGTGTCACTCAGGCTGAGCAGTTCAGCAGGTGTTTTTTGCTCACATTAAAGGCTCGCAAATGGCGCTGCTAATTGAATTACAAATTAACTCATTATCGGATACAGTAAGTAATTTCTTTAAATTAAGTGGAGATTAATTAGAATAGCTGGGCAGAACAAGTGAAGCAGAATGGTCCCACCCCTGCTATCAACAGCTAAACCTGTCAAATTATTCTAATCTGACTGACATTGATTTGGGATTATCAAGCACATCTGTCAAACTAGCATTAAAATACTTCAAAACTTAAGTGATTCCCCTAATATTAAAAGTTAGGTATTTGACACCTATAACCCTTGAGAATATCCTCAAAAATAAGGAGTTATTTAGCTATATTTCTTGAGAGAATGGATTCAAACATGCATTCAGGTGCTTATGAAGGGCACACTTGATAGTTGCTTTAGCAGATTAAAAATCCCAATAGAAAACAGCCCCTATTATCCTTTGAAACTTTATTACTTCTGAAATAATTATTAGTACCAGAGTAATGGTCTCTGATAACTAATAATTACCTCAGGTTGTACAAATACATTCATGATCACCAGTGACACTGCAGCTCTCAAGGTTATCCTTCAAAGCACGACATTGTGTCTATGTGTAGAACAGAACGAGACAATAAAAGCACTGAAAGAAATCCCAAACCAAATATTTTTTGGAAAAGAACATTCAAATACAGCAATTTTAAAAATCTGTTCCTAAAGGAGGAGAAAATGGTCAAGCATTATAAATCATTATTAGCAACTGTAACATTAAGGACAAAGCCAATTTCGAAATAATCCATCAACTGATCAAGAATTTTCTTTCTCCTCCCATATGTATAAGCAGTGCCACATGAAATCACCCAAAGCCTTACAAATAGCATTTCCACCTGCTGAAAAATAATCCATTAAAGTTTTTTCATGTGAATCACAATCAAGTACATCATGATAAACTGTATTTTAATTGGAGGCTAGGAGAAGGAAATTAATTTCACCAATAACCTTCTGTGATAAGGAGATGAGTAATTTGATGCCAGCTTGGTCTTGTAACTCGAACTTCCCAAGGAAAACTGGGATTCAAAACACCATCATTTATAATGCCAGGAAAGGACTAGGTAGGGTGGGCTTGAGAAGCATTTGACAAGCATGTAAAATATTAATTAACACCTCAAAATACCACGTCTCCAGAAATGAACAATAACCCAGAGGACTGGGAGGGACAAGAGGGCAGTAAAAGGCATCAGCCCTGGCCAGAAGGGCTCAATTTTATTTACAGTGACCAATACAGAGCTGACAACAGAACAGACACCATCAAAAAACTATTGGAAAAAAAGTTTAAAAAATCCAGAATGTCCCATGGGAAGTACTGAGCACCCAAAGATGTTATTTGGAGAAACTACAGGGAAAGGAAGACAGGTCAGGATTCTGATATCCCCCAGGGCCTCATGCCAGGTTATGAAATAACTAACTCAAAAGGTATACCCAGAAGCTGAAAAAAACACTTAAATCACATCTTAGATTAAACAATCATCACGGCAGAACAAATTTGACTGAAGAGTTGTGGTGATAAACGATGACAAACTTGTTTCTTTCCCTTTTAATGCAAATTAAAATGGCATAGAAACATGATGACTGTTTTGATGCAGCCACATCTTGGCAAGTCCTCTATGGCCTCTTTATCATTATGGAACGGGAAACATTTAAGGAGGACATTTGCCATCACTCCGACAAACCTGCTTATTCCCATCCCCACATCTAAACCATGGGTGTGCTACAATGCAGGAGTAGTATGGGTAAAGTAGATAAACTGGAGTCAAACAGGAGTCCTCACTTCTGGAAAGGAATGAGGGAAGAAGGGGGTTAGAAGAGAGTTAAAAATTTCCTAACTGTAACGCAATTAAAATTCTCTGAAAAACTATCTGTGGTACCATATTAGAAAGCAGACCATTTCCACAGCAACTAGAAGAGGTACCATAAATTAACCAAATGACACACTAAAAAGCTTAGACTTAAAATCTGCTAATCCCCTTAGACTCAGCCTCTAACAATTTTGCATCAGGAACTGCAGCTCCTTTTGACAGAAACAGTAAATCATCCCCTCAAGCAGCATATCTTACTGCAAAATAGGTATGTAAGAAACTATATCTGTCCCAGTCGGTTCAGAACAGTGTTTTAGAGCAGCTTATGATTATATTTTAGAAGAACTTTTCCCCCATTTAAAAATTACATCAGTTTTAACATTAAATCCAGAGATAGATTGGACACTTAGAGATATTAGAGGCTTTTTCAGTAGATGTTCTAGACATTTTGCTAGCTTTCATGTTATTCTAGAGGTTAGTTAAGCTCATTGTTTGAAGTCCAAAAGCTTTTGGAAATTGATGTCTAGGGCTAAGCTTAAATCTTTAAACACTTTTCAAAAGCAAGATTCATTCAGAGAGCCAAACAGTCTTAGCAGTCTGCCTTTTCAAGAGGACCTATTTGCAAAGATGGATCTAAAATAGACTACTTTATCTGGCTGTTCCAATGAAAGTCATTTTCAGAAAGAAATTCTCCTACACATCAGTCTGTTGTATTCACAGAAAGTAGCAGTTTCTAATTTGTCCTTCATACAGCTGCAAGCGCAGTGGAGATCTTAAATTCTTTATCTCAGTGGGGTGAAGGGTAAAGAAGGGAAATGCAGATGTAAAATACTGAACTCATTTATTTGGACAGTGGATGAAGCAACCGTGATACGTTTATTGATTTGCTGCTCCACTAATTAACATAGTGCTTTCAGTCTTCAAGTTTTCATCAAAAGATTGAGCTGTTTAAGACAGTGTTTTCAAAGTCACTTCTCAGAGATGCCACCTTAAACCAGAACAAAACCTCTGTAATTTCTGGTTTTAATTGGTAATGAACAGGCCAATTCTCTGAAGATTCCAATCATGTACTCTGACATGCAGGCTTGTGCACAACAATGTGAAAAGCAAGCCAAAACGAAACATTGCATACTTGTTTCTAAGTAGCAAACACATTGCAACAGGATACCAGCGTGGAAAACAATTCCCATTATAAACACGGAGACATCAGACATCTCCCTCTCCCTCTATGATGCATGACTAGCAAGTTAACAAATACTTCCTTAGCAGGTATAAGAGAGGAAGCAAAAAACAGGGTCCCAGAAATTATGAACACATTTCCATTAAATTCTACCATGCTTAACAAGGCAGCAGCTCATTAATTTCCTGAGATTTGCTCACTCATAGCCACAACAAACAACTACAGCTTGAACAGCAGGAATGGAGAGACAACGTTCTTCATGGTATTTCCATGTCTCCTGGCATCAAGGAGACTGTGTTTATTAACACAAGCTTTTTTTTTTTTTTTTTTTTTTTTAATGACCTTTACACAAGCAGCATCTCAAAAGGCAGAAGAGGAACGATTATGGTCTTCATGAGCCTGAAGTCCAGCTTGTTTTCTTAACTCCTGACTTTTCTCAGCAATTACTTAGAAAATTCTCTTTCATTCAGAATATCAGCACACATCCCTGACCTTTGTTCCTTGCTACATACAGATAATTAACCTACCAAAACAGTACTTTCACACCATGAAAGAAGGAAACAAGACCACTGCCTGGGAATTAATCTACTCCCTGGATGGCAGAACACACAGCCTCAGTTAATAGCCCCAAAAAGGCTTCTGATAATATTGTCTCATTGCCAGCATTAAGTCATGATAGAGGTCTTGCCCTTAACAAACACATCTACAGAAACAAGGCTCAGGGCCCTCGCACAACTTGGAGGGTGAGAACAAAGGCAAAGAGTTTGTCTTTCCCTTCCCCCTGTTCAAGGGAAGAAAGGGGCAATAAGGATAATAAATCCACAAGGCTCTGAGGAATGTGCTGCCCATAAAATGGTCCAGGGAAATGAAGTCCAGGGATTCCAAATTTGATGCCTGCTTAAAGGATGTGTATCACTGTTCTTAAACAAAGAGCCCTGGCACAGGGCCCTCAGCTCACTGCTGGATGCAGGGGTGGTCCCCATGTGGAGAACTCTTCCTTTGGTTTCTGTCTCTCCTTTTTTATTTTTTGCCATTATTTCTGGCAACTGAGAGAGCCAGAGGACCTGGACATAAAGAGATACTTTAACACTTCAGTGGATACCCACCCACTACTGCTGCTTGGATACAAAACCAAGGAGCAAATCCACTCACCCTGGGCTACTTGACATTTTGCTTTAAAAGACACTGTGGAAAATAATTAGGAGCCATATGTTTAGGGGCATATATTTTAAACCCCAGGTAAGCATCTTCCACAGAAATGTGGAACTGCCATTCATGCCCAATACAGTTCAAATCAACTATACAAGTTTGGTTTTCCCCCTGATGAATTCTAATAATATTTTCCTTATATTAACAGCAAAATGAAAGCCTTTCCTTGTGTGCCAAGAAACCCATTTGCAACTAATTAATTCTCAGGGTTTTTATGCTCGTCTTTCTACTTACAATTTTACAGTTCAAAAGAATAAAATGCAATCTCTTTGATTAAAACAATATGCAGAGCTTTTTCACTGAAAGTGATGTTGTGACAAGATGGACTATAAGGGTGTGTAATAAAATTGCAACCTCAGGTTGGATGAACATGTATCAATATGATAAGAAGAATCTGAAGAAAAAAGCATGTGGGAGAAGAAAATCACAGGGATAAAACAAAATAGTTACGGCCACACATTGGGATTCTACAACAATCACATGGGAACCAGTCAACAAAATGATCACCTCCTCCATTTATGTATATCTATACTGTAATCAGAAAAAAATCTTGCAAATCTTATTTAGAAAGAACTCAAGGAATTCCTGTCTCCCTCATCCTGCTGGATATTTCCAAGGGAGAGGATGGGAAAGATGTAACTGCTCTTATAACCATCAAGATTTTGTAACAGATGAACAGTGACAAGTGGATTTCTCCTCTGTCCATTTCACTTTGCAGATAGCAGAGTTCAAAACAGCACAAAAAATATCTCCAGACACCTGAGCATTACAGAGGCTGGTCCAGCCTCTAAATGCACTGGTTTAGGAAGAGATGTCTGCAAGTAGCAGCTTCAGAGTGACAGGACTGAAGATCTTGGTGGCTGCAGAGGAGCAATGTCTTGGTGCTAGCTCAGGAAACAAAGCTTTACTTGGTCTACCAAAACTTTAGTAAACACACATGTGAATTTATACCCTGGGACAAACTGACTGTGACCCATCTCCACTTTGGATCAACTTTAATCCAAAAAGTAGCCAACTGCATCCAAAAGGCCACTCACCAAAACCTTCAAAGATGCTAGAGGATGAATTGTTCTCCAGGGAGCAAATCTTCTGCCCCGAGTACCTCCGAGTTGTTTGCCTCAATGACCCACATCTCACACTGGAACCCACCAGAATTTTTAGGTAAGGGATTTCTTTCCCCTGCAGCACTGCAGGAACCTAGGTGCTGATCATGCCTATCCACAGTTCAACACTCACCAAACAGAAGCTGTCCAACAACCCTGGGCTGAAAAGCAGCTTTAAATTAAACAACTGAAGAAACTTCCTTTTGTTGGGTAATTAGGGAAAAACTCCGTCCTACAGCCTCCCAGACACAGGTACCTATAGAAGCTGCTAAGAACACATCCAGCTGCCTAATGCAAAAGGATTTATTTTCCTGGCTAGCAGCACAGTTCTTTTTCAGGATATGACTGTGTGAAGATGTCAACTGTTTGTTTGTCTGTCTAGCAGACACGTTCCTCAAGTGTAAACGTAACTCTGGCCATGCCAAAATGAAAAATTATTTTCCCCCTTCGCAAGTCCTGTTAGTTTTACAGGGCCAAGACAACAGCAGGCAGGCCAGATTTGAGTCCCCTCACACAACAAGGTTTGCTAGGCTGTATTTTGTCACACCTGCACAAGCACACTGAAAAGGCAGGTGTAAACAGAAGCTGTAATTTGTCCTGCTGATGCTGATGCACAGGGAGGCAAAAAACTCAGCTTGAGCCAGAGCCCCAGTTGAATGCACAAGGCTGCCAGGTAGAAAAACAAAAGCATCTTTTCAGTCCCAACCTGCACGTATTTTATATGAAAATCACTAAGGCACAATAAATATGGAACCCCACAAAGAACTTTTTTTACAGTCAATTTTTTCAGAGGAGAGCTGCAATTTCTATAATGAACATGCATTAAACCCTCCATAAAAAAGTTAATTAAGAAAATGAGTTTGTTTTTTCTACTCAAAATAAGTATTTTGCTGTTTAAAAATACAGTATGTACAGTAAATATGGTTTGGCAGGGAAGGTTTGTTGCAGGGCTGTATTGATATAGATAACAGAGTTCTTTTCCAGTGCAACTTATAACAAATTTAGACACTCTATGCATGGAAATAAAATATGAAAAAAAAAAGAAAAAAGCAGCACATGAAACACCACAAGATCATAAAAAAAGCAGAAAAGAGATGTGCAGAAATGGCACAAAACCCTTGGGAAAAAGAAAGTTCAGATATTTGCTATTAAAATGGATAACTCAGGTGGATTCTTCCCCCATCTCACATTACAGCTAGTTTCAGTAGAAGCAGAGGATTCCACAATTTTTCCACCAGCACTTTGGAAGAAATAAGTCTTTAAAGAACTGAAGGTTTCCTTTTTCAGTCACAGATCAAGGGGAAGACTTTTGAAACCACATTCAAACAATTCTGTACTGATACTTTCCAAATTTGCTCTGACTTATCCAAGAAAAAAAATAATGACAGTGCCCTGAAACAGAAGGCAGTAAATAAGGCTATCACAGAGGTGACAGAGAAAATACTGAAGAGGTTGAGAGAAAAATGTGTATGGTCTGACACAGAGACAACCTATATGGAAGAAGAGCTACAGATTAAAAGGGTCTTAGTTGCAAGCAGAGAAACAACAGGAGGAAGAATTCAAAGAAAAAAAATCTACTTGTATAGTTAAGAGAGGAGAAATATAGAGTAAACCTCTAAAAAAAAACCCTAAGCTTTATAGTTCACAGTAAGAAATGAAAGTTTAAGTTTTACCAAAAAAATCAGAAAAAACTCATTGAGGTGCTGGAGACTCGGTGCCAGGCTGAGAGGAGGAAAGGGAGCTGAGGCTCTTTGTCACCAGCAGGAGTGGGTAATTCCCAAGGGATGGCTGAGAAACCCCTCTCCCCTGGGCAGCCAGCACTCGTGCTCTGCAGCACAGGTAATGAGGTCCTCAATGGCAGCTTCAGTGGTTGGGACCATTATCAATACTTCATCCCCCAGCTGCAAGTTAAATTGATTTCTAGCCTACTCAGCAGCTAAAGATTGTGTTTATTTCATGTATGGTAATGGTGGGGGGGATTCATCAGGACAGAAGTTTGTTGGGACCAAAATTCTGTTCCCCAAACTAATTTTTGTTTTCTTTTTATAACCACTTGAAGAAGCAAAATGAGCCAACAGCTAGCAAACATGATAAACTAAGAGTATGGAAAGACACTTTTCATTGCACCCAGAAAATGAGACATTCTCAGCTGTAGCTCAAGGAGCCCCTCTGACTAACACCCCCCAGACAGGCACCACATGAATGACAAAACCCCAGCCTGCTACCTGAAACCACAACACACATCGTGCTCAGAAGAGCCCATCACAAAGAACCCTGAAGAGCAGACCAGAGCAAACCCCTCTGACAGGGCACCTGTACCTCCAGAGCTCACCCTTTACACCACAAGTACCATCTTCTCCAAAAGCCCACCATACAGGCAGCACACAGATACCCACTAGCCCCTTTTCCCTTTGGTTTACCGTGTGACTCTCCAAAGAAATGAGAGTGAGCAGAGCAGGACCTCAGCTAACACCAAGCAGGGAGACACACGCTCCTCCCTAAACTGGAAATATCAGTGTAACTTGTTTTAGCTGTATCATTTCACAAAGCACAAAGTTTCTTACCTGTTGGCAGGTGATGAAGAAGGAGCTCCTGTTTGCTCTAATTCGATGTCTTTTTCTTCCACAGGCAAGAAACCAAGCCTGGCTGCTGCTTCCTGGGCCCACCCAGCCCACCTGAAGCTAATTTAGAGTCTTGACCACGGCACAAAGCTACTGGGGCAGGTGGATGCTGGGTGGGTAACTCAGCTCCAAAAGGGAACTTTGTAGACAAAACCCTCATTGCTCATTTCAGAAATGGAGAAGGGGGAAATAATTCTTTCTTAATTGAGCTGTTTTCCTTCCCTTACCCTTACTCTCATTCCTTTCCAACTGTATCTCTTAGCCAGCTTTTCTTTTTACATCAACCATTTATATAGCTCCGATTTCATGAAAAGGAATAAGCTTACATGAAAACCTAAAGTCACCTACGTGACTTAGACCTATGTGAAATATGCATGGTTTACTCTGGAAAATTAAAGCCCATATGCAGGAATTGTTGGTATTTTACCAATTGTCTTTCACAAAACATTGGCTGAAATGAACATTTGCTCGTGAGCTAATGGGAAAACCTCCTCATCAGTGTGCTCTGCCTAACAAGTCACGGCAGCTCCTGCTGGCCCAGAGCAGGAATCCAACATCACCAGCCTTGCTCAGTGGCAGGCTTTGGGGCACAAGAACTCATGAAATACCTTTCCCTATGCAGAGGTTGCAATCCTTACCTGTTAGAAGATCATGTTCCATGGTGTTGGTCTCACAAAGGTGTTTTAGGATGTTTGTGGGAGCCTTTGGACGCCAGGGCTTCTTCAGATGTGTATTTATTTGAGTTTTATACATGTTAAGGTCCTAACAGAAATGTCTCTGCAAATAAGATAGTCCTTTCTTATGCAAATGTTCATAGCAAGTCATAAATAATATAAAATAGTTGTAAATAATATAAATTTCATTTAAAAAGAAGTTATTGTGTTCTGGTCTTTCTGCATGCAGTTGCAGGCTGACTGATTCCCCTGCAGAGAGGCACCTGAAGCATCACTGAATTCTTCTCTGGAAAAATTAAAAGAACAGAAAAAACTTAGGCTGATTTCCAAAGCAGCAAGTTCAGTCCACAGATGGAGGTGCACATGAAGCCTTCCCACTAGTGCTCTCCCCTCTCACATGTGCCTGATCTCAGTGCTGGGGTAATTAATTCTTGTGTCCTCTCAACACATCTCCCCCCTCATTACCAAGACTGTGATGATACTGGATGGTGTCTTGTCTAGTCTATTAAAATGCAGATTACATGACAAAAAGACCTTCAGGATCCAGAACTGTCAGCCCAGCACATTTCAGCTCCCGCTGGTGCTGGCTGGAGTCTCCCATACACAGGGAGCTGAATATCTGAGCAGGGATCTGTGGCACAGATATCAGGATATTGTAGTCTTTAGTCACTGCTGGCACACAAGCAAACAGAGAGACATTTTTCTTCAGTCTGTTCTGTGGTATCCTGAAGACAAAGCACCTTTACTCTCTCCTCAAGAAACTCACCATGTGCTTCACTGGAGGAAAAAAGTCAGGAATAATTAAAGAAGACATGTGCTGTCCGAACTTGTGACAGAAGCTTCTTTGATAAATAATTCATCTTAAAAATCTTGAGAGGTATGAATGAGATGGCAAACGAGGTGCTCCTCTCGAGCTCATGGGCCTCCCTGGGTGACCTCCCCTGGCACATGCAGTTCATGATACCCTGGAGGGGGCACAAAGAGAAAAGAGTTTTAACAAATTTGTCAATGAAGCTGTCAAGTACAGGCATATGCTATAATCAGGTATGTGAATATCTCACAGCAGACCCTACTGTGCAATTCATAAAGTATCAGAGAGCTTCTCACAAGGAATTCAGGGAAGACAAGGGAAAACACCACTCAACTCTCACCATCAGAACTGAAAAGCAATGTTACACATTAACAATGGCTTGCACAGTGTGTGTCCTTCATGCAGGACTGCAGTGACAAATGCCCATGCAGTTACAAACGACACGACATTACACCATTCAGACCTCAGGGAGCATCCTGCCAATTTTCTGTCCATCATTTATTTTCAGATCTGTGGTGTGCACACTTTGAGTGCTCTTAGCCAAAGGTCACATCCAGTGAAGTTTCAGCAACAAACCATTTTCTATCTCTGGTTTTGAATTGTTTGATTTTAAATAGTTTGTTATACTTCTGTTCAAAGCATGTGTTCCATAATAATCAGAAGCGAGCTGAGTCTTCCAGCAACCCTATTCTCTAGTTTTCTCCAGCATTTACTCTTACATACATGAACTGAAACATCTGCAGTATAAACTTTGCTCTTTTTAACCTTGCATCATTCTTCCTTGGTTCTCCTGATCCCTGTGTTAGGGATGTTTATGACAAATGTATATAAACCTGCTTTATCTCTTCTTGCATTTAACAAGTAGCAATGAATAGTCTTCCTAATGGTAAAACATACAACTAACATTTTAACAGAGCCAATCTGTAAATCAGGGGTCTTAACTGAAGGGCAGTTCTGGATAAGAATATACAGATCAAAAAGGTGCATGCAAAATACACATAAATTATATATACTTATTTGGACTAGATTAGACTATGTGAAAATTCTTAAGGAGGGAGGAGCATTAAAAAGGTACATTTCTTTGTTGAAGGTACTTGAGCTGATCTCCTGTAAAAAAAGTATTTCAAAGAGGTATTGTTATGTGACAGACACTGAATTAATGTGAGGTTCAGCTCAGCTCTGTGCCAAGTAGGGGCTCCCACATGGTTTGAATTTGACAAATTCAGAACAGCAGTAGGGTGGTTCATCAAGAAATGTGAGATGGATAAGAAGAAAGAGTATCTGAGTATGGCCTGCAGCGAGCAACTCCATGCTCCTATTTTGAGATATTCAAAAAGTTTTCATAGTTTTTCTTTTTTATCCCCACTTGTATGTTATATGAGTCAATTACTTTAAACTTTGGATATTTTCCCATTTACTTGCCAATCACCATTAACATAAATATTGATTTTTATTTCTTTTTGTCTTAGTTAATCAGAGATCATCTGTCACACTCTTAAGATGTCGGTCTGACCCTGCCAAAGGAAAGCTCCATGCAGACCCTGTTAGACTGCCATTACTTTACTAAGGGGGGAATATTTTTATATCTGATTTTACCTTCTTTCAACTTCTGACAGAAGAGAAGTCACAAGCTGAATAAAGCTTACCTGAATGCATCCTACAGAAGCAGGAGCAAGGACATGTAAGATTACTCACAACCAGACTTAATTAGGACCCATTTTGGATAACAAAACTGAATTAAAAGAAGGGAGAAAGGAAAAAATCCAACCCTTACTCAGTTCCACACGGAAGATGTTACATACATGAGTATGTGCCAAAGTTACTCTAAGGGCTGTTTTTGACTTGGAAACAGGTGTTGCTTAATAGAGTCTTCGCAGTTTATAAAAAAGCCCCAAACATGTAAAGACACTCACAGACATTTTCTTGTCTCATGTTTGTACACTTCTGTTACTTAGGCTGAGAAAACAACCACAACATTTGGGCTGCAGAAGTATTTAACACTTTACACATTGCTAAGAGGGAACAAAGTTTTATGAGTTCCCTTGTAAGAGCCTCCAGCAGCACAGCTGCTCTTGTCTCCCTTCAGTAAGATCCCAAAAATCCTGTTAAAATGAGTGGTAAGCCTGGGAAGCCCTGAGGTGCACCTGGACAGTAACCACTCTTCTGCTGCTTTCAACTCCTTTTGATTACATGTAGTGCACCTTATTTTTAAAAGTCTAAACACAACTGTGAAATCTGATAGAAGGTCACAGTCCAGTTCCAATTTACTTTTATTTATTGGCTGACCTGGCCCATCAGTAAGGTCACATTAGACAGAGATGAGACCCCTGCTAAATAGGAGGTGATTACACAGAGTCAGTGATCAAAGCTAATGTTAAGGAAAAGTTCAAGGCTATTGACAAAGAGGCCACAATTAAGAAACCTTTTATTGAACACCTTCTAATACTCTGAGGATTTTTTTTTAACGAGGGCACTACAAAACTATTGCTGGGTGCCATTTAAATCTTGTCATTTTGCTGACACCTGTTGCTAGAGGGGAAAAAAATAAAGCTAAATCTGGTCCTATTAAACGAAAGCAAACTTTTGTTTGCAAGTCAATCCACAGAAGACCTAAAGCAAAAAATAATAAAAAAAAATAAATAATGGAGTGTCACAAATATTCTTCCACAAAAAAAAAAAAACTTCATGCAATTTATGGTCTCCCAATACTAAGTTGTATCTGTGATTCAGACAGGAACAAATCTAATTTATATGTACATCCACATCTTAAAAATAACAATCTTGAAAATAAGCAGGAAATGTGTTTTCTCAAAATAAATTAAGTGGGAAAAGTCCACTTCTCTTATGACAATGATGAAATTGCTTTTCCACAGTTTATGTAGGTTTTTTGTTAGTGAACAAGCTACGTTTCTAAGCTAAAACACAATTATTTTACCAAGAAACACACCCTTGTGCCCTTACAAGAATGTACCATAAACTGAGGAGCTGGATGTGACAGACATTATTGAGCAAATAATTGTTTCCTTCAGAGAATGTCATATTCTGTGTCCTATACAATGCAATACAACTCATTCCACAATGCATTTTCACGGAAATACCTCGCTATTCACACAAGTTATGTAACACCAAAGCATCCTATTGTGGAGTGCTTCTATGAGAGGGAAGTGAATGCAGGCAGATAAAAACTGAGCTACAAAACTTTGTGTGTCAGCACTGAGGGTACTGGGCTCAAGTTGGGAGCTGGCAATGAATAGAAACTCTCCTACTGTAGACTGCACAAAGAATCTAAACTTTCCCAGAGAAGTGCAGAGCCTGGCAGGGTGAGGGGGAACTACTTCAAGCAGCAGAGAGGGGAGAGCAGAATCACACAATTATTTGGGTTGGAAAAGACCTCCAGGATCACTGAGTCCAGCCTGTGACCCAACACCACCTTCTCAACCACTGAGTGCTGCATCCAGCTGTTTACTGAACCCCTCCAGTGAAGGTGTCTCCAGCACCAACCTGGGCTGCCCATTTCGAGGCTTGAAAACCCTTTCCAAGAAGAAATTCTTCCTGATGTCCAGCCTGAATCTCACCTGGCACAACTTAAAGCAGTTCTGTCTTCCTGTCACTGGTTGCCTGGCAGAAGAACCTCACCCCCACCTGGCTTCAGCCTCCTCTCAGGCTACAACCTCCTTTCAGGGAGTTGTAGAGAGTGAAAAGGTTCCCCCTAAGCCTCTTTTTCTCTAAATACCCCCAGCTCCCTCAGCTGTTCCTCAAAGGACTTACTTTAAATGGTCACTGCACCCGTCAATACTGGGAGCACAAAATATTACAAAAATATTAATTCCACTCCACTCTGCAATAGTAATTGCAATGATGCTTCTGGCTCTTGCACAAAATTGGTCTGGAACTTAGGATGGACTTCTGTTGTTGTGGTGGTTTTTGGTTTTTTCCTTCTGAACTGAAATGAAAGCAAAATTTCCTGAAAAAATGAAGCTCTGACCTTTGTCCATCTCAAGAGACAGTGTTAAGGTTCAAGAATCAATTGCAGGGACTAAGGTATCAGCAGCTCAGAGGAGCAGGGTTGTGCAGTTTTATGGCTGATTGTGAAGCAAGGGACACTCAGTGATTTGCTGTTGACTCCAGAATTGTCCTAAAGACAAATGAGGTGTAATAGCACATCACACCACGATTGCATGTTGATGCCATTTCCTGAAGTGATGTGATGACACCGTGCTAGGACCATTAACCCATCTGTCACATTCTGCATTTGTCTCCATCAAACTGACAGGAGCATTGTGTAAATATGACTTTGGGCAAGGCAAACCCAGCGTTACGGACCTGACATAGAAAAAGGCAGCTGGCTTTGAGAGGAGGGACTGACACGACACAGACATATGTTTGAAAGTAGGACTCTTGCTAGAGGACATTTAAATAAAAGATTTGTCATTCCTCTCAAGCAATTTCAGATTATTGCTAAGGCACCCTAAAGACTGCTGTGACTTTTTGACAATCTGCCTGCACATATTATACAGAGCATCACACAGAGCATCAGGAAAAGCACATTCCTGTGAGGAACAGAGACGTGCATTTAACAGTAGGCACAACTGGAAATACTGCTGCTGCACTGGTAGGTTTAGAAATACCCTTCAGGACTATTAGGAACAATGTTTTGGTAATACTGTTGCCCATCTCTTGGCCAAAGTTTCCATTTCCACTAACTGAATTCTGATGGACTGATGATTATAAGGCCTGTTTTGAACATGGCAATACAGATCAGAACCAGTCTTTTCTTTCATATTTATTTTAAAAGATAGAAGCATCATTTATATGTTTTCTCTTTTCTTTATGACATGATGCATCTTTACCATATAACTGAATCTCCAAAAATGCAACAAGTGCTACTGTAACATTATCTTCTTTTTTTTCTTAGCTAAATAAAGATACAAATGTCCAATTCTTGTGTACAGATTACTGTAGAAAAATGAAATAATAAATATATGTCTGCAAAATGTTCTCCTTCTTGCCTTCTCTTTTATCCTAGTGCTCATGGAACACAATTTTTCTTTTGCCTTCCAACAGATTTTGGTCAGTTAAAATGTCATTCATCTTGAGATGTAATAATGAATAAGTACAGAACAGCTTCTAGAAGTGAAGAAACACAGACAA
Organism: Vidua macroura; assembly: GCF_024509145.1. Lineage (NCBI taxonomy): Eukaryota > Metazoa > Chordata > Aves > Passeriformes > Viduidae > Vidua > Vidua macroura. Next base: position 11,021,708 of record NC_071577.1, read on the forward strand.
CATTTTCTGGAGCCTCAAAAAAATCTACAGAAAGTCTGCTAGGCCATTGACATTTAGAACTAGTATGTAGAAATAGGTAATAATGAAAACTAGTATTTAAAAGACATGAAGACTAAGGACAGACTTAAGACTGAAAACCAATAGAAATCATATTGCAATTCAATGAGAATTGGTCTGCTTTCATAATATTGTTTCACTAATAAGAGGAATAGAAGTGTTAAATTCTAGAACATTTCAGGATAGAGCAGATGAAAAAGCCAGCAGTTGTTTAATAATTACTAACTAGAGACTAGAAATAGGAACTAAAAGTCACAGAGTCCACAGTGATGCTGCCTTGGGGACATATTTACCCCCCAGCTTCTAATGTCCCTCAGTGTTCCCAAAGTTACTTCTCTCCCTGGGAAAAAAACCCAAACCACTATTAATTTCTTTATTTTTTGCTACCCATTTTTTATTCCCGACACCGAGATTTTTTACTTGTTGACTTTGTTGCCCAAGTACCATTCAATCAGGATCAGTTCTGTGACCCTGGTGACAGTGAGCCCCAAACACTGTGGCCAGCAGGAAGAAGTGACCACCAGCTGGGGCCATGCCCGATGCCACTGTCAGCTCTGCTGGAGTATTCATTTCCAGATCCAGACAGCTGCCTTGTCATGGCTGAGGGAACAGGGCAAGCTTCTAAAGTAGGAGCAAATGGAAGTGCCTGGGCAGAGGGAATCTCGCGCTAGCACTGACACCAAAAATATACTTCAGGCAGGGCCTCTGCTGTTGCTTCTCCCAGAAGCGCAAACCGAGCAGAAAGAACAAATTGAGGAGGTCTTGTGAAAGCTCACCTGTTTTCCTACTATATCAATTCCCTTATAAAATTATTACCTCCCCCAAAAGCCTTGTCTAGCAAATAATACGCTCTATCTGCCAAGTTGTCTTTTTTTTGTCTTTTTTTTTTTTTTTTTTTAAATGCCTCAATCATGCAGGGATAAAGGAGCCGCAACTGTATTTATTGTATTTCCCTAAGTGCAATCTCTCTCCCCAGCAGATGTGACAATTTACTGCCAAAGTAAGTTCATCACACAATTAGTGGTGTGAAAGGAAAGCCTATTGTGTGCCATAATGGTTTTTCTCGCCATTAGCAGTTAATAATTCCCGACACCGGCTGCAGGGCAGGCGCTGCATGCCCATCTCTCCGCAGCTCCGGCAGCGCTGTTCTGCAAGCCTCAGGGACGCGGCAAGGAGAAGGCGCTGCCCGATGGGTCCCGATAAAGGCAGGGCTGGATTTCCCCCAGCCCCATGTGCTCAGGTGACCCGCACGGCTGTGCCCCTGCTGGCACCAGCCCCCTGAAATCACTTGACTCAGCTGATGCAGGCACATTTCTTCCCCATTGGTGGTATTTGGGATGAGATGTTGCTCGATGGTTACAGTAATCACTTCCCTATAAACTTTTATCACATTCTATTATACCATTTCATAAATATTACTAGCACAATACTCAGTACAACTTTTTATTTGAAAGCCCATAAAGTAATAATAAATATTGTCAAAAGTAGACCTTTAAACTATGCAACATATTTTCATACAAATCACATTCTAAGAACTGACCCTGCCTCACTCTTTTGGTGCATTCAGCATTTCCTGTGACAGGTACACTGTGTCCCCAGTGAACAACTGTCTCTGTTACCATTGTTACCATTGCTAACTTTTCTGCCTTCTAAAATATTTTCAGGTGGTTGGGTTTTTGGGGTTTCTTGTTTGGTTTTTTTCTTTTTTTTTTTTTTTTTGGACTGGGTTTGAGGGTTATTTTTTTTCCCTGAGAAATCACAGAGACTGTTGTTTTCTGGTAAAACAACAACAAAGAGCTAAAATAAACCCAAGAGGACTCCCAAAAGAGTCAATACATCAGAAATTTATGAAGAGCCAGCTAAGAGTATAAAGTTAATGAGCATATATCGAAGCCTGTTAAACCACCATGTAAGGCTTCTCATCCAGGAGTAAGGCAGCCTTCAAACTACATTAACCTAAGAGTACTTTACCCCAAACAAAGGTATGCACACTGTACTTTAAAGGCTTTTATTTATACCCATTATCTTTACTTGAGCTGTTTGCATTCTCCTGCTCTTCTCTAGGCAAGTTCTCAAATTGCTGCTTCTCTAAACCATCTTCCATCCTGAGCTGCAGTTTTCCAACCAGAGGGCCACAGTTATCCCTAAACCCTATTCATCAATTCACTCCACCTGTCGATCAGTGATTTCAACAGGGAATGGGGCAGTCACCCTGGGGAGCCTGCCATATCCAGGTCCCTTTTCTGAGTTCTGCTGGAATGGGTGCTCTGCTTCTGTTCGCTGCAGTGAGAAATAAGACACATGATTTTGATATCTGATTCAGATGCATAAGGTGGGTGTACAAATAGCACATCCTATCTTTTGGGACATGCTGGGGAGCCAAAAGGAAAAGAAAGCACTAATGAGATTATTCAGTGAGATGGGTTGAGTGCCTTGGTTGATACCTCAGGATAGCTGATAAGAACTCTATCTCACCCAATTTAGAATTGAGTAACATTCAGAAAGCATTATTGACACAACAGGAAATTATTTCTGTTTTTTAACTGCTTGTAAATACATGTTCAGTGTGAGCCAGATGCTGGCTACAAAGGCATCTGAATTCACAACAAGCAGCTTGTCACAGCCACAGAACTGGCAAATCTCCGAGCAGCTTTCACTTCTCTCACAGATGCCCCATTTCTCAGACTAAGTTTGGCTACATCATAGTCAAATCTGAACTTCTTGGATGTTTTTTGCTGCTTCTGACTGGTGCTTCCACTCTTTGCTGGACTTTCAGCCTACATGACTACATGTCTCCTTTCCTTGGGAATGTGTTTGCAGAGCTCAATTCTGTCCCTCTTCACTTACCATGAACCAGCACTCCCACCAAGTACATCTGGCCTGTTTATCCAGTTGTTATCCCTGCACCTGGGCCCTGCTGGGGCCCTGGATTGTCCTGCCAGCTGGGGAGAGGCAGTGCATGAGCAATGTGGTCCAAATGTGCACGTGCATTTATGCCCATCCCAGGCCTAAACCCTCACTGCCAGCAAAGGAAAGGCTTTTCCTTTGAGAACATTTTGTGGTCTGCCAAGAGAGACGACAGAGAAAGTTCATGAAATTGCTGTATTAGCTATTGTTATAATGGGATTGCATGATATCACAGGTGCCTGATCATTTTCTTCTGATCAAGATAACTTTTGTGGCTGAATGGATGTGAGAAAATTGTGTCCACCTTTTATCTATCTCCCAATCCTCCCTGTGTGCTCAGACAGTGCCTTGCAGTTAGTGAGCAGGGAACAGTTAATCCCCTCACTTTGTAGTGGTTCAGACCAAATCCACTCTCTTGCCCTGTATCACCTCCCCTAAAGCAGTTGCACCCACACCAGAGCTGTCTTCACCAGCTGCTCTCTCCAGTCCCTGTGCTTTGCCTGCCAAGCTGGTAATACACCATGTTCACAAAAAAGCTGGAAGATAAGGAGCAGGATTGAGGAATAACATTTCATCAAGAAGATTCATTCATCCTAGGCTATTTAGGATCTGAAATTGGCACCAGCGATTCCTCAAAAGATAGATTGCAGAGCTGCAGAAAACAGGGTGAAAAAGAATTTGAGAGGTCATCTAATCCCATCCCATCTCCAAAGGGCCATCTGTGGCACATTTGTCTGACCTGTTCTCAAAAGCCTTCAAAGACCAAGTGCCTGTGATCGATCTCTCAGGGAGCTTTCAGAGTGACAATCCCCAGGACGTGGAATGAGGCATCTCTGGCTCCTTGCTGGCAGCGCAGCTGCACTGCACAGCTCCCACTCGTGTCTCCACAGGCTGCAAAGTGCTATCTGGCACTCTGGGAAAGCTGGCTGCGACATTTCCCAGTGCCAGCTTTGTACAAAAGCAAAGAATCCCCTTTGGAACAAATCCTCTTACACACACAAGCGCTCTGCAGACTTTTTTCTGGCTCCCAAGAGAGTCACTGCTGAGCCTGGAGCATATTGTACCATGTGGGAGGATTTCACCCCATCCTAAGCTTCCTCATAATTTCTGTGTCAATTTCAATACATCAAATTAGGGATTTCTAGCAAAGCTGGATGGAAGAAAAAGCACTAATTCTCACTTTTCTGAACAAAGAGTTACTGGCCAAGAGTTATGCATTAAGTATCATCTTTTTAAAATTTCACTTTGTAGGTTCTTCCTCCCTCACACCAACCCACCAGTGCTTGAAGAAGGAACCTCCATATTTTTTCCAGTCTTTGCACACCGCCTTATTATCTGTACAATTCCATTTGGATGTTTAAAAACAAGGCTGCAGCCACTTCCAGCTGATTTTTCCATAAAAGCAAATTTCTGTTTAATGTTTTCTTGCTCTGTAGTGCATCAGATGATGACTAAGCTGCTTTTTGCTAATCTGAGCAACTAAACTTAATTGTCACTCAGAAGTAAATTCTTCTGTAACACTTCCTTCCCCTTCTGTCATCCTGGGTTTCTCATCAAACTGAATTAGCTTGTACATGGTGATTTGTTTCCTCTTAAATGATGCTGATTAAAACAAAATCCCAGTCTGGTAGCATGCAACTTGGCAATGGCAAACTCAGAGTAGCTGTGTTCTTCTGAACATGGACTTTAACAGGAGTGAGGAACAGAAGCATTTTTTCCCCTTTGTTGCCCTCAGCTGGGGTTTTTTTGGTTAGTTTTATATATATATATATTTAAATACACACACACACACACATATATGTAAAAGGCTGCACACTTCCTTCATAGCCTTTTCCCTTTTAAAGCAGCAGAGTGAATCTTCCTGCAGGTTCTCCACTATTAATTGTTTATAATGCATCTATCTGAAGGAAACACTTACAATGGTATCTCAGCAAACATTTCATATAATTTATATCAGTAAGTGCTCTAGGAAGTGTGTATGAGCTGTTCCCTCATGGCTGAAATAAGCCTACTTCATACTTACCAATACTCCACTGCCTTGGGACTTAGGGCACTAGACATACATTTTAAAGTTACGTAAGATCAATTTTTTATGCCATTGAAGTGGATTGGCTTTGTAATTAAATTTATTTTCAGTTGTCTTTTTTTAATTGTTAATCTAGAATGCTACTTAGCTTACATTTGCATCTGGAAGCTGAAACATTACAGAGTATTATAATACGGTATGTGAGAGCTATGTTAAAATATATTTTCTAAGAAAACGAAACCCTCATAATTTATGGGTAATTACAAAAAAATGTTTTATAATCAAAAGGGCTCAAGAGAAGAGGAATTCTCTGGCTCCCAAATTTTTATCTGTTGATGGAAAGAGAATTCATTAAGGTAGAAATAATATCTATAAGTAAGGAATAGATATGTCTCTATCTCTTCTGAGTGTGAAGACTGAATATCATATGAACTCAGTAATATTAAAAGAACAGAAGATGTGATGGCTACATTATGCATGAACCTGGTGTAGTTTGCTTCTTTAGACTTAGTCAGCTTACTTGTGCTTTTTCATTCCTCTTACTGCAGAGATCAGAGAGCAAAAGATTCCCTTGGCAGAGAAGCTAAATTGGATAATAATATATTAAGAGTAATAGGAAAGTGGAAGGGAAGAGGGAGGGTTTTCACCCAGCAGCCTCCAAAGATCATTAATGGGAAGTTAACACTGCAAATGCCAGTTGGCGTTCCCAATTCTATTTTTTAAGTATGCCAATGGAGCAAACAACAGAAGAAAATCTCTGGGGTCAATGAATTGATTTACCTGCCAGGTAGGAATCATTCCCAAGAAAATGTTTGCTACTACCATATTTTGTTAGTTTAGAAAGTCCCAAGAAATATTTCACTTGAAATAGCAAAAATCATATTCTGCTTTGATGAAATGTATCTTTTTAATATTTATATCTCCCCGAGTGATGATCTCCCCACATCAGGGACAGGAGGGTAGGTGCATAGACTGCTGCCAGCTCCTTTCCTTTTCTACTCAGGAAAGCATTCTTATTCAGAGCAGCACTTAAGCAAATGTTTAAGTGCTTTCTTGTATTTCAACCAGAATTGTCACTCTCTAGGTGATATGTATTTGGCTTTTTAAATCTTCATATATTTTTCCTTGCTGTTCTTTCAGATTGGGTTTATTTGTTTTGTTTTCTGTGTTTTTTTTGGTGTTTTTTTCTTTCTTTTTTTTTTTTTTTCCATGTTGCTAATATCTGAGCCTTCTTCTTTTTTTTTTTTTTTTTTTTTTTTTTTTTTTTTTTTTTTTGTTATCAGCATTCTGGTGGATATGTTTCAAGAACCAAAGGAATTGTGGTCATCACTCTCATATCCACCTGCTTCATTTAAAAAGTTCAAAATTTAATTAGGTTGCTTCTTGCTTTTAGCCAAAAATCAAGCCAGTAAGAGCATGACTTTGAAAGATCGCTTATTGATACATTTCACCCTCTAAACACCTGGTGTTATGTTGAGATACAGAGAGTTAAAGCAAGGACAACTTTTACAAGCCTTCTCCTTGGTTATTTAGAGTTCAGAAATTCTGACTTTTTTGCATCCAAGCAACTTTTCTAAAGTGGTTCCTTGGCAGAAGTGAGAATCTCAAAACTGTCTGGCATTCTAAAGCTATAATTTACAAAGATACAGTATTAGATCGTCAAAAGGGGGAAGTCAGCTGCACACTGAATGCTTTGGAAACCTGTCTCAAGCGTGACAATTAGCAGGTTAATGCTGCACTGTTCACTGTCAAACTGGAGCCAGGCTCCACGTGTGTCTCCAGCTCCAATGTCTGCAGTGTTAGAAAGAACTGTGTAATTGCAGTGCAGATATATCCTCAATAACATGGATTATTCACCAGCCTCCAACACACGGCTTCTACAACAGTATATGGAAATTGTTAAGGGTTATATATAAAGATATTAATTACTAACAACACCTGCTGAGGTCCTATGACAAAACCCCACTTGCAACAAGGTTTTCAGAAAGATTTCACTATCTAATTACACACAGGCTTCTGCATGTAAGCAACAATCCTTGCTGGGAAAAGGAGGTGAGGATTCTCTGTTGACTTCCTATCTGCTGTTCCCAGAGCTGAGCAGGTTTGCAGCAGCACACCCCAAAGTTTTCTATTCAATAGAGAATCCACGTGAAATTAACACAGCGCACAAAAATAGCCCAAACTATCCCTTCAGAAATAATACCTTGAAATGAGAACTGGACACTTCAAATCAAATTGACCTGCATGAAAGAGTCTTTTTAGGCAGTAATAGGGTGCCTAGACTCTCACTTCAGCTGCAGAAGCTCTGGAGAACAGTGAGTTCATAAATCTGTAACACACATGCAGGCTGCATTCGAAATTTCATCGGAAGAAAGAAAATTACCAAATTTTGAATTTTTTTGTTTTAAAAAAAGCCAAAGCACGCATGTGCTGTGCATGTCTGCATGGAGAGGGGTGGCTGGGCATCACACACCTGGTAAGAGACCGGTATAGTGGCTGCAATGTGTTTAAGCAAGTTGCCCAGTAAATTGCTTGTGTGTAACTGAAAAAAAAAGATGGCAGTATGAAGGATTTTCTGTGTCTAAGTAAAGATAGTGGCTCAGAGTAGGATCCACTCCTAACTGGTAAGAACCATAAGCTTTTCAGTGTTTCTGACTGGAAAATTTGTTAAAATAGTGGTACAAAATTCCTACTGGCAACAATTATACAAAATAGTATAATAAATCCTACTAGGCAAAAAAGTCAGGGTGTTCTGTTTTTGAAATACAATTTAGTCTAGTGAATAAGAAAGTTGTTTGTTTCTAACAACTTGGCAGAAATAAACTGAATTTAATTAGAAAAGAAGTATGATGAAATTACAGCTAAAGGAAGAACAAGGCCTTAACAAAACTAGGTGAAGTGTTTTTTAAAAAAAGGTGCTTTCACTTTTTAATTGTAAATTGAATTAAGGAGACTGTAGTTATTATATAAAGAAGATAATGGCAGGAAAATATTCAGCTGGAGAAGTCCTTTAGGAGTCAGCTGGGATATATTCTTACAGCCCATGCAGCAGAAACATTTCTTACTAGAGAGAAGGAAGATTTCTTGCTGATACACAATTTATAGAACCACAAAAAGGCCTGGGTTGGAAGGGATCTGAAATATCAGCTAGTTCCAACCCCCAATCATTCCCCTTCTGTGTCACTTCTTCCCCTTCCACAAAAATTATAGGTGGCAAGTATTTTCCAGCTGGCCATCAGACATCCTCTTTCACAGCTTCCTTACTTCCATAAGCCACAAAAGCAGGTTCTCTATTGTCTTAATTCACACAGATTTTAACAAGTCAGGCCTAAAGAGAAAAGGAAGGCAGGAGGGACATCATCTTGGGCTTACCAAGCTGCAGTCAGCTCAGTCATCCTTTCCCAGTTCCATGCTGCTCTCTATCTGATAAACTTTGCTTTGTGAAGGAGATAAGAAAATCAGATAAATCTCTCAGAAGAGCTGAGCACACTGTCTTTTGTAGGCACCAGCTTGTAAGTATTCACACTCTAAGCCTAAATATTTGCCTCTCCATAATGGCATTCTAGCCAGATTTACAAAGCCAGGGGAGCAGCTCCTGTTTCATTAAACACTGTGTCCTTCCCTTTCTCCCAATAACCTCTCCAGACTCTATTGATTCAGACAACACAATTAGTGCTGACTCAGATTAAATACAGTCTCAAAAACCACTTTTTTTTTTTTCTCAAAAAGGCAAACTGAAGACCCTTATGATTTGTTCTATCGGAACATAAAAATAGAAAAGAAAATTCTGCAAATGCTTATGGAACCTTTACAGTTTACGTGAATCAAATACGAACCTGAAGTAAAGTCCTTTGGGCATCTGATAATGTGTACGGTAATTTCCAGAAATATAGAAATAATTGATTTACGTTGCTTCAGAGAAAGGCCCTTGGAGCAAGGACCATTTACCCTTAGGGATTCAGAACTGCTTAGTCAGACAACCAAGTGGAAGCAGAAGTCACATTTAAACTCTGTACCCAGCAATTAAAATGAGCTACATTTTCTTACACTTTTTGACTTCTTGGGAATAAAAAACCCCACAACAACAAAAACCCCAAACTCAGGAAAAAAAACCAACAAATGCAACAAAATCAAAACCAAAAAAAGCCAAAAGACCACACATTCCCAAAACCCCTCAGAGCTAGAAGTCTTTTGTCTCACTTGCATGGATAGAAGCTCCCCACCTCATGGATTTACTGACTTTAATATCATCCCACAAATGCCTATTGAAAAACAATAGGCCTTTTTCTGAGGGCTCTGTCCTGTTCCCTGTTTTTCTATTGCCATGCTGACAGGATCATCTGTGCCCTTTAGCTTTGTTTCTGCTAAAATATAAAGACCTCATGAGAACAGGGCTCCCCTGGAAGCAGCAGTCACTGTCGGTTGTCGCGTTCTCGCTTGGATGATTTCTGCCACCGAGCACAAACACTAGCCAAAAACAGCCTCCACAAAAAGGAACCCTAGCCACAAAAATGACACCTTCTAGCAGGAATGACATGTACTTAGCACTGCAGCCTGGCCTGCCAAGCCTCTGGTGCTGGGAGCTCAGCTAGCAGGTCTCCCTGCGCTACCAGCACGGGCATTTTTCCTGTCAAGATGGTTTTCTGCTTCTCCTTCTCTCCACTACGCATCAGCCTATTTTAATTTGTGCAATTCTGATTTTTTTTTGTCAGTGGCTTGTCATCATGTTGTCTTTAGAATACTTGAGAAACATTAACGAAACACAAAAATGTGCTAATTTGTGAAAATAGTAAGTATTTCACTTAGAAGGAAGGGAGTACATTTATACTGGTAGAGATTCAGACAGACATCAGTCATTATCCTAGCTACCACTTCACCCAAACTGTGGTCTCCTTGCATTAAAAAAACATGGGAGATTCACCATCAGATTCATTATAACATGTCCAAAGATATATTTTCATCTCCTCTGAAGGGCCTTTCTCCATTTAACCTTTTGTTCAGCCATTCAGGAAAAAGCAGTAGTGCAACCTTGCAGAGAGTTTATAAGTTATGGCCCAGAGACATCAGTGTGCTGTGTATGTCCAAAGAAATTGCTGGAGAACATTTAAATGTTGTTCTTGCTAAATTACAGCTCAATTAAATAAAATGTCCAGAGAAAGGAAGGAAAAGGCTGTACCAACTACCCAGACAGGGTAGCAGATGGGAAAGAACAGAGCCTCTACAAGGTCATACAGAGCAGGTGGCTGCTTGTTTATAGACTCCTATTTTCAAGAGAATATGTATTTTGCAGTGTGTGAATTATGAAATATCCCCTAATTATTATAAAGGAGGACTAGAACATCTCATCTCCTCGATTATGTTTCATAGAGGAACCTGTGCTTGGGTTTTAGATAGGAAATGATTCTTTCAAGGTTCTGTATTCCTCAAGAGAATCTTAAAAGAAAGGCCTGTGACTCCCAAGCCTGCAAATCTCCCATATCTGGTACCACCACTGTGCTGTTGGCCTTCCCCATGTCACTGCCAGAAACCAAGCTATTACATACAGGAGATTCATGAACCTGAAGCCAAAGTCTTTTAATCAGACTTCAAAATTCATCAAGTACGAAGATTAATTCCTTATTAGTGTCAAAATCAGTACAGCACTAATGACTTGAGCAGAACAACTTGTATTGCCACTAGTTTAAATTTTTGTCATTTTGAGGCCAAAACAAACCAATATGTAGGTCTGTTTACCTCTTCCATAACATGGCTAGCTAAAGTGCCCCCAGGAATCCTCCACCAGGGATGAATCCAGCAGAGTGTATTTCAGTTCATCTTGAAAAATTACTTCATGAAAGTTAAAGAATCCTGATCTCAGTGATCAATCCAAATCCTGCTCAAATGCCAACTGTTTTGACACAGACCAATCTTTTTTGTCTGAGAGCCAGCACAGAACCTTTAAGTGTTGCAGTATTTGCTAATATAACAAGGGAATTATTGCACAAGTAATGTCTATGATGAAAAAAGGCAGAATGTAGCTGCCATATCACTGGATTTCTCCAACACACATAGATGGAACAATCAATAGGTTATTTTGCAATTTTCCTAATAAAATATTTAATGCACAAGCAGTATAGAAAAAGTTTCAACTTGACACTAAATTCAGCTGCCAAATAGAAAGAAAAGCACTGGACGTGCTACATGATTGTATGTGTGCTGCTGCTGTTGTTCACAGAATGCAGCTCCACTATCTGAACACAGCAGTCCTCCCTTGTCCTTCAGTAACTTAGAGACGAGAACCTGGCTCTCAAAATAGTTATTATTCAAAGGCTTCCAAAACCAAATACTGTTGAGAAGATTAAGACAGCAAGATTACAAAACCCGGATTTTATCCACTCAGGTCCAAGCTCTGTATAGGAGCAGAGAGTTCCTCATACCCACTCTCAAAGAGAGCCTCCTTCCCTTTCATCAGCCCATTTTTCCCTTCTCACCACCCCCAAACTGGCATTTCCTATCCACAGGCATGGATACAGAGCCTGCTTTACTTCTCATTCACATTGTCTTAAAGGGATGCCCTTTAAGATTATCACTCATCTCTGGCTCCCTTTAAGGATAAATCCTCCCAGCTGACATAAACCCACACAACTTCACTGAAATCAGAGAGCCTTAATCAGTTTAATCAGATGAGGAACTTACACTTTCTGCCTGCTTCTTCTGCTTTGTCCAGTTAATTCATGCCTTTTAAAAGGATGGATCCACCCTGTTTTGTTCATTCTATTTCTTCAGGAGCTTCCCAGTATTTCTTGTCACTTCTAGTTTTTCATCTATCTCAAAACGTCTTCTCCAAAGAGAAGAGACATTCATTTTATTCAATCTTCTATTCTACCAATATTTTAAAAATTTTAAAATTCTGAATTATGCAATCAATTTCTCTTTTTTTAAATTTTGCTAAATTAATAAATTACTATAAACACATTCTAAGAATTATATGTATAAAATTACCTTTTAAACAAAATACACAGATGGAATATAGCCTATATTGAATGTTTCCTTTTAGAGGTATTGGAGGAAGGAGAAAGGCTGCTTCTTTCTTAATGTGGGTGGCAGAACTGAAAGAAAATGAGAACTCTGATCTGGAAGAAAAACTTGTTTGCCATCCTGAATGAACACTCATGCTACCAGCAGTTATTTTTACCTAGCCCATCATTTTTTGGCGGGGAGAGGCTAACAAAATTTACTGAGAATTTGGGGTTTGGGAGATAGGGGCTCCGTGCTGAAACATTTCAATACCCTGCATCCTACATAACGGATCATGGAATTTAAATGATACTCCCTCCTGCGGCTCTGTCAGAGGTAGAATGGCAGCCTCTCAAACCAGCATGCTGCAGAGCACTTTTACAACCAGGAGCAAATTTAGTTGCACATGCTGGTGCACCCTGGGCAGGGAGCCAGGAGAGCGTCCCCCGCCACACACACGCCAGGAAGCGCGGCATTCACGCGTGGCTCAGCGCTGCATCTGGAAACACGCCCCAAAATCTCATGCTGGGCACCAGCTCTGAAATACTTTTAGAAGTAGTTTCTGGAAATGCTGTTGTTTCAGTAAATAGCGTGAACTGAGCGCTGTTATTTCCTAAACCACAGGAAACGGTGCCTTTTGAAGGCTTGGAGCTTAAGCTGGCACAACTTCTCTACGCAAAGATACCATTTTTACGGATGGGGGCTTTTTGCCTGAATTTTTCAAGGCACAGCAAGTTTTTCATTATGATGAAGGGTCTCTGTAATCAGGAACCACACAATCATAAAAAGTAAAACCTCTGAAAGTTATTTCAGCACACTGTGCTGTTCAGCTGATGCCAAACATTTGCAGACTGTGGATTTAAAATTTGACCTACCAGAAAAACTAGCAGAGGTCAAAGCTGTTATTCACAGAGCCCCAGTGACCAGTGGCTAGCACAGCAAGGCAAGTTAGGCAGGGATAAGGATAAAAAGCAGTTCTCTCTCTCTTCTCTATCTGCCTGGAGGGAACGAAGACACCTACTTTTGCAGCTCCAGTGTTCAAATCCTTTTTGCTTTCATGTGGTTACTGTGAATGTTCTCTGGAGTATTAAATGAGAGGAAGGCATTACAGTTTTTAACTTTGATGCTCTATTAAGATGAATATGTACCTAATGAGCTGAGAAATTACCATTGCTGCTTTTTTTTGGTACTGCTGTACAAGAGTAGCTAATCAGGACAGGGGCATGCTCTTTGTGTTCCTAACCCAACAGCAATGAAAGTTAGAAGATCATAGTCAAACATACATTTAATGCAGCAACAACAAAGGCAATAATAGCTTCTGCTATGAAAGGAGGACTAAAAGGGCATTTCTTTTTTTTATTTTACTTTTTTTTATTATTTTGAGAGCTACAGTAACTATCTCTTGCAGTTCAGATGTTGTTTGGCATAAAACTTGAGGGATATTATTTGTAAACCAGCTATACTAACCAAAATTGTAAACACTTAAATGTCTTAAGACAAATAGCAACAAAAATAACCATCACAACTGAAACCACTGATTATTCTGGGAGAAAAAACTGTTTTAAGTTAATAGCAACATTTGAACTCTATCGAAGCTCCTTAATGCAGTGGGTTAATCCTGTTGGAATTTGAAATATGTCCTTGTTTCTCAGGCCAGGCTCCCTAAGAACAAAGCTGTATCTAATAACAACATGAGAAGATAAAGCCAATTATATTCCAGCATTATTGACTAATATTTCCTACTTGTCAAATGGAGTGTGGCAATCCTTATTCATACTGTGATATGTGATCATGGATATGAATCTCTGTTTCCCTCTAAGGAAAATCTTACAAAAAACAGTTGACAGAGCAACAAACAATTTCCAAAGTAACAAATTAAAAATCTAATAAATGATGCAAAGAAAGAATGTGAGAATTTAGGCTTTTTTTTTTTTTAGTGCCTAAAACAAAAGACAAGTTCTCCTTCCTTTCAAAGATACCTTGGTGGAAAGGTTCTGCTGCAGTAATGAAGAGAGCACCACCACCCTGACATCTTGCCAAGGTTCATGTCCTAGAAGGTTTCAGTCCCCTGTGAGTCCCACAAATGTTTTACCAGGTAACTTTACTCAGCTGGTGAAAAGGCCTGAATTCAGTTACAGCTCTGAAGTCCTTGCAGTGCTGAAAAGCAGAAGTTTGAGTAATTGCAGCTCCTTTGGCAGGCACAATGGGCCAGGAGCTCTCTGAACCAAACCTTTTTAATGGTTACACTGCATTCCTGTAAACAAACCACAGGGAAGTATGTTCCCTCTTCCCTCTGTTCTGGTGAGCGTTCATTTCCAGTCCTTCCAAAAAGGTGAGATGGTGCTTGCTTGGGAGTTTTTTTTTTTGTGTTTTAGTAAAGAAGATGTTGCTCTTCTTATGTGCCACATTTAGCCTATGGCAGAGGTGACATAAGAAAAAATTTCCTAAAGTCTCCTTTTAAAAAAATCATCAAAGTCCCAGAAGATCTGGTAACATTATAGAGAAAATGACAGTAAGGATGATTCATCCCTGGCTCTCTCTTTGATGCTGTTTTGCTTGTAGAAGATGCACTCAAACATTTTGCAAGAGTATTTTCCCTTTGATAGAAATATTACTGCAAAATTTGGTCCAGAGGATTATGTTTTTAGGTCGTGCTAGGCCCCCAATTCTTCTGACATTTGTGCCAGCCCTGTAATTGTAGTTTGAATTCTGGCCACCCTCAGTAATGACTCTGGCACAGGACTACCCTGCTGTACACGTAGCCACAGCACAGCCTTGTGGTGGGGTTGCTTGGGGAGAGACTTTAAGGGACATTATTTTAACCCAGGAGCTTGGAAACAGAGCACCCTGACTTGACCACTCCTTCTACACAGCGAAGGAGCAAAGCAAGCTCTGCTCATTCTGGGCTCCTGAATTCCCCTCACACCGACTTCTGCAGCTACAGCAGCACTCAAAAGGAATCCCACAGGGGAATCTGAACAGAGGGAACGATTTTCTAAAGAGAAAATGTCACACAGAAGGAACAAGCGAGGAGGAAGTGTCATTTTAGGGTTGTATTTAAGCTGTGATTCCACGCTGAAGGCAGGACCCGGTAGAATCTCACTTTCCCACAAGTAATTTGCATCCTCTGTGCACTCAGTCACATCAACTGGCTGCACAGGAAAAATTTAGCATGATTACTACTTAATTATCATGAGATCTGTGCAGCCAGGGATCAGCAATAATCCCACCTGGTGCATCAAAAAAGCCAATTAGGATTGAAGGGTCAGGAATGATCTTTAAGGGGAATAATAGTAATAATAATTAAAAAAGAAAGATGTTCATTTCAGATAATAAAAATCTTATTTTTATTATTAACTCATCTCTCTTCCTTTTCCCAGTTAATGGCAAAGTAGAACAGGGATAGAAGTAATAGAAAAAGGAGAGAGAATCCCACGTTTGAGATTCTTCAGGATGTACTAAGAAGCAGTAACTTTCAAGTGAAACATGGGGAATTTTCACGACAGTTTATCTTTCGTCTAAGCACACATTATTTTAATATAGCATTTCAGTGAGCACAAATTTAGGTTCCAGCATGCATGGCTGCTGAGCTGCATGCCACAGTCACAGCTATAATCTGCTTCAGAGAGGTATTGCTACACGTGGCAGTGGAAAAGGGAGCAAAACTATTTTACCTCAATTTACTGGCCTAGAGTGGAGGAGGAAAATGGGAAAGGGGGCACTTTATTCAGAAAATAAGCAAAATACCTGTGAAAGTCACAAGATAAGTAGAAAAGCTCTACATCAATCACTTCCAAACCCATTCTTCTGAGTTGTAGTATGCTTTATAAATCAGATAATGACTTATTAAAGTTGTTTAAGAATGCAAAAGAAGAAACAGCAGGTTTTGAAGAAAATGGAATTATTTTACATCATCAGTGTTACAAACTCAGGAAGGCTGGTTGGCTGCTGGGGATTTAAGAAAACCTGCTTTGTAGTACCCTGCACGGGGAAATTCAGCAAGCACAATTTAATAAACAGATCCAGGAGAACACCAGTGTTCTGCCACCATCCTGCCCCACCACGATAAGCCAGAAGGTCGGGTTCCCTTCCACCACTTTGTAGCGGACATGAGATCAGAAGTGCTGCTGCGCACCCGCAATAATGCGCGGTGATGCCGCTAAGAGAGGTCTTCAGGGGCCACCAGCACTCTGCTCTCCCCAGTGGCTCACTACAAACCATCTCCTGCCCCACAGCACAGGGCTGGAAGCTAAATTAAAACAAACAAACAAACAAACAAACAAACAAAACAAAAACCAAAAAAAAACCAAAAAAGAGACTACAGCAGTAATTTTTTTCTGACAGCGATTTGACACCCAGCTGATGGAAGGAGCTAAACCCTGTAACCTCTACACCTTGGCTTCTGCTAAAAGAGATTCTCTCAAAGCACCCATGGGGTTATGGATTCCTGATAATAGCAGCAATAGATGGATGATAAAATTATGGCACTGTAGAAATGCTCTCTCAATTAATTTCCCATCATGTTAAGGCCATTATCAGTGGATGTCATCTGGTGAAATGGAAAAGAAAAACATAAACCCAGAAGCCTTCAATACCTCTGAAAGTTTCACTCACTTAGCACATGATATAATTGCAGGGTAAAGCAGCCTCTTGAAATAGTTTACCTTCAAATAGAGCTGTAATGGTATTGATTTAAAGCATTGACAGGCAGAGCTGCTTAAAACATAAGCATAGATGGAATTAAAAAGGAAACAACTATACAGCCCAGAAGGAAAGCAGGCAGAGATTCATCTCTCACCTCTCCAAAAAAGGGGTTGATTCAAAATTTCTATATGTCAACCAGAACCTTCTTGCATTAGCTTTCAACACAAAGCTCACAAACCATTGTTTTACAGACCTTTATATCATTATATAAATTATATAATTTAGATAATTATAAATTATATATTTAGATCATTATACCATGTTGTATAATGCAGCTATTTCTCTAAAGGAGCTGTTTCTAAATACAGGTCCCGTTAGCTATTTGCAGTTTTTCAGGGGGAAGATAAGAGTTTAGAGAGGTATGGATGGGAAGAAACACAATGTAACCTCTATGGAAGGGCTCTCACAAATTCACACTCAGATATAGGCACACACATATTAATATATATGAAAGTACATATGCATTTATGTGTGCATGTATATTTATATGTATACAAATGCACAGCCATATATGATAATTAATTAGAACCTATTCTTATTTTGTCAAAATGAAGACTCTGCAAGAGAATAAAACAGGCAGGCTTTGCTCTCTTATTTCACAAGCTTTCTGTCTCCTCTTTGCTCACTACCTGCCAGTTTTGTCACTGCCTTCCCAAAGCAGACACGGACGTGTATCAGCATAGAGCAGAGATCTTGGGATGCTGTGGGGACAGCTGAGCCAAACATGTAAGAAAAGATCACTGGTGTATGGAAGGTTCCTTCTGTGTGTCGATCTGGAGGTACGATTTCCCCTACTATAATTACGGTACAAGACATATGATTAAGAATTAAAACTCAGCCTAAGAGAAACTGTGTGTGCCAGGAAGAAGTGAGCAGAAGAACATTTACAGCAAGACAGGAAGCAAGAAAGCAATAAGCCAAAGCCAGCTGGAAGGGTTAGAGACTTTCTTTAACATACCCAAAGAAAAATGTACATCCATGAGTGAGAAAGAGGACAGAATCCTCTGGGCTGTATTTTTGTCTCTCCACTTTTATATACAGGATATATCAGGGAGACATTTGCATTTACAATGCAATTGCAACAGTCTTCAGGATATGCACATGCAACTATTCATTGGTACAAAAAATCCATGGCAATTCTTATTATAAGAAGTCAAAATTCCTTTTGGCTGTAAGAAGAGCTGCTAAAGCCTTAACATTCAAGACAAAACTTCTAGGCTGATGCACATAAAAATGTCTCACAGGGTGCCTCAGACTGTGGTCCCATG
Organism: Vidua macroura; assembly: GCF_024509145.1. NCBI lineage: Eukaryota > Metazoa > Chordata > Aves > Passeriformes > Viduidae > Vidua > Vidua macroura. Next base: position 11,039,666 of record NC_071577.1, read on the forward strand.
GCTTGGTTTCAGCTGAATAACACCAAGAGTGCTCTGTGATCCGGCAAAGAGATGACTGCCTTTAACCACACATCATCACCCCACAGAGTTTACAGCCTGCTGGGATTGTTCCTGCTCCCCTCCCCTTCCATACTGTCTCAGCAATCTGGATGGCATTGATCCTCCAGACACGAGTTAGTAAAAACTAAAAAAAAAACCCAAAGCACACAGACATAGTCGTGTTAGGCAGTCACCACACAGGCAGATCCAACAGGGAGGGGCTTCCAGCAGCAGCTGCAATAGGGCAGGACACAGCTTGGTGACATTCTGAGTGTGAGGATGTCTTCCAGCATAGCTCAGAAAGCATTACCAAAGATGACTGGACTCTGATTCCAGATTTCATAGCTCTGAATAAAAACAGGTGCCCAAATGAAAGAATGCCCTTTAAGTAGTAGTTACTACTGCAAATAAGTCACAAACTGAATCCTACAGCAAAACTCAGTAGTTACACTGATTTACCTTTTCCCCCCTCCAACATTACAAGAAACAGCTCTAAGCACAGCTGGCATCTTAAGAAACTTCAGGCAGAGAAAAGCATTGCACTGTTTGTAGAGATCACCAAATAACCTAAAAATCAGGAAAAAATACTTTTGGAAGGAAGTGCTTCTCAGCTTGCTGAGGTAGCAATAGTTGCAATTATTGACAGCTCAGAAACATAGGATACAATTTGTTCTGTCTGATTCCTCTCCCCAAAACGAAGTAACTGGGAAAGGCCTTTGACTGACACCCCTGAGACTTGGGTTTCTTTTGCCCAGTGTGGTCCTGTCCTGGCCCTACCACTGCACTTATCTCATTTCAGTCTATGCCTGCCCGAAGGAATTACTCAATGGCAGCAAAATAGAACTTAAACTTATTCCATGGGCAGCTTCCTTGTTTCAGCTGCCAGCATCTATAGTGCCACTGCATTAAGGACTATCTGTTCTAATTTAAATGGGCTGCTTTACAGAGCAAAATGGAGAAATGTAGACTTTATGTCTACACAAGGGGCATCTGCAACTTTGAAGACCACGTAAGTCTTTTAAGCATCTCTGGATGTCAGCCAAGTGAGATGTAAGTGGACATCTAGGGCATGTAAATAGTTTTATTTTTAAAAAATGTAACCTGTAACAATAAAGCACCTTTTTCTTCTTCAAATGAAAGCTAGAAGAGCAAAGGCATTCAGTTACAGATCCAACTTGGAATCACTGATAGTAGGGGAGGGGAGCCCCACACATTCTCCTTCAAAATCCCCTCTAGCCATCATGTCAAGGAGAAAGATGACGCAGTGAAATTTTCCCAGCAGTAGTGGATCATCACTATGTTTCTTGCTGTAGCAATTGATGTTTAATTCCAGCTTTTTGAAAGTTAGATCACTGAAAATGTCTACAGCTGCTCTGTATTTGCTCCACTTCAATACCTATCTGGTTTGGGAACCAGATTATAGCTGATTATGTAACTTCATTTCAATCCTCATTAAAAAACAACGCATACCACTGAACTCCTCCCTGCCCCAGTGACTTGCATGCCCCTTTGTTTTCATGGGGCAATTTCAGCCACTTCCAATAGCCTCAGTTTTAACTGATGTTCTTCCTCTATCTAGATTCTGTGAAGAAAGTGATGCCACTGACTTTTTTGACTCAGCTTGAGACACAGCTGCAAGAATCAGTCACGTCAGTGAGTGGTTTCCTTCAGCTCTGCTGCAGCCACAGGATCTGGAGAACATTGGTCTGTTCTGTTACTATAATAAAACACTCCAGGATTTCTGTTAAATTAAAAATGGAAGCTCTTGACATTTCATCCCAATTCTGAGTGTACAATTTCTGAAAACTCAGAATGTAACAGAATCAGAATTTTGTGCCCAAGCCAAAACATTTCATTTCAACTTAGCCTTCACTGAGTGGTCAAAGCCAGACAAAATAAACAAAAAAAAAAAAAAAAAAAAACGGCTAAAGGTACAATAAGAATTTTAATAAGAGCAGACTCCAGCACACTCAGTCCCTGCTGTGGAACTGGCAGCTTTTTACATCCTCCATGAGATGGGTGAGGCACAGAATTATACAAATTCCTTATAGGGTTTGACAAGTCCATTACACCTATGATGTCTTTAACCTTGTACTACTTTATTGTACTGAACTTACGTCAAAGCAAATATTCCAGAATAATTGCCTGATAATGTTTGACTGCTGTGCCAACGCTGCAGAAGACACAGTACTGAGCTGTTCCTCCAGCTCCTGGAAAACAGTACTCAGCTCAGCCATGAGGAGGAGATCGAGCAGCCAAATTAGGTAGAAGCTGATGGTGATGTTTTCCCAAACCTAAACTGAAAATATTTTACAGTGACTAATAGCTGAAATGACTTTTGATCTGCTAATTTTTAATTATTGCTTGCTTCTGTTTGCCAGTCCTGATAGCAAATGGAAACAAAGAATACAAAATAGCAGGAAGCATTACCTCTATTTCTGCTTTCATTAGGGACAGAAATTACTCAAATTTTCCAGACACATTCTAATGCCCTTTTCATCTTCCTGGACAAAAAAAAGTGATTGATTTGTGGAGCAGCTGTATTCAGTTGCTGCACAGTGCCTTTCACCCGGGATGGCAGACTGGGGTGGTTCCATGGGTTTGGATGGCACTGCCATCTCAAACACCATCTGGGTATGATAAGAATAACAAAGCCCCAAGTAAGATAAGAGGAATAGTAGCTACTGTGGTGTTTGCCAAGAGCTACTAAAGGTGGATCTGTGGGAGGGCTGTTTAAAAAGCAAGAGGCATAGGCAGGTAGTTGTAAAGTGAGCTGTCTGGTACCACAGATGAATCCCTAATCATCAGGAGTCGTGATGCACTGCAGATTGCTTGTTTTAAACAGCAGGAAGAGTTACTCACTCTCTACAAGTCTTTAATTTCTTTAATTAGCAGTAGGATTACCAAGAAGATGCCAAACTTGAGTCCTTAGACGATCTCAAACTTTTTTTCTACCTAACATCCTGAATAATTGAAATGGGATAAACCTAACCACAAGCCCACAGACATGCCCTGAATAAACACTGTAACACATACAATGTACAAATAAGATCACATATTCTATGCTACATAAATGTTCATAGTTTAAATACTTGAATATTTAAACATAGTTTAAATACCAATAAATGGTAAAACATGATGACAATTTCCCTGAAAAAGACAGAGTCAATAAAAATTGGTATCAAACAGGGAAACTTACTTGAAGAAATTAAATAAAATTGAAGAGAGGTGATGAAATATTTCAGCCTTAATTATTTTTTAAGATCTTGGTATACTGTTTTATAATGATATTGTCATTCAAAGCTGAAGATCTCAAAGGCTTGTATGCCCCACAGAAATACAGGATTTGAAAGACCTGTATTGTTTTGAGGCAGGGAAGTATTAAAATAGTCTACATACAAAAGGTAACATTGCAAAAATGTAGAAGAGAGAAGACAAAATCCAATCTGGAGTCTAACTTTTCTAGGTGTTTCTCAGAAATCCCATGTCCAGCTCCACATGATTTATTCAAATCAAAGGAAAAGGAACAAAGAACAAGCAGAGTCTCCTCCTGAATCCCTGGCCTCTGCTCTAATTATTGACCCATGCTCTCCTTCAGCACCAATTTGCTCTCACAGTTTAATCCATTTTTAAGCCTTGATTAAAAAAAAAAAATAAAAGAATACAAAATCTTTAAACCACTCATCCCCGACCTTCATATATTACATCTAACACACATCAAGACAGAACATGCTTATTTTGTGTTGTCTAAATGTGCAGTAGTGCTTTCACATCTCTCAGACTGTGCCATTGCTGAATTTAACCTTCTGTATAAAAATCAGAGCCAAAGGCAAGCATCCAGTACTGCACTTACCAGTCCTGGATCTCAAAAACCTTAAATAATTTGCCTGGCAATGCTGAAGTGTATATAAAAAGGATTTAGTGCAGTGACAAGATATGAAATAAACATCTGTATTCAGTCTTGAAATGCTTCAATTTGCCATACATCTCCCAGTTTCCAAGCACACGCCCTGCCAAAGGCCTTTCTGATTAATAGCTTGGAATCTCCTTCCGTGGCTCCAGGGAAAGGGGAGTGGATGTACTAATCTGTTATCCACCTGTCTTTGTATTATGTAATACAACACTTATTTTATCCAGGAAGATTCATCACCATTGACACCATAATAATCACAGCTTAAATTGCATACCAATGAACTCCCAGTGCTAGCCCTAACTCAGCCTGGAAACTAGAGCTGAATCAGCAGTCTGTCAAAAGCTAACCAGGAAATCTCTAATTATTTCCTAAATAAAACAAAATGGTTATTAGTTCATAGTGAACCTAAAGAGTTAGATTTAAAATAACCAGCTAAAAAGAAAAAAAAAAATCTTTCTGCTATGCAGCTGAGCACAGGAAATACAAATTTAAAAAATGCATTCATCCCTCACAAACAAATGCACTTTTATATAACCTAATAATATGTCTGTTTGTAATAAGACATGACTGGAAGCTGAGTCCTGCTTACATTGGTGCAGAATCAGATCTGCCACGAGTTCAGTGAAAGGTGATGCAAAAGAATAATAATTGTGACCGGGGTTACATATTAAGGACCGGGTAGGGTTTGAATTAGAGCAAGCCTAGACTCTGGGATGTGTTAGATTGTATGAAAGACTCCAAAAACCTCTTTGTTGTATGGGAACGAGGGGGAGGTTATTTCACAGCACCTCAGATCACTTTGTCCACTCCCAAAGGGAGAAGAAATCTCTGCAGTTGTGAGGTCCTTTCTGTTATAAAGAGAAGCCTTTGAAGAAGTGACTTCCAGTGACACACATTTCAGGACTGAAAAGTCTTAGACTCATGTTCCTTTCACTCATTTGTGGGTAAGCTCTGGCTGCCTTTGGTTTCTGAAAGGAAATATGGACTGATGACTGCAATATTTCCTGTTATTTCAAGCATTTTACTTTAAAGTAAAAGAGTTTTGCATATTTAGAAGAATATTTGTGCCACAACCAATTTCCACTGCTGCAGGAACGTATCTGTTCATGTTCAAATCATGCATAATTGGCAGCTTTTGACCATTTTTCACCCAAGAAAAATTCCCCTAATACACACGTGGGCTAGGGAGAAAGTATCCCATCTGCTGACTGGCTCTGCAGGCATCTGGTGAATCCTGTCTTTTCCTGTTCTTAACGAGCTGCAGAAGCTGGCATGGCCAACACGATGAGAGATAATGTTAGTGTTCAAAGAAATCCTTTGTTCTTGCTCAGTCAGTTTCAGCACAGGCAGTGAGAGCACACCTGTCCTGCAGCCCTGTCACCAGAGGTCACTTCTCTCTAGCTAGGGATCCTGTCTACAAGTTCAGTTGGGCAAAAAGGACACCCTGACTTCCTTCAAATATCCATTAGAAGTCCTATAAAACAGCAATCTACCAAGGAAGGCTGCCAAGAGTGTTGAGTCCTTTCTGATCAGTTTGGGACCTTTGGGATGGTTTAACCTTCTTTTTCTTTTTTGAGCATCACCATCACTGATGAAGGTATCAAAACTGCATTATTTGGAGGGAGCTCCACCTTAGAGTGATCTTCCAGACTAAGCACCAGCAGCAGGTCCATTGTACATTTGAGAAAGAACATGTGGAACTTGCACTTCAAGAGATGAACTTGTTTCCTGGAGTTTGAGCTCGATAACTGGTGAGCGCTAAGAGATTGTCAGAAGTCCTGGGCACTGTTTTGTATTTGGAGGCAGCAGGTGCAACTTCCCACTGAAATGAGAGACCTGACTTCAACAGAAAAACTATTTTCATTACTCTGAAGTCATGAAAAGGCTTATGCCTTCTTCCTTGGTCCACTAAACCTAGTTTTCAACTGCTGCAAAAGAAATCGAGCACTAAAACCACTTGCTGCAAATTTCTCAGGTTTTTGTTGTGTGAAACTGAATACTGTTTTTAGGTGGTATCTCAGGCTAGGGAAAAAGTGATTTAAACCTTCATTAGGTAAAAGATATACCATCATATCATTGATATTTTGACAAATTTTAGATATTCTGAAGATATTCTTTAGATTCTGGAAAACATTCAGTGCTCAGGAGACAAGTAAAATAAATTGAGCTAATCAATAAGTAGACAGAAATTGTCTTAGTGTGGTATGAGCAGAAAATCTTCCAGCATCTTCTATGTCCCTGATTACCAGTGGGTAGAAATATCTCAATATCATACTCCTTCAGTAGGACTACACATATCCACTGGCATCTGACATTCAAATTCCTAGTGAAGACCAAATGTGTCTCTACTTGCAAGCATCCCATTCCTTAAAATGATATTTATATCCATGCCTGAGTTTGCTCTGGCATTAGGGAGAGATTTCAAAAGAAGAATAAAACAGTGCCAAAATACTGTTTCCTCTCTCCCTTCACCCCAGCCTAGCCAGCTGCACACCACCATGCATTGAGCTGGTGTTTCTGAGCACACAGGATTTCTTGCTGCTGAACTACACACGAGTGACTGTCCTGGACCACGTTGCTTCAGGTAGTCCCACACAGAGGTCAAAAAGATTACTGCTCCCAAAGCAAAGGTTTTCTTCCTTGTATGAACAGAAATCACTGTATCTGTGATAAAACTGTAGGGGAGTGGAGGGAAGAAGTCACAAGAGAGATATTTTTGCCCTAGAAGTAAATTTCTAATTTGTAGTAATAGTCCACTAATAAAATGCATGAAAATTTGGATTGTGGATTATTATTTACTGTCCTGATATTTGACTTCCTTCTAGACCACTAAATTAACATTAATAATGTATACATGTGCTTGTGACTTTCTGCCCAAAATGGTACTGATGCTTTTGTCTATAGATATCTGTTTTTGTAGTACAGCAATAACATCATTATGCTAAATTATGTCATACTGGTAATAAATAACATAATCTGAACCAGGAGAACCTTCATTTGTTTTGCTGTGCTTGTGGACAGAGGAACTTTCTCCCAAAATATCAACAGTTCAGCAAAAGCCCACTCAATGACAAGTCAGAGGTCTAAATTCATCTTTTCTCTGAGATGGACCAAAGGTTTGAACCTGTTCCTCATTAACCTACCAAGTATCCCTGGCAAAAGGCCCCCTAAATCAGGTCTGCTTCTGCATGGTATTGACTTTAACTAAAGCTAGAAAGGAATACTGCATTGTCAAAACCCTCATGGTTGGTTTACAGGAACCATTTCCCATCCCATTCTGTTTTTTTTTTTTTTTTTAGGGGCAATTGCAGGATGCCCCTATAAGTTAACTTGAAGCTAATATGTCTTACTTACAGTTACATCCAGTGTATACTCATAAATTAATTTCTTAGTAAGAGGTATTTCCTTTACCTGAAGATGTCACTTTGCCTATCACTGCTCAAACAATTACTGCTGATTACATTTGCAGCAGTAACCTGAAAAAATGTTACATTTTCTATGCAGGGTATGGTGTAGTTATTTGCCTTCAGTCTATTTTTTATAGCATCACAGAAGTAATTAGAGCAATTAGAGTTATTTGATGTCTTTCTGTTACAGAGGCTGTCAAGTCTAGTCCTTTCTAGCAGAAAGAAAACATTCCCTGAATCCATAAAACATACAAAGATCTGTGTTCTGGCTTAGTTTTTAAAAGCCTATTCCTGTGTGCAGTTTATAATCTCTCAACTCATATTAGTCACCTGGGCCTGAAGAAACATTTTGCAGTGTTTTAGTATCAAGCCCAGGACAAAACAGTCAACAAGACATACTGCTTGTTTTATACAGTCAGACCACACTTGAGTTGTAGTATTACAACAGTAGAATATCCTGTTTGCTTGACAACAGGGATCCTACAAATTCAGTTTGAACATAGCAGCTCCACCCAAGTAGAGCAGCACCACTTGATTGCCAGTTTTGTTCAAGGAGCAGAGCAAATGCCCTGAGAATGAAAGTGCATATTACTGCCTCTCATGAAACATTTCTCAGCAAATGTGGATACTGATATGTGCAGGGAGGCTTCTCAGATACCACTTGCCTTTTTGGACACACTTCCCAAAAAATAGCACAGTTCACAAAAGCACTTCCTCAGAGCTTTCCACGTGAGGGGTTTGATTACATCCTCCTGCAGCAAAGCACGTGGCTGTGCCACTGGTGCTCTTTTCACCCTGGATCCTCCCCCTGCACCACCCCAGGGGGGATGGACACTGCTGCTCATTTCAGAGAGGAGAACAGATCCTGGCACATATCAGACCACCACTGGCTTTTTGCCACCCACTGAGAAGCTGCAACACAGGGCTGTAAGATCTTTTGGTGAGAAAGATGCAGTCTGTATTTAGGGTGAAGTCAAGAGCTATCAAATAAGCTGAAAGTCCTTCCCCACCTTCTAAATAGAAATTTCCTCACTTTTCTCTTTTCAGAGCTTCCTGCTCACAGTTAAATTTGCCAGGCCCTTTCCTTTGTCCACTGCTGCCCTGAAGGTTGATAAAGTCTTGTCTGCCACTCTGCAAAAGCTCAGTTTGGGAAAGGTACTGCCAGGAATAGGACCACAGGTTTGCTGAGAAGCAGCAGCATTAGCTTAATGAGATTTCTTGGGAGTTTTCCTTCTAACCTTCAAATAGTTCTAGACATGTGCCAGGATGTAGACAAGGACTTGTAAGTTATTTTTTCTAACTGGTCTGTTTAGCTGGCAAATGCTACAGCGTTAATTACACAGCATGGGGATTTTTGTCTGCAGAATTAGCAAGGCTTTTCACACACATTTCACCTGTAGCCTCAAAGGCTGGAAACTTGATATTAATAAAATTAAACTAAAACAGTTTCTGAGGGATTTGTGATGCAGGCTCCTCAGCTCCAGGTCAGCCCTTGCCTGGGGCTTTTTTCGAGTTTGCTGTTCTATTTCCTGTTTTGACCAGTGTTGCTGGGCTCTCCTACTTTATCTGAGCACAAAGTAGCCCAATCAAAGAGTTGTTGCCCTGTTTGTCAACCTGCCCTCTGCCCAGCCCTCCAGGCCCCCAAAAACTCACACCCAACACTCCGAGTTATATCTGCTAGCTCAAACCTTTACAGCATTGTGCAAGAATGATGCCCCAACTCTTCTATTTTCATCAGAAATATGACCCTCATCTTCACTGTCTGGAAGAGCTGAAGTGTCTTCAAACATTTCTTCCTACACAATCGCCCTTCAGTGAGGGGAAAGTAATAATGTACTAAAGAGCCTAATCTGTTTTTGTCTGTTACAGGTGAGTACCTTCTCTTCCCCAGAGCCTGCTTCTTCAGATCTGCCCTTTTCCAGAGGCGTGTTTAACCTAAATAAAATTAAGGGCTCCTCTTCTGCCATGAACAATATCTTCATTTAAAAAGATAAAGCAAAATACATGCCATCAGGGAAAGATTTAATCAAAGTGGGAAAAAATATAAATTACTTTCTATTTCAGAAAGTGATTCTTGGAAGCTGTCAAATCTAAATTGGTTTTATTTGGCTTCTGACCTTTCTTGCAACAAAGCACCTGAATTCAGAGGCCAGGTCAGTACATGATACAAGTGGAAAAGTTGACATGTGTACCCTCTGAGCACTTTGCAATCAACTCTTGTGATCTCCAGAGAACAGAATAGGCACAAGATGCAGATTACAACACCAGTTAGAAAACCCAAACCAGAACTGAAGCCTTAGATCCGACAGACATTTTAAAGGCTATAAAGAGGACTAAGTGGCACCAAGGTTTTGGTAGAGTGTGGAAAACCCACGCCGCAGAGTGTTTGGATTTTTTTTTGCTCCAGAGAACTGTGAGAAGCTGTGCACATCGGAGTACTGGCAAGACCTTTACACTCAGAGCTCCTCAGACTGTTGGGACTGTGCTTATGCCAAGCTCTGGATAATATCAGTGCTCTGGAAAATTCATGGCATGTTATGGGAAGAGCTCCTGCACCTCATGCAAACAGCATTATGTTTGATGCCAAGCACTTCACAGCATCTCAAACTGAGGCACAGGGAGGTGGGAGAAAGCACACACAGCCACATGCACACTGCTGTAATTCTGATACTACAAGATATTCCACACTCAAAATATTTTGCAGTTTCAGTAACTCAGGACAGTATCTCTTTTTTTGCAGGGTTATTTAAGTCTGTTTCATTAATGAAAGAAGATGGTTAAAAATTTCAATTAAAATCTTTGGCTAGTCCTTTAGAAGCAGGTCTCTGACTTCTTTCTAAATGTTAAATGGTAAATTTCAATGCATGTATATACATAGATATATGTACACATATAAATTTATATATCTGTGACCTAAGTACTGAAATTTCTAATCTCCTTATATTTGCATGGAAATAAAATATCTTTGAATACTACAGGTTCCATAGATTGTCTAAATTCTGATACATTTCTTAGAAAAGAAAAAGAAATACAGGAAAAAATCCTTATTTCACTGAACTAACTATAAATGCAGAGCCAGAACCTCCAAGCATAAATCAGCATAAATGTGTTGAAGATAGTGCTAATGGAAATAGTGATTTATACCAGCTGAAGTACCACCCCATATCATTTAGAATTGTTTGCAGAGAGTTTCTGTGTCAAACACTGCCTACATTTATTTGCTGAAGCAGTCCTACTAACTTTAATTGAATCAATTCCTTAAATTGAGCAGAGTTTAGCCTGTCTCCTTATATAACTTAGGGATAATGATACAAATGTCCTGCAAATACACCAAATAACAAAATAAACACTGATCAATGAGAACAGAAACATGTATTTTTTTAATTCTGGAGCCAGGCAGTTTGCAGTTTATACTACCTGCACTTTGTAGTTCATATGATATGCTTTTGTATATACAAGCTTTTGCTAATGTCTGAGAGAGTAATTTGGGTGATTTAGGAAAGAGAATATTTAAACATGCAAACATCCAAAACTCTTCTTCATTTCTACACGTTTTCTTCTGAAATGATTCATACTTCCTTTTCTAAACTAAAACGTTTAGTTTACGCACATTTCTTTAGCAACGGAGTTCCTACTGCTACATTGTTTCTGAAGCTTTACATGCTTATTTCAGAAAAAGGCTCATTAGCCACACAGAAAAACTTGCTACTCAGAGCTTGTTTCCCAACAGCATCCACAGCTACCGGGCAATAGCTTAAATAATCTTTTAAACTGTTCCTGTCTCTCAGCTCCTTTCGAATTTGAGCTGTGTCATGCATTTTTATTCTTAGGATGTTAATCTTGAATTGTATGCCTGAACCAAAATGGAGACACCTAAAAATGCTGCTTACTTTTCTTTAGACTTTGATAGTCCTCAAGAAATTAGAATTTAGTTGTCATCTCCAAGCAGCCTAGATCAGAACCTGCACATTTGCTCTGGGCACAGGTTAGATGTAGCCTTCACACCACACTTGTGCTGAACACAGCTTAAGGACCTTCAAACCCCACTTCTCCTGCCCAAACATCTGGAGTTTTGCATGCATTTGGCAGTTACCCTCTAAACAGGAAAACTCCTTTGGATCAGGTTTGTCACATGCAGTTTGGATGATCAGCAGGAATTCACTCACAGTATCTGTTGCAATTTTAAGTGAGTACTATAGGAATAGGTGAAGGGTTTTAATAAGAAAATACACTTACATCTAGACAGTCACAAGAGATGGCTTTGGCTAGTCAGAAAATTAAGACATGTCTCGAAAGTTACAGCATATTTACGAACCCAAATTGACACATTAATACAATTATTATTTGTTCAACATAACAATAAACCAGACTGACTGAAACTCATATGAACGAAACTAACAAAAGACAGACAAGTCAGAAACAGACATATTTATACACACATTGGGATTTACTTTCAAAATCAATTTTTAAAAGAGTCCCCAAAAGACTTTTTTTCAGTGTATCACTGTTAGCCTCAATCTCTTTTCCTACCTATTAGAACTCGAGTGGAGAACAACTGAAATACCCTCTTCACTCACTCTGTTATCTCTTTTGGGAAGCATCCACATCTATACAGCATGATAGTTGCAACCATGACCCTCAATAGTAATACATTCTCTTTGTTAAATTCTTATTTCTGGTCTTTATTGGCAGTCCTTTGGAGACTGAGTTTCTCAAGCAGCTGTTATGGTGGCACAAAAGCTGGGATGATAGCACTTTATTCCCTTAAAGAGGAAGTACTTAATAAAAATTATAGAGCAAACTTCGTTCTCACTGTCTTAGCACAGCATCACTTTAACTCCATTGATATTCTCAAAATTATTCTCTTGATATATCTTAGCAAAACCCAAGACTTTCCACTTACATCACTGGTGATTAAATAATAAAACAGACTGATAGCGTGGATAAAGAAGGCGGTCTATCCTCAAAGTTGTAGCTGACCTTTTTGGTGGCCTGAGAAAGATCATTCCATTGCTTTCATCACTTTTTGATCCTGCTTTTGTCTGTCTCTTACCCTGCTTTTATACAGTGCTGGTTGCACTAGTGTTTCTGTTCACTAGACTTAAAAAAAAAATAAATAAATTCAAGCGCACTTAAAAACTAGAAGAGATACAAAGCTGACCTTTTCATTGCTTCATCCAGCTCATGTGCAGCACCCTGGACTACATGGTTGTGATTTATCCGTGTACATTAGTCTTACAATAAAATATCCCAATTTCATACACACGAGAGCTGTGGGCTCAGAAATAGCACATCGATCAGGCCCTGTTGTAAATATAATATGACACAGAGTGCAGATCAATATTCTGCTACACCCGCTACTACAATGCAGAGTACGAGCAAATCATTATTTTTAGCTCTTAATAACTATGGGAGCTTAATTTCATCATTTTAAAGGTGAAGAGAGGTGTTTGAAAAACAACCCCATTAGTGGCCACTGAGTGAGCCCCCATCAGTGTGAGGATGGAGCAGACAACAGCCACACACAGGCACTGCACGAGCCCATTTTCTGTTCCTGAGCCCAAGGCATGGCCAGTGTTCTGCTCCCCCTGTGCAGCCACTCTCTGCAAAGGCAGAAGTGCCTTTTCTGCCAAGTTTTCCAGAGCCCCAGAATGTCTGGGGAAGGCTGAGTGCAGGTTTGCACTTGCACCATGGTGCATTTCCCCATGCTGGGAACGCTGGGTGCAGTCCCTGCCCTGATGTGTTGCATTCCATACACTGAGCCTGGATGAATTTCTTCTCTATGGAGCTGCAGACAGGATGACACAGGAACAGGTCAGCATGTAAAGAGACCCAAATTTGCTCCAAACAATTCCCTGCTCTTTCTCTGAATATCTCCCATTTTCATCCTCTCCTTCCCAAGACTGAGAAAACCCAATTAAACTGACAGGGACTCAGTGAACTGGGTTTTGTCCCTCAAGGACAACAAATCCAAGAAATGAACAAACCAGCAATTTATGAAACAGGGAAAACAACAAAGCAAACCTGCATAATAACCAAGATTTTTTTAAAAAAGGAAAATCAACAACTTCAATAGCACTTATGAAACCTTTCCTAAAGAACAACTGCTAGGAGAAGTTTATTCCCTTTGATGCTGTTACCTCCCTTGAAGTCTGAGAATGCTGAGGTCCAGGACTCCTGGTCAACTTTCTGAGGCTGACCAACAAGGCCTTATTGACACTGCATGCAAACCCAACTGCCCAAGCTGCCAGTAGTTCACTCAAAAATTCGTGAGCACAGAAATGATCACCTGTAAACATCCTTTTAGATGTAGATATCACTGATTTTATTTAGTTAAAACTGGCCTCAGGTGATTGTCTTTTCTGTTTTCCTAAACATTAATTTCTGGTGTTTGAACTTCATTTCCAATGTTCTAACTTCGGTAATTGCTGCTTTAATCTTTTGCAGCTTTACATGTTCTTGGTAATAGAGAATAATAAATGTAAATGTAACATTTAGGCCATCAGTAATTTATCCTGGGAGAGCAGTTCAAAGGGAGCATCAGCTTGAAACTATTGGTTCGTTTGTGAAGTTTGAGGCAGGAGACCCAACTGTCATTTTACTTCAAGGAGCCTTTGTACAGAACTAATTATAAGACAAAGCCACCGGACTCGTACTGATTAGTTATTTATATTTTTGATGAAGTTATCTGCAGTTATTTTTTTGATCTCTAATTAGAGGTGACCTCTAAAGCATGGCTTTGCTTCATTTTCCGGAAGAGCAGTTCAGGAATCATTCAATCACTCACTTAAAATAAATACCGTGGTGATCTCAACACTCCCTAGAGTTGATTCTTAGTGAACAAAAGAAGAAAAACATCCGATTAAGTTCCCAGAGCTGGCTCTCTGAGTGGCCGAGGGCTTTTTTAAAATAAGTCACACAGATGGAAAATGTTTTCTAGTAGTATCTACAGTGAGTCACGACACTCTCTTTTAGATCTTTCATAATTTGTGATCCAGAATTAACAGCTGTTTTTAAAGTAAAATATAACCCATGGGAAATAGGAGAGGATGAATCCTGATGCTTCACTTTCTGACATTCTCAGACCAGGAAAGGAAAGGTTTCATTTTTGTCATTTAAATGCTAATATAATTTCATGACCACCTGTCACACCATAAAATGTTTTCCGTTGCCTTAATCACATTCTGCTCTCCTCAGCAGAAAATTAGCTGATGCTAAAATACGAAAAGATTATTAGGAAACTTTTATTTTTTATGGGTAGATCATTTGGTACATAAGAATGATCTACTTGGGGCAATCTCTTAATCAAATGCTGATGTATGCAGCAGTCAATTTCAAATACCAGGGAGAACAAACTGATGTGCTCGATGGCCTCAAGGTGCACTGGGGGAGTTTCAGATTAGATATTAGGAAAAATTTCTTCACAGAAAAGCTTGTCAATCATTGGAACAGGCTGCCCAGGGAAGTGGTAGAATCACCATCCTTGGAAGTGTTCAAAGAACATGTGGATGTAGAGTATGAGGACATAGTGGTGAACATGGTGGTGGGACTGGGTTAACAGTGGACTTCGTGGTCTTGGAGGGCTTTTCCAACCTTAATGATTCCATGGCCTGCACCAAGAGTGTATCTACAGCTCTCCATCCCTAACTTCTGGTACTTTCAGTAGTGAATGCCACATCCATGAGATAGAAGAATATTCCTTCAGCTGCAATGGATGAGATTATTCTGACTCTCTCCTATAGAAGCTTCTCCAGAAATGAAGCAGCTTTCCTGTATTTTAAGGAAACAACAGACACAAGTTCCCTTCTCTACGTCTTTCTTCTGATTATAAATAAAGTGTATTTTCAGCTGGTTTTTTGTTTGTTTGCACTGTTTTCAAGTAATAAAGGAGAAAAAAATCAAGGTGCCTGGCAATATTTAAAAAAAAATAGGAAAGAGCAATGAAAGTAAAACATTTCTGGAAGGAATCAAGGGATGAAAACCTGGAAGCAGCAGTCCAGGAGATATGGAAGAGATCTGCTTTTAGAAGACAGCAGAAAGGTTTGGTCTGATAAATCCTGATGAGTAATTTCAGCCATGGAGGTTCACGAATTAGAGCAAAACTGCTGTGCTATGCCTTATTACTTCCCTGATTTCTTCCCACCTTACTCAAATAAATATTTGCTACCAAATCTTTGTTTATAGTAACTGTTAATAAAATCCTCAAGCAACATACATTTTCACAATTGTAGAATGTTCTGGATATTATTTCCTACTCTTATGTGAGGATGTAGCATGAGGAAGTACTTTTACCTTCATCATCTTAGGAGATGACATATGACGTAGTTCTTAGTATGGTAAGAAAATGATAAAATATTATCATTATTTTTAGCAGAAATAATGATGTATTCAAATTTAGTATTATAACCAGAAATTTAGTCATATTCTCCCAGGGAGCTCACTAGCTGGACAGGCCAAATATAGCTAAATGGATTGAATAAAAGCTGTTAAATTTATCATTGGGACTAACCATATAATGATAACATGGTTAACTTTAATCTATTAACACATATCAAATGTTATTTTCCTAATGTATATTAAAAACAATGTTTTCTTTAACCTCATGCCTTAGCATCATCTAAGATGATGCTCTTTCCTGGAACAGAGGAACTCAGACTGAAAATCTAGTTCGTAGATTCTTATCCTCCTCTTTTATTCTTCCTACAAGTCTTAGCTAAGGATGAGTCTTCAGTCCCCCACAGAGGTTTTTCTGCAGACCCAAGTGGCATTAAACAATCTCTATCCAGCACTGACAGCAGACTTCCCCAAGTTCTCCTAACTCTATTACTGCTCTTAATGGAACAGCACGGCTTGAGCAGTTATGACTGCAGCCAGAACAGGCACTGCTCTAGTCTGGGATTTGACCTCTAACAATTTGATGATTTGGCCTTATTATCAACTCAACGAATTCTAGCTCCTTTTAATCTCAAGCCTACTCCATTACAGCTGAGTCAGTTATTAATTTCTCATATAAACTGAAAATAAAAAAATTAAGGCCTTCAGAAAGACTGGATTTTTTATATTTTTTTTTCTAAATTCCTACTCTAGTGTTTAAAGATGCAAATTGTTCCCAGCTATTTCTGAACAGCCCCACAGTTTTAACTGTAACTGGTTATTAGGAGTACATTTAAACATGGCTCATAATTTTTCTTCAGAAATTTTCTTTATGTTTCAGAGGAACCATGCACCCAAAGTACAAAAAATAAGGTAATTTTCCAGGCTCCTTAGGACTTTCATTACTATTGATTTGTCTCCATCACTGCCACAATGAATATGAATTTTTCAATGGAAACTACCCTTGCAAAGCATAGCTAACTATTTATCACAAAAAGCCCTGATTATGCAAGATAGAAGGGGTTTTTGTGTTTTGGTGGATTTTTTTCAGCCTGTTCCAAGTCTTACATTACAACATTATCAGAAAAAGCTAATGGCTCAAATTTTTCAATCAAATTGGACTGTGTTTTTGAACAAGGCTACATGATTTTTGCAATAGGAGCCACACTGACTTTGGAGTTAATATTTGTTTTGAAGCCAATCTGACAGCATTTTGACAGTCCCTTTGACACGCTGCAGTTTTTCATTCTAAGACCTCAAAGCAAAACACAAGAAACCACTGAGTGGTGCAGAATCTTGCACTTACAGTTTCAGCAAATGTTGCAGACAGTTTCATCGGTGTCTTTCACACCAGTATGAAACAAACAAAGCCTGATCCGTTGGCAAAGCAAGCCTAAGATAGGTTTCATGGGTACATGGGAACTTCTGGATCCTTTGGCAAAGATTCTGCAAGTCTAAGATGAAGATAGTATGGTACTAGTTGTATGACAACAAATTTTCCTGAGTGATAACAGTGTTTTTCACAATGGGTAACTTCTCAGTATCAGGATGATCGTTCCACTTCCTTATTTACGTTTGCTGCAGCACTTCCAATCCTTGGGAATGAGGTGGTAGCAACAGAACGTGCACATAAATCACTCAGGTGTCACAGTGGTAGATATTAAAAAGTCAAGGCTTGCCACAGCACTGGAATAGTTATGTCCTATTTTTAAAATACTGGTGCCAGTCTTCTCCCTTATGTGACTGCTGAAGTGTAACCTTCAGCAATTCTGGACCATAACTGTAATTGTAAATTAAAAAAAAATTGTTCAGTATACTTTGAACAGGTATTTATTATGCAGATCACACACACTTCTATATGTGATGGTGTTGTACATGAACTATTCATAACTGGGAGTGTCTGATGGCTACAATATGTTAAGTCACTCTGTTGTACATTATATGCAAAAAATATCAACATAACCTATTTCATAATAATCTAAACCAACTTTGCCTTCCCTAAAAAAGAAGCTACAGGACACTGTCCAGCCTTTAAGGCTCAGAGCTAGTATTTGATTGCACCAAGGCTGCTGCCACCTTCATTTTTTCAGTATCAGGCAGGGAAAACCTGTCAAAACAAGCCAGAAGTGAGCATGTGATTGGAGACAAACTGTCACCTAATTTTTTGCCATACAAATGGCAATCTGAGGACAGCACGGTTTTAGTATTTGCATACTAAACAGATGTTGGTATTAATTATTTGGTGAATCCTGAGAGACATCAGCAGCATACAAAGAAATCAACATATTTACACTGCCAGAAACAACTCTGAAAGAAAAGACAGTAAACGCAGATTAAATTAATCTGAGCGGTCCATCCATGATAGGCAAATGCAACTGATAATTGGAATGGGAATACCTAATTGAGCAGTATCAAACAATCCATTTTTGCATATAATTTTTTAAAGACCATCATATGTACCAGTGTTGGCAGATTTACTAAAGCAGTGCTAGGCCAAGGGACTGGATGATAAAGGAAGAGGAATCAGGGTTCAAAGCTTCTGTCACAGCTTGGGGTTAGATTTACTGAGCTACATTTCCAAATAATCTTTTGCTGAACCTTTGCTGGGAGGTCCAGCAGACTTCTAATTGAGGCTGTGAGAAGTTTTTCCTGGGTTGGCAATTAAAATCACATTAATTAAAACCAAGTTCAAAGTTTGAATGATGAGGAGACTATAGAGAAAGAAGAAACAGACATTTGTTTCACATAATCTACAATAAGGGTTTGTATTTTGCTTCTTCACTGAAGATATTGGTATCTTTTAATCGTTTGACTGATCATCAGAGGAGTAGCCAAGTTTGGAAATTGTGAGCCTACTCTAAAATGTGGAAAACCCCCCAGACATGTGAAACAGTTCCAGATCAAGGTCCAACATCACAGGCAATTCTGACATCACCTTTCCTCCAGCATCAAAACATTTCCTGTTCAGGGGCTTTTTTAGCCAGGTATAGTTCCTGTGTGTTGAGTAATTCTCTATGGGTTTCTTTTCCCTGAACTGTCTTGAAACCATGCAAACTTCTGGCACTCCTGGTATCCTTTTGTGGCTTCCTAAACTCAGATGCTTTTAACAGGAAGAATAGTCTTCATCTGGTCTGAGCACAGCTCCAGGATCACTGAGGGGCTCTATTTTTGTATTGGAAGTGGGAATGCTACCCTGCTTCTCCAAATGGCTCACCACTTTAGAAACTTCCTTCACTCCCCAGTTATTTCTTTTCCAGACCGAGATTTGCCCAATCAGACATTCTTTAGAAGGCAGCCTCATGTCCCCAGTACAAGTAACTCCCTTTTTATGTGCAAAGAAAGATCAGAGGACAGATCCTCCTGTTCTAAATTCCTCAGAAAAACCAGTCTGGATCATTATGTCCTGAGCTACTTGTCTTCTGTGAGGTACTGACTTAACAACCTTTGCTTTTACATGACTCAAAGCACACAGTCCTATCACCTGGCCAGCCCATTTCACCTGCTGAAACCAGGAGGGACTGACTCCCACAGAACTCTCATTTGCACTGGCAGAAATGATTTACAAACTGTCCCTGTTTGCTGTATTACCAAGCTGTGACAAACATTTTTCTATCCCTCTGCAGACCTTATTTCTGTATTCCATGGAATACAAAATGTTTCTGCACCAGGACCTTCATCCAGTGGAGCACCAACCAGAGCACATTCACAGAAGTTTGGCTGCTGCTCTCTGTGCTTCTCCAGGGTTATACTGGCAATGAAACTCCCTGCTCTGCTTTTGCCTCTGTCCACAAGAGAAATGGGCAATGGAACTGAACCCAAAGCTGCTGCTGGGGCTTGTGTGGAGAGGGAAGTCACTACACTTGACCCAGAGGTCTTCACTCTAAAGTGCTGCTGGGACATAAATGTGTCCTGTGTTTGCCTGCTGCTCTCCCCTGTGACATGAACCAATAATGGGGCCTTTGGAACAAGGCTATGTATTGACTACCAGTATTCCAAGTGATGCAATTTTCTTGGAGTTCCCAAATTCTTGTTCTGAACTCAAAGGCAATTCTGCATCCGCAACAGGTAGCTCTATATGTAAAAGAAAGCTTCCAGTGGAAAATACCTTGGATTCATTAGAGCATCAGTACAGGAAGCCATTAATGCATCACCTTCCTCACATGGGGAATTCTACAATTCCAGCTGTTAATTAAATCACTATATTCTCAATTTAAGCTATCTTAGCATAACTGACTCATACTTTTAGTGTGCAAAGAAAGATCAGAGGACAGATTGCCTACTCTAAATTCCTTTGAAAAACTAATTCAAATCATAATATCCTAGACTGCTTCTCTCCTGTGAGGCACTGACTTAACAATCTATTCTTTTACATAAGTCAAAGAGCAATTCAATTTTAAAATCATAGACCTTGAAATTTTACAACCAGCCCAATTATCATTTTAAAAACTGATGATTTAACCATTTAAGTATACCTAATTAGAAATGTCATATGTACCTAATTTATATAAATGCTACTTAAATTACAATGAAATTGATTAGTTTTCAAGATAATTATATTTAAAATATAATTTAATAATTTCTAATATTGAAATTTATCCCTATAACTCTCCCTATTTGTCCTCCTTTCCTGGGATGGAGTACAAGTTGGTCATATTTCACCAATGACAGGGTTGAAGTGCAGTATTAATGGAACTTAAACCCAGAATTTCTGAAACACAGAAATTGAAAGATGCTCTGAAGCATATCTGTCCTGAAGGACAGACACAGCCCATCACCATATCCAATACCATTGTCAATATTGTTTTTTCCACAGAAACAGAGGGCAAAGAAACACCATTTCCAAGACACACAACAAGGACAGACTCACAGAAATCTATGAACATTATTTTTTTTGCTTGACAGTAAAAGGACCTGCCTGGTTTTTGCTCTGTGCTCAATTGACTACATTGATAGCTTCAGTTTGTAGGTACTGAATGCCAAAAACATACTTCATCATTTTGCTGCCTTTAGAATAACATTTATTGCAGATAGCATTGAAAAACATTTAATATTTTAATGAACAAAAGTTTTAAGATGCCTTCACAATTACTCTGCAATAACATAGCATTTATTCTGCTCTGGGTGATGAATTTATTCTTTCATGTAATAAGCTGTCATGATTTTATTATTTTTTTTTTACTGAGCAAGAAGTTGCAATCGAGTAGGTGTGTAGGTTAGCTTGTCCCCAGAGCAGTGTTTGATATGCAAAATACAACTTATTAGCTTTCAATTTGCCACTAGCTTAGTTAAAAGATGCAGTTAAAATTCCTCAGCAGCAGGTAACACTTCTGCATTATAAAATGGTGTTGCAAGTGATGCGTAAAGAAAAAAACACGATGCAAATTTAGCTCCATCAGGTTTTCACCCAACTTGCAGTTTATATCACTCGTGAAAGGCAGTAGGAACAATGCAATTTACCTGCAACTCCAACACCAAACTGAAAAGACCAGGACAGTTTATTGTCAGTACATTTAACTTGTCCCAATGGGTGCAGTGGCAGCTAGTTAAAAGATGAATTTGTGGAATATTGGTCCTTTCTTATCCGACAGTAATTAAGAGGGAGAAGGTGAGGATGGCTGCTAAGTCAATGAAGATTCAGAAGTGAAGGCATGTCCATTACAACCTGAATATATTACAGACAGTGTTTAATGTGCTGCATTAAATAAAATTCCTGGGAATGAAAATCAGAGGTTCAAAGATTTGAGAAATTGGAGAAAAAACAGATTAAGGCAGGGGAAGGGATTGTCCAGTGGGTGAACAAGCTTGCAGTACTCCAGAACAAGGAGGGGAAATGAAGCTCAGCCTTTAAACACTCAGAAAGTTTTCTTCTATAAGATGTAGGCTCATCAATTAGAAATTATAGAAAAAAGGGAAAAAAAGATAGCAGATTATACAGAAACACAATGACCCTCAAAACCCATGTGAATTCACTCCTGAAATTACCTTGTCAAGATGTTTCTGATGGACATAAAGGAGTATTACCATACTGAATACAAATAGTCTCTGTCATCCTAGAACAGATAAATGCAAACTGGGGAAAAAACAGAAGTTTCCATGACAAAGAGAGAATGAAGAAGCTATTTCATAAGAACAGATTAAAAAAGCTGGCTGAGAACAGTTGAAAAGAATTTTCCTTGTTTAGCCAAGCAGAAAGCTACAGTTGGTCTCTCAGAATACGATGAAAATGCTAAAACCAAGGGAGAAAGAGGAATTATGGAATCTTGAAATATAATGGTAGTTGGAGAACAGATTGTTAAAACAGATCACAAAGAATCTTCAATTAGAAATTAGTGATAAAGGACCATCACCAAAGTATGATTTTGAAAGAGGATATGCCAGCAAACCTACAGTGGTTGGGGTTTTGATACAGGAGGTCCTGCCTGGATTTAGTTCTTGCAACTCACCTTTAAAGGGAGAAATACAGCTCAGCTGAATTACTGAGAAATTTCTTCCAAAAAAAGGCATGATTTGATTTTCCCTGGTGCTAACAGTTCAGTAACCTTCATGAGACAAAACTGTTCTATGATTATGTGGTTTTCTATCCTCAAAACTAGCAAAATGCCAATAAAAGCACACCAAAACCATCTTTGGTGTAACCAAGCTCAATAACCCATAACCTCTGCCAAGAGGCAGACAGATTGCCATGCAGATCCAGCCATGCTCTTTGGTTTTGCAGAGCAAAATGCTGATTTCCCCCATGCCCAGGTGCTACCAGAAGTGACTTGATGGCATCAGTCTCCTAAATATCACAGAATCACAGAATATTCTGAGTTGGAAGGGACCCACAAGGATCATTGAGTCCAGCTCTTTAAGTGAAGGGCCCATACAGGGATCAAGCCCACAACCCTGACATTATTAGCACCAGCTAAGGTGATCTCAGTGGCAGCTATCTTGAGGTCAATGACTATTCCTAGCACACAAAATACATCCAAAGCCTTCAAGATTATGCCCAATACACCTGCTGGTCATAGATATATCCTGACCTGTGGGGCTGACTCCATGTGCAGGTATACAGCAGTACTTTTGTTTGTTTAAATGATGACACCGTAAGACAATGATGGTAAGATGAAATGATGCCAAATGTTCCACAAAGTCAATAGGCTTGAAAGTGGAAAAAATATGACTGGAGTGAATGACTGTAAGGCACAGTAAATACATTCCTTTTATTAGTTGTTTACAGTCGTGGCAATAACATGGGTATGCTGTAATGGTGTATGTGTTTATTTGCTGCATGGAAGATGTATTGCCACAAGCTATTTGCAGCTGACAGTCCCAGCAAAACAACATTTGTAATGCAAAATCAGCATATAAGGGGCTTATCCTCATTAAGTATGCAACAAGGCATGACAACTCAATAAAATATAGGGATGCTCTCAGCAAATGTTAGATCTGTCTACCTCTTGACTGATTATGATCTCTACTCTTACATGCTTGTGCACCTGTACTGGGTTATTTTTTTTATGGTTTCACTCTCTGACTCATGTTTTGTAGATGATTTGGCTCAGAGGATTAATCCCAAGAAGAGGAGAAGGGACATTCTAAGAAGGACTATTGGCTGACTTTGTTTTATTTCTTCTTTGCTACTCTGTGCAAAAGAGACCTCTACTTTGAATTACTTCATGCATCAGTGACACACACAAACGAAACAATTAAAAGAACAACACAGATCTTTCCTCTAATACAACAATGTGCTGCTTACTAGGTGCTTTTTACCTTACTCTATGATCTCTAGGCCTAGGTGAAGAGCAAATTATTTGCACTAAGTGATTCAGTAAGTCAGTGCTGGAACCAGATGGAGAATAAGACAATCATCATTAATAAGTCACAATTACAAGCACTACACACCAGAAACCCAACAGGAACATTTTACAGTTTGTGCAATGAAGACAGTAGGCCTAAATTCTAAGCTTACTGTGGTGGAAATTCTTGGATAGTCCCACTCCAAAAGGAGTATTCACATATTTGGAGCACCAGGGACAGAAGTTTTCCAAAAAGTACCGATCCAAAATTGTCAGGTTTTGCTTAGACTCTTAATTTCAGGTCATTCTTCTCTTCAGCCACGTGATCAGTTTCTGTGATTTGTAATAACATATAGGTATTTGCAATAGCACTTCTATTGCAGGTTTTACTTTCCATCTGTCTCAACACTGAGTATCACAACTTCAATGCACCTTGGGAGACAGTCTGGAAAGAGAGCAGGGACACAGATATGGCCTTGGTCCTGAGGGATTCCCATTACAGCTACTCTTGGGTTTCCAGATAAAAGCAGAGATGACCTCTGACCTGATCAGATTCACTTCTTATTACTAGATCTATTTTTCTGAGGGAAATTTAAGTTAAAACTAATTTCTCACAGAGTAAATTGGCTTTTTCATTTGGTATATCCCATTTTCATTGAACTCTCCTGCCTTGCCTAAGCTGTGCCTGCAGCTCATCATCACTCATAACTTCAGCTATTTAACCTTTTCTTTGCTTCCTAAGGACACCCAGCACTGGAAGCTGTGGCTTTGCTGTAAAAGCCTGACACCTGAAATCTGGGGAACTATTGTCACATATTTCTACACATGGAAAACCTGGCAGAGGACAACAAACACTTGGCAAACTTTCCTCCTATCCGTTCACTTAGGAGTAAAGCAGCAGGCTTAGCCTTGGAGCCATCAAATTGGTGATGGCCATTCCTTCATGTTTAGAGTCCCTAAATAACTCTGGGTGGCAAAAAGCTCCAATAAAATGGACATCCTCACAGGGATAAATGCTCCCAAGCAATTTTCAGACATACGTTTAAGGCTTTCAACTGCTTAGATCAAAAAAGAAAAAAGTATTAAAGAATGGATTCAATGATATGGTAGAGCTCTCTTGATCCCAGGGTCTTTATTCACTGGATAAGAATAACAAGAACCAATTTATTGGCAAAAATCCTACTCCACAGTACTAGTGGAAGGGGCTTGAAGGAATAGCAGAAATATCTTGTTAGAAACTATTACACCAGATATATTCTCCAGCTGATCCTGGAGACAGTCCAAAAGAAGGGCTCTGACAACAAATATCTGATTCTAGAAATCAGATGCACAACCTCCATCACATAAAACAGCCAACATGAGCCTGGAGTGATAAAACATGGAATTAGTTTTAACTACTACTTCACAATTTTTTGGTCCCTGAATAGCTGATGGAATCATCTTTAAATAATCACTTTATACAAGTCATTTAGAATGTAAGATTTTGCTGAAAAACACACAAGATTTCCAAAGGTGACCAAGGTCTTTTAATTTTACTTACACACACTTGTGATATTGAAGGCAGCAGTTTCATGCCTTGCTGTTAATTATTTTGATTATATATCATATACTTTAAAGCATTTTCTGATTGACTTTTCTTTGTAAGGAGATGTAGTTCGTAGAACATGTTTTTTTTTATCTCACTGCAATTTCCTTTTAATTATTAACACTGGGAACTCTATGTAATATCCTGGCATTTATTATTTTTCTTTTTGGTATGGGAAATTAAATTGTGTATGAGATCACATAAAAGCAAATGTGAATTTTAGAAATAAGAGTGCTACAATGACTACACAGAAAGTTGCATGTAGTCAATTAGGTAACTGGGAGTATCTTACTGATTTAGAGGCACACTGGAAAGTGCTCCTGGTACATATGCCTCTTCCATGGCACAACCTAATTATCACTGACAATACAAAGGGAGAGAAAAGTTTTTTTCCTTTTGATTCGGGTTTTGATTGCAGGTTTTTTTTCCCTTAAAAGCTCAGACAATGCTTCCTTCTCACCTGACTAAGGATACAACATTTTTAAGAGCTTACAATGGATGTTAAATACCAAAATCCTCTAGAAAATTAAGTCAGTAATCAATCTGTGTTACTCTATTCAAGCAAAGAACATAGCGTGAAGGATTGAGTTACACCCTATTTTAAAGAAATTTGATATTTTTATTGTCATATCTTTCAATTAAAGTGGTATCTTTCCACAAGGAATTAGAAGTATTAGCAATTTGGCTTGTGGTCTTTTTTCTTACCATCTTTCTTCTACTTCTCATATTAGCTGCTGTACTGATGAGTATTACCCTTATAAAATTATATGACATGGATCCTACCATTCCATTCCTTCAGCGGAACAGAACCTGAGCCAGCCTTCTAACTGCCAAAAGTAAGAAGAAATGGTTTTCACATTAAATTCATTAAACTGGTGTGACAAGCCCCTATTTAACCAGCTGTGGTGGCTGGCTGCAGTGGAGAAGCTTTTAGAATAGATAAGCTGGATGAGTTATATTTTTAATAGACTGCTGCACGGCTAAAATGATCTGTAACACAGAATTGGGAAAATTCTATACTCCATTGCATTGGTGCTAATTTGAAAGACCTTCCTAGCTAACACACCAGATTTGTGTCTCTGAATATGTGTGAATGCTGACACATGAAAATGAGTTCAGGTTAGGTTCATTTTTGCATCAGGGCTCATAGCAGTGTTTCATCCCACGGAGAGGAGACCCAGGAGCAGCCCCACACCAGGGCTGCTCTCAAAACAGCCATTAACTACAGCTCCCACAGAAAAAGGACTGACAAGGATCATAAATTGGGACCAAAAAGTATTTCAGTCACACTTCCTGGCTTTTAAAATTGCAGTTAAGAAAATGCCAGTGGGATGGTATTTCCATGTATGAGAGCCTTATCGAGGCTCTCTTAACCCTGGAGGGTCAAAAGGTACTGCTGTTCTTAGCTTTTCTATGGGTTAGGACACAGCTTCACTCTGCCACCTGAATAGGAGGTAAGGTTTGAAAGGCTCTTGCTGTTTGCCACACCAAACTGCTCAGTTGTGGCTATATGGAACAGCTGAGATAATCTGCAATCATTTGACTATTTTTCAGCTCCACTGTAAACACGAGGTGTGAAATGACCCATGTTGACAAAACTCTAAGCAACAAAAAAATCCACCCACACACAAAAAGTCTCAAACCTTCAAATAACACTTTGTTTTCTAACTTTTACCTGCCACTTCACCAGCTGTTAAATAGTGACATACACACCCCACTGCCCAGCAGTCTCAAGAGTTTTAACCTGAACCAGAAAGATTCCTGTCCTTTACACAAAAGACAGTAAGGAAGATTGTTTCACTGAGGGAAACTGCCATAAAACCCATTAACTGCCTTCTCTTCTACTTTCACAGCAGCTAATTACTTGCACAGTCAATAGTCCTCACAACCACGTTAGCACCCTGTTTACAGAGTCATTAATTGAGGAAAAGGCATCGAGCAATCACCCATTCTGTAAGACTACATTTATGGGGGAGTAGTAAGGGCTTTGCAACACTCACAGGAATACCTGCACACTCCCCCGGTCCCAGAGGACACAGCTGGGGCTACAAAGGGAACGCGTGAAGCTTGGGTCACCAAACCTCAGCTTTCACCTTGATCCTGCATGAATAAATTTGAAGTTCTGCTCTCAACACTTGCATTCTTTGGGGGAATCTCCAACTAAAACATTTGAAATCTGCAGAGGAACTCAAGCCAGAATGACAGATAGGCATTAAAACACGAACATACTAATTTCTGCATGTGCTAAAGTTTTGGATTAAGTGATTTGATATAGTGGATAAAACAATCCTTCCATTTCCCAAAGATTTAAGAAGGGTCTGCACTAAAATATATCTGTGGAGCACTAACTTCTACTGATGCTTGAGAAAGATGCTGAGATCAACAAAACCTCACAATATTTTTTCATGACTTCACAGTCAGTATTGCTATTCCCAGATGTGCCAGGAATAAGCACCAACTCAAGACACTCAAAGTTTCTTGTTTTATCTTGAGCTGCACAAAAAGACAACTTCTGATAGAGAGCATATATACAACTGGAAAGACAAAGTGTAAATCTGCTTTGTCTTCAGGATCTTCTCTTCATGGCCTGTGGAATTCTAGCCATTGGAGAAATTCTGGTGCTCATTTTAAGTCACTGAAATCAGACACCCCCTACTCTGAGCTCCAAAAACTGTTATGGCCACGGACCTGCTGTGATTGCTTGCTCGAGGGTGCACTATCCAAGCAGGAGCCACAAACAGTGCACAAACCCCCATTATTCTGTTCGTCTGCATGACAGCAAGAGAGAAGTAGGAGATGACACCAGGTTACTCAGGAGAAATGGCTTCTGTAACGATCAGCAGAATTGCTGGGGGTGCCTAGGGATGCTTGAAAGGGAGAAAAAAAGGAAAAAAAAAACTGCATTGTAGAGGCCATCATCCCACACGGGTCAAAGGAAACAATACTGAACTGATTGAAATCTTCCAACACAGCGACACAGTCTCAGGGGACACATAGAAACATAAGAAGAGTCTGATGGAAAAAACCCAGCAGAACAGGAAGGGGTGGAGATGAGGAAAACCTAAACTCCACAGGGAGCTGATCAGGGGAATGAAAGAGAAAACCAAAACCTCAGGCTGTTGTACATTTTTGAGAGATTGAAAAAACCAGTGATGTGCAGGAGGTACAGTGAGATGCAGAAACAGAGCCAAGAAAGAGGAGAAATACAGGTGTGAAAGACATAGCATAAGTTTGTGTGAGAAATGAAGAGGGGAAGGGGTGTAAACAAGGAGAAATTAAAAAAAGAAAAAAAAAAAGCCTCTCAAAGGATTAAGGAGGTATTATTAAAACCATAAGGTGGCAGGAAGGGGAAAATAAGGAAAAGCTCTACTAAATAATCCAGAAAAATAACAGAAGAGATGCAGCTGTCAAAACCAAACTGTGCTGGGAAGAAACAAGGTGGCTGTCCAGTTTGCTGTGTCAGACTTTTTACTTTTTGCTCAAACTGTTACCACCTTACATAATTTTTCAGCTCTTTCTGTTTTAGCAGACTCCAGAACCACTTGAAAATAAGCTTTTAAAGTAAATACATGCTTATAATTCAACTTTAGAAACTCACTTTTTAAAGTGCCATAAATTATTTGCATAGAATATTTCGGTATTTTGCCAAATGAAATGCTGTTTTGAAGGCAATCCATACACAGACAGAATTTAAAAGAGTCATTCCAGACACTTGGCTGTGCTGTATGGAGCATGCCTGCGCTTCCAGTGCTGGAGGAGAGAGGACATCTCTGTGGCTGCCAGTCCTGGTGCTACAGTAAATTATGCTGGCTCACATGTGACTCCAAGGCCAGGCTTTGCTGAAAGAAATTAATGATAAACAGCAGTTTTCAATTCTCACCTTAGCCTGTAAGAAAGAACACATGCATGGCCAGTAAGCCAGCAAAGAAGGGAGAACACAGAGGTGATGCCGCTGGTTTGACACCAGTTACAAAAAGCTCAAAATGAAGAAATCATAAAAAATTCACAAATTGAAGATTCATATTGCAAGGTTCCAAAACCTAAAGAGAAGAAGCAAAGAGGGAGAAGATAAAAGCTGCAGGAGAAGAATTAGCCCCTTCCAAGACCCCACAGGTTCCACTGGCACATGCCACTGGGTGGAAGACTGTGGCCAGCAGGGACTCACCTGATGATGGCACCTAAAGTGTGATCATATTTAATGCCCAACTGGACAACCTGTCTGATTCAAGCCACAAATCTGTGTTGTAGATTAATAATTGTGTGTTCAAAGGTTTTGTGTACATATGATCTTGCTCCGAAATGTCCAAGCCTGGTAGAAGATTCCCTAATAGAGTGAGACAAAGATTTGAGGGCTAACTTATAGGAGCCATGCACCAATCTGTGCTTTACTCAAATTTGATTATTTTAACAACAATAACTTTTTATTTTTTTGCATGAGGATAGGTGAAAATCAAATTTTTTAAAATTCAATTGAATATTGTTTAACAGATCCCTTTGTAGCTGACAAAAAATAAACTTGGACAAGAGTTATTGTGTCTGAAATTTTAAGGAATAAAGGCTTATTTCTCTTTTAAACTTTTTCCTTATGTTTAGCTGGAAGTCTTCAGCATACAGAGTAAATTTTTCAATAAATAGTCCTTGAATTGAAGATCATTGCTGTATTCCCATATGTACACCACCCTTCCTTACATACCAGTGCAATTTAATTCTCCTTCCTTTCTGCACCTATTCTATATCCAACCTATGCCTGTCACAGCCTAGAAATCTAAAGGCATTTTAATTCCCAGATGGACCCAGTAGGGCAACAGATTTTGTTGCCTCCTGTTCTCCTGTGTGATCACATAAATGGTAGTTGGAGCCCAAGAAACATAACTGCCAACTGCACACTCTGCTGTGGAATTCCAAGAAGCACTTACACGTTTGGTAAATAGCTCAAGTTTGAAGAAAAAAGCTAGAATAGAATTCTCTCCCTAGAGATTTTGGCCTTATGCTTGTATAAGGATAGGCAGAAAATGTTTCAGCACTATTTTGTAGTAATAAAATACAATAAAACCATTTTCCTTTTTACTTAAATATTTACATGTATGAATTGTGCCTGAGAAGATTTTTGAATTTTCATCAGGAATGTTAAGCTGCAACACTTACAACATACAACATCATTGAGCTAGATGTGCTACCATAATCCATGAGCAAACAAAGTTATGAGGCTGTAAATAAGGAACTTAAATCCCTTGCCAGTCCTTTTCTTACTAAGCAGAGAACTGTGCACTCAGAAAGAGTGAAGAGCAGAAAAGAGCAATGTGTACTGTGTTGGATTTTCAAAGAAATCAAGTTTGAGATCTACAGATGGCACAAACTTAAATAATTATCAACATTAAAGGAGATTTTAAAATGTTCCAAGTGGTCAAAGAGTTAAAGTGCATCGCGACAGATTTCTTTTGGTCCCACAACTCATACTACAGCATGTTTGTAAATACCAGTCTATGGCCAATAGTCTGCCAGCATTCTTTGCAATATGGTTCTCAGGTACTCTGAAAGCTTTTTGAGACATTGTCCTTTTGAACTTTTTTCCCTTTTACTTTTCTATTTTTATAATCCACCGTCAGACCAAATCACAATAGAATTTAGTTCTACATTTTTACAGCCTCCTTGTAACAAGGTATTATTGAATTTAATCCCCAAACCTGGCTATCCCAAACAACAGCATTGAAGAACAGTTTGAGTGAGATAACTGGGCCCAACACAAGGACGTGTAACACTGCTGGGATTACGTCACCCAGGACCTTTTTAAAAAGTAGAGGTACAGCATGGCAAGGACCCATTTGGCCACAAGTGCGTAACTTCATTGTGCTCACTGGTACATTGTTAGGGAAGAAATAGAACTGCTGAGAAGAAGTGGATTGCCTCATCTCTGACAACAGTGACATCAATAGGAGAGTGGCTTTAGCAAACTAGAGAAAATATGAACCTGTTCCCACTATAAGAACTTTTTGTTCTTGGTTAATATATCAGTTACACTACAGAGCCATCAAAATGAGCGACTCAAATTCATGATTCCCATTAATTGAGATCTTGAACTGCAGCTGGTAGGAGAACTGGGAAAGAAATGGCAAATTAGAAGGGAAGGCCAATGGAGAACCCCAAGAAATACCCATGGATGCAGCAAGTCACTGAAATAAGTTCAAGCAAGAATTTTATATTTATATATATAAGCAATAGGAAAATTGAGCTGCTGAAGTGAAAGATGAGAAAAAAAGATACCAGTTTATTTTCATCTTACAAGTTAGTGGCACTGACTTTACTTTGAGCAATCTGTATTTTAAAAGCTAAGTGAGGAACACTGATTCAGTTATCAGATGAAGACTAAGTTATCAGTTACAGAAATTTATAGAAAGTTACACTCCTAAAAATAATATATCTCTTGGAAGTTATCTGCTTCATATGAAAAACCAAGAACAAGGAGATTTAATAGATTTGATTATGCTGAGGCAAACATGTTGTTTTAAATAATTTGTGGAATTGCTCTTCCAAGGCCAGATGGCAAAGGGGATCAGAGACTCCTAACTGAAACAGATTCCCAGACAGCTTAAACTTACAGGAAGCTATTAAAATGTGAAAAAGACAGAATGAAACTGGAGCAGATTGACGGTTTTGAAAACTAAACAACAGAATGTAACATTGGTCTGGGTTCGGAGGGAAAAAAATTAAGGAGAAATCTGGATAATCAAACCAGACTAAATTTGAGGAAAGACCAATAGAAGCAGATGAAGACCTAAGCAGTCTCCTGTCTTTGGAAACTTCCTGTAGCTCAAGCAGCAACTCAGTTTTGCAAAAACCTACAGGAGAAGTAGAACTTTTTATAGAGAAAAGGCTGTATGCCTGCTCTGTGCCGTGAAAAGGACTTTCTTCCATTGGCTCTGAAGCCTGCTGTGATATTTCTGCTCCCTGTTCCTAACAGTTTCCAAACCTTTGGATTCGTTGCAGATGTGCTCCTTTCTCTCCTACTCCAACTCCTAGTCTGGAAAAGCCTCTCCTGGCTGAGCTTTTCCTTTGCTGAAAGCAACTGAGCACTCCCTCCAGAAGGTCTGCACGACCCAGTGCGACAGCCAGAACCAGGCTCACAGTTGGCTTCCTCCTTGGCTGTGCAGCCACACATTTTAAAAAATATAACAGACTGTAGCACACAGCAGATAGTGAGCAAGTAGAACATGTGCACCGTCCATGAAAATAACAAAAAGGGTAAGAGCCAGGTCCCCAAGGAGTTAACATGTCTTGTAAAAATAATTATTTTTTCTGATATGTGTGTGGAGTCAGAACTGAGAACAAGGATTATGACTAGAGTGTGATACTGTGCTTTAAAACACAAGTGAAGAAACTTCAGCTTGAAGAGCCCCCAAAAAATGCAGGTTTGGTTTCATATACTAGAAAATGAGGTGAATTTTGGTTCCAAATTACCAGTTCAAATATCTATTGCAACTTTATTAGAGAATAGAGTTATTGAACATTTAATTTCAGAAATAGAACCCTCTCTTTGCAAGATACGACGTGCCAGTTAAGAAACTGTCAGAAAACATCATAATTTGCATGTTAAGAATGTAAAATATTAGCAAGAGAACAGTTTTTTTACTTTATCTTAAGTTCATGGCACCAACCCAGTTCTTTAGCCTATGGGAAATAGTGGTCAAAATTTGTTGAAAAACACTTATGAACTTGGCAATTTTCACTTAAAAACAATGACAAATGTCTATGCCACTTGATTATAAATGAGAGAGCCTCACCCTCAGAACCAGGACTGTCAGATGTGAAAAGTTGTTTAATAGCAAGTTTATAATTTTGAACTCAATAATTGGGTGTTTTGCTCAACTATAAGGCTACTGAGGCAAACACAGCAGTCTTGAAATGTCTTTAAATGTCTTACAAAAGTCAAAACACATACCATGATACACCAGCCTCACAGCCCTGTGATGATTTATCTCCAATTGCAGAAAAATGGGTGAAACAGCTACATTACCTCAGCTCTTTTATTGACATGATTGTTAATCAAAGACATCCCTGTAAAAAGTTAGGAGATACTTTTTTTTCCACTTTTGAGAAACAAAACCCTGAGAAATATTCTGAACTTCCAAGGTCCAATACAAAACAGAGGGTTGAAAAGCAAGTACATGGGAAAATACCAAGGGAATGGAGCAATGCAGGAGGAACTTGAAAAGCCTGACAGCTTTTGATACACATATGTATTGTCAGGGGGCTGATTTTTTTTTTTCCTCCCATGAGGAAGAGAGAATCACTGGCCTTTCAGGAAGTTTGCAACCTCCCTTGCACAGTCTAGTTCAAACCAGTTGTTATGGAGTGGTGCTATTGTAAAGAGAGACAGAACTCCCCATTCCCACATATTTTCCTTTTAGGGTTTGTTATCCTCCTTGTTTTGTGAAAGACTCGGAGCTGAGCGCTCTGATCTCTCACTAATAGCTCCACATTTACATTACACTGTGATGAGTGGAGAAGGCACTACACCTCCCAGCCAGAGAAATAAAAGTACCTTTGTGCAGGACAGCACTAATAAAACCAGATTTTCCTCAAGGCAGAATGGAGGGCGACTTTTACCTCCTTGGAATGTGAAGAGTAATAGAAATATTTATATTTTTATATAAATAAAATATCTGAACTCTCAATACTGCTCCTGGTTTTAGTTGCTAACCTTTTGATTGCCTGAGTGACCTCTGTTCTTGACCATAAATGAGTAAGTTACTTCAGGCTGACAGCCTTAGTCAATTTGGAGGTAAAATTTATGTACTTGGATTTATGCTTTAAGCAGATTTTTGAGTGTTGCCATAGCTAATGATGAGTAACACTCTTGAAGAGAGATAACACTCCTGTACCAGGATTTTCACTGAACTGTAGCAAAAGTGATCAGGATGAGGTAGGTATGGGGTATGCATCCTTCTGGGATTTATCTAGAGCTGCCCACTGCTGAATGGCAGTTCTTATGGTCACAGCTTTCTACAAAAATAACTATGGCTGAACAATAGCTCATTCTCAAGTAAAGGGCAATAAATGTGCTGAAAATTATTCTTCAGATTTGGGGTTTATCTTTACAGTATACTAATAAAGCTTTTTTTTTTTTTTTTTTGATCTTCCTTAATGTACCTATAATCTGGGGACTTTTAACAATGGGTTTCCAAAATTTTAAAACTTATTTTCACATTTCTGTTAAATCTTCCTCAGGTGATAATGTTTTGGCTACACAGTACAGTATTACTTTTATTTTTTAACAGCTTCTTAATTTTAAAAGATTTACAGTTCCCTTTTCTTTCTTTGTGAGGATCTTTTCTCCTGTCTTTTAAATAGTTCTTTATTGTTTTGAAGTCTGGTCTTTCTGCTCCTTCTCTCCCATTTCCTCCTCATTTTTTTTTAAATTTGTTTTTTTAGTATTGACAATGAAGACAATATTTAATTAGGGTTTAAAAGAGAGAAAAGAATCCCAATGACTTGACTTGAACTTAGCCCAAACCTATTTTTTTGCTCAAAAGTGTTACAGGACAGCAATCCTTTAGAAGTAAATTGGGGTCTTCTGAATGGTTCCCTCCACTCCTTCAGTGTTATTTTCCTTTCAGACTACTAATGTAACCTCTTGAAATGTTTAATATAATTTCAGCTTCCATAGGCAACCAACTCTTAAGGAATGTCAACCAAATTGTACATCTGAAATTATCACCAGAGCTCCTTGAGTCACGTAAATGACTCCAAAATCACACATAAGAATAGTTTCTTAAAGTAATTTAAGAGTAATTTCTGCCATAGATTGTCAGAGAAACCTGAAATACAAAATTGAAATCTTTTCTCCTTAAGCTTTTAAGCATTTTTAATATGTGATGTGGAAATGTGCATCAACAGATGGGACAGAAGCAGCTCAAATCTCCTGGTGCTGCACCTGGCCCAGGTCTCCAGACTTGTTTACACACAGTGTCTGCCAGTGCTCCATCACATTCTACTTCCAACAGTTTATTACAACTTAAATACCCATTCTATACCCCAGCACCAGGCAGAAAACTTTCCTAGTATCCTTGGGATACTGACCCCTGGGAAAAGCATGGCCCATGTAAGAGCTTTATTTCAGAGCTTTTGTCTCCTAGCTTCCATTATTTCACTGCCGGTATTGTCACCATCAGTAAGAGATAGAGACCTTTTTAAAACAATCGGAATGACCTCTGTCTCCAATTCTTCTTTAGAACACAATGTATTCATCTCATTTTTTAACATCTTTTCAGTTTTTAGCTAAGTATTCATTTAAAATGTGTGTACTGTCTGGAAATAAATTAGAGAGAGAGAAGGGCATTTAGAGATGACTGAAAATGTACCTCTCAAGCTGTTTCTTTTTCTATTTCCCAGCTAGTCTTGCTTGAAAAGGTGGTTAGATCTTATTTTATAGGCAAACATTATTTTTTTCTATTTCAGAACAGTTCTTTGTGTGTCCATCATACTACACTTGGAGAGCTTGAGGAAATTCAGAGCTGCACTTAAACACAGGCGATCTGGGTGTGCAATGGACAGAATTTTCTGTATGTTTACTTCTATTTTTACTGATTGTTTTATAGTAGGTGCAGATTTGCAGATTACACTGTAGCAGTGGCTGCAGTTAACAAAGCAGCTTTCACTGTGGAGCACACCAGCAGGATTCCTAAGGGGGAAAGCCAAGCCAGTGTTCCAGCCCCTGGTGGAATCAGGACAACAAACCAGGCAGGACTTCAAGCTACTTATTAGGAGACCCACAGAATGAAACTGATGCAACTCAATATCTGTGCAATGTGCATCACAGGGATTTTTATTCTGGAATTAACTTAATCTAAACTAGGGCTGTTTATGGGGCCTGGCACAACCACTGACCTTAGTTGGAAATCCAAAGCTGGCTGCCTTTCCCAGTAATTTTCTAAGCCTTCTTTACTATATCCTTGCTTTTCCTCATGCAAACAAGACCTAATCTTCTGGACATGGATGTCATGAAGCTGCTCTCCCAGGGACTTCATCTTTGCTCCAGAATTACTTGGGAATTATACACTTTTGCAGTGTTGTTGAACAAAATATTAGCATCAGGACAGGCTGGGTGCAGGACAGCATTGGAACAAAGTCAGTGTAGTGAATAGGGCTAAAAGGAGAGATTTAATTTGCCTATAGATGTAAAGCACTATTTCTGCTGTAGTGAGGCAGTAAAGCAAGCAGTACTCCCGAGGCACCATTCCATGACACGTTTGGAAAGCTTTTGCTGAAATATCCTACACCATCAAAGTTAAAATATTTTTACTCCCATAAATCTCTTCACAAAAGGTAATACCAGTAAGGCTTGCTTGACTTGCAGCAATCCAGGATGACACATCATGCCCTAGATCAGGCAAGAATTTCAACATCTCCCAGAGCTCAAGTCAAAATCTAAGTCTCCAGGTTATAATCACACATGCACAGACTTCTATTCTTCCTGAGCACTGTTCTTCACCTGGAAATACTGTCAGCTTCAGCAGGCTCTGGAGATAAGCCAGTTCTATTGAGTAGGGACTGACATCTCAGGAATACCCTAATTATAACAAGGTTTTGCATGTTATATTTAAGAGACATTTTTGTAAAATCATTTACTAGTTAAGACAATAAGGAATATAATTAATAGCTATATGGCAAGATTTCTGCAATTTGTAATTCCCTAATTGCTATTTTGGATTTCTAACTGAACATCAAAATGTCATAATCTAGTGGCACCAAACACAGAACACTTAAAATGTCAGCAAGCAAAGAAAATGACTTTAGAGAATGGGGTTCAAGAAGTGTGTTCAAGATCTGTGTTTTAAAATGTACAGTTCCTGATGGCATGAATTACATTAAGCAGAAACAGCTCTTCTCAGTGCTGTATACTCAAGATTAGAGACTGCAAAACGCCTTTCTCAGAATCACAGCTCACCACTTCCCCTGCTGAGATGTCAGATAGACTTGGGCTAAATATGATGGCAAGTGTTCCAGGTCCCGTCTGTCAGGTTCTCCCATGCTTAATGAGCAGCACATTGATGAAAATACTGTGTAAACAATGAAACAGCACATCAAAGAGGTGAAAATGAACTTGCTTCTGCAGGATTTTCAGTCAGAGCAGGGTTTGGGACTTCTAGGCAGGCCTGCAAAGCCCTGCTGTGTCCCTAGACCATAATTGGCTCCTGAGAGCAACAGCATATATGAGGCACAGTAAAGCAGTTTAGGAAGGTCTTTCAATAAACTTTCTATAAATGCAACTCATTCATTTTAATACGAAGCCTGTGGTTCCAGTGGGTGGGCTGTAAGAAAAGCTGTCTAAGCCCTTGCTCACTTTATTTTTTGTAAGTAACGCCATCACTGTCGGTACGGTACTCGACTGCTTTGGACAAAAGAACACACAAAGACCATCAAATATTCTTTTGTGCATGGATGTATAGCCATCTCCTAAACCTTCATTCCCCAAAATCACCACTCAGAAGGATAGGTACAGCACAAAGGCTCCCAAGCAGTGAAGAAGGAAACCCCACAGCTCATGGAAATATATTTTCAAGAATGCTGACAGGTTGATCAGCTCGCAGAATGCCTGGGCCACCCTTCCAGGCTTCAGTGACTTAGTGCACATAATGAGTTATGGATTTTAAGTTATTTTGCAGCTTTACAGTGGCTGAGTTAGTCCCTGGCTTCCCAGCTGAGGCTACAAACAGCACAAAATAATGGCAATTTTTGATCCAGGCAGGCAGTGCTCATTTGTGCTCCCCCCAGCACCCATGCAGGCACTGTGCCAGGGAGTACCTTCACAGGTACCACTGTTTGTATCCAGGGGCTCAAGTCACACTGTTTATTGTGCTGAAGTAGGTTTTAATTGACTCTGTTACAGCACAAAACACTTCTCCATTACTATATTATATTTAGTCTAGGAGAGAGATCACTGAGTTTGCTTTATGATATGTACAGTGTAGTACATGATTTCACTGCTGAAGAGAATGTATAATTTCACCATACATTTCAGAGATTTGTCCTCTAGATTAGTAAGGAATAGGTCAATGCAGTGCCCAGATTAGCTGTTTTAAAAATAATGTTTGAATAGAAGCTACAGGGGAAAAAACTCCACGTTTACTTTGGGAAAATAAAAGGAAAAAAGAGTAAATACCACAGATTTATTTCTAGCTATTGTCTTTAGTTAAATTAGCATTGACATTAGAACCATGGATAAATAGCAAAAAGATTTAAGTTCTGGAATGACAGATCAGTCAATCAAAATTAACAGAAAAGAAAACAAAACTTTCTTAGTAAACAAATACATCACCTAGGAGAGTATGCTACCACTTCAAAGATTACAGATGTTTCTAGCAAGACAATTAGCCCAGCTGTTTTTCTGTTCAGATCACTGCCTTTTCTATGACTGCACACATTGCAAGTGGTCAGAGAGGAGTCCCAGGGCACCTGCTCTGCAGCTATTTTTGCATTGTTTCAGCCTCATCCATAAGAAGGAAAATTGGTCTCATCATAGTCCTTTTCTGTTTGAAAGGATCGTCTTTCACTGTGGGGAAAAAATCTCTCTTCTTGAATAAGAGCATCCATCATAGTTTAAACAGAATTTCAGGAATGACAGGTACCTTATTTAGATAAGGTGACACATTACTGCTTCCTCTTTCTTCCTTTTTCTTATACAGTAAGATCTATATGGAGAGTAAATTACTCTATCACACCAAGTAAGTATCAAAGTCAAGCTCCATTTTCTGAGTTTCCTATTCCACATCCCCTTGAATTGCTCATCTAGCTGTTTTTGAAGGACATCTGAAGTGGATTTCTGGTTCCACTGCTCTTAGTATCAAATATTTCTGTTGGCTATGCTGAGTGATAAAGCTTACTGAAATCCTTTTTCCTAGGAGAAGGTTACTGGCAGGAACTGGATTGCTACTGAATTGCTGTAACTGCCTGTTAAGAATGGGGACTCCAAAAAAAAAAAAAAAAGAAACAGCTATAAATATCACCAATTTAAAATACTTTTTACATGCCTTCCAGATTGCCTTAAATTGTTTTCTTTAAAACGGAAAAAGATTAATGCACTGAATAGAAATTAAGGCATTTAGATTTCTTTGAAGCCCTTATTGCCATAACCAGTGCACTGCGAGGCAAAGGTCACCTCAGCCATGGGATTTAGCCCCAAAGTAGGGCAGTGCAGCACTAGCTGCAGGACCTCCTTGTTCTCAAACCTGACACATATTTGTCATCTCTCTACTTTTACAACTATTTTGGAGGTGAACTGCTAAACACAACTTAGATGGGCAATACTGGAAATCACAGGAGAGCTTTCACTGATTGCAGGAACACAAACTGTTAAATGGGGCCAATTATATGGTGTACATCCTTTTGTATGGGAAGGCTGAGAATTACATGGATCCTGGCAGGAAAGGCCTTATCTGACAGGCTTCAAAGACCGTGTTTGACATCCCCCGGATAGCTTGGCTCCTATTTGCTACAATGGGCACCACTAATGTGTGACTCAGGAAGCTTGGAAAAGCATAGTCAAATTAACTTTATCAGGAAATGGACTCAGCATTATAGGCAATCAGAAAAATCTGAACAGTTACACTCATTGACCCTCTACAAAAATCAAAGTTATTACACTATGGAAAGGGTGGACTGAAACAGAAATACATCTGTTCCATAAAGCTTTGATGAAAGACTCACTCAAGATCCCTGGAGGTGATTTATGGAGGATACGGGGGATGGGGAGAAGACTGAGAATTAAACACTAGCTCAAGCAAGGATTTAGCTGCAGGCTGAGCACACCTGAAGTAAGTGCCATGCCAGCTTAGAGAAGTAACACACTGATGTAAAACCCCTTGGCCCCTATTATTGGAGTCCCCTGCACCTTCTCATCTGGCTTATCTTCAACAAACCTGTAAGAAAGCCTTAAGAGCTGTGAAAAACACCTCTCAATGGTCCTTGGGTGCTTTCCACAAAAATCCTTCATACATCCTGTAGGAGCAATTCCTTTCATCCAAGTACAATTTACTCACAGAACAAAAATCAATTTTTATTCGTTCTCTGCAAAGGGGCACATGGACTGGAAAGGAGATAATACAGATACATGGCAGACCCAGGGAAGCAGAGGTAGGAGAAATATTTAGATGAAAAATAAAGGCTTTGCATCTCATTGACAGTGCCTAAAGTGCAAAGGCAGGGAGCACAGTCACACTGAATGCACATGCCATTATGGAAAAGGAGCAGACACTCATCATATGCAGGATGGAAAGCACATGGATCCAAAATGCTGGATTGACAGAGAGCACAAGTCAGCAAGTTTCAGAGAAGGAAAGATGAGGTACACGAGTCACAGTTTCAGCTGTGGAATGAATCATGACTTGCAATAGAGAATCTGATGGACTGAGTGAGCTTGCAATAGCTTAGGGAAGAAGCAGAGGTAGGCATCTGTTTTGTTGGTTTTCCAGCTGCCAAAATGATTTTCTCATATGCCTGTCGTGACCATCCTGAATCAATGTAGGATTCAGGATGACCAACATGCACATAAATATCTAAGGCCTGGGGATGGAAACATTTGAAGCTGTATTTAAATGGAAGGAAATAAGCCAAATATGAACCTTCTGTACCTTTTACAAGTATTTGCATGCTTTTTTTTTTTCTGCTCATAAGTGCACTGCAGGCTTTACTAGAATGGGTCCTAAACCAGCCTAAATAGTCTTGTCATGATTTAGTTTCTGCCTCAGGAACTAGGAAATGAATAATGCAGAACATGTCAGGAGCTCCCTGAGCCTTTGGCCACAGCAGGACGCACTGGGCAGGTGAGGAGGGCAGTTACAGACTGGGTGGAATTGGGAATATTTGGCAGCAGGGGGAACTAGAAGTGACTTAATAGCAAAGAAAAGAAGGATATCAATGGATGCAGAAGTACAAATTTTCTCAGGAAGCCTTTAGCACGTCAATTATAGCTGACAATTAACACCCCTACTCAGCCAGCCAACCTACAGGGATTTCACAAGCTGCCCCCATTTGTGGCAGGATAAAAGGAAGAGACAAATAAAGGCATAGGCAGTTAATTATTTTTGCACCCATTGCTGTTGGACTTCTTTTGCACAGTTTATCATCAATCCTAACAGAGAAAGAGAGGTTGCTGTAAGAATCCTAATTCCAACAAATGTTTAAAATTATTTACAAAAATAATTTTAATTCATGTTCGTCATACTTCCTGACTGGAAAGGTATGAGGGCTGTCTTCAGGACAACTCAAAAATGAACTCTAAGACTTTTCTATAAATGACATTTCTATGCTCAAGAGTACAGAGAGGTAATAAACAGTTAAGAAGCCTGGCTCACAGGGCTTCTTCTATGCTTCATTCCCCAAAAATACTCACCATTAAAATGTTTTAGCTGAGATTTTCAAAGCAGTGTGGGCAAATTCTCTGCACATCTCACATTAATTAACAGCAAGTGTGTGGGTAATTCCCTGTAGTACTTTGATAATGTCAGCTTTTTTTTTATACCCATTTAGCATATCCACGTGGAATAGGATGGAGGAAATGTGTACAGTGGTTCCAAACTGCACCTCAGTAAAAAAATGCTATTTTGTTCTGACCTTATGAGCCTCTGATCTGTTCCAACAGAGGGAATCTGATCAGCTATTTTGGGCAGATCCAAAACCAGGAAATAAATGTGCCCCATTATCATGGTGATCTGAGCCTAGTCAAGTAGCTCATAAAAATATTTTTCTGTTTAGAGGGCTTGGGGGAAGGTGAGGGGAATAAACCTTTCTGTTTATGCTTAGCTTTGGAAAAATCCACTGGGAGGGACTGCACAATTAACATATTAATGAAGGCTGGCCTCAGATGTGATGCCTGAAAGCAATTATGAGCAAATTAAGAATATAAATGCAAGATAACAAACTCATGTCTGTTTGGGACAGAAGGAACATAAGCTGCTCAGCACTGAAACAAGAATATACATTTTTCCTTTTCCATGGGGAAGGAATCCTATCTCACTTGGCTTGAAAAAGGCAGCATTGGTAACATTCACCATACCAGCTGCAAAAGACCAATATTACAGTGATACCTCTGCTGATTTGTGCAACGATTGCTGAGCTGGATGTTAAAGTTCAGACAGTTAAAACCTGGAAGTGTGGAAAGCCTGAAAGTCTCTACTTAGCTAAAGTAGAGGAAATAGTTAATTTTCTCATATTGATCTCTTAGGGTCATAATTTTTCTGTGTTTTTTTGTTTGTTTGTTTTTGCCTTTTTTTTTTAGGGGGTATATCAGTCACAAGCAATAATAAGTATTTGCATTAAGTCTTAAATGCATTAATGGTAATAAAATTCAAACTAGCATTGCAAAATATCAAACTGAGGAGGGTGTAAATGCCTCCAGCACAAGAGACTCTGATTTTCTGTTCCTCATTAGTGCCAGGTGAAGGCTACAAAAGAACTGGCTGGAAAGCAGGATTTCTATTCATGGCTGATTTTTTTTTACTCTTCTAGGTTACAGTCCAATTCAGGCCAAAAACTAACATGTGCTAAATTCCCCAGGCCCTGCAGCCACTTAGTGATATTGATGTTCCTGTCAGCTTTCATGACCAGAGCAAAGATGACAATTTAGCTGAGGAGCAGCAGGAAATGATGGCTCTCAGGTTCCAGCAGCAGAACACTGACCAAAGTCTGAAACCCTGGCAGATTCTTGCATCCACAACCCTTCAGAAAAACCTTCAGAACTCCAGACACTCTTCACCTGGTACCCTGCTCCAGGCTTGTCAAATACTCTCACCATGGACATTATGAATGAAATATTTGAGGCACAACAAAATGGCATTTTTATATGAAAGCATTCAGCCAGCTTTGTTACCAAAAGCCTTTACAACTAAAACCAAAGCCAAATACCAAAAAAACCTGGAGGCAGGGAAAGCATATTTTTGAACACTTAGACTTCTCTCCAAAACATTTCAACACACATGAATGAAAGCCATCAAACAGTGCTACAGGAGATACATTTTTAGAAAGCAAAGGCAATGGAAAGTTATCTTCCCACCCCAGAAAAACAAAGGAAGTTAGAATTAAATGAACTTGCTTAGTTATTAACGAAAATCACTAATATTTCCCTAACTAGATGTAGAACATCTAGTTCTATTGTTGCCTATTCTTATTGCCTATAGTTGTCTATCCTCATTGCTTTCTGCTGAAAAAGACAAGGAGCAAGGTTGCAGAAGCCTCCTTCCTTGAGATCAGTTCTTGTAAAACTATCTAAAAGATGAGCCTCTACATTTACATGGATTTTTTAATTATTTCTCTGTTTTAAACTCCTATAAACAACATACCTTAAAGGCCAGGTAACTGGTATCTATTGCCACTTAATGTATTTTGCCAAAGCTAAACCTACAAGCCCAGAAATTCCTTTGCTGAGCTTTGACAACCTTGGCTCTATTCCTCGAACTGTCCTTTGGAAAATCATCAGATGCTTGGTCATCTATAGAATGCATTCCCAGCAGGAGCTTCTGGGTCAGTCCCAAACCTGCCTGTTAACACCCCCCTGCTTGGTTCCCACATCTTTGTAACTTATTACATCAAACAACAGACAACACACAGCATTTTTGCCAGTGAAGGCTTAAGGTTTTCTTTGCCAAAGCGTCCCTGCCTGTGATTTTTCACTGAGACACAAAAATCTTGTTTTCCAATATACCTGCTATTGACACTAGCAAGTCAAATATATTCTTTTCTGTGCAGGGTTATTGAGATACCT
Organism: Vidua macroura; assembly: GCF_024509145.1. NCBI lineage: Eukaryota > Metazoa > Chordata > Aves > Passeriformes > Viduidae > Vidua > Vidua macroura. Next base: position 11,083,515 of record NC_071577.1, read on the forward strand.
TTTTTTAAATTACTACATCTTATTTTTTGCCAGTGGAGATTCCAGCATTCCTCCTCCTGCTGCTGTGCAGCCTGTGAATCAGAATTGCCAACAGGGTCTCTGCTCCCTACTGGTTTGCTCAAAGATCTCCACAGCCAGGAGAAACCCCCTGATGCTGAAGTCGTTTTCTGTGTAAGTGTAACACAACCTCCCACTGGATGGCTACCAGGGAGCCTGGCAGCACAGCATCAAGAGCCAAAGCATGTATCTAACTTGGAGATCCAGAGGCAGACAGCTCACTTAGAAATCTTATTGCCTCTGACAGGCTGCAGAACTATTTGATTCATTTGTTTGGAGTTTCTGGCATGTGCTGCATGTTCTGCCTTCAGGTATAAAAAGGTGCAGCCAGGCAATAGGGAGGAATCTGCCCGTTCACCTCAGATGCTCTGGGTCAGGCAGTGTCTTCCAGAGGGAGGAGAGACTGTCTATCTCGAGAGCAGCACATGAACACAGTGGGAAAACACAGGCAGGGATGAGCCAAGTGACTTGAAAAATGGGATTGCACTGAGGGAATCAAAAAACATGCCAAAACATTCCTGAGAAGCAAGAGGGAGACACTTTCTTAGCATGCAGGAAACTAACTTTCCCTGCAGGGCTCAGCTGCTTGTGAAGCAACCCACAACTTGCATAACCTGGGCTCAAACTTCCCAGGAGCCAGCTGTTATAAAGTATGCAGACAAAAGCCTTGAAAGGTCAGCCAGGAAGAGGTAAAACTTCAGGCAGAGATTAGATTGCTGAGACAGGGATAGATTGCAGTTCAAGACAGAAAAACACTGATGTGAACAAGTATGAAGTCCTACAGCAAAAAACAGTTGAAGGATGGTAATTTATTGATCCTGAAGACCAGCCCCTTGAAGGGAGCCACAGATTTTGACAAATTTTAGCCTGACAACTGCGCAACAATAAAGACATCAAGGTGGTTGGCAAATTAAGGCCCACCTTTTAGTTACCTGTTAGATATATCAGTTTATATTATCTGTTTCTTATGTGTTTTCAGCTACTACATTGCCTAGCTTTGCCCATGGTGAAAGTTGCCCAGAGTGACTCAAAGTCTTAGAAAATTGTTTGGCCAGAAAACAGAGCTAGAGGCAAGGCCGTGACCAGCCTGAGGAATGAGGAAAGAACATGTTCCTTCTTAAAATTTATTTCATCTGCAGAGCAAAGTATCTGATTTTTCTCTATAGAAAATATATTGTTCAGTTTTTTTTTTTTTTTTAATTTTTTTATTTTTTTTTATTAAGACTCCATTTTATTAATTGGAGGCATCTGATGTCTTTTAGTTTTCTCCCTGTAAGAAAATGGAGGTGGGATCTTTTTAGTTTTCAGCTCAAGGATCTGGCAACATCAAGTTTCTGCCTTTCTGCACAAGTTTTTGCCTTTTTTCCCCGCTTGTATGTGAATGTAAGGACTTAACGCTTCTTACGGGTCTGCTGCTACTTAATTTTGTGATAACCTCAAAATTAAATAAAAATATGGTGCCAGGGTAGAATCTGGCTGGCTCAAATCACTTCAAGTCCACTGGCAGCCTCCTGTGAAATTCTGTACTTTAGCAGAGTAGGATTAGAGCTGTCTGTAAATTTTTCATACTGAAAATGCTCCTATACATCAAATATATCACTGGAGTTATGAAAGAAAACCAAGAATATATTTGCAATGACAGGTAAATACATATATTTATATAAATGAAGCAGAAAAATAGAAATAACCTTAGCAAGCAGCTACATTCCATGGTTGTATACAAAACATTGTACACTCAGGCTTTGGAGCTGAGAAAAAAGTGGTTTGCATCAAAAATGTCTGCAATTGTTGATCATAATTGTGCATGATAATACGAGTTACTAGGATCAGCCAACAAGGCTTCTGTTCCTTTTTTTTTGCATCAGGTGGAAATGAACAATTGCTTTATTTGTTACCAATTTAGGAACAGTAGGTAAGTAATTATGTCTCAGCAGCCTATTGATTCACCCTTTGGGGACACACAGAGAAGACTCTAGGCCTGGCATCTGTCAGAAGGAGCTGTCAGAATCGGGAGGAGGCGGCGCTTGAGCCTCTTTTTCCAAGGAACCCCAGGATGTGACACAACACATCCCTCACCGTCCCCTTTCTGTCACCTCCCTTGTGTCAACAGCATGTTCACACAGCTCAGGGGAGAGGAGCTGCCTCTCTTACTGTGGCACTGCCCCTCAGCTGTGGCTGTCTTCACATGCACAGGATGGGAACTGAGGGATTTTCTTCTCCCTGAGGCACCCTGGGTTCCTACTAATGCTGACTTGCTTGACCCCTTCTTCAAACCCATCTCACCCCTTTTCCTTCTTCTGCTGCAGCACAATCTGGCAGGGGAAACAGCCTGACAAGGGATGTAGTCCTTACCTCCTGCTCACACAGGGCTTCTTTATGAAGACGACTGAAGAAAAAGTATGAAAAAATAAAATTTGAGGGAAAAAAGACCACAAACTTTTCCTAGCATATACCTATAGGCCATAGGAGTGCAATGCCACTGATGTAGTTCCCAGAAGCAGTAACTTTGGAGTAGGTCAGTGGGGCAAAGAGACAAACTCCTTGCCTGTTGTAAGATATATATCTGTTTATTACAAAATACAATATACTATCAATCTCTCTACAGAAATAAAGCATTTTAAGTACCTCCATACTGAAATCAGGGTGTCAAAAGGCAATGCTGGGGTTAGTCCTGCTCCTATCAAGTCTTAAACAACACAGAGACGTTTGAGAAATCGTGTGTTGATCTGAAGCCCTGCCAATCCCAGCAGTTATAACAGATGGGACACACAGACCATGGTCCCAGGAAGAGCTCTGGGACTGTCAGATACAGAACCTTTGAACTCAGAGTGCCCTGTAGCTCTCAGTGCCTGAATGCCCCCAGCTTCCCAAAGAAATCTAGCTTCTGATTTGTGCAGAGAATTAAAGTATTTTAATGACATAATTGTCTCTAACTTAAAAGTTAGGTTTTATCACAGTACACAAAGTAGTAAATTTATCACAGTACACAAATACAAACTTACATGAACTAGCAAGTTCTTACAGCATTAAACATAAAAATTATAAAGAACCAGCTCACTGACATTAACATTTTCTTATCCCTATACATCTTCCCCCAGCACAAATTTTTTAGAGGATAAATGACATCAGAGGTGTTTGCAGTAAAATAAAATATATATTTAAGAGTGATGCAGATACTAAACTACTAGATCAAGCAGTTGATTTTAAAGCAACTTTCATCCAAAAGTGATGATAAGTCTAGAGTTAGGAAATTTATACACTGAATTTAAAATCTATTTTTCATCTTCAATTTTTGTATAAAAATTATTGAATTAATTTATATTTGGTCTAAATTAAAGTTATTTCACATTTATATTGTAATTTTCAGCTGATGGCAGTACTTTCAATGGAAAAACACAAAAAAACCACAAAGGGTTGTTGATGAAAAAGGTGACTGCATGAATTACAGCCTTCATGAGTAGGCTGAAGAGATCTGGTCTGTCTGTACCTTCTTGGTCCAAGTAAAAGACAGGAAGAGTGTAAGAATGCATGTTCCCAACTGTCTGTCAACTGGATTTACGTCCAGTGGTGAAGAAAACAAATTGTCTTTGTGCTTTGGGGCATCATTTGTCATGGGCTGTTATCTAAAAAACATTTCCTGCTTCAGGAAAACCTTAATACAGAGTAAAGGTCTTTTAAAAAAATAAAAAACAAATTGAGAGAAATGTCTCTGGTGAGCAAACTGAAGCAAAAAGAAAAATTAAATTCTTGTTCACATTATTAAAAATCTCTGAAAAAAACCCACAATGCAAACTTGATATTGGCTGTAATTGCCAAAGCTCACAAATTTGAAAAACTGTATGAAAGGACATGAGTTCCTAAGACAAATTTGGTGCTCCTTGTATGATTTGTGTTGTTACTTAAACCATTCAAGATGAAGATATCAATATGGAGCTTCTCAAATGGAGCCACGTGGGACATGTGAAACACAGGAACATCCCATAATAATGATGAACAAATACTGACATCACTGATCTTCTGCTACTTGTGCACGTTCTGCTTGTGCACTTTCTGATTGTCAAAGGCATATCAAGATGTACAATGATGGGGGGAAAGCAAACTTCATTTGCTTCCTGGAGTAGCTGGTGAATGGAGAAGGAGGGTGGCTTCTCCTGTGGGGGAGCATGAGCAGTGCTCAGGAACACAGGGAACTCAAAGGGCAGGGCAGTGCTAAGCTCACTTCCTCTCTGCAGCACCCTTCACAATCTGCCAGTTGCCCCAGATTCCCCATCGATCTGAAGGTCACCCCAGATCAGGGTGAAAAGGTGGAAGATGTAATTAGAGCACAAGTGACATGCTCACTTTTGTTTCCAATTCTGTTCACTGAAGTGGGAAGTGATCACAATCTTCTCCAAGCACAAGTAAGAGAGCTCCCATGTGGAAAGGTGTTGACTTGTCCCTTGCCAGATCTGCTTTATCTTTTCCTAATATAAAGCTTCTCATGGTGATTTTGGATCTGAAGGTGCAGATTGCTTTGGGAATGACTTGGGGCCATGGAGACCAGTCAATTAACTTGCTTACACATCTCAATGAACTGAGAATACATAAGAAAACCAAAATGAAAGCTACACATTTTAATATTTGTGAGAAGTGTTAAAGGCAATGCAATTTATAAAGCACAAAGGAAATACGGGAAAAAATGCCAAATACTAAATTCCTTCTTAAAAAGAAATTTAAAGTTCATCCCTACATAATTACTGATTGTGATGTATGAGATATGTACATATGAATATTTGGGCACTGAATTTAATTGATACTATACTGACAGTGAAATATCAGAGTTGAATCAGGGGTCCAATTTTTACAAAGACATTTTGCCACCTGGCTTCACAACAGAAGAAAAAAAGCTTTTGATAGAACTGTCAGGTGATGATGAACTCAAGTTCAAGTCCAACAAAGCGTAGCTTAGCAACTTTCTGTGATGAAGGAATGAATTTAGTCTGGTGTCTGACTGAACCCTTACGCTCCACATTTCTCTACAAGAGTGGCTTTCTCTGCCTTATTCACCACTGAAAATATGTAAACCAGACTTTTAACTGAAGCTTACCAATATCTCAAATGACAAAAAGCAACTGTGGAGCAAGCGCACACTTCCTACCAGTGCCAGCCTTTGATTTCCCCAGGTGCTACTTTAAATCATAGCTTTTCTCTTCATTTGAATTTTGTAAAGAGTGAGCAAGGTGAACTTTGGTGTCTGCTCACCGATACCGCACTGAAGAATGGGCAGGAAGATCAAAACAAATTAAATAACTTGAAAAGGCAAATCATTGTTGCAGCTCAGCAGCGTAGTGCAAGAGAGCAAGTCATTTATAGCATTTTGATTGTTTCTTATAATTTAAAGCAACTTGGAAAGCATTAATAATAATGCTTGCTTCATTGAGATTCCCTTTGATATATTGTCTTGTACCTGCAATGTTTAATAAGGATGTTATAAATTGAACAGTTTAGGCTTTCTCTGGCACTTATTTTAGTAGAGAGCATGGAAGCACAAGTCTGATAAAGGCATAAAAGTGAAAGGAAATGAGAGACAAGTTTCAAGGAGAGAGAACAAAGCAAGAAAGTTTGGGAACTGCTCCTTTAGAAGACATTCCTTATCCTTTATGACTCACTCCAGCTCTTTCATTTCACATTTAATGCTAGGATGGGGAAAGGCAGAATACCTGATTTTGTCTTGTATTTTGAACAGGGTCTGGCTAAAAGAGTTGAATTCTAATTCTTTACGTACACAAGGGGTATCAAAATAGCCAGATGCTTAGGTAACAGGGAATATGCAGTTAATTAGACCTGCAAAGAGAACCCTCATGCCAATGCCCCCTGGAAAACTGCCTTAAGGGAGGACACATGCAGGTGTTTCTGCTGCAGGACAGGTGGCAGCTGCACAAGGGGCCATGTGCAAGTGCAGCTGTCATCCCACCACTTGGCCTGAGCACAGAGCAGGAGCTGCAACCCAAGCCACAGAGCTCAGTTCAGAGAGGGACAACTGGGGCACAGGTAATGGTGCCTTTCTTGAGGGAGAGTTTTAAATTATGGAATAACATTATGAGATAATCCTGAATTACAATGATTACCTGCTGGCAGATGCAGCAAGGGATGCTGCAGAGGTAACCAAAATGATCTCTTCTTACTGCTTTTGCTGTGCAGAGTTGTGATAAGTTCTCTTCCTTGGGCTTTTAAAGCAATTTCAGATCCAAAGACAGACACCAGGAGGAACAAACCAGAACTGGATTTTAGTTTAGGTTTGGTGTCCGTTTTTGACCAGACAGTGTTTCAAACTAGGAAAGAGTGAATGGGAAAAAGTAGGACCATGAAAACAGAAAGGTATTAAATTGTTTGTACTGGAAAAAGGTCTGTCAGCTGTTGAAGAGGTAAAGTAGGTCTGCTAAAATGAAAGTAGAGTTCAGCCCAGAACAGTGTAAGGAAAATTTTGCTTGGGGAAATAGAAAAAAAGACCGGAAAGACCTAATTAAGAGAGAAGGTCTTGCAGTAAATAAATGATTAAACTTGCTTCAAAAGTGTGTAGAAACATGATTCTTTGAGAAGAATGCTAGAGTTACAGTGTAGGAAAAATCCACCACAAAATTGTTAAATTTTTTGGCTTTTTAATGGAGAGTAGTAGTGAAATCCTACTGTTTTATAAACAGAGCATTAAAGCACAGATATGCCTGCCTAATCAGTTACATTAGAATCCCCATGGCTTTCAGGAGACACCTATATTAGTTTGGATTAAAAAAAAATCCAATAAAAATAAGTTTATTATTTCCATTTTGGAGATATCTTCTCTCTCTACAGTAAGAAAACTGCATCACTTTCATTTCAGAAGTAATTTTACATGCAAACCACAGTATTGAATCAGGATCATATTAAAACACATGAATAAAGGTACCAGTGGGAAACCAAATTAAGCCAGCACTTAAATGCTTTCTTAAATTATATTTCCTATTGCAATTTTCTTACTCCACTAAGTTGACTTGAAAGTTCTGAACAAGCATTAATTCTCTAGTGTACCCAGCTAGGCTGAATAGGAACCCCAAGTATATTGAGTTCCCTCTTGAGAAAACTTAAGAGTGACAGGAAAAAATATGGAGTGGGAGGCTACAAAAATACAATTCCACGAACACATCAGAGAAAAAAAAAGTCACAGCTGAAAATGTAAATTAATTCATAGACATCTTAAGAAAATAGTTACAATTAGGTAAGGAAGAAGAAGCAGAGAAACCAAGGTTTTGTTTCATTTTGTGGATTTTTGAAGGCTTATAATTATATGAAAAGCATAGTTGATATTTAATGAGTTGCAACTGGTTGCATTATTTTAATTAGTTTATGGCAATAAGGATGAATCCAAAGCAGACAGCTGTGAAGATTTGTTATTTTAATTAGCTAAGGAGACAGGAAAATCAAGAAGAGTCTTGATCCACCACAGCTGATTCTGTTCAGCAGGGCCATGAGGGAAAAGAACCTCGGCAGCAACTCATCATGACTTCTGTTCTGAAAAAGGGGCTTGTTGGCTGTTTTAGACAGGGAAAACACTCCAAATAAATAGCATCCACTTCACATGAGCAAAGCATTTCTGAGAGGCCAAAACAATAAGCGTGACAAAGAACTGCAAAGACTAGAGCTCTCAAGATTATTACAGCCCAGTAGCTAGGTGGACATGCTTGCAGTGTGTTATGTACAGATTTATAACCTAAATATAGAGTATAATTATTGATTAAAGCTTTACCTGATTTGTTTTGGGGCTTAGGGATAAAATAGGCACTCTTCAGTCAAAAAAGTTTAGGGCTTCTGAGAAGTAAATTGGATTAAGGGTAAGAATAACCAGCTCCTTTTAAAAAGCTGCTGAGTATTTCCACACCAGTCATATGGACAGATCAATTAATGAAACAAATTTATGTCAGAATTCAAAATGTTGTAAGCAAGAATACAGTTGTTGGTATCTCTGGAAACTAAGTTAGACATGAGAAAATGTTTCCCCTACATCATTCATCACCTTGTCTTTGTTCTTGACTGGATTTGCTGGGAGAAATGCACCTGGATTTATCTTATCCTGACCAATAACCTCAAAATTTGTTTCCTAGCAGCTGCCAGGCCACTTGTAACAGTCTGAGTGTCTCTGTGACTGGCACAGCGACCTTCAGGTAGGCAAAGTCTGACCTCTCAAGCTAAGCCCAGGTTTCAGGTCCCTGGGTTTGAAAATAAGCAGTTATTTCTGACTCTGTTCACATTCTCCACATACATTTTCAATCCTACTTAAAGATAAGTTATTACCATATACAAATTACAACACATAGACTTATGAGTTAATAATTTACTTGTCTAGCTGGGGAATTTTCCTTTTAGTGCATTATAGATGAACCACAGACAAATTCAGTACTTTCTTGAATTAAGCTCATCTAGCCAATCTAATTCTGAATATATCAAGCAGTGCTGTTCTCTGTGGGGACAATTTAGAATGAAGTGTGCTTCGGTATGAGGAAGATTGTCAAGTATTACCCAAGACTGAATAGAAATCTGTAAAATATGCCAACATCAACATTAACACAGTTTGGATTACTAATCTCTGCTTTTTCACAACAAACATTATTGGGTTTCTTGGCCAAAACATTATTGGGTGTTTTTGGCTGCTACAAAAAGATCATTGGTCCTTCACAGAAATTAAAGAGGATCTGTAACATAAAAATGTTTAAATAAGAGTCAACACAGGCAGCTTTAAACTAAGCCATTCTTTCCTTATATTCAGGGATTAGTCAATCAACAATTAGAGGACTTAAGACTGACAATGGCACGCAAACACTTTCCTTCCTGGAGGGTGCTTACAGTGCATAATTTCAGGCACAGGGCAGCCTTGTTAATGTGCTCTGTATCTCGCATGTTCTCCACCTTCAGAAGTAAAGGAACTTCTTCCCTTGAGGACATCTAGACTTAAACAGTTTAATACAGCTGGTTCCAAGAGGTTGGGGTATAAATAAAGCCTACAGGTGCCAACAGGGAATACTGAGTTGATTTTGAATTAGCCATCAAATTGGTAAGCAACAAATTACAGAGTATCAGACCCTCCCTATTACACTGAGAGCAAACATCACTAGAAAAATATAGAAGCTTATAAAGTAATTTTCCCTCATCCTGGTACATGCTGAATTTGGCACTTAAAAGCCACTGAATATGAAGAGTCAGGCCCACAGTGTGTTTCCTCTCTGAATAGAGCATCCTTTGTACTCCTCAAAGCCTGATGTCACTTATGCCTCCCCTTCCTTTTTGAATCTGAGCAATGCTGAATTCATTTATTGTTGCTAATTGTCCTTCATTAGTTACCTTGCAGTTTTGATTGGTTTGACTCTTCACCCTAATTGATTTGCTACTGTAATTGACTTTCCCCTCCACTGATTTGCCTTGTGTGTTTTATCATTTTTAAATGTAGAAAAAACACAGAATAGAATTAAATTCCCAGTAATTGCTTATTACCATCTCGTGGTGCTTTCATTTCCCACCCCTAAAACAACTACACATGGTTTTAAATTTGTGTGCTGTGCCATTTTTTACCAATATCCATTATGTTTCTGAAATATCATTCTGTGTCTTCCATCTTCATACTTTTCTTTTGCTGCTCACTCCTGACATTGAGATCTTACTGTAACTCCTCACCACTTCCCTGAAGCCCATCCTAAATTCATTAATATCCATAACCTTTTCCTCCACCTCTTCTACTTTGCCTTCTTTACCGTGGAAGCAATGAGGGTTACACAGGGTACATCATAATCCACACATGCAAAAACCCTGCCAAGTTTAAATCCTCTGCAGCACAAATAGACTGTGGACTCTCAAGCTATAAATCAACAGAATTTTCCCACATGCCTGTTGCAATATTTTGATAGGGTGAAGAGAGAAGCCTCTCTTTTTCTGGCATGACATCTTTAATCTGTAACTATGTGTTTCTGTTTCCAGAACAGAAATACACTAAAGAGAGACCAAATTACACCTGACTTGAAGAAAGGATAAATGGTGTCATTAGGTGAGGCACCCATCTGGTCTCACCCATTCTAGAATCAATGCACTAGAGCTGGGGGGGCACAGTGTTTCCCTGAGTCCTATGAAAAGAAGAGCAAGGGGAATAATTCAATGCACTGTTCTTAGTCCCATTTCATCCCCTTCTCTTGCTTCTCCACTAAAATCCTTTCTGTCCAATTGCAATATTTCATCCTCGCTCCAGCTCCTTCCATGACTGCTTTTCATCCTCACTCACAGTTTTGTTGCCTTCTTTAACTACAGCTTTAACACTTCCCCTTCATTTTCTTCCCTTCTTTGCTTCCACCTCCAGTTCAGAAGTGTCTCATTTTCCTGCCTACTGACTCCTTAAATCTGCTCCCTTGCTCCCAGCTCTCATAACCTTCTACCAACCTCTTTTCCTGCTCACCCTTAGCTGACCTGGGTCTTTGCATCTATACTTGCTATACTTGTTACAAAACAATTATATTCCCTTGCTTTTTTTTTTTCCTTCCTTAATGTAGGTAATCTTGTTCCCTCCCTCTCCTTTCACTGCCTTCTTCTGTGATCACAGAATGGCTTTATTTTCATGTAGATGTGGACTCTAAAATAATTTCTGAAGATGTAGAGACAACATTCCTGCTCCCAAAACAACAGTGAGTTCCTTTTACTAATGTTCCTCCTACTGAGCTACATCACTGCTTAGTAAATGATGCAAAACTTACAGATGTATATATAAAAATAAAGGAACGAAAACCAATCTGAGCACAGCCACAGCCATGAGTATCAAGGAACTGAAAAAAGGGACATGTTAGTAGCTATGTAGGGAGAGACTGCCTTAGCTCAATGTAAGTTAAATTGTGCATGGAGAGAAGGGAGCATTGTGAGTGAACAGCTGGAGGAAATACTGATTCAGACCAGACCTGGTCAGAAACAGATCTCTTGAGCTATAAAAATTTCAGTTCATAGAATAATCTATTCTAACATGCTCTGGGACACACCCAAACTTCTTCAAAGGTTTTTTTCTTTGACATGGACGAATTGGTTTTACTCTCTTTAATGAAGAGATGGTTAGAAAGTTCTTCATTAGAGTAATTACTCATTTTGTGTACTCTGGGTAAAACACCCCTTTGCAGCAGAAGTTAATTTTTGCTGTCCTGTTAATACCTGAACGACAACACACCTGACTTACAGGCAGTTGTTTGTTAAGGCACGTTATTAACTGAGGGAGTTAAACTCATAGAACCTCCCTAACATAATGTTTTTTACTGAAATAGGAGCACTTACAAGGAAAAGGCCCAGGGAAATGTATCTTAAAATAAACACAAAGTGATGAATAGTATGCTAAGGGAGGTACACTGAGTTCCAGGCTTCTTACCTAATTCAAAAAGCATACAAGTCTCCCCTTGTGGAGATGGCCTTTTTCAACTGCCTCGTGCTAGAAATCTTGGATGGAGAGATCCTAAGAACATTTCTGGGGAGCTGTAGTTTTCAATTTACAAAATAATTTTTAAAAATTGAGAACACCTCCTCTTCACACACTCAACTGGTAAAAATCCCAGCACCACCAATTCGATCTAGGTCAGTGTGTAGTGCTCAAAGATCCCATTAAAGCTTACAGATCTTCTCTCTAAAAAAAATGTTCTTTCGTACAAAATTTGAATTAATTTTTTGCTTTGGCCAATTTATATCCAGTCTCTCTCTGCTGAACTTGATACCAGTTTATAGTGGACATAGCAAGCTTAGTCAGCACAATGAATTAATAAAAATTTAAACTCCATGAAACAGGGAAAATACCACAGATTCTTTTTCATTTAATTGCATAGAGCTATTCTCTTATAGAGCCCACAAATAGTTACTGTGTCAGTTTCTTATTTTTATTACAAGTTCATAATTTTCTACATGAATTTTAGAATCCCTTTCTCGTACGCTGTATTTTTGGAGCTTCATTTACATTGTTCTACTATATTACAGAACTGTGCATATTATTTGAAAAGCAAAATGACAATTTATGGAAAGTCTCAGTTTTAACTGCATTTTTTTTTGTTTTTTCCTTTTCTTAATTAGAATGCTTGTTAATTGAGAGCTTTCAAAAGGAGAGCCAAGGCATTTTTACGGTATTCAGTATCTCCTAACAAACATTTCACTCTCTTTATGCCATGAACTTATGAAAATAGCAAAACAGTAATAAGAAATATACTTCAGTTTATAGTAAATTGATGTTTTCAGTAAAACATAATTAGAGTTATTATGCAAAATGGGATAAATAAGTCATTCTGGTGATGATAGTACCCAGCATAACATGTTTGCATCTTAAACACATGGGAAACAATATTTGCAGGGCAGCATAGTGGGTACCTTTGCCCCAGTTGCTCTGCATAGTACCAGTATTTCCCAAAGACAATTTTATTTTAGATACTCATCCTTACTTTTCTTCATAGCTGCTCTTCATTTGTTTCACAGTCACCATGGAATTAGGTAACAGCAGTGGGAAACTTTAAAAAAAATTCTCAAAATAGATAATTTTCTCAGGAGAAACATGGATTTGGGCTATTTTTTCTGCAGAGCCCAAGAATGTCTGCAGATTAATTTTTCATGAGATCTAGCTTGTACACTACAGCACACGGCAGATTTTGCTGCAACATGATTAATATGAAGCTCTGTGCTAAGCACTTGTTAGGCATTAAACGCTTTCCGGAGCCCGCATCAATCTCTCTGCTGGATTGTTTGGAACCTGACCCAGAGCCAGGTCATTGCAACAGGGATTCCTTGCCCTGAAAACTAAAGGACATTGCACAACATCCTTGTGTGTGTGGATAGATAGACAGACAGACAGATACACGTGTGTATCTAGATACAGATACACACAGACATGAGATCTTGACACCGTGCTGGCTCTCTGGATTCTATCCTAGGACTTGTTAGATGCAAAGGGCAGATGTCTGTGCCTCAGCTTTCAGCATGTTAACAAGATACATGATAATAGATACAAGATACATGATAATTTCTCCAGGTAGCTTGACTATTTCTATTGAACTCAATTCCATGCTTGGTGGCTTGGGCTGGTTTCTGCTTTATGAGGACCTCATCTATGGATGCAAGACCTGGAACCCCCACCATTATGCAAGGTGCCTGAGAGGAGGCAGGTGGGCTGCAGAGCCACGGGCCACTCTTGCCTCCCAGCTGGCTTTTTAAAAAGGTTGTATTTGGACAGGTAAGCCTGACCTCATTGACTGCTTGCAAAGCCTGCTGGTAATTTCATGCTGCTGAGAACTGCATTTGTTAATGACAGCTCATGATGGGGTCTGTCAAAAGGAAATAGCAAAGAGACTGCAAACCATTAGGGAAATAGCCTAACAAATATCACAGGAGGACCATGCTAAAGAAGAACTATTAGGAGAGAGGCAGGAAAAATAAACAGCAGGAGACATTTCAATATAAACGTTTCATTTAACAGTGTAGTAACTTCCCAAATTTATCTCTCTGATAAACTACCACTGCTCAATTTTTACCCACGCATGTTGTGTAAATAGCTGCTGACATTGCTCATGTTCTATGCAGTCCACAAGATTTTGTATCCAAATCATCAGTTCTGGCCCTTCATGGCTCATCAAAGTTTTGACCTGACCTCGCACAAAAAGCAGAATAAACCTTTGGAGACTAAGTCAAGCTTGGAAATATATAGACCAGTAATTTTTTTACCTAAAAACCAGATGGGTGCTGGGGAAATGCCCAACATTCTGACAATATTCACACCAGATTATCAGTGTCAGACTAATCCTGAATGGTCACCAGCCTTCTACCCCATCATGATGATCATTATTCACTTGAACTGCAGCCCGGCTCACACAACTGATTTCATGCAGACTGTTAAATACAGAGAGAAAATCCGCTCCAGTGGGAAGCTTTGCTTCATAGCAACATAAAAGACTAATGTGTTGCTTTGCTTTGACCCAGATGGGATTGCTTACAAGCAAATAGCAAATCCTTGATGTTGGATTAATTTCTTTTTCAGTCTCTGATGAGGGAATCCTTCCCTCCACTGTCCCACTACACTTCTTATGGGAAGTTTCACATTTTCAAACACTTTGGTTCTTTACTTGTTCGTGCTGCTACCACAGTATTACATGACTGCTACAAGCGAGAGCTGAATAATTTGTATGCATTTTTTTCCTACCTGAAGATAATGGCTCGAGGCCTGCAGAGATGGCAATCAAACATATCGGGCACGCGATCAAGGCCACTTTACAACACTCATCTTCTCTCACGAATTTCGCATTTCCACTCACCCTCTCAATCAATCTGTTGTTATTCTATTTGCCTTATGTTCTCACTCAACATGTCATCACTGTTCAAAATACATCACTTCTACCCTGGCAAGCTACTTTCGCCTGTCAGCTGTCATGGAGAACTTGTGACCAATCAGTATTTGGCTTTTTCTGCTAGGGACCACTTAAAACATCCTCAATCACTTCCCAAGAGACAAACTTCGTTCTCAAAGTAAGTCACCACATTAGCTACCTGGGTTTTCACAAGCCATCTATGAGCCTGAATCAGCGTTTCAGAGTAGGGTTTACTAAGGGTGAAAATCAGAAGGGTTCTGTATGCTGGTTACACACACTTTGTGTGAACTAAACACCAACTTGCCGGACTAAAAGACAGAATTTGATAAAAACAGAGTGCTGGTAACATCTGCTGCACTAAGTAGTAGCCACCTATTCTGAAACACAACAGCTGGTGCACACAATCCATAGAATATGCTGGGTATGGAATCCATAGAATAGGTGTTGCATACAAAATGAGGCATTGCTAACAGCCTTTGTGTCTTGGCTACAAAATCACGTAGGATTAAGGGAACTTTAAGAAATCACCTACTTCAACCTCTCGGTCAAAGCATGGCCAGTTAGAGAAGGTTGCCAGGGGCTTGTTTATATTATTATTTCTAATCATTGCTCTTAAAGTATTGTCACTCTTCTGCCTCAGTAAAGTTAGGTAACAATTCTGTTGTAACTTTGGGTCCTCTTATGGAGGCTTCACAGCACACACAGATGATGCATTGCATAGCTTCACTGTCATCACAACCTCCTTAGTACCAGGAATTTTTAGCACTGCCTCTCTTAGGCCTGGATTTCTCTCCTGTATGTCATTAACATTTCATACCCTTGCAGAAGGAGTGCCAGAGCTACTGTCTTGTGGCTCCTGTGTTTACTTGCAAGTACAGTCAGCTGCATTATCCAAGGGATAGGACACTGAGTGATGGCAGGTAATTGGTGCACTACTGAGCTGGGCTCCAGCCAGCTCAGAAGCCTCTCCCCTTGCTCACTGCTCTGGGAGAGTTTATTTGCAGAGGCACCAGAGCACATCCTGGTGCACATCCAGGAAGGCTGGCACCAACCTGAAGCCAATGAGCCCTGTTGAACTCAGCCAAACTCTGTTGAGGGGCTGACTCTCCATCTTGCCACTCTGCTCCCCTCACTCCTGGTTCTGGGAACGCAGCCCAGACCCACCTGAGCAGGCTCTGTGCACTGCCAGGCTTGGTTGGGAAAACAAGCAGCCTGCTTCTGGGCCTCAGTTGGATCTGAAAGCCACTTAACCATATTTGTATTATGTTGCACCTGCCAGACCCAGACTGGAGGGTGAGCCAATACAAAACCCACCCAGCTGGCTGTGTCCATGGCATTGCTCACACAACAGGGATCCTGTGTCTATGGAAAACAGCATGCTGTTTATAATGGTTTGTTACAGAGCATGCTTGTCCTTAAAACAATAATGAGCTCACAACTCTAAAACAAATCAATCAAAATATTCCTAGTTTACGTTACCTGATTACAAACATAATAATGAGCTTTACTCTTTTGTCTGACATGGAGATGCTGCAGAACATAATGTAGCTCTTTTCTAGTTTCATTAATATTGTGAAATGCACAGAAAGATGCTCTGACCTGTCCAAATTAACATTAACAATGTTTCCCTTTTGGTGTTGATCAAGCACATCTAAATGATGGCTAAGAGTTGACCAACAAAAGATAATTGATTTTTCTGACATTTATTTGCTTACATCCAATAACCTCACTCCTCAAAGTAAGTTCATCAGTATGCTGAAAAACAACCTCTAACTTCTGGTATTTGAAAGCTTGAATGGCTGCTGCTCAATCTTATAAAGCTGGAAAAAGCTAGAAATAGAAGTATTCTGCATGAAGGAGAAAGATAGGAATGACTGCCCAGCACAGCAGCAGAGACACAGAGAATTCAATCAGTTACATCCCCCCTACCTTCATTAAACATCAGTTTTCAATTTGCTGTAGCTTCAGCTTTTGAAGTGCTTTTCACATTTAAAAGGGGTTAAGTTTAAAGAATCAAACTATTGACATATTTGTACAATTTACTACGCAGTGCACCTGTAATACAGCAGCAATGTCCTGCAGCACTTGACTGTCACTGCTAGGAGAGACTGCACTCACCTGCTAAACACTGCATCTGTACTCCAGCACAGATATTAAACAACCCAGTTTGCTCTTTGGAAATATCCTCTTTAGGGTATTGAAGTGTATCCAAAATAGAAATGAGCTCAGATGATTCAAATAGTTAAAATAATGGCAAACACACTCGCTTTGCCAGGGAGATATACAAAGCACTGAGAAGCCACAGCATTGCAACCCTTTTACATTAATGGCTGTTTCTTGTCTACCTTCCAAGTTGTGTAAAAATGCTCACAGATATCACAAGAGAAACACTTTTAAAAATAATTTTTTTTTTTTATGTAGGAAATTAGGCTAAAAGCACTGAAAGGCGTGGATCAAACACCTTCAAAAACTTGCTCAGAATGACAAGGCAGCAAATTCATTTGTTGGAAGGTCCAATTTGAGCCCTTCTCTTTAACTCAAGTGTAATAGATTTATGCACAATTCAGATATCAGATTGCAGGGCCACTTTGCTTTTCATGCAGGTTGTTTAGTTTCACGTCCATCATTCTTTGGACACAGCTATAAGCCCCATTATTCATTTCTAGCAATCAAGGCAGCCTCAAAGCCTGATTTTCACAGGTTGTTGTTTCTATGTCACCCAATGATTTATAGAAAAAGTCTGTTTGTATTTATGCAATGTGAACTTCTCTCTGAAAAAAAGCTTTTCAGCTATTTTTCACTGATAATTTGCAAGGTTTTTCCACTTAGCAAGCAGCTAAGGTGTCTTCACTCATCAGTCATAAACAACATGAAACTATTTTACCATTGATAAATTCTGAACTTTTAGGGATCTTCTTGCAGCAGGTTGGGAAAATGGCCAGTATGATACAACTACAGGAATGAAGTTACTTGTTAATGTTTTTTGACACACATTTTTTTTTTTTTGCATAAATAAAGACTCCAGAAAGCAACTGGTTAACTTACAGGCTATAAGGACACAGTATTCCAATTTGAAATGTTCATTACAAGGTTGTAATTTAGAAAATACTGCATAAATCTCAGCAATTTACTCAGAATTTATCCTAAGTGACTTCATACCCAGGAGTAATTACAATGTGCATGCTCTTCCAGACAGGAATGCTGGGATGCTCTGCATAACAGAGCTGGAACTGAGTTTCTTCCTACCTGAGCCTTGATAGGTTAAAGTAGCCACAATTTTAGTAGAACCCTTTAGTTGCCTGAAGCAAAACACATTATTGATCCTTTGCCAGAGGAGGATAAGAATGGTAGTAACCCATAGGATAGTGTTCCTCTTCTCACTCCATTTTGTGTTTTTTGTTTAGACAAATTTGAAGCCTGACAATCCCTCACATTTGTAAAGTAAAAATACATATGGCTTTATGTAAATGCAGAAGGTATGTTATCCTCAAATGAAACCTTTGATTCAACAATTCTAAACACACTGGCACTTGCAAAGTTGTAGAGATTAATTCACATGGCTGTGAACTGATTTATCTCTTACTGATTTGGCTACATTGATTATTCTGATGCCTTCTTAACTGGCTTAACTTTGGATGTCATTTTTAGTATATGTGCTTACTATACCCCTCTCATTTGATTAAATTAGAGCTGTGAATCAATTCTCTCTGCCATGCAACTGAATTTTCAGATATGGTTTCACTTCATTTTATATGAGGTTATTTAGCCACCCCCCACCCCAGACTGTTTCAATAAATGTGTATTCATTCTACAGGGTTGCAAATGGAAACAGTATTTTACTTCTACTAATTTTAATAGTGAGGCTCATAGGTAAATCTCACTCAGCATCACAGAAGGGACACATTTGCTAACTTACAATATCTTTCCCACTTAACAAACTTCTCAGCTTCTTTTTGGAATGAAAGCCCTGCAAATTGAGGCAAATTTCTCATCAGTGATTCTGGAAACTGGTGGATACATGACAAGATGTGAATACAAAAACAATTCAGGAACTTTTCCTTATGTTTACATTTACACTCGATTCCTCCTTTCCTAGTCCATCTTTTTTTTTGTTGTTTTTTGTTTGTTTGTTTTGGGGGCTTTTTGTTTGTTTTGCCTTTGGTTTGTGTTGTTGGTTTTTTTTTTTTTTTGGTTTCATACTCCACAGCCACAAAAGTAAAGAGATTTTTAGATGTCAACAATTAAAACACCCCCACAACACTAAAAGATTTTTGCAACCAAGAGGAACAGTCTTTGTAAAATAGTCCCAAGACTGGTTTTGCACCACAGTCCATATTCACAGTAGAGGATACAGAGTCTCATGAATGGGCACATAATGTTGTAAGCTACAATGCAGCTGCAGATGCAGCCCTATTCAGGATAAACATCACTTTTTGGAATCTCTATATGTCCTAAAAACCAAGTCTTCTTTTTTCCATAATCTCAACTGCAGGTTTTAAGCAAGTATTTTATAATATTTTTGAAGTGCAAGACTTTTCTGTAAAATCTTTTATTCAAAATCCAGTAAAAGTGATGAGGACAGTGCAAAGGAGTGCAGCATGGAGTGCTTTCATTTTATGTGAAACGTCCATAAATAGGAAACACTCATGTCCAAGTGATTCATTATTATACAAAGGAAGCTTTTTCTCTACTTGGGGAAGAGAAATTAGACAGAAACAAGATATTAGAATTATGTACCTGCATACACTGCTGCTCTTGACTGTGAATAATTCAATGAATTCTTCTCACCTCTATGTCCATTTCTAGAGCTTTTTTGAGGGAACAGTTCTTCTGACTATATCACAACATAAACCCAAAGGTATGAGAATTTTTATACTATGCTCAATAAATTATATTGATCCTCTATGATTAGGCTCTACATTTGTTTCAAAGAAGGTTTGAATTTTTACAGAAAAAGAAAGAGAATCCATTGTTTTCTGTTAATCAAGTCTGCTATTTTTCTTCTGTAATGTAAGTCTCCCTACTTCACTGTAACTCTAGAGTTTTACATAGTTCCCTGCATAATCATTATGGAAATAAGTGGTTTAGAGTTCAAGAGAGGTAGAGTACAAAGGCAGTTACAGAAAGGTGGAGATACTTTACAAGATGTTTTACCTAGCACTGTACCCCATAATAATCAAAAGCCATGAGTTTTAAGGTCTTGACTGAACTTTGCTAAAACCCTCAACTTTTATTGTAGTGCTTCCACATTCTACCTTCTTCCCAAGCACTGTCTCCTACAGTTTCTGCAACGAGAAGCTTTGTGCTGTCAGCCTTTGTTCTGATTGAGACTGCACTGAGAGCAGCAGAGCACACACATATGTTGACACAGAAGCCTGAGAGTAGCTTCTAAACCCAAAATACATCACATCAGCAAAACTTCCTCAAATTTATGTACAGCCATCTTAGACATGATTACAATACAGTCATCCTTTACTTGCGCTTTTTTTTGTAAGTACACAGCCCTCAGTCATTCTGATCAATGAAGGGAAATATTTCAATAGACTTGCAATGCATGTATTATCATTGCTCACATTAAATCTAAGTTACTATTTTCACAAGCTATCTGGTGCTAATTACACCACAGACAACAGGAATTACACAACAGACAATAGGAATTACACAATAGACAATAGGAATTACGTTAAGCAGGAGTTATTGATTTTTAAGGATACAGTTGGATAGTCAGAAACCAAAATTCTGCTCTGATAGCAAAATGCCACTGTATTTTTTTTTTTTTTTTTTGCTTTGGGAAAACCATAAAACACCTAACACATCTGACCTCAATACACTTCTTGTGATCACAAATTCATACCTAAATATAGTTCTTAAGAAAATCAATTGCATTTTAAATGGTATGCATCTTCTCCCCACACACACCTTCTTCAATTCCCCTTATGTCCTTAGTCTGCACTGAAAAGTGTGAAATAAGTAGGTACTGGGGGGACTCACTGGGATCAATGCTGTCTTTAATGTTTTTAACTGGTAATTTTTTAACCTTCTCATGGCATTAAAGACAATGTGTAGGCACAGTGTGCTCATGGTTTATTTACATCTCATTCTTTCTCCCCACCCCTGCTGCCCAGAGCCAGGCTGGGTGCTGGCAGGTGTGCTCACTGCTCATGCAGCATGGCAGTGAATGAGCCTGGCTCTGCTGGGAATTAAAGGGTTCTGGCAGGGACAGGCTCCTCTGCCACCAACCCCAGAGCCAGCCCCACCAACTCTTGTCCCAGACTGCAATGTGTGCCTTGGGACACACTGATCTAAGGACTGCACAGGGACAGCTCTCACAGCTGGCCATCCTTTGCTTTGGCAAGCATCCTGAACCCTACTTCCTCCAGGCATCTTGGATTTACCATTCTGAGAGCTCTAACCTTAACCTAAATCCCTTGGAGAGGCCCAGGAGCTCAGCCACATGCCCTGACTGATTACGAGGGGTGAATTCCACTAGCAGCCCCCCTATCTCTGTGCTCCCCCCCTTAAACCACACTCTTAGTCCATGACTAAACAACAGCTTTCTCCTTCTTTGGACAGGAACAGACACTGAGATGTTTTCCCATGTAGGAGTCCTGGTGCCAAGCGACACAGAAATTCTGGTTGTGTACTTTCACTTTTCCCTATCTCAGTTAACCAAACTGCTGTTAATCAAGTTAAGCAGCCCTATGCTAAGAATCTGTTCACAGATACTCAAAAATGCTAACTTCACATGTTTACTGCAAACTGGAGCATTCAGACCACCCTGACAATCCATGCTCAGGGCAGGTGACAACAACAGAA
The DNA here is from genome assembly GCF_024509145.1 of Vidua macroura. Taxonomy (NCBI): domain Eukaryota; kingdom Metazoa; phylum Chordata; class Aves; order Passeriformes; family Viduidae; genus Vidua; species Vidua macroura. Next base: position 11,104,748 of record NC_071577.1, read on the forward strand.
TGTGATGTAGACACAATGCTCAAGGCAGAGGCCAAGGAATTAGGATTTCCAAATACACTATGTCATGACCTTGCTATGTGTTTCAGATGAACTGCCAGGGCACAACAGCTCTCAGCTCACCTTGGCTGATGTTATGGTGGTTGCGAGTTGTTACAAAAAAATCTAGAGGAGTACTGGCCACATGAAGACACCTGAACACTGCTTAAAAAATACAACAGTTCCTACAATACAGTACAGAGAAAGACAATGTCCTCTGCAAATGCAGTTCATTCACTCCCAGGGAAGCTGTGGATGCCCCATTCCCAGAGGCGTTCAAGGCCAGGCTGGATGGGCATTTGAGTAACCTGGTTACTCAATGGTACCCTGCCCATGTCAGGGTACTTGTAACTAGGTGATCTTTAATGTCCTTCCAACCCAAACCACTCTATCATTCCATGAACCCAGAGCAAATATCATTCTCAAGATGATGCTATTCAGGCAACAAATGGTGCTACTTGAGGTGCTGAGCTCTAAAACCTAGAGGAAGACTTAAACCTATTGCAAGCTTTCTGTTTCAACTATATTATGTCCATATTCTACATGAAAAATAAACAGAGCTGGAACAAAGGTGCCATATTACTACATATTTATGATTACAACAACCTCTTAATGAATTGCCTGTGTTTTTTCTTCTAACTGCCATCCTTATGCTGTGCTACAGAGCACATGGATGTGTTTTTACCATCAGATAGAATCTTCAGGAGCTGCCTTTTCTTCATTTGTCAGAAGTAATGCTTTAATTCCCACACCTCTGCTGGGAATGCTGAGCTGGCTGCTGAATACAGAGCCAAGAGGTCTAGATATTGGCTTCCTTCCTTTTAATTATCATCTCACATGTAAAGGAGACTGTTTTATCTTTCAGAGCACAGGGGTCATATAAATAGTCTTTAGTACAGAAAAGAGCTAGACAGTTTCATGGTTATAATTTAGAATGTAGTTCCACTTCAGTTATTTAGTCTTGAAGTCAAATGAAGCAGAGAAATGTGAGTTTTTATGATACTATCTCTTCCAAAAATATTGTTTTGATCTTATTAAATCTTTCTTCTTGATAAAGCAAAGACACTTTGTTGAGATTAACATTTTTTATAAAAGTGAAAATGAAACATTACAGCAACTTCTCATGCCCAGGTGGAAAGAAATAAGGCCATGTGTTTTCTGTTCACTTGTTTCCCCTCCCTGAAAGCTACATTAATAAAACAAATTAATCAAAAAGTCCAGCTACAGTGTAAGTATCTTCATTTAAACACATGCCATCAGTGTTTGAACATAACCTTGATTGATTCTTTTTTTTAGATTCTATTAATTTGAGGAATTTCACTAGGTAGATGTATTATAGACTTTTCTAAGTCCCTTGACTGAGCATAGCATGACATTCTGATTAAAAGATTAGCACTGTGCTGTATCAGTAGAACACATTTTAAATGGATTAGGAACCAACAACTGGACAGATCTCAAAACACAGCAAGTTACTATTCAGAGAAATAAGGGGATTTCTTAAACCATGGAACTGCAAAATTGAGCTAAGACTCATAGTCAGAGACCTGCACAGAATTTTTTGTTGCTCTCCACTTTGAAACAGAAAAAGTTGGAATAATATGTAAATATATTTGCATCTAGTTCTCATTAAAAACAGCCAGGTGGGCCTTAATACAAGACACTACCTGCATGAAACACCAAGAAGGTGATTCTCTTTTAGTGTGCTTCCATACTTGTGTGACAAGGCAGAGAGAGCACCACCACTTCATGAACACCAGCCATTACAAGAGCAGGAATCATCAGAGCTGTCCCAGCACTTCAGCAATGACTGCCTCAAACAGACCTGCTTTATTAAAAGAGCCAATCTGATCCCATTTGATCTCCAGAACTCTGCAAAGACCTTCCTGAAAATGAGCCAAGACATTTAGGAACAATTCCCAGTTTGGTTCCACCACCACAAAACCCTGCAGGACTATGAGCACAACTGTAGCTGTGTAAGCTGTTCCTGTTTGCACTACTGACAAATGGGGGTGATAACTTGCCTGAACACTCACAAGTCAGGGAATTCCCCTGCTCTCACTTCAGAGGGGTGTGGTTACAAGGCATGTTTTTAAAAAACTGATGCACAGCTCTCAGTAAAGCTTTTAAATATCATTACAACTGAAATACCATGTGTAACAACATGGTACTCCTGGCCAGCAAAGAAAAGCATAGGTCTTAAAACATCCTTCATTAGTTTTCAGAGGGTCAAGGAAAGAAACCCTGGAGTAGCCATGCTTATGAATCTTGATCTGTAAAGAGCTTGAATTAAACTGGGTCAAAGAGGAGGGTTAAAAGAGCGAGATAAAGCAGATTTCTCATCTCAGGTGAGGCTGAGTAAGGGAGGGAGGAATCTACAGCATGTGCTTAAGCAGAACCTTAAAACTTACAGACCTTTTTGCTGTGTGTGTAACAAGGCTTTAACTAAGTCCTCTTCACTGGATAAGATTCTGTGAACCACCTTCAAACAAGTAACTTGCAATTTTTGAAGGCAGCTTAAAAGTTTTTGGTGCTTAATTGTGAAGAAAAAGTCTTAAAAAATTCTGGGGCTGGAAGAGCTCTACTACCTTTGAGTCTAAACAAAGAAAAACTTCCTTGCCTTTAAGTGTGTGGGGACATGGGATCACTATTCCCACCAAACCAGGCATGTTGGTAAGTGACACAGGGGACGATCTGGAGAACAGCAGAAGCACTTGGCCTTTCCAGCAGCTGGAACTGAGGAAATTGCCACAGACTGGAATCTGCCTCCACTGCATTCCCTGTTTTCAAAGGGAGGGAAGAAGACAAGCCTAAGGACACCAATATATTTCCCACCTCCCTTTCTATGGGAAAGTGACTAGAGTACACTATACTTCATGATATTAGAGTATTTTTGCTCAACAAAGTTAGAAATTTAGAGAAAAGAGCTGTCAACTTAATTAAAAACAAGTAATCCCCTAATAATGCCACCACCAAGAATTTGTCTTTCAGCAAACACATTTTCCTATCCTGATAAAACTTATCAAAATAATGTGGATCTGCTTGTGTCTTCTTCTCTGTATGTGTATGCAGTCAGGTAAATAAACATGCACTAAGGCATCAAGACAATCCACCTTGGTTATCCTTTTGGGTACAATTTTTGTTTTCTCTCCATCATTACTCTTGCTGTTTCTGCAGCATAGTGTCACTTATAAGCACACGTCTGCAAAACCAAAAGAATTCTTTGTCTTCTTCATCCTCCTAACCAAGTTTGATTTATCTTAGTGCCAGCTATCAAACCTGAAATATAAACATTTTTTCCCTGACACAAGGAATTATCATAGAGTCATAGAATATCCTGAATTGAATGGGACCTACAAAGAATAATAGGATTTATAACGGTTCTTGGTTAGGGGAAAAAAACAAATAATAAAATCACTTCTTAGGTGACTATACCTCATGGATGCAAAAATCACATGACCAAATCCCCCCCCCCCAAATATTTAGTTTGCTGACACATACCGTAAAGTGATTTATGTTTGATCATGCAATAGTCTAATGAATCAATCAAAATCAGCCTTTCAGTCCAGGCAGCACAGAGCATAATAATCAAAGTTATGAACAGAACTGTTGCATTGATTTTTGTTAATCTAATCTCCCCCTTAGCACCAGCCCATCATTAGATCCTTACACCTCCCCAACTCCTGCCTGGCAGCAGTGACAGCTGGGGCTGGAGCTGTATTGACAGCATTCTCATTAAATAAAGCCAGCCATTATCAAAGTACACTCATCAAAAAGTGTGACAACTGCCACTCGTGACTCAAGGATTGTATAACCATAATGCAACTCTCCTTCTAATACTGCCATAAAATTCATAAATAACAGCTCTGCATAAAGCAGGGAGATACTTATTAACTTCACTTTTTGTACCACTTAATATACCATTGTTTTAATTGTGTTCATTTGTTATATCTCTGCTCTACAGAAAGCTGCTGGAGTGGTTTGTAAATCCCATTGTGTCAAAAGACAAACAACTGACTCAGCCTGCAGTGCAAGAGAAAATCACTTAATCCCCAGGTGGTTTAGTTCTACCCCACTGACTGTGATAAAGGTGTAGACACAGGAAAGCAGATTTAGTAAAAATATCAAAAGCAATGCTCAAATCCTATGTCCCAATTGGCCTCTTAGTGTACCTCTGAAATTCAAGGGCTGGGATAAGAAGGCTGCTTCAAACAGTCAACAAGTATTTTCTTCCATTTAAACCAGCCCTTTATTAGGCTGGGAAAATAGTGGCCAGCATTACTCATAACAGGTTCCTGACCCTAAAGGACATAATAAGGTCAAAAAGTGTGCCGAGAGCTGCACCACTCTTTAATTAATGCTCTCGTCCACAATATATGGAATTCTACATAACTTGTTATCCCAGAAAAGGAAAAGACTGTTGCTCTGGTTTGCCTTCTGGAGGATCCTCTCTTTCTTCATTATCAGGACTGTAAAGAAATTAACTTCCTTATTTAGTTGCCTAATGATTAGTGATGTGAAAACTCCTATGTGTCACTGAATAAAATGGACAAGAGGAAAAACTGAGCATCTTTCAGGAACAAAACTGAAGGAAAGTTGGCAAAAAGAGATTTTTAAATTAAAAATAAAACAAAAAAAAACCAACCAAAACACAACAAACCCAAATAACCAAACAACCCCCCCGAGATTCAAACTGCAACAAAAACGGTCAGTTCCACAAATTATTTGAGCTCCAGTTGCCTTGCATGAAAAATCTACTCTAGCTCTTCAGTCTTGTGTGCTCTATGCTGCATTCATAATTAAAGCCTACCATTTTTTATTACAGAGAACAAGTGGCTAGAATTTTACCAGCAATATAAAAGTAACATGACATTTGCTTTGGAACGCTAGTAAAAATTTCGTGATCAAATGCAAGGGGTTTTATGGAAGCTTCCTTTCTCTATCATTATCTGTCATTTTCCGTCAAAACACAGCTAATATTGGACATCTGGGAGAAAGGCAGGCTTTTGCAGGCTTTGCTTCATGAGCAGAATATGGCAAATAACAGAATATTTTAAAGTTTTCCCCCTTTGTGGTCAGAAATAAAATGCATAATAAATATCTTAAAAAGGGCTAATGAGTCCCAAGCAGCAAGATCTTCATCTTCTGAAGATTTTTATGAACTATAATTATCTAATTACTGTTAATTGGTTGAGTGAGATGAGGCAGTACTATGGGTGTAGGAGGGCATGCATTGTGCTGCACACTCTGAACTCATCCAGGCACCACTGGGTGTAATACACAACTTGCTCAGGAAAAACAACAATTTACATGAAAAGTTTTTTGATTGAATTTGCAGTTTTCATCTGTGGTTTAAAAACTATTGCTGATTCTCCATGCCCTGTGCACGCTAAGTTAGAAAAGTTGACTGGCTTCCTCTTATACCCATGAGATCTAGAAAAATCCATAGAATATACATTTTTATTCTTTTTTTTTTTTACAAAAACACCTTCACTCAAAAAATTGCCCACTGCAGCCCTGAAGTAACCCTGAAGCAACTAATTTATTGCATCCTGAATCCCAGACACATAGCAAAGGGGTAACACTAATGCAATATGCCAAAATGGACTCTATCAACCCATCATGATGGCTTAAAATTTTCTGAAAATAGGAGTTTTGGCTCATGGCGGTGCCACTCTGTTTTTTTACATATGATTTTAATTATCTCTAGAACAGTGCTAAATGGTCACCACCAGTCAGGATTGTGGCAGTGCTGCGTCTCAATGATTAACCCCTCTTCAAGCAGTTTAAAGAGGGTGAAATTATCAGAAAAGTACCGGTTAAGCACAGTAATATATTTTTTGATACGCGACTTTGTGCCAGAACATTTTTGCAGGTATGGTTATTAAAATCTCATCTAAGCTCTATGCAACATGAAGAGCAAAATTATGTACTTAACTAATTGCTACTCTGATCTAGCAGAACTTCGAATAAGTGGCCATGTGGTGAAGAGGGCTGTGGAGAGTCAAGCCTTTTTCTCCAGAAACTTAGAACAAAACTAACTCACAATGCTAGACAACTGGAATACCTGACTAATATCTTGATCTTTGGTCAAATGCTTTCCTCTTCTGAGAAAATGGAATGTGAATATTTTCAGATTTCTGATGCGTTTGGAAAAGAAATGGAAGGGAAAACAAATGGGTGCACCAGTGTCTGGCACACATCATTACCTGCTCACCCGGGTGGGCAAGGCACAAACTGAGCCTAATAGCCCTCCTTTGTCTTCTAAAACACAGCCCAGGGCTCTAAACACATTACTTACTGTCCAGAAATCAGTGTTTCATTAAACAGCCACTTTGCTTGTTAACACCTACTGCAGTGACAGTTCTGTGGTGACAGTGCACACAGACAGCAGCATCACTGTCACTACGAGATTAGCAGGCATGTCAGAGTTTGAAGAGCAGCCCAGATCTGTTGAATCAGGGAAGGATAGACACATCATTGCTGCCTACTCCTCATATCTCAAGTAATTGAGCCAGTAAAGTGCTGTCCCAGAGAGGCTGGAAATGCACTGCCTCCTTCAGTAATAGGTGCCTCTGCCCAGTTAGCAAAAATGCTGGCAAGGGGGAACAAAGTCTTTTTTAAAGAAAGATAGCAAGGTATGCTTTGGCATGGAGGAACTCAGTGAGGAGAATGAGACCTCAGAAATCAGAAGGGCAATCTGAATACAGAAAAAATATTGTTGTCTGCACTTATGTCACACTTATATTTTGCAACGCACTGTAGTTGTGAAAATAGCCACTGCTTTTATTCTGTTTAGTTTCCTAGAAAAACTGAGATTAAGTGCCCTTTGGAAGATCATTTCCACTTAACTACAAAAACACTGCTCTCACTATATTACTATTACTGCACTACTTCATGCTCTACATTTCAGACAAAATGCTATGACCAAAATAGTTACTCTCGTATTTTGTTTTGCAATATTTTTTGCCCAAAATTTTTGTTACAGGCTGGCTGTGCTTCCAATAAAAGAAAGAAAAAACTCCCATGTGCAACTGGAGCAGAGATGCTAAACAATGTCTTATGGGTTCAGAGCCTCAGCAGTGCTTATCAGAACTTTGAGAGATTCAAACTGTGCATACCTTTCATAGCCTGGGCTTGATCAAACAACTCTGACTCTTCTGTGACCAGGAGAGGCTATTCCAGGATGCATAACAGCACACAGCCAGCTGTAACTTCTGTTCACCCAGCCTCAGCCTCTTTTAGTATTGGAGTGGAGGAGCATCGAGTGACAACTTGGGGATTTTGCTCAGCAACATAATAAACCCCCAGCCTTCCAATGTTGTTTAGAAACAGTAACAACAATTTCAAAAGTAGCTTGAATAGCACTTAAATTTGTGTTCCAAACTTTCACTGTCAGTCTCACACCATAATAGCCCAGCATTCTATAGTGAAGAGCACAGACATATAATTGAAAGCTGTACAAACTGTTTTACTTCCCCCATGTCTTGTAAAAGCTTGGCCTGAATTTTTCAATAAATTGAACACTTGTTCTTATTCTATGTACCAACCTAAACAAATCTGTGAGAATTTCATGATCTTTCTACTCTTTTCTTTGCTATCTCGATGTTGACATCAGATTTATCACAAGAGTTTCTAACCATCCATGATTAATTTTGTAAGCAGCACTATAGGACGATCAACAAGACATTCTCTTAATTTTGCATCTGATCATCCAGCAAACATCATTTTCTCCTGAAGTGTTTTCCACAAAGAAATTTAGAAGTAGGAATTAATGTGGTCTTGAATTAATTTCCCTCATCAACCAGATGGTTTAATTACTGGAAATGAAAGAGCCAAGAAGGAAGAGTCCTTGTACCAAATTCAAAGGGCTATAGAATGTAGCATCCCTTGTTTATTTAAGTCTCAGTGAAATTCAGAGTATTAAAACATGTGTGGAGAAATTTCACTTAAAATCACAATACTTTTTCTGCTCTCTTTCAAAGTGAAACCTATTAAATCAAAAACTCTTTTTAAAAATTGGCTCTTTTCTACAGTGTGAATACAATTGAATGTGCAGACTTTTTCCAACGCAAACATGAAGTGGGAGAGCAATGATAAAAGAATGTAAATACCACTCCAGTGCCCCTTTCCATCTCTGTTATGTGCTTATGAGCTCCACATCTTGATATCCTGGGAAGCCTGCAGGTATTCTTCATATTTTATACATCTGAAGAGTCAAATTGTGGTTTTATTTTATTTCTTTTTTCCCTACTTCTTTTTTTTTTCTTTTTTTTTTTTTTTTTAATTAAATGGTTATTAAATAAGCAAAGTTTTGATGTTTAAGTGTGAAACTAGGATTTTTGACCTGTCTGTTGATAATTTTCCAACCTTTTGTGGTCCACTGAAATGCACCACAACTGCACAATCTTTTCTGGGTAGCACTGCAAGACTACAACTTACATGAAAGTGTGATAATAAGAATGTAAGTTAAGGATACTACCTGCAACTTTACCATTTTCTTCTAGTGGTTTTGAAATGACAAATACATATTTGTTTTAATCTCTATGACTTTCTGGCACATTAAAGCGCAGCAAAAGGATCATGAGTCAACTCGATTACTACTGCACTGTCTGAATTTCAGTGAATAGACTAATCCTTCTCTGCCTTGCCCCTCTTGCTTCTTCATATTTTGGTCTTCTGGTCTGACCAGATCTTACCTGGACTATATGAGAAGGGTGGCCTCCTGCCCAGTGGCTGCTGTGGTGTAACTGCTCTAACAGTTGTGCTGTTGTGCCTTTTTGGAGTAAAGCAAAAACATTTTCAGTCTCAGTCTCTGCATCGCAGTTCCTGCATAATGGACCTCAGTGTGCTGGGAGTTTTGATTAACATGTAGAGCTCTGAGACTCTTTACCAAAGGCAGCAGGGCAGAACAGTGTTTTCAAAATTACATTGCAGGGGGAAGCTCATTAGGTCTGCAACAAAGCTACCTGATCATCAAAGGCTACAGCTCCCATTGGCTTCTGTGGATTGAATTGTAGCCCTGAATGAGCACAATCTCATTTATTAAGTCCTTGTTCATGGCCTCATAGTATTTCTCTCTGGCTAGCAATTTGCTCTGGTTCTTTTGATATGCTGCTTAGAAGAAACATTCTCACAGAGATACAACATGTTACCTCCCCAAATGAAAACATTCTAGAGAAGTCATCATTTATGGCCATGACTTGAGAGGAAATGTTTCATGATTCTGAGGTCATTTGTACTTGGATTAATCTCCAAAAGCTCTGCTGAACCTTCCTGCACTAAATAAGCTGCCTATAACTTTCACATTATCAAATAGGTTACGGTACCATATCTTCCACTTTGGGGGTTTACCCTATTCAGAAATAGCAACATTGCTTAAATCTTTCAGAGTGAAGTTCATCTGGGCATTTCAAGGATCTGAAGTTAAATGTTTCCCCTCAGGTACCCCTGGAGGAGTGGGCTAAAAGCTTTATTGATATTCAGAAGATTCCTATTTCTCAGAACTAACACTACTTTGACTGAGCACGAAGATTCAACTACTGGGTGCAGGAACAGTGACATGGAAATCACCAAAAGAACAAGTCCAAAGTGTAGTAACCAGCAGCACCAATTCCATCTGGACGCTAGTCCCTGATGTTCTGCCCCAGAGACTGATAGTGAGGCCAAATTAACATCTCCACTGGTGCTGTGGATGACGGGACAGCAAATACCCTCAGCAAATATTCAAGAATCTACTCTAAGGACAACTGATGCATTGGATGACTGAGGTGCCATTCAAAGAGATCTCAACAGATTAAAGAAATGAGCAGGCCGGAATATAATGGAGTTCAGTGGAAAATGCAAAGCCCCGCATCTGGGAAGGAATAACCCCAAGCAGCACTACAGGCTTGACACCAACTGTCTAGAAAGCAGCTTTGCAGAAAAAGACCTGGAGGTCCTGGTGGTCACAAAGCTGAGCAGAGCCAGTGGTGCACCTTTGTGGCATTGAAGGTTGAGACCATCCCAGGCTGCATCAGGAAGATCATTGCCAGCAGATCAAGGCGGGGATCCTTCCCCTCTGCTCTGCCTTGGTGAGACACATCTGAGTGCTGCATCCAGGTCTGGGCTTCCCAGTGTGAGGCAGGCATGAGCATGTGCTACAGGGAGCCAAATAAAAGAACACAAAGGTGAAAGGATCAGAGCACCTGGCAGAGAAGGGGTGGCTGACACTGCTGGACTGATTATCCTGGAGAAGAGAGGGTCAGGGAAGATCTCACTCATGTCTGTAAATTCCCAGGAGGGTAAAGATGATGAAGATGGACCCTGCTCAGAGCTATCCAGTATCAGAAAGAGAAGTAATAGACACAAAAATACAAGACATGCCATTGAAACAATAAGGAAAAAACCCTTCTTGACTGTGAGGGTGGTCAAACAATGGTGCAGATTTACCCCAGGGGCCGTGGAGTCTCCATCCTTGAGAATGTTCAACACCCAGATGCAATCCTGAGTAATCTGTCCCAGCTGACCTTCCTTGAACAGTAGGTTTTACTAAACCATCTCCAGAGCTTTCTGATCACCTCTTTTTGTAAATCTATGACACAATTTGTTGTGGCTTCCGTCACACAATGTTAATAAACACAGTAATTCCTTGTGCTGCAACAAATGTGCTTAATTTAAAAGTGCAAGATTAAAACTACATATATTCTAATCTCTAAAATATAATTTTCTTTGCAAAATAGAAGGAACTGAAAATTACAATGACTCCACAAGTAAAGCATATGTACATCCACACAGATGAAAGAGTATTTGCTACTAAATTTTAGTGTGACATGGCACTGCTGGGGTAAAGACAGAACAGATTCGCTATCTCCGAACGTTAAAGAACAAGGAGAAAAAAACCCCAAACAGCCAAAATTGTTTTCCTATCCCCCCTCTTTGTGCTCTTTTCCTCTGAAAATGTTAAGCCATACACTCATTTTGTGTTCATAACTCCATCCCACTCTCTCTCCTCTAATCTTTCATTTGCTTTCTTTCTGGAAAAATCTTTTGTTAGGAAATACCTAGACTGATGGGCAAGAAGTAAATCAAGAAACTTTATCTCTGAGCTCTGGCATTCACTTTAGTTAATTGAAATCTTTCAGGTCGAGCAAATCCACTTTTATTTCTCAAACTAGCTGGGAGAGAGTCACAAAAGCATCTTTGCACAATAAAAATAAAAGAGCTAAATGTTGCTTCTGACAGGATTTGCAATCAACTTTTACAAAAAGAAAAAAAATGCAAAGAAGTTTATAGTACCCTCCAAATATGAATGTGTCATATTCTTAGCCAAACAAGTACTTACTGCTATTTTGTATGAATACACTACCCTGGAGAGATGGAACCCTCATTTATTATGCTGGGAAGGTGTAGCTAAATCTCACCCTTTCCATGGTGATGGTCAGTTTTCACTACAGCAACAGCCTTCTGTCACAAAGCAGCTTTCTACTGTACTGCAAGGTTCTCTGAATTTGCACTTATGTCTCTCTTCAAATTAGCTTATCTCTATTAGTTTATCTCTTTATTAGCTTATCTCTAGTTTACAAAGGTTCTCACAGAACTTCATCCTTGGTGCATCATCTTTTTAGCAGAACAACTTCTAAGCTTTGGCTGCTCTTGTCTGCTTCCAGCTTGGAGACATGGAAATTGAGGATATCCACGATAAAAAGAGGTAGAACATTGCCATGCTAAAATTAAAACTTTCACCTATTTATTTCAAATTTCTGCCTGACCAAACGCTTCTGCGAAAGAAACTGGAATCTTTGCTAAAAAATAAATATAAAAATTTGCTTAAAAATAAATAATTTTAAAAAAGTTAATGCTATAAAGCTTAATGCTTTATGAGATTCAGTTGCTAAAACAACTAATAGCCATCCAAACAGAAAACTATAACAGACCTCTGGCATGCAACAGGCAATGGCTGCCTCTTTGAAGTAACTCGGAGCTCAGGTATTCACTAGTCTTACCACACTACCCTCTCTCCCCTCCAATAGAACAGCTTTTGGGTGCCTTCTCTTTTCTTCCAGGTTCTTTCTTCCACAGGGCAAGGAAAAGGATTTCTACTTTGCTAGGAGAACTGTATCAATGAAACCGTACTTTTTTGCTCAACTTTCAGCTTTCTACCAAGCAAATAAAACTGAGCTTCCCATTGACCAAGTATACAGAGAGCAGGATAATAACAACTTTACTGCAGTTAACTAAGGACAACTAACAGAGATTTAAGCTGTTCTTATCTATGGCAGTGAGCAGCATTCAGTAATTTTTCCCCCTACTGAGTAGTGCTGTTGTAAAAAGTCATGTACTTGGACTTCTGCACTTATGGCTTTTTCAACCACTGACTGTCTTCTAATCACTTTGCTACCAACTATTAAAATTCTGAGTGTCATAATATCTAAAAGTTTATGTCCTAGGGTTCCTACAATTGTATAAGCCCTAGGTTTCTTTTTCTAAAAAGTGGAAATTTAGTTGCAGAGAGAACTTGGAAAAATAACTTGAAAAAAAAATCTAAAATAATAATTAGGAAAGTGTGTCACAAGGGAATTTCTTTTAAATCACTATTTTTAAGCAAGTCAGCATTTTGAATGTCTGGCTTTAACAATATTGCTTAGTTGTACAGCATAAGAAAATTGTATTTCTGTAGGACCAACTCAATAGTTCATGTTTCAACACATCTTAATAATTAACTAGCATGGTTTGAGAACATAGGTCAGCCAGGCTTCTCATTGCTTTTGAGCAAAAATAACGTATATGACGTTGTGATATGCCTAATATAAAAATAAAGCCTTGTCCCTATGCAACAATTATTTCAGCAAGTTTTTGGCTGAAGCAGCAAGAACCTGTGTGACTGCTGAACATGCACACCCACCCGTTTAAGAGTGCAGAATTCCCTTCGTGCCCACCCTGTCGGGCACAGCCCATGAAGGAAGGGACAGCTCGGGCTCTGGCCGCGGCTCTGGGCGCTGTTCGTGGTGCTGAAAAGAGACTCCCGGGGCACAGGCACCGGCCCGAGCTGCACTTGCAACAGCGAATTGCACTTGCAGGTTGCATTTGAATGACATCAAACAGACTTTTAAACATATTTGCTCAAGAGACTCTGCTTTAAAAATAACTGTTCCATGACACAAGTGTGCAGATCTAAAACTAACAGTTGTATATTCATGGATCACCCTTGGATGACTCCCTGCTATAGCAACTTTTTTGTTTTAATAAATAGACACAGGGCTTTTTTTCTTGTAGATGACTGGCTGAATAATGTGACTACCTGAACACATACAAGTACGATCAAGACTGTGGACTTTTTGCATACTGAAGAACCAAGTGACAGTTTTCTGACACTACTGATGGTATTTAAGTTCACTTCCTGCAATCTTTATAAATGCAGAGCACCAATCAGCTTGCTGAATGAAAGGTTTCTGAGCCTTTTCAGCACTATGCAAGAAAAAAAATTGCAAAAAATTTGAAGCTTTTTTCGGTTGGTTGTTTAAAAACCTTTGATGTTGTGTTCTTTGTTAGGAGAACTGTCAAGCAAACTGGAACAATGCAAGAGTTCAGAATCTTAGTAAGACTATCACGAGCAGAGTCTCAAAAAATTTCCGCAGAACTGCATACCTAAAAATAAAAAAGCTGATACAAATATTTTATTCAAAGGAGATTTTCCTTTTGATAGCCAGTAGCCATAAACATCAGGCATATCTACAGATAAAGGTGTATTTTGGTTTCATGGCTCTAAGAACCTAGAAATACAAATATCAGAATTTTATATGGTCCCTAGGGAGAGAAAGCTCATTAAAAACCACTCCCTTTGAGCATCCTGTCTATTGCTCTACCTGCCCCAACATTCACTGAGCTTCAAATGAAATAACATGTCTGTTTACAGAGGGGGCTTCTTATTAAGTTCTCTCTTGTCAGAGCATCTTTGAAAAGATGGGAATCAGAAGCCCAGTGGGAAGTCGCTGACTTCCACCCGTGTTTTTACTACCTTTTTTGGCTTGTTTTTTTCAAGCACAAAATTCAAAATTGAGTTCTTCCCTGTGTTGCACCATGCCCTAGGCAGGTGAGGTCCATCTGTCAGGCTCCAAGACATCCTTTATCAGCAGGCATATTTGAGCTGACAAAAGAGTCAAGGCTCATGGGCAGAGTACTGCTCATTGAGGGAATGTGGCTCGGAATTTGCAGGCACACTTAAGGAAAAGTTCTGGTGTCAAAGACTTGTGTTGCTGTCCCTGTGGGAAATAAACCAAACTAATAAGGAAAAATATTGAAAGATATTCCATTCTCCAGGCTCTCCTATGCATCCAGTTTTCTCTATTTCAGCTTATTAGTCTTCATTCTGTGTCTCCTGCAGCAGCCTTTGTCAGCACATGAATAATTAATGTTAATAGTCTCATCAACTTTAGGGCATAGTGCAATTGTTGGTTGGGCTTGTCCTGGATCATGAAGTCTTTTCTTTCTCATAAGAGATCCCACAGAAGAAAAGATGTGTTCTCCTTCTTTGGTGTTCCTTGAATAGGCAAATGTACCAATAAAAATTATGTGTGGTGTCTCCTACTATTTAGATGTAGCCAGATTTTCTAATGAATGTGAACATTCAGTGAATATCTAACACAACGCCATTAGAAAAAAAAGCTGGTTTTACTTTAATCTCTTTAAATCCAGCCACAAGATTATTTTTGTTGTTTTAGCATCACACGGTTTTATAATATCATGGTTACATTGTGTTACCCAGGATTACTGCATAAATTTTAAATGAAAAAATAAAAAGGGCAGTGGAACTGTTTCAGTCACAAACTGAAATGTGGATTTGTCCACTGAAGGAGTCAGCACAAAACAGATGAGCGGGGAGAACCTAAGAGATCTGTTATGGCTCACTACTCCTGCGAGTAGTGATACAGCCTCTCACTACTGCCCTGTATTTTTCCTATTTTTTAATCCCTTCTCAAATCCATAATGGGAAATCGGAGTTACAATGAGTCTTCCCCTTTTGGCTGTAATTATAAATGAGGCATGGATAAAATAAGTACCAAATCCAACCTTTGATAGACAGATTGCCAAGTTAGGTTGCAAGATGCAAATGCTACAAATAAAAGAGGTTCAGTGAGATGCATCTGGCTTTTAAATCGCAGCATGCTTTCCTCCAGGGTGGAATACAATTTTGGTAAGCAGGAACACCTGAGGTTCCATTTAAGGTCAATTTTATGAAAATGTGATAAATTGTTGAATACCACTACAGTTGAATAAAGTACCATATCGTTAACCAAACCACAGCAAATTATACCCATTTATCTTATTAGAAAAAAAAAAAAAAGTCAAAATAGACCATCAGGAGTTTTAAAGTGTCTGACTCCCATAAAATAACCCCTCAAAAGGAGTCTCTTAAATTTGCCAAGAAACAGTAAAGTCAGTTTTGACCACAATAAGAACGCACAGATAATAAATTGCCCAAGTCTCCAGAACCCAAAAATGCAACTGATTTAATTTTTAAAACACAGATGTTTTAGAATAAACAAATATAATATGAATCTATTTATCAAATGTACTTAATATTGTTGTATCTTCATTTTTTAATTTTAGCATAAGCATAACAACATGACCTCTAGGTGTTAGAACCCCATTAAAAATCTTTGAAAAATTTTGTGTGTTTTAAAAGCAATCTCTACTACTGGCAGTGCTTTTTAAGTACATCTTTCACTGTTGAGTGGATCAAGAAAATCTCTGGTGCTGATTTGAAATAAGTCTAAACTCAGAGAAATATACCAAAATAATCTGATCAGATGGCTATTGGTTGTAGTAAAAAGGAGTAAATTCAGCAGAACTGGAAGAAACGGCACATTAGGACTGGTTTTTGAACAAACTGGAACATACCTTGCAGTAAGACACAAACATCAGCCTGGGCATGTGCTTCAATCTGCTCCTGAACTTTAGACCTTAGCCAGGGTCTTTGTTTGAATGCTGTGAACGTTCAGGCAGGGGAAAGAAGAACAAGAGATAGCCAGCCAGCATTGCTGTGTCAAACAGCTTTGTCAGTGTTCCCTGAACAGGACAACAACCCAAGCTCCCACTTCCCAGTCTGCTGCGCTTCACTTACTGACAGTCTGCTGTCCAACCTTGACAAGAGTTTTGCTGGTTTGAATTGCTTCTTTTCTCCATCCCAGTACATAAATAAAAACCAGCCCATTGTACAACTCTCCACACATTTTGGTGACTTGCATTTCTGGTATGTTTTAATTGAGTAAACTTGAATTGACTTAAAAGAAAGAAAAAAAAATAACCTGAGTGGCAGACCAGCAAATATATTGAAATTCACTTTGCCCACTTAGTATATAATGAACAATGACAGCACTGGCTTTAAGGAGATAATTATTTTCATAGTCCATAAGAGTGAATATTTACTGGAGACACTTAGAAGAATTTCTTTGCATGAATGAACTAATAAATTTTAATGAAGACAAGTGTGATATTTGGGGTTATACAATTAAAAGCAAACATATAGCATATTTAGCAAATTGAAAACTTACTAGCTGCATGTATAAAATACACATTTGTTTTAGCAGTATTTTGTCATTTTTAAAAACTATGCACTCACATCTACTTTTAATTAAAGTTCTAAATTTTTTTCCATGTTTAATACCAGTAGCCATAGCACCCAAAAACATAGATGCTACAAATATGAAACAATTTATTAAATAGCCTAAATAAACTGCAATTTAGAAATGAACTCAAGCCTTGTCCAGAAAGAAAACATCATTACAAAACCAAACACCAACCACCCACAATCTAATATCCCATTAACCAGAAGGCAACATTGAAAGTTAAAATAAAGGAACTTTAAAAAAGGGGGGCAAGAGGAATAGTGGCCTGTGGACTGGGCCATGAAAATGAAGTGGCTGTTTTATATTTTAAATGTAATAACTAAAATCTGTGGTCATACTTTCAGCTGTTTGCATCTGCTTGTAGGAGATATGACATCTTTATTTCTTGTTGCTACTTATGACACCCACTGCAATGTGCTCTAGTGAACTCTGCTAGTCTCACACGGTGACTTTGAAAATGTCTAAGCAAACAGGTGACTCTCCACTCTGACTCCTAGAACAATATGTTTGCTTTAACACTCCTGCAAACACACAGGCCCTGATAGCTAATAAAATGAGTCTTAAAGGTCTTAAAACAGAGAACATTGGTACCACGCTGGTCCTGTAGCTTCCCTTGTGTTTTCCCACAGCAGCCAAGCACAGGGTATAAGAGCAATCTTCAATATACAGGTGGTTTCTGCAGCCCAGCAGACCCTTTACCAGCCCAAAGCAGCCCTACAACCTGAAGCTATTTCCCTTTCATTTTCTAGCATTACAAAGTAAGTGCCAGACTGTCAAGAGTTCCCCTCTAAGAAGAGGATTTTCCTCTGAAATCCCATTTATTTAGATAAGCAGTAAAAGTGACATGGCAGCAGAAAGAGAAGAAAAATTATGCTAATTGGGTATGTGGAAAAACCTCCACACTGAGAACAAGAACTTCATTATCTCAGAGCACTTTGAGTGTCAGAAGATACTGTGCAGTATTCAAACACAACGTGATGACAGTCCAGGCAGGTCTGGGAGAAAGGCAGAAGAACAGCCAAGTAGGAAATAGCAGAGTTAGAGAAATCCAGAGCAGATGGATAATGCAAACAGCAAAAGGAAAATATAGAAAGAAAATATTAGACACAGAAAGAAAAGACTGTACCACCCTAATTCCATACAAGTGCAAGCATCCTGTCTGTGCCCTGTTGGAGCACTTACAGAGTTCCAGTACAAATTTCCTACAACGCTGGTATAAATGTTGCCATTTTCCCCCCTATATTAAACTCTCTCATGTTACCTACTTCTGCAAGTCTACATATACCTGCTCCAGTCTGAAAAATATACAGCCATGTCCGGAGAAATCTCTAGTCTCATTTAATTCAGCAAGCTTATCAATAATTCTAAAGTCCTGTGTGTTAACTTTGCATAGAATTCAAAGCGATTCCATGGCAGGCATGTGGGGTTTTAAGAAGTTTGCCTGAAATAATTTGATATTTCCTCAAGAAAAGTCAGTCAAGCAATGTTGATTTTGGGCTTGTACTTTGTGCAATGTAATAAGCAAAATGCTTCAAACCCCATGTAACAGCATGGCTGTTGTGGGTTATTCATTGTGATATTTTTCATAAACTACCAATTGTGTCTGCCCAGATAATGCTAAGCCCCGTATGCTCTTTTTTGGCGAGCCAACTGCATTCAACCTACCAGATTAATGACACTTATAAATAAATAAAAGCCTACAATTTACTGTTAATAGAAGACCAGCTGGCATCCTACAGTGGAGCGGAAGGTGCAGCATGCACTGACAGAGAATGGTGAGAGGTTGCTGACTCATTTTTCATTTATTTTATGGGTGTTTTTCAGCACAAGGAGCTTGCAAGCTATGATGCAGCTATCTCTGGCCGAGTTCTATCTCAACCTCCTAACAGAAATCAGTAATTAAAGTTTAATATGCAGCATTGAGACTGTCTGCATCTCTCAAAGGGCCACTAGAAGGAAATTAGCAAAGAACGATGTAAGCTTGCTAGAAGAATTTGATAGCCAATTTTAAATTCATCTGCTTTGATTGGAAAATGGAAAATGCACCTCTGAGGCACCAGTTGTGTCCTTCCTGCAAGTTTTATGTCTAAAACACAGCACGTGGCAAACTTTGAACTAGCCCTGTGTAAACCCCTGCAATTGCCATGGATTTGTGCTGCAGAAGCTCCCTAATCTCTCCTGATAACCCAAACTCCCCCAGCATAAAACACTGTCACACAGAGCCGGGCGGAAGGAGAGCAGGCAGACAACTGAAATTAGATGCTGATGAGATGCCAAGAGAAGATTGCATCTAATGCTCTGCCACACCAGCAACTGAATAAGATGAAGCCTTTTTAGCTGAAACAAGAATCAGCTCACAGCACCTTTGGCTGTTTGTGCAAGAGAAAGGGTTTTTTGAAAGGTCATTCAAAAGGTTCAAGTATTTTGAAAGGCTGTGGGCTTCTAGAAAGCTCATAAGTTTCAAGAATACTTTACCACACTGAGTTCTCATTCAGTTCAAGTGAAAGCAGTTCCTTACCTGCATTATTTATGCTTTGTACTCCCACCAAGCCATCTTTCTTTATGCGAACCAAGCAATGCCAGCAAATTCCCTCTGTGCCCAAGATGACTTCTACCCACATTTTCCAGTGCTCTCAGTTTGCAGAGAGTAACCAAAGGGAATTATTTCTGCACCCTGGGTTATAGAATAGGTACTTCAGAGATGTATTTCACAGAAGATTTTCTGGCCTGGTTAGCAAAAGAACAGAAAGGCTTGTTTAGCCTGCTCTACACTTCCATTTCTTCTAGATCAGCCTCTATTACAACTCTCTGCTGTGCATGGTTGCAAGTGGCCATTTACTAGCAAAAGTCTCCTATGTATAATTTCAAAATCAGCTTTTTGGCATGACATCAAAGGGAGGCAGCATAGGATCTTTAGGCTGGAAACTCTTTCACTCTGTTTTCTTCTCTGCAAGGAGAAAGTTTACATATAAGATTTCTGTTCCCTGCTTCCCTGTATTTCAGGAAAGAATGAAATCCAGCTATATCGATTTCAAGCATGCAATGATATTTGGAATATGGATGAAAAAAGCTGCACTAAAAGAGCGCAAGACAGATTCAAGACACAGGACTGATGTGCAGTATCCAGCAGGCATTGGTCTCTCCTGCATCAACTTCTGGAAAATAAACTTTCCTGCTGCTGGTCAGACCAGTAGTTGAAGGATTGCCTGGTTTGGAAAGGAGCTTGTACTTGTTGAGCTGCAGATCCCTGGCTATGAGAAAAAAATTGCTAGTTTGAGTCAAGTAGCTCAAATAAAGACGTGTCAGGTATTAGCTGCTAATCTGAGCAAATCAATGTCATTTTGATGAGTGCAACGGGAATTTGAAGAAAAATTGCCAAGTTCACAATTTCACTTTTCTTTTGAAAGTCCCAATGTGTACAAGCTTATGTAAGCTTAATTGAAGTCAACAAAGTGCAACTTTAAAAAAAAAAATTAGAGTGCCTTTTATAGGTGTCTAATTAATGATTACAGTCACCAGGGCAAGTTTTCCAAAAAACCAGCAAAAGACAGAGGGGCTTATACCTTTGTTTAGAGTTATGGAAAACAAGTAACAACCCAGACAGAATAGTTTTTTTTTTTAATTTGACATATTCAATTTCTAATGAATATAGCAGTTTGGACTCTAATAGTGTCACTAATTTTCATTTCAAATAAAAAAGGCTTATGTCAACATTATTAAGATTAAACATCCCAGAGAAGTAAAGGAGCAAGATATATTTTTTTTTTTTTTAGTAAGGATGAAAGCATGCTGATGTTATTTTCCTTGTTCTGGGAAATATGTCACTTTTTCCAAAGTATTCTGTCTGTAATACAGTTTGATACAAAGGAAGGAAGGGAGAGGAACAGGATAAAATTTAAAGACAGAGGACTTTTCTCCAGTGAAGGACTCCTGTAAAAAGTGTCTGAACTTCAATAGAATTTAAAAGAAGTAATTTTCTTCCAAACCCGTGACATATTTTGATGAAGAAGGTGCTGCCTACCAGAAGCAAAGTGCAAGGAAGACATCACATTGATCTGATTCCATTAGTCTAAGCAAGTTAGCCCATGTATCTAATCAGTGAAACTCTAGTGCTCCTAGTGCTTGCTCAAGGAAAAAATCTTCCCCTACTGTACCAGGCTGCAGGATTGTCCAGAGATCCTAAAAATGCTCATCAACATCCTTAAAGCTTCAACAGCCATGATGGCAGCAGTAAATAATAAACACATGAAAAGTTCCAAAAGACAAGCTTAGCTTATCTTCTCTCCAAGCCTTTTTATCTCCCCTGCCTCACTGGTGGAGTTTTGTTAATTTTGACTGCATATCATCCCACTTTAGTCCCACAATTTAAGTCTGCACTATAGAGCAGGGACCAACACTGTCATTTGTATAGCTGGAGGAAAAAGTCAGGAAATTGTGATTTCTTGTCCCCCTTAGGGCTTCACTTGACAGGAACATATTTAGGACATTTCCTTATACTCTCAAATTCTCCACCTTCTCTCTTATATCTGCATAATAATTTTTAATCTGACTCTGTTAACCTGGCACAACAAAAAGTTTGCATAACATTGCTCTTTCCTTTCATTGTCTAAATGCTCTAACAATTTAATATGATGGCATGACGTATTGCTAGGCCCTTATGTGTTTGCAACCTGGCAGAGCTAAGAGGCACCTTGAGGAGGGATGGCAAACTTCACCAAACCTGCTTGGGTACCCAGTGGTCTGACTATGGTCTGGCATGTGTTCTGCTTGCAGCTGGCTGACACGTTTCATAGTTTTCTGTCTAAATATTTGGATCCCTCAAATTAATTTTTCTTCCCCCTCCCCACCAGCTTAACACAATATTTTGAACAGATGATGCACCAGAAATGATGTGTGTTCGCTTCTTATAAATAATTTTGTTTAAAAATATTAGCCTCATTGCCCTGAGAACCCAGCTAATCATTACACAGATTTATTTACACTGTAAGCCTTCAAGCTGCTATAATTGTCTCATCCTCCACATTTGTATCAGGGCACCACCAAATGCAATAAAAGAATATGCAATAAGTGGTCTTTTCCACAACTTTTTTTTTTTTACTTGTATTGTCAAAATATTACAATGCCTATGAGGGGGTAATTTTGTTGCTACCTGATTCAAGGACAACTTTATAAAGGTGAAAACCTCCACATCCAGAAGAGTTCACCAAGGGTGCAGAGACACTATTTAAACAGCAACATTGCCATGATCCAAAGCTTGCTATTTCATATTTTTACTTAATGTTTGTCGATATAAGCTAGAAAAGATTAGTGTAAAGTTGGTTTGTAATGAGCAAGATCACCCTTTGTGTTTATAGTGGATCAATAACAACTTGAGATGAGAACTGTGATGCAAAACCTGTCTTATTTCCTGCTAATTTAACAGGGATTAAGGAGAGGCTGTACCACTGTCACACACTGAACAAATAAGCTTAATGCTGTTATTAATAGTGTTTGGAATTCACAGAATAACTAGGTTGGAAAAGACCTTAAAGACGATTGAGTCCAACCAATGCCCTAACACCTCAACTAGACCATGGCACCGAGTTCCATATCCAGTCTTTTTTTTAAACACATCCAGGGATGGTGACTCCACCACCTCCCTGGGCAGGCCATTCCAGTACTTTATTATCCCTTCTGTAAAAAATTTTTTCCTAATATCCAACCTATATTTCCCTTGATGCAGTTTGAGACTGTGTCCTCTGGTTCTGTCACTTGCTGCCTGGTGAGAGAGACTAACCCCCATCTGACTACCACCACCTTTCAGGAAGTTGCACAACCCTGAAGTTTGTTCTGAAATCTTGCTTAAGTAAAGCTGAAGTGACAACATAAAATCACCTGAAGCTGCCAAAAGCACATACAGATTAAAAAAAAAAAAATCTTTAAGACTGAGCACAAATGGAATTTCATATTGCTTGGGAAGCTTTGTCTTGTTTTTAGACTCTCATAGCAAAAAGCTTTTCATGTGTCCACCAGTAGCTGAAGACACATACAGAACCAAATTATCTCCCATTTACAGCATTACATGCATCAGGCCAAAATAATCTGGTTATGATAATGCAGAGCCATCAGCAAGCCAGATCACACAAGAGAACCCAACCCACTGCCACTAATGTCATGTTGCCCATGGACAGTTCTGATGCAGCATCGTTATGCCGCAACCTAATTGCTTCCCCCTGCAGTGACGTGTGGGTCCTTCTAGAAAAGCAACCAGCACTGCTGCTACAGGAGACTGGCTGAACTCTGCACAGAACTCAGTCAGGTTCATTGCCTAATAAAACAAAAAGCTTAGTCTCAGAGTGAGAAAAAGCCTTTTGTACACAAACAGGGAAATAAAGCCTTTGCAAGCCTCCTGCTGCCGGGCACCATTTTGTGGAGATGGCAACATCTGAGGCATTGGAATAGTGAGGGCCTGGCAGAAGGGCTGACAATGAGCCACCATACTGTGGGTGTCAGGAGCCTCACGTCAGCAAAACAGCATTCACCAGCTGGAGGCCCACAAGTGCCAGTTTTAATTATAAACTTTATTTTCAAATAGAGTTCACAGTTTGTTCAGGGTACACTTCATGCCATCAGAGCATTTGAGCACTGCATCAGCCAAATTGGTGGCTTGCTATGTTCTTAGAAAAAGAACTGTAGACCTAAAATACTTGTGCTCATTCAGAAGAACAGTAATCTTTTGCAGTCAGTTTGTCAAGGATCATGTTATCCAGATGTACAAGTAAAATACCGAATGATTTCTGTACACAGAACTATTATCCTCTACTCTACTTTCACCTTTACACTCATGATTATTCCCTTTATATTTTTATTTCCTACAAAGTCAATGTTCCTAGTTCTACAAATTTAGTACATGTACATTCACCTAAATGTTGATTTAAATGTTTATTTTGGGTTTGCCAAGGAGATTGTTGCTCAGTTTTGCATACCTTGATTCCATTGTACTCATGCCACAACTCAGGAGGCAGAAAATATGCTCATGAAAAGAATTGGTCAGTCAGTTTGTGATTTCACCCATGCTTTCCAATGTTATTTGGCACAAATGTAACATTTCACTGCTGCTCTAGACTTAATTCTTCATCCTTTTGTTTTATAACCATCCCTCTTTTTCCAACCATTGCTGTAGCACATTTAATTAAGTGTTCCATTCTAAACTTTCTGCATTAACATTAGGAAGGTCTTGAAATATTAATTTCTTCATATACAGTGCCTTATGTGTATCTATACCTACATATGCATACATACATAACATTATTCATACATTCTTTTGAATCATCTTGGTATCATGATAATAGAACTTTAGAAACAATAAATATGAATTTTAAAAGTAGCATTTTTCCAATGTATTCCAAATAATTCTCATCCACCAGAAAAATATCAGCCCAATTTTTGTTATCACAAATTATATCCATTCTTCCTTGCTACTCTAAGCTAGTTTGAAACAGCATGCAAAGAGGTTTCAGGTAAGGAATTCTCCTGACAAAAGCGGCTTCATAATACTTCTAGAAACTAGAATCTGATGTAAAAAATGTTGCACCCAGTTTATTCCATAAGCTGAAAAATGATGCAGTGTTGATCACCTATGGTGAAGAGATCTCATGCATTAATTAACTGCTTCTTAAACTGTCCATTTAGATTAATGGAGAAAATTTCACTAGAGATGAAAACTGTCTCACTACAAAATAAAGCATCTGAGTGACAGACTGGTAATCTGCATTTAAAAAAAAATGGAGGAGATATGAATGAAAGGACAGAGACATATCAGATCTATGCTGTCAAAAATCTCTTCTAGAACTTGCTTCACTTAATTCCTTTATACCACACTGACAGGGATGATGTATCATTTAGTACTTTAAAAGATTCTCCAGTAAGCCAGAAAAGTGATGAGCGGCTCTTGTGACCCTGGCACCCAGAATAATTATGATTATCTGCACTATTTAGCCTGAAAGGAAACGGACAGTGTTCATGGTCTGTTAGCTCAGCTATGATGTTTGATAATCTATACACACAAGTCATTGGAGGTCACTCAACCTTAGAGTACTTCAAGCACACTTAGTTAGCCTTTACTGAATGGTGAAGTGCAAGTGCCCCATTTCTATTGCTATGACACTATTGAAAGACTGGAACTGCTGAAGGATGAAAATAATTTCATTTTATGTCTGCTATGTAGAAAGATTTGAATACACTCAGTTGTTTGGTTGGACTGTAAATATGAAAATCCTGCTAGGATGTCAAGAGAAGTGAAAACCAAGCAGATGGAAAATGAAGCTGAAGAAAATTAAGCTGATTCTGTGCAACTCATTACAAGTGTTACCAGAATCTTCCCCTTCACCCAAACACAGACAAAATCCCCAACTGTATAAGCATTTTTTAGCTACAAGTTAGCCTGAATTGAATAACAAAAGCATAGCAATGGTTCTGTATATGTTTTTTTCCAGAAAGTAAATACAAAAGTAGCTTCTTGGTTGCATGGTTAATGATTTTATATTAAATTGAAGTCACACTGGAATTTTATTGACACAATAGAATTTAAAGAGGTGTTATTAAAAGCAAGTGTAATATAAAAAAATGGACCACCAAACCACTAGCTTATGTTTAAACATAAAACCATTTAAATTTTAAAAACAAAGTGGGCTAACTATCTCTGTAGACCAACTCCATGGATTTTTGGCTCCAAGGGGAGCAGCCATAGCATCATCACTTAGGACAAAAAAAGGTATGTCAAAGAGATCCTTTCCAATGAGAAAGGGCTATTTAATAGATCTACGCTCACTGAAAACCATGCTGCATTTTCTGGCGACTTTGGGGAGCAGATCCACTTGATCTTTCAGAGATAATGCCCTTTTCACTGTTTCATGTGTACAGAAAACGTCAGATGGAGTGGACACAAGGATATTTTTCCAAGACCAATTTTACATTCTAGACTTAAAAAAATACAATTCAGAAAAAAAGTTAAAAGATTACATATAGGTATCCAGCTGCTACAGTGCTAAAGTTTTCCAACTTTTCCAGAAATCAATATTCTCACACTGATACAAAATTAAAAGTATGGAGACTTGGCCCTCAGTGTTGATTCAAGACATCTCTATGACTTGACAGTGTTTGTAACAACAAAAAACTTCCCAATGTATAATCTCTTTACAAGTGCATTATAATCCTTTAGGACAGGGTATTCTGGGATAGTGTTTGCTATTGCAAATTCTGCTTCTATGGCAAAAAAACCCTCCAAACCAAAAAAAAAAAACAAACACTAAAGCCCCAAAACCAGAGCAGTAAAGCCACAGACTGTGTGTGATTCTGTGAGCTCTCCCTAAGTCCCTGGGTACTTTTCTGATGCTGCAATTTCTTCTTTGCAATTCACCTTTACTACGTGCACAATTGCCAGCTCCCAAGTTTTTTATGTGCTTGCAAGCTGCGTGAACCAATGCTGGGAGGAGAACAAGGCACTTTGTACCCCTCATGGGTCATCTCTCACTGCTTTGCTTACCAAGAGGTAACTACTGAGCCCAAGCCAGGCACAGCAAAAATTTCACAAAATCTCATTTGAGTAAGCTGGAAGTGCCTCTAAGAATGGTCTGAAGATGTTTTTCCTTCTCCCCAAAACTTAAAAGCAGTGGCAGTTTGATACTTCTTTGTTTTATATTTCCTCCCCACCACCCTTCATACATTATGCTTTAAAGAATCTCAGTCTTAGGATAAAAGCCTAACTTTTTTTTTTTTTTTTTAATTTGCTTTCTGAAATAACCTCATTCTCAATATTTGTTGTAAATTACTTTCAAATAACCAACTAAGCACACACACACAGCTCTGCTGAAGCTTTATGGTGGCAAGATGGTGTATTTAAATCAGAGGCTGAAAATGATCAATACACAATTATTTTTAAATACATCTATGTTATTCTGTTTTTCTTTGGATTTCTCTATTAATCTTGAACTAATTTCCTTTTTGCAATAGTTATAATGCCACTATTGGGTTTTGTATCTAAAATGCTTTAAAATAGAAAGAGTACCAAGTATTTTAAAATATTATAAGGGAATCTATATCCAGGTAACAGATCAAAGCAGTATATTTCATTTTTACAACCAAATAAAATTGCATATTCCTTAGTTTAGCACAAATAATTCATGCTGTGGCAAAGAATGGTATAAAGAGCTGTCAGACAAGGATGCAGCTATTCCTTTTTTTGTTCTATTTAAAGCATTACATTTTCTGTTCTAGCAAGTATCTGTGATCACTAAGAAAAATATTAATACCTCAACATTTATCCCACAGTGGCCATGCTCACTGTGCCTGCATTTCTATTAATGCAAACCCTTTCACTGAGCTCACTAGTAGAGCCTGCCCTTGTAAATTCCAGCCTAGACATGTACTCAGGACAACTTCCCAGTCAACAACCCCAGAATAGTGTTGGAAAAAGAGGTTATGCACCTTCATCTAGCTTTCCTTTTCATCATACAAGCCAGTTTATTGGCTTTGTTTGTTTGGATTTTTTTTCATGGTAGCATAAAGAAGGAAAAAGTTTGACAGCAACTACTTTTCAAGAATTGGTCTCGTCTCTCTACTGGCCATAATACTCCAGTATTTAGCTCCAGTATTTAGTAAATAGCTCATGAACATATTGGGTTTTTTTATATTGTGGATCTTCTTGATTTTGAAGGGTTTCTCATCTGGCACAGAAATTTGATTGTTCCACCTCAAGTTTCAGTGATTGCAAATTAAGGGTGTAAACTGTAACATGCTCAAGGGCTAAAATACTTTCTCCCTAAACTTAGAATGAAGAAAGCATGACAAAAGTAATTTCAAGTATTTGAGTCCTTAGATAAAGCTTGATACTTCATTCCCCTCCTCAGTCTTCCTCATTAACTCTCTTCCATAAAGTTTATTTAAGTCAAGAAATTATCAAAAGTCAAATGTAATATATTAAAAACTAAAGCACACCTCAGCACAAAGACAGTTCAACTACTTTTGTACTTATCAAAATTCAAATCAGCTTGAGATTTAAGCAGTGTCATTTTCTCATTCTTACTTTCCTCCCACATTATATTATCCTGGTTTATCAAGCACTCCTGCCAGTTTTCAGATGTGTAGACAAAAATTATTATTTCTCATAGGTCCTAGAAGCTCCCTCTAGGGAGCAGGAAGCAGAGTTTGATGACAACAAGCTTGCTCAGCATCTTTCTTTTCGACTACACTCAAAGGATGAGTAAAAGGATGCAGAAAGAAGATATGACAGCCAGACAAAATAGGGTGATGTTTATCATTCAAGTGAGCAGGAGACAATTTTGTTTAATCATAGTTTTGTTAAAGTAGCATCAAACTCTTCATACAATGCTATAAACCTCTAATTGCTCTGTTGCCGTACTTTCCAAGGAAACTTCAACTTGAATATTACCAAACAACTCCAGTTGTTGACAGAGAAGTGAAAGTGAGTAGGAACATAAATAAAATTAACTATGAGGAGAAAAAGTAAATCAGAAATTGAGTCACTGTCAATGCTAACTAGGGCTGTCAGCAGTAGAGACAAAAAAACCCAGAGCTTAACCCAAGGAAAACAGCTCAGACTAGTAAGGCTTTTGTGCAGCAGATACTAGGAAAGAGTTCAGATTTATGGAGAGAACTTGATTTACAATCACAAATTGAAAAGGTCTATAGGCACAATGGAGAACAAAGCTACTGGACAAAACACAGACATCTTTAGTTCAGGTTCCAGGCCATTCGGTCATCCATTCAATAAAGAGTATAATTTTTTGAGATTTAGGGTATATTTTTTCTTGTTACTGTGATGGTCTAAGTGAGGCAGATTTGTTAAAATAAAAATCAGATAACATATTATAATCTAAGGAAAAAACCAACCAGCTTTTGGACACAAGCCTTCCTAACTTCCTACATAATCAATCATAATTCTAAAACATATGACCCTCCAAGCAAAATGCGTCAATACTCTTCTTCAAGAGTGACAAAACTGGCAAAAAAGCAGCTTTTGATATATTTGCTATTTCACCCACATAAGAGCAAATCTCAGTTTATTTCTATCTCAGTGCTGATGTCCTTGTCAGCTGTTACTGGTCATTAGCATCTTAGCTCATTCAAACAACTTTGCCATTCAGTTTCTTCCTCACCCTTCACAACAATACTTCATGTGGCTTATTACTGGAATTAATGATCACTTTTTAAAAATGAATTTGGCAATCACTTGCTGCTTTTGAGTTTTGACTAGGCAGCCAGCAAGCAACACGGCTGAACTCAGACTTTTAGGCAGTTACATATTTATCATTAAATTTCACAGAATAGCAGGTTGGAAGGGACCTGAAGGATCCTCTGGTCCAACCTTTCTTGTCAAAAGCACAGTCTAGACAAGATGGCTCAGCACCCTGTCCAGCAGTATCTTGAAAGTGTCCAATGTTGTGGAATGTACCACTTCCCTGGGAAGATTATTCCAATGGCTGAATGCTGTGAAAAGTTTTCCTCTTGCATCTAATTGGAATCTCCCCAGAAGCCTGATTAATCAAGACTTAGTCTGATATGGGAAATCTGCTACTGGTCCTGTGTTCAGACATCTTAGACAATCTTTTTAGGCAATATCAGTATCTTGAATTATAATAGGCAATAAATATCATAACAGAGGATCCTATATATGTTTGAGGTCCATGACAGATAATCCCCCTCTTCCTTTGCTTCTTCTCCTTGATTACCAATGATGTCAGGAAAATTCAAAATCTTGATCTAGCCTTACCCTGCAACAATTTCTCACCCACAAACAGGCAGCTTAGTTACACTGCACCATTTCACTATTAGAGGTGCTTTATACCCAGCACAGTCTCCATTATTCTCTCAAGCCCAAGGCAGGATATCCTGTGGTTTTAAGGGAAAGCCACTTTCAGCTGGCATTTGTGGCTAACAAAAGACTGTCTCTGTGCACAGTATCACAGAAAACTTTTTCTGCTTTTGCCCCGCGGAAGCGTTAGCTACGAACCCTGTCAACAAAAATTGCCTGGTTTTTGCTAGCAGCACAGCCAGGCTCGGTTTCACTTTGCTGAGGGCTTTGCCACGTTCCAGCAGAACTGTAATGGGGCTTGTTTGTGCCGGCGGGGGAAGGAGGTCTGTCACGCCACATGGCACTCGGAGCTGCTGCCACACACGAGCCAGTCACATTCTGTGTGCGAGCTTCCAAGTTAAGCTGTGTTTTACTGCAAACATAAACGCAGGGCTTTGGGTTTTTCTTCTGCATCTAGCACAGATTACAGCAGGCACCTTGCAACCAAAACCCAGCCACTATAAAGATACAGATCCCTTGAGGGAAGTTGGAATCCCACAGGGGCAAGAGCTTGCATTTAACCCCAGAGAGAAGCATGCTTTGGAGCATTCCTTTGGGCAGAAAACACATGGACTATGCTCCAAATATCTTCTGTGGAAGTAAGGAAGCACCTTTCAATGCTTTTATAATTGTTTGGATAAATTAGTGCTTCTAAATTCTTGTGGATGCCTTACGAAAGCTCCTACCCACATTCACTGATTGTAATAATAATAATAATAACAACAACAATAATATTGTTAAGACCCTACTGTAAATGTCATTTTGGTAATTGGCAATACATAAGAAAGCTCATCAACCAATACATGTGCATTATTTACCACCTATAGGGTAACCCCAGTTTGCAGATTAAGAAAAATAAACTAGCTCAGTATTACTGAAATCCCCCCCAAGATGTGGAGAATCAAGTAGCTCACTGAGATCACATGACAATAATAACTTACAATCATTATCATGTTCATTGGAATTTCTATTATATCCTGTATGGTTTATTTTTCACATGCATGTGTCACACACTTGCTACATTAGGGAAAAACAAAACAAACCAAACATCAAAAATCTTTCAGGCAACTTTGCCCCAAACCCACAAAGTACTGGCTTTTTCAACCCATTTTCAACCCATGAGTCAGATAAGCCACCACACGTTTCTATCCTTACAGATATATTGTCTAACACTTAAAAGAAGTTTCAGCCCCTTACTGATGGCTTTGTGACTTAGAAAATTTGGGTCCTTCTCTTGATTGATCCCATGCAGAACAAGCACAGCAAAGTGGATCCAGGCATGCTTGTGCTATGGCAGTGTGGCAGCCATGCTATTTTTCTCACAGCAGGACAAACCTGCAATTCTTTAAGCCCCTGATGGCTGTAGAAGGTGCATGAAAGATTCCTCTGCTTTCTCTGGCAGAAATAATAAGACCTTAAAACTGAAAAAAAGCTTGGGGGAAAAAAAAAGTTCTATATGTTTCTAGGTTGATTAATCAATATTTAATTATTTAGAAGTTCTAAATGGCTATCTTTGGCTGGCATGGGTACAAAACATGTTATCATCTGTCAATAGAGGGCAGGAAATCAGATCTTAAGCATGTAGCAGGGCACTGCTCTGCAGAGAAAGTGTTTACTCCATTTGCTGCACTTTACCATTTCATTTCATCAAAGGTGTTTATGTCACACTTAATGAGATAAGGGACAGCAGAGGCCTCAATCGCAGGTCTTAGCACTGTCTGATAACTGCAGCAATCTGGGAATAAACACTGCTTTGCAGAAACCATTTTTTTAGAGCCCTAATAAAGTAATCGTAGACCTTAGTAGAAATTGGTTAATTGGATCATCTATGTTTTGTTCTGGGAGTAAAATGTGTATTACTATGATTAATTCATTAGAGAGTGTTCTTATTGGAGTTAATTTGATAGTTCTGAACCAAGGCATCACACTGATGAGTGGCTATTGTGCTTCTGCAGAATTTATGTACTAAAGCCTCAAAACATTTCTGCCTTGCTAAAGGTGCCAGAATTTTTCTGATCCTCTGGATATAATGAGGTTCTCCTTGATTCAGCTTGTGGCCAGCACAGCCACTGCTCCCCAGAGCTCAGAGTTAATTCATAGCAGTTCTGTGAACATGAAGAGATGGGAATACCCAGTGTATCCAAAATGGCCTGCCAATTTTTTACAGTTCTTTTTACATCTCCCCAGGCAGTGGATAAGCTTTCTTCCATATTCACCACAACCTGAAAGGCTCAGAGAAATGGTGGCACTGGCCTCCATCTAGTCAGTAGCCACTAAAAGGGATGTGCCCCACAACTGCTTGACAAGCTCAGACAGTTGACACAGTCCAGAAGTTTTTGAGCTCTTTTGGGTGCAGCTTTTTAGCGACCGATCTGCCCTGACAGTCTCAGCTGCTAGTGAACCTCTCTACAGGCTTTTAGATGCTTGGTCTCACACATATTTTTACTATTAAGAGATGTATCTTCAGCAAATACTGTTGAAGTGCCCCTGTATGAGAAATTAGCTACTTATCAGCTGTGAGGATGCCTATAGACTGTAGGGAATTGTCATACAAATAAGAGAGATCTTGAAATTACATTTCACTGAGGCAAAGAACACAGAAGTCTTACTGTCCACCTCAAACATTATGATATCCTTTCAAGAAAGCAGTCTCAGAACCTTATTCCATCTTCTTATACCTTCTGATATCTCAAGATAAAATTTACTAAATATTGATATTAGTTATTATGTAATATTACTCAGAGACAGTACACAGCTATCAATTTTTTTTGTCTGGAATGAACTGGTCTGTAGACTGGGCTGCTGGGAAATCAACACACACAAGATAGAAAGATAAAGCAAACTTAGTGACTTCTCCCATCATGGCTATTCTAGCTTTAACTCTCGTGTGTTACATCTAAGCCATAAATCTTTAACCCTATAAAGTAGTGAGAAGCAAGGACTAAACTGAATTATTTATTAATCCTTAAGTCAAATTAGAATATTCTACATATCTTCCATTCTTGGGATTTGACTTGTTCTGAACAAGGAAAAGTTCTCTTTACAGACAGGAAAACTTTCTACTGCTCTCAAAGTTTATGTGCTCGTTAAATAGGCTGTAATAATTAAATGCATACACATGCTTGAATGATAAATTTTAGTAATAAGTGCACTGGGACTTACCATGACCTTATCAAGTGGGGCTAGCCAGTCATTAATTCAGATAACGCAATTTATTATCATAATCTTTCGCTTATACTATTGTAGGGCATATGATTTATCCTAATTTGCATATGCAGATTGAGATGCAATCATTTCATTAATTTTAATGCTTTTTCTTAATCCCATCAAGATTAACACTTTGTCTAAAAGTTCTGTACAGCATACTTGTAACCGCCCATTAATGTGTTATCCCAATATTAGCATGAGTGAATTATAATGAACAACGTACGTTGATTTGAATGTGCTAGATCCAGATGAGGAACTGCACCAATAGGGCACATACATAATTATATTTTTTTACATACAGGTAGTGCATTTGTTGGGAACACTGCAGTTCCTGTACACATTGTGGGCATTGCTTCAGGCAGGAATTTGGGGTCCATCTCTTCTCTGACCCTCTCTACCACCACTGTCAGAGATACCACGTGGCATCTTACACATCACCACCAAATATTTGACTTCTCTGTTTTTCATTAAGACACACAGTGGCAGAGTCAGCTATTCATTAATACTTGAGAAGTGAAGACTCAGATAAAGCAGATGCTTGAAATTTTGTTTACCAACTACAGATTGGGAATAGATGCATCATGTTAATTCATGTGTAATGTTCAATGGAATCATCATCTTTATTCTAATATTTGCATTGATTCAACCTAAAGACATCTCCATTTCATACACACTCAGAGTGTATCTGAGTGTATAAATGTACTTATTTGAATGCAGGGCAAGTAACTACATTTCACTTACACTCAAGAATGAATGTGTAGCAAGCAGATTTTTTTAATTGCTGACAGTGAAACTCCGATCATGTTAATTTTTAAAATTGCTGAACAGACATTAGGTAGGAATTTTAGTCAGTGATATCAACAGATACCAGTATAATCAAAGCAAAGGACAAATTCAATTTACCATTTTATTGGAAAGGAAGTTTGATTTTTAAGCTTATTGGCAGAAGAGAACCTAAAATTAAAAACTTTCAGAAAAATGTCAAGAGATGCTTCCTTATATTATTTTAATTAAGAAAATAATAAGGTGTCTGGATGTATTGCTTGCTTTCCTACATTGTCATAGATTAGAATAAGAAGCTCAAATAAAGTATTGTACTTTTATATTTTTAACCAGATTCAAGGTTTGACCTATTTAAGCATATGCAAGAGGAAATACATCAAGCATTGAAATATATTAGGCATCCTAATTAGGCAGTGAGGATTTATCAGTGATGAGTAGGTTTTCCTCAAGCAAGTAAATATACATTATGTCCCTAGTTCTACTGAAGATGCTTAAGGTAATAGATTTGGGACAACATGTTTTATTCATGACTTAAAGCTGGTGTTATTTTCCAATGGGAAAAAGCAGTTCTAAGTTTGAGTAATTACGCTATTACTCTAACCTTTTGCTGTTATTAGCCAGCTGGGATAATATTGAGGATTTTAACTTCATTCAGGCCTCCACTGAGTTCAAAGAACTCTTTCTGCTCTCCTCATTCCTTCCCAGGCTGTTTCTAAAACTTGTCAATGCTCTCTAGCTAGGCTTAATCAGAATTTCAGTCAGCCAGGGGAACAGAGGGTGTGTAGATCACTTTGACATGGATGTTAAGTACTACTGTCTGCAATTCTTACCCCAATGCATTTTTGTTAGGATTTGTTTTTAATTTTGCTACTTTCATCAGCAGTATTTGTTTTTCATTCCAAGTTAGCATTACCCTAAAATTATTTATTTATTAACTAAGCAACTACTGATACTGTATCCACTCCAAAGGTACACTAAGCAGACAGTGTGGTTGTGAGGTTCTGGGGAATGCATGGCAGGGGCAGGTGCATTCTCACTATAATTTTGATATATGTTTACATTATTGTATAGAAGCAAAAAGAACTGAAAAAAAAAATCAGTGTGGTATTGTAGAACACCTATACTTTGGAGGTACAGGACTGTGTAAAAATTCATCTTGATCTTTATTAAAAATGTCTTGCGACGTCTGCAAGGAGCTTTCAACAACATGGGTATAATTTTAAGTATTTCTTGCTTAATAAGAACATTCAAATGAGAGCACACAGATTTGTCTGTCAGCTTTGGTAGGGGAGAACTGAATTTCACATAGATTTTGCACCACATAATAGTTAACCTTAAGCTGTGGCTTAAGGCTTCTCTTCCATCTTTATTTTTATGAACACCAAGTACTCAAAACGATCCTTGTACATGCAGTACAACCCCCTGGACATTTCAGGCACCAGCAATTCAGTCTCCTACTAACCCCACCTCCGGTAAGGGTAGGGCTCAGGCAGTGCAGCCACACGAGTCACTAGTTCCTGCTCCAAACCCAATGTCAGCCCGTGCTGAGCACAGTTCCACCTGAGCCACGCCAGAAGAAGGCAGCTCAATGCTCCCTCCTGCTGGACTCCGCCAGCAGCCACCCAGGTGATCCCCAGCGTCCTGGCACTGGCATCCATTCGGTGCTCACGCCGGCTCAACTACCAATTTACATCCCATAATAAGGCTTCGTTTGCATACAAATGGCACTGAAACCCTTCCCACTGAACCTAAAAATACAGCATGCAGCACATAAACGGGATTTTAAAAGGTGGAGAAATATTCTTTGATCCGAACACATGCAAGATCCCACTGATTAGCATCTTTCAGCACAAGATACAAAAAAGAAAATTGATAACACTGAGATATAGATCAAACTCTGCCATACGGAAAGAGTATGAAAAGAACACTTTTTTTTACTGTAGAGTATTGATATTTTTTATGTTAACTACAAGCTTTAATTAAAATTTCAGCTACTAATATCATGTCATATAATTAAGAAGAAAAATCACTACTCGAGTTTAGAGAAGATACAAGTTTTATGGCTTGTTTCTTTGTTTTTAAGTAGTAGCAGGGAAATCCCTTGCAATTGAAACCACTGGACTGTTAGGATGTTATCCCAAAAAAAAAACCTAAATCCAGAGTGTTAAATTTCTCAGCTTTATGTCAGGCTGACTGCAAGGAATTCAGTCTTTTCCTTCATTCCTTCAGTCAGACATTGTTATAAATTTTGGGTTTTTTTTCTTATGGATCCTCAGAAGCTCACACTATCACCTTGCAGTATGTTTTATTTTTATGGCCTATGTTTATTTTCCCACTGTTTATTTTTTTGCTAAACAGGAGAGGGGTGGAATTTGATTCTTTCTTCTGGATTCCTATTTTAGTATGAGAAAGTTAATCTGTGTCTCCTCACATATTCCATAGGTAATGATCCAACAGTAAACACTGAGCTTTAGTGTCAGACTCAGACTCTGCCACTAGTAATTAGGAGATGCTCACATCCCCTTTCTATTTTTCAGTATTCCATCATGTTCAATTTGTTTCTCAATAAACTTACAACATAAATTTACCCCTCAGCACCCATTCAGTGATCAGAAGGGTGCTAACTGGAAGTACAATAACCAAAACTTCCCGAGAGTGCTTTGGTCACAAATGAACTTTAAGTCAGAGATGGAAAAAGAGTGATTCTGAGCTCCTTTTCCCATGGTCACTTCTGGAGAATATCCTTCAAGCCAGCATCTTAAACAAAAAGCAGATTATCCTCCACAACATTTTCATTCAAGATTAGTGCTTATTTCATATTCACTCTTTAATGGAGTTCTTTTCCAATACTTCCTTAGTTGTATGCGTTTTCTCTTCCCAAAGCTGAGGGAACTGTTTTTTTTAAGCCAATACTGTTATTCTAGTCTCCTCTGCATGGAGATGCTGGAATAGAATTTTCTGAGTTTCTTGCAGATACTACTATTATTAATAATCTCAATAAAAATAGCAAATTTTACCAAGCAACTCAGCAGAAGAAACTGTTGCCCAATGGAAGTGGCAATAAAAACCTGTTCAACCAACAGGGAGAGATGGTTACTGAAAAGGGGATTTTCCTTGAAAATCCCTATAAAGTGTCTTTTCCCTGACCATGTGCATCATTTTCCATGTGCATACCCTCATCGACATGAGATGGCTCCTCTGTGCCATGACTTGCATCACCCCATGATGTGGTTAGTGGGGATATGGCCAACAAACAGACCTTTATAACCGCAGGCATACGATGCACTTCACAGCAGTTTGAGAAACATGTGCACTGGAACTTGCAGATTTAAATGATTGTGTAATCCACGAGCAAATGATTGTGTGATCACACGTTATAGATAAGCTATTCTAACAATTGTTTCATTACAATTGCAGCATCTTCAAACAGATGGAATGATAAGGAATAGTAAGTGAATTTTCTATCAATTCATAGAGCTGAACTTCAGAGATAAGCTGCCAGCAAATTTAAAAATACTTTAAAGTCCCTAAAGATTTGGATATTACTTTAAAAATTCCCCCTTAAAACCAGAAACAAAAGTTTATTTTTTTCTTTTGATCTGCAAAGATATTCATTTCTCTTTAATTCAAATGGTCTCTTTTCAACTTTGAAGGATATGCTAGTACATGTATATATACAGAACATATAAAATATATATTAGCTTGTCTGCAGCCATCAAAAAGGCCTTTAATTTGCTGCTGTTTCAAAAGACTGAGGGGATTGCCTTCAGTAGGATGAGAAGAGTGGCAAATGTGACAGCTGCAGGGCTCTGCAAGACATTGTAGAGAAAAATAAATGGACATGGGGTTGGCTGCTGAAGCCAGTCATGTTCCCTTTCCCTCAAGCCCTGGCCTGTGCAGTGGCTGGGAGGATGCTGTCTGCAGTCTGCTACAGCTAAGAGTCATCAAACCTCAGCATGACAGGAGGTCTTCCTTGCACTGCTGTGTCAGCTCATCTCTCAGACACCTCTGCTGGCCACATTTTGGTTCCTGTTTCTGCTTGAAGTGAGCCTGCAGGCAGAAAGCACAAGCAGAGCAAGGTGCCCCACCCCTGCAGGCAGAGCAGGGCACAAAGGACCTCACCAGCTCCTTTCCCCTTGGGCAGACACTGAGCCCCACTGCCATGGCCACCACAGCCCCTGCTCTCAGCAGGAAAGAGCAGGCTGGAGACAGGATCTAGCACAGGGAACTAGACTGCACACTTCCTTCTTCACTAAATGAACTCAGGTGTACAACTGGAGGATGACTGGTATTGACTCACTCTTATTCAAATCATACAATTTTATTAAGAGGTTATTTGAGGACTGTAAGCTCTGTGTTAGCATGAATCAAACTCCAGCCACTAAATGCTACCATTGGTAGTTTCAAAAGCACAGAAAGGTAAAGTTCTCTGCAAACTTTGTATTGCCAAGGTCATACATTCAACATTAGTAATTATGGTTCACTATCGGCTGAAATTGCATTATGTCAATATTTCTAACTTTTTTCCTCTCTGCAGCACAAAGATTTACTCAATTATTTCACTGGCCATTAATGACAGGTGTTCTTTCAATTAAAATAAAAGCCCACAGACCTATATAACCTATCGTGTTCCAGAGACACTGGGTAAATCATTATCTCTTCTACAAGACCATTATCACTGTGTGCCATAACAATCAGACTTAATGAGGTTTTCCTCTTGCCTTCTCTCTTGACTGCCACCAGCAATGTTTTCTGTTTACCAAGTTTCTCTGTGCTGATTGTATGTTGAAATTACAATCCATCCTTTTCCCAGAGAACACTGTTTATATCAGCAGCTGAAAAGTAGAGAAAAGACATGTCTGTGCTAAAGGTAAAAGGAACATCTTGGATATTCCAGGTTTAAATAAGTTTTTTGCCCTGACTTGGGCAAAATCATTAAAAGTTTTGGTTCTGGCCCATTTTAAGGGCTCAGGGTCATCATGCAAACCAGGAAGGTAGTTTTGCAACCCCCAGAGATGAACCAGGACCCTCGCCATCCACTTAAGATCCCAGCTATGTCAGATGTTTCTCTCAGTATGATGTTTCCTTTAATAGATTAATCTTTCATTAAAACATTCTGAAAAAAGGACAGCCTCACTATTTTCATCACAACAAAAATAGACTACTGTTAACTGTTATTCTTTCCTGAACTTTTACAGGAACTGCATACTTACCCCACAAGAATGGGTAGGCGAACCAGTTCCTAGATTTTAGTCACGTGGTCTTGCACCTTAAGAGCTTCATGTTCGAGCAAGCCCAACATCCCAAAGCAACAACTGAGACATTATCATTATGTCACTACCTTAAATCAGTGCCAACTGGACCAGAATGAGGCCTCACAGGGCCCCTTTTGAGCTCCATGAACTGAGTGAACTGCAGTTTGCAGTGAAATACAAATAAGCTCAAGAGGCTTTATATTTCACAGGAAAAAAAAAAAGAGTTATGGTTTCAGTAATAAGGTGAACTTTAAAAATACCCATGACAGGATGCAATCTGAAATGCAAATGCAAAGCCTATCTTCTCTCAGAGTTTAAATATCAAAATGACCTAAACATTTACAGTGGCTCCCTGGAAGATGTTAGGCTTATTGTTATATTAAAATTAATTGGTTGAGATCTGAGTGTCAGGAATAGGATTTTTAAAAATTAAGCATGGCAGAGATGACTGTGAATTTCATTTTCTAAAGCTGGCTTTTGTTAGAACAGATGTTTAACTTGAACAAACCAAGGCAAATAGATGGGCAGAATGTGACAAAAGATGCCAACACAAATCTTCCCTTTGCCCTCTGCGCCCTTTTAAAGCACATCCCAATTTAAGTCAAGACTTGCTTTTAACACAACAGCTGACAGGGACTTTGTGTTGCAAGGAAACCTAAAATATGTTGTCCTCCCACACAGTACAGTACAAATGTCCACCTCAAAACTCAGCTTTCATCCTCAGGCATTCAAACTAAGAGTTAACAGGGGTGGGATGCTTTTGGGTTTGGCTATGGCTTTTTGGTTTGTCCAAAAAACAATTTTCTCCTTTCTGGTCAGGTTTGCATGTCCTGACTATGTGCTTGAACAAAGAGCTAATTTAATATATGTAGGACATATTTTTGACATCTTTTGCTACATAAAGCTCTAGTTCATCTAGATACTGTGACTATTGTGTGGACAGACAGTAACATAAGAGCATGAGGACTTCTTCTGCAGCCCTCAGTATAATGCCAAATTCTATTACCAACAAGTAAATATATGTAATTTTGATGAATTACATAGATGATTCTATGTAATTTCTATTCTACACTGACTTGCATAAACAAGATTTCTAGTTTTCAGTATTATGACAGATAAGTTGCATCATCTACTGCTAATAATACTGAATAAATTGATTTAATATCTGAAAGTTCAATAAAAAAAACCACAACCAAACAAAAAAAGCCCCCACTTATTGAGGATTAAATTTGAGGTTCATGAAAACAAATAGTTTTCATTTACTCAGTTTGGAGCCAGAAGTTTAGATGCAGTATAATTTCAAATTTATTTAAAGGTACATTAATGTGAAGGGAGAGCTTTTTTTCTGATGCTACGAGGCTGCCCAGTGAAGGTGTCTGGAATGAGTTTGGGATCAAGAGCTGGGAAGGAATCATCTCTCGTAGAGAGACTCAAAACCACGACGTTTTGAGTTGCACAGAAATCCACGCTCAGAAACATGAGGCTGTCAGGCAGGTGAGAGTTAAGGTCAGTAGGTCAAACAAATGCACAAAGTGACTGTGCTAGAGGGCTTTATAGCCTTTCTGCTCCACACAAGAGATAAATAAGGTGTGGAATTGTTTCTAAAATTACTTTGGCTCAACAGTCTGTCCATTGCCTCTCCTCTGGGTAATCTTGAAGCCTTGCCAGGATGTTATGTTCTTTGATACAGAACATTTGTCATGATGAATAGCATTATGTAAAAGTTGTATTTTCCCCTTCTGTCTTTTGATTTGTAATATGAGAGATCATAACATGGATTTAATGTAATGCTAAGAGGTCTGAGTACTTTAAATCTTTAAAATACCTGAACAATTGAGAGCTTCATATTTACAGTGTCAAAAACACCCTTTTGAATTCCTTATAGTCATACAAAGCTCTTATGATCTGATTTACAAATACAGTTTAAAAAGAAACAAAGCATTTTTTCCTCACAGCAAGAAACATTTTCCCGTCAATAAATAAAAATTACTAAACACAGAA
This sequence comes from Vidua macroura, assembly GCF_024509145.1. Lineage (NCBI taxonomy): Eukaryota > Metazoa > Chordata > Aves > Passeriformes > Viduidae > Vidua > Vidua macroura. Next base: position 11,145,484 of record NC_071577.1, read on the forward strand.
CTTCAAACTTTTTATCTTGATTTCCCAGTCCTTCCTCAGTGCTTGTACCTAACAGTGGTTGCAATGTAGTGAACTTTCAACATTCCCCCCTTTTTTTGCCCATTCCCTTCAGGCTCATGCTTATGCACATCTTTAATGCCGAGTACTAGAGCACCTCTCCTTGCTCCTTTGTCAGTAGATATGCAGGTAGGCTGATGAACAGCACGAGATACAATCACACTGTCATTTACCACTTACACTGATCAAACCACAATCAGCAGCAGCAGCCCTTGAGTGATAACTCACAGCACTGCTCTGTGTAAGCAAGGATCACAGGCTGCGGCCAGAACAAGTGCACTGCTCTGGCAGCCAGGCACAGGGCTCTTGATCTCCAAGCTCCCTTTGTTCCCTCAGACTCCGTACAGAAGTCAATTACACATTTACTGATAACGTGCCTTACCCTGCCAGAAGGGTACTTCCATTAATATTACATCTAGTATCAGAATAAATGCAGAATAAAGGCAATTCTGTGGTTAAAACCCATGATATCTTGATGGCCACTTTCTGAAAACAACAGTAAAATGTACCTATAGCAATAACAAGGTACAGAACCACATGACAGTTCTTCAGAGAAAGCCAAAGTGCTTTGAAAAAGATCAATTACTACAAAATCGTAGTGCGCTGCTGTCAATCTTCTACCTTCCTTTATAGTGAGAAATGAAATATAAATAGCCTTTGGCAGTGGGTTGGAGTACTCCTCGATTAAGGGGAGAGTTTGCAGTGAAGTCTAAGGCCAATTCTGCTGACTTCTATGAGCAGTGCAATATCCTATACTCCATTTTGCAAAGCCCACTGATGATAAATAATCATCACAACCCTGCTGCTTCCAGATGCCACTGATACTTCTTCAGTCACGTCTAATGAGAAATCAACTCTCTATAGCCCAAATTGCTTATGATGCCCACAGAAAAGGCTATGAAAAAGCCCTTTTTGACAGCCATTTAAAAGGGGAAGGCTATTTTAAGGTAATCAGAAGAGTAGGAAATGGAAGCATTTTCCTGTTTCCTTACAATGGCCACAAAGAGCATGCAAAAATAACAGAAGTCTGAGAAATAAGAAAAAGGTCATTGAACCACTGCTGCCTAAGAAAGAGATGTCTCATTTCTATTAATGTCAACGCAGAGAGGCCCAAGTGTGTCAGGCTTCGCAAATGTCACCGGTGTTATTACCTCGTTGTCGAGTATTATCGGTGTGCTAAAGGTACATATTCTTCTAGATGGCTCTATGCTGATCTGGCAGAATAAGGCCAATGAAGCATGAATAATGTGTGAATTTATACCATCATGAAAAGTGCTCATAACTACTGTTCTCCCTTGACATCTTCATAAAAAGATATTTCATTACAGGACATGGAAGATACTTTTCCAACTCAAACTCAGCTGCAAAGTGGAATACCGATTTTGTTGTGAGCAGTTTTAAGCAGCACTACTGAAGGTAAATTATGTGCAACACTGGGATAAAATGCTATTAACTGGAGTCACCAGTCTGAGAGATGAGAGCCCATCTTCTGGGCTGGGCTAACCACCAGAAAGCAGAGCTGTCAGAGCTGCAATTTGGCAGTTTGAGAGAACAGGACAAGCACCATAACCTGCCACCTCTGTATTTCCACGTGCTTGAACACAGAGAGTACAGACGTGTCTAACACACCAGGTTTTGTACCATTTATACTCCTTGTTCATCTTCATCTGAATGTCTTTTCCCAGTCTTACTTATAAAGCAATAATGAACTTGTATGCTGAGCAGGACACAAAATAAGCATGGGTGGTCTCTTTAGGGTGCCAAAAACTGCTTGAGACTGACAGCATGAACTGATTTTGATTTTAACCTCTTTGTCCTCTTCAGAATTAGTTCAGAATCTCAGCAATTCTAGAAAGAATATTACAGACGGAGCAAAAAGTGCCACATTTCACAACAGTAAGGCACACTAAGAAATAAGTGTAATTTTTCTCTTAAACTATCAAAGTAATTTAAAACCCTTAGTGAGTACCTTAATAGACAAGAGCACTCTAGCTTCAAATGGGTTTTAATGGGAGGGTAACCACAAGAATAAAATCAATTAATGAGTACTATAAATAGATTAGTGAAAACTCTCAACTCTTTTTCTTTTTCAAACATCCTCCTACCCCACCACCCATGGAACTACTTCCAGAATAATATGATAAAACAGCCCACATAAGAAATAAAATATTGCTACCATTTGGAGTTCTTTACACTGAATTTTCTGGAAAGTTTATGCAAGTTTATACTCCAAGAAAACTGGAGTGTTGTAACTACACTAACAATACATTCACATGGAAACAGAGAATACCAACGTTTTTGATATATTCTGGCTGCATTTGGAACGTCAGAAATAAAATGCCTTGAAAGTTAAGCTTTTTAGGAGACCTGGTCTATTTGATGAAATCAGCTATTTATAAGTTTTGCCAAGCTACGCCCTCTAAGAGCAGTAAAGAATTTTGAAAAACTGAGCCATAAGGTGTCAGTTGCAATAAAACTCAAGTAAATACTAACAACCACACAAGTGCCTCTTGTACCTTTAGGTAAAAACAGAGAAAAAGTTTGATGTGTGCATTCAGAAATGAGAGCATATACTTTCTGTTTCTCTTAACATTTAAATACTGAAATAAATGCTAACAGAGATGTAAATTCCACTGTTAACAAATACTGTGATACAAACAATCAGGCTGTGATTTGCTATGGAACAATGCAGAATCAATAACCAGTAACTGGGTGTTGAATCCATGTGAATGGTGTTCCAAAGTCTTTCCATCATAATAAAGCATAGCACAAAGATAGATCTGACCTCCTTTTACTGGTCGTGTTGTAATTACACGGTGTCGTCTGAACAACAGCCAAAGGTCTTCCTTGGAGTACTTCACCAATGAGCCACAGCTCTATTTCCCTTTCACAGCCTCTCAAGTGTGTTGGAGAAATCGGTAACCACACTTGACATCCCGAGGGTTGCAACATGAGAATGGAATGTGACAAAGGACAAGAGTGGTGTTGAGAGCGTGTACATGGACAAGAGTATCAGACTTGGGGCTGTTATCTTCATCTGAGGCCACACAAAACTCTCATTCATAAGAAGCAGATAGGGTGGAATTCAATAAATGAGCAACCATAACAAAGCTGTACTCAGCAAGAATTAAGCAAAAGCAGGAATTAAACACCTCTTCTTCCATGCTGTTTAGGTAGGGATTTACTTTTCTAGCATCTATGTGACAGTAAAGTAACCATGGAAATAACCTATGAATGTTTATGCATAGAGGTTCTCTGATTGTGCATCATAGCTGTTTAATTTGTAGCTTTTAAAGAATGTGAATTAAGTTGTCCAATTAGTCCATGTTTGTTCTTTTAATTGCTTCTGTTCTGCTGCATCCTCAATGACGCAATTTGTGCCCTTTGATGTCACAGGGGGTCATGCCGGACATATACAACCATTGACAGTGTAAAGTGCAATAAAGATTTCCATGGAACAGATTTATTCACTATTGCTGTGAAGGGTGGGAGACCTGGTACAGACCTCACTGATCTACACCAGGTCAAGCTAACATTTGATAAATTCAGTTACAGAATTGGCTGACTTTTCTCCATGTCTCTACCAAACACATTCACACATTGAGAACTTATAGTTCTTATCAGGAAGCTTGAGTAATTAATAATTTATCAATTTCAGCAATACAGTCTTTCTATAAGACTTATGATGGTGAATTAGAAATCAGTCATCTTCTGAGGAGGGATTCAGGCATTGCCATGATAACTTGAATGTATGTAACCTGACAAACTCTTTGTTTCATGGACTCCCACCCCAACAGAGCAACTCTGTGTCCATACCTCCTCTCCATTGCAATTAAGTTGTTTTAAAATAAATCTGCCTCATGCATACACCGGTAATTCATTGCCATTTCACTTTAATTCACCCCAAGGGATTGATGAACCTCTTCATCAACTGCTCTGAGGCAGCTGCTCTGCCTCAGAGGTCCTGACACCTTCTTCCCAAGCAGCATGCCCCAGGCCTTTCAGGAATCCAGATGCTGACCGATGTGGGGCTCTGAAGAGGGAAGGTCAGATTTGAAATAGCAGATGTGCCCACAGAGAAAAATGAGCTCACCAAGCTTTTGGTGATGTCTAAGTATTAAACTATTGATCCAAGAGCAAGACACCTAAATTCTGGCTAGATTTAGAAAAGATAGGACAAGAGTGCACAAACCCACTGCTCCACAGGAAACCTAATCACATCATGAAATATTTCAAAGATAATAGAGATGAGATTCTATTGAGGTGCTCGTCCACTCCCATTTCTTGCAGAAGATATGTGAATGATACTGAGAACATTTCCACCTGCAATGAATTCTTTGTTCTGAATATATCAGAGTAGTTAGAACAACTTCAAGCAAGCATACAGGATATAGCAGACAAAATGAGTAAGCTAAATGCTCCTAATTCAAGATCAAATTGAGGAAATAAGTTCAGAAGAACCTGCTTGAAAGGCTCTTGCAAATCAGACTTAATAGCAAGCAGTAGGAAATATTTGGATTTTTACAATCATATTGAAGGATGAAGGACCAGCTTCATGAGCTGAGCCTTTTGGAAAGCAAGAAATAAAAGTTTGAGTTGGTGCTTGGTCTTCCTCTTAGTCACACATTAAAGACAAATCAAAGGGTAATTAGCAAGAAGTTCACTGGTTATAGCATGTGTTCAAATGAGCCAGTATTCATTCAGGTGAATACAAGCTTATTTAATTTCTGTGTTCTTTAGAGTAGTTAAAGATTGCTCAAGGCATCCAGTACCTGTTTGTCGCTGTATATTCTACAGACAAACAAAAATGAAAAATCTTGTAACAACTGAGGAAACAAACACTTGGAGTGAATTAAGATTGAAGTTTGACTTAACAATACTGTTTTGTCACACTGTCTGCCTAAATCACTGCAGGAGAGCACCAATTCACTCCTTCAATGTCTATGTAACTATCCTTGACTTACAGAGGATGTAAACTCCCAAACAGAATATGACAATCACAGAAAAATGCAAAAGTATAATTTTAATAATGTGATTAGTCCCACAAAAGCTGTAACCACATCCTTACAGTTAATCATGTAGCTAAGTGCTCTTCCTAGCTCAGACCCTAAACCAGCAGCTTAGTACATAATTACAAAACACATGGTCTGTATTAAGACATTCCAGATGCACCTCTTTTCATCTGTCAAGGGCACACATTTGTACCTCTCATGTTTGTGTTTAAAGTTATTGTACATGTATCAGGCAGTCTAATTTTAAAAGGTCTAGAAGTATGAGTACATACTAGGATTCAATAAAATACTAAAAATGCATATTTATTTGGATTTGCAACTCTTTGTTGAAAAAAGAATTGACTAGGAATCAATTAATAATCACTACTCACATATTTTTATGAAGCATAATATACACAAATGTATACACAGACATACCAAAATATATGCAGGGAGCAAGATGAAGTACTGGAATGATCAGTTTAGTCCAAATACGCAGACGTAACATGGGAAAAAAGCACCCTTTGCTGTATTAGGAGCAGCAGAGCTTGGATGGGAGGTGGTTGGTAGTTTTATTTCAGGCATGTGGGTGGGGGAGGGAGAGGACCTCTATTTTAGGTTTTTTCCCTATTTGTTTTTATTATTGTTTTGAACCTGAGCCTGAACCCCATCTCCCACATGGGTCAGGCTGGACCCCCACCTATGACCTAATGACAGGCTGCCATGCACTGCAGCAGAAACATTTGTCTGACAGCTGGCTGAACCCTCTGGGTGCCCCTCATGTATCGTTATTCCAATTACATTGACACCTGTGCCACAAGCTTCAACAAAATCCACTGTGAAACCTGTGTCCAGAGGCCTGGACTATCTCCTGTTCCTTACCAGGGGCACGTAGCCACAGGGTTATTATACAGCCTGTTAAAGCTTTTTATGTGGAGTAAAGATTGGCATTACACCATAGAAAGGCTGACAAACACAGCACACCTGGACTCCTTATTTAGCTGTATTTTGCTGAGCATAGGAAACAGTTTTTATTAAGTGTAAGAACAAATCTAGCTTCAAAACTGAGAATCAACTGCACCGCAGCCAAATGCGGTGCCAGTCTGGGACAGGTGTACAGCAAGGGAGCAGGTGGAAGATAAATCCCATTGTGGGATGCTGAAGGATGCATAACTCACCACAAAGAAGGTGTGTGTCTCTGGTACTGGTTCAGTTTTTTACTATCTGCTTCTACTGGGACTGAGTTTCTGCTCTAGAACACACCACAGGAAAATAGAAGATCACAAAAGCAGGTTTGGAACCCTTTCCAGCTTTTCAAATTAATTACTATTTTGGGGGGAGAGCTGTCCCTTCCTTCCTAATGAGCTAAAGTAGTTCATTAGATTTCTGACCAAAAGTAGGTCCAAAAGTAAAATTAAAAAGAGTAAAAATAGTGCCCTTGAGCCAGTAGAAAAACATATTTAGTGATATTGTGTTAAGATAAAGATATTGCTCATTCTGACCAGAGGCAGTAAGGGAGAATCAAAGCCTGGAAACCCCAGTGTGATCATCAGGGGTTTGCTTGCTCTAGGATTGTGTTCCCTCATCTAGAAATGCATCAAATGCGCATGCCACAGGGACAATCTCTGACATAATTTCTCCAAACCTGCAGTATTACACACACAACAGAGGAATTGCTGAACACAAACAACCAAGTAATTTCAGTTTTATAGCTCTTGTGCTTAGGTTGGGGTTCCGATTTTCTGTCAGCACTTTTAGCTGTCACATTTTGGAGAGGAAAGAACAAAAGCAAAGAAACATCAAGTAAAATGAGGGCAGTATGTAGCATCACAGTTGAAGTGATCAGCTACACTCCAAGCTCTTTCAACATCTAGAATTCTCAGAAAGGGTAGAGTTGAATATGAAATATTCCATAAAACAGTCAAAATAAGATACATAATTTTTTCCTACATTCAGTGTAGTAGGCAAACAGTGAACTCCACAACACAGCCAGTCACTGCAATCCGTTTTGAACAACATATCAAGAATGTGTGCCTGTGCAAGCAGAGAGAAAGACGTAGCAGTGAGAGGCAAATGCAGCCTGCATCAAAATTGCTAACTGAGGTTAGACTGCCTTCCAACTTCACTGAAGTCAGGTGCAATTCTCTTACTAGATGAGTCTTCAGCAACAGGCTGCTTTCCTTAAAATTCTTGTGCTTTCCAATAAGTGTCACAAATACAAACCTTGAGCACAGCAGTGGTCATACTTTTTTTCTGTTCTTAAAATCAGTCACTCATAGATTAATCATAGAAACTTTTTTTCTTTTACTGTAGATTTGTCTCAAGCAGAGATGAGCCACGAATTAAAGTGTAATCACCTTGATAGCAATTATATGTGTAAGTTTCACCTCCATTGCACTTTGAAAATTTCCTTAATTAATGAAATGTCTTTCTGCTATGCTAAGTGTAGCAACCCAGAAGTCTGGATTCCAGCTGCTCGGGACAGATGAACATCTTGCAACATTCTTGCCTATCTCTCACCCACCACAGTGCCTGGCCCAAAGTCTCTCATTTAGCCATCAGAAGCACACCTAGCCTGTAAAGTGACCTGCTGCAGCAGGAAGGAGCTCATCCCTGCTCATCTTCATGCATTTCTTGGCCTTCCAACTGATGTCAAGCGAGTTCCAGTTCAAGATAAACATGCAGGAATGTCTGACATCCCAGGAGTGGGGCTCTATATTAAACAGGGTCCCCACACAATTGAAAAGCAGTGGGTCCTGCACAGCACAAAGTGTTTCTCTCACCTTGGCAGGCAGCATTGCCAGGAAGCCACCAGCTTAATACAACTCAGCCTGAATAAGCTATTTCTTGTTAAAAGCAGGACTGGACACATAAAAATAGCAGCAATGCAAGATTATTTACTGACTTTGAATTGCAGGGCTGTTTAATGTCATTATAAGAAAGTGCTACCAGCTACTTTCCTTGAGGAAACCCTGGCTGTCTAGAAACAAATAATGAGGGAAATGCCGCCAGTTTTCAACATTTTTACAGTAATAAAACCTCAGAAAGCCCTGAAAAACCAAAATGCCTTCTGAGTAAAAAAGCCTTTATAAAGTTTGGCATCATGAAGTAGAGATTAACTCAAGGCTCAAAGGTCAGTAACAGCGTTCCCAGGGAATGCTACTGGACATTTTGAATCAGGCTTTTAGAAACTCTCAGTTCCTGAGTAGCAGTCAAAAACTTATGTGATCTATTATTTTCTCCTATTTATAAATTCTGGGGGAAACAACATCATGCATGTGATTGAAAGTCTCATATAAGAATTGTTAAATTATATTCTCTCCATTTTTAAATACTATTTTATGAACTTAAAGAAGAGTATTTATTTTTAAAAGCTAAACAAGCTGGTGCAAAAACAGGTTGGTTTTTTTTTTTTTTTCCTAGTCTTGCAGTTGAAAAGGAGGATATTTAGCAATAGTACAAGTTCCTTGACCCATTGGGTATCACTGGCAACATATTATTAACATCAACCAAAATGTAAGAGGTGTTTCATAAAGATTCCTATGGGAATTACTTCTGTGCACACACATGCCTGATTAGATATGTTAAACAGACTAATGGTAGACTGTAGAAAGATCAACTCTCACGTAATAAAACCATAACAGAGTTTCAAAATTTTTGCTCCTCTTTTTTGCAGATTTGGAAATAAGAGATGACAAGGAAGAAGAGAGAGAAAGGAAATGGGGCTAAGTCACCCAGATATGAATATTTGTGTAGTATCTTTTGAATAGGCTCTAAATGGTTCCTCAGGCCAAGCAGGGAGTATTTAAGCCTTAACATACAAACTTCAAAGCCAGTTGCACTGTATTGCTCACTAGTGATATCATCTCTCAAAAAAAAACCATGGCTGATATAAACCCAAATCTAATGTTCTTTCATCTATTTCTTCACCATTCTAACAAGCATTTACCAAATTTGCCATTGATATATTTAGGCAACAAAATGAGGGCTAAGTGCTTGCAACTGCTTTTTTTGTATGCACGGGGAGGTGATCAGCAATTCTAGAATCTCACTTGGAGACCTGTTCATTTTAAGTTTCCATGAAACAGGCATTGTTCTTCAAAAACATGTCACAGGGGTTCCTCATAAGCAAGTTTTAAAAACGTCATTTTCATATCCATACAAATGTAAGTCAAATAAAATTACTCCACAGCTGCTGGGTTTCTAGCTTTTCTAATTGTATTTATTCACTGATTTCCTTGGCATTTCAGAGTGGAACTAGAAACAAAAGCAAACAAAAAAAAAAATCCGATCCAACAAACACAATGCATACATTGATGAAACCTCCTGAGTGCTTTAACATAATCCAAGGCAATTTTCTCCAAGAAACAAAATGAATGAAATTTGCTTATGGACCCCTAAGCTTTGCAAACCCTTCAACTAGAACAAGAGAAATATGTGGCTGGAAGCCAATCGGCAGCCAAATGTGTTAGATGTGTTCCATTTATTATTAATGTGACAACATTCTATATAGCAGCAACAGGGCAGGCAAGTAAAGGGTTGCCATGGAGATAAGTTACTCAAGATGCAGCTAAAAATACTCCCTTCTTCCCTTACTGTAATAAATATTGCATTATGTGAAGGCTAACAATGATGATATCAAATGCCATCTCACAAAGGCTTCCAGCTGTGAGCATTCTGGCTATCTAATGGATTGCCCGATGGACACACAGCACTTCTTGCCTGTGGATGTCAAAAGAGCCTATTTTTGCCCTTATTACATGGTTAAATGTTAGATGGCAGCTGTTGACATCATTAGGACAAAATATAGCTCCCTACTCAGGGTAGATTTCTTGCACCATTGTGACTTTGGGGGATTACAGTCATGTTCTGGGAGGAGATGCAACTGAAACTGGAAAACAAACACATGGAAATGTCTTTTGAACAAGATCACAGGCGGTTATCAGGCCTTGTCTCTGAGGACCATGCTTACACATTTCACCTTTTTGCTGCTCACCAGGTGCCTTAAGATTACCAAAGGTTCTAACAGTACCTATTAATCAGAGAAAAAAAGAAAAAAATTCAGGCTTTTTGGAAGGACTCTTTCCCACCTTCAGCTTTCTTGTAGTTTAGGTATGTCCAAACAGCAGCAGAGTCTTTATAGAGTTGGAAAAAGATGTTGTAACATTCTTTGCCCTCCTCAGGAAGTCTTTAAAAATACAAAGCTTCCATTTTTCAGTTTTACATTTTCTTCTTCAGTAAAACTTTTCAATGACTCTGATATGAAGTGAATCTTAATCAATTTAGCTGCAAGATTAAAATATTTAATACCAGAGCAAAACATAATTCAGGTCTTTGCTAATGTCATAACCGTTCTTACTTTTTTCTCTTCTTACGCTCTTTAAAAGATGGAATTCACACTTATTTCTTAGTTTATCATCTAATTGAACAAAGGAATTACTTCCATAGAATCCCAGATCATACAGGTGGGAAAATAACTCATCAATCATCCAAGCTATGTCCTTGTTAAAGTCTGCTACAGAGTAGTAGATAATTCCTGGCTTTTTTTTCAGTCAGAAACTCACCTTCAGCACTGTAACAATAGAGCTTCTTGCCAGTACACATAATCATATAGAAAATTCTCATATTTCCAACTCAGTTAAAATCTTATTGTTTTGCTTAGGATGATAGGATGCTTATTTTTCAGTAGAATAAGCTATATCTTAAAAAAAAGGATAATAATTACACTTGAAAAACCCAGGAATTGTTCCTAGAGAAACAAATGTGGGGTGGAAGCTTTAATTTTGCCATTTCTTAAAGTGCAAGATCGTATCTGCTGTTAATAGGCAGCAAAAAGCACACGTGGGAAATGCAACCAGGGAATTTAAGAAAATGGAGTAGCACTGCACAAAACTTCTGCCAGTGTGTCCCAGGAGTACAGAGCTCTGTGATCAGCACCATTTCCCCTGCAGTGGCACACTTTATCACTTTGCTGAGAGCAGGAACCTCCCCTTGACAACAGACACAGCCACTTCCTTCAGGAATACTGTTTTTAACTATCATTTTTCCTCTTTTTCTGTGTGTGCTCTGCTCTTACCCTTGATGGCACAAAAATGAGCTCTCTAACACTACCCCCCAAGCACACTCAGCTGCTGGCTGAGTAAACACAGGAGCAAGTCTGTCCTGAACAGCAGGTGAGCCTACAGCCACAGAAATATCTGGGTACTCACTCAAAAGAAAAAGCACTCTTCAAAATAGGCCTCCCTACCAGGCGTAATTCCTGCTTCTCCCCCTTACCTAAAGAGGTTACTTCATTTTAAATGCTCACCTGGACTCAACCCCACTGAGCCTTTAAGCATGGGCCAGCTATTTGCTGGTTCTAAAGGATTTAACACACTTTTGGCACAGTATTAATGATATCCCTACTACCATTTCATGGATAATAATTTGATCCAGATGCGTCTGTGGCTCTGTAAGCTCTCTCTATTTAACTCTCCATCACCTTCCACTACACCAGGTTGCTTGAAGCCCCATCCAACCTATCCTCAAGTACCAACAAGGAGGGGGCATCCACAGGTTCTCCAGACAACCTGCTCCAAAAGGGATTTATGCTGTAAAATAGCCTGTTCCAGTTTCATGATTGTCCCTGAAATAGCATAGAGCAATTTATCTCTATTTCAAGAAGCAGATTGATAATTCTTTGGGAAGAATTTGGCTTTTAATTTCTCTACTCGTGTTATGCACATTTACCCTGTGCTAGTCTTTTTTTTTTTTTCTGTCGTTCCAAGCAAGGTGCTATCCTGCTTTTCATAAACACCACAGCTCTCCTGTGAGCCTCCAGCCTCCCTCCAAAGGCTCAGCGCCAGGCAGTTCCTGTTTTGCCACGCAGGTGCAATCACAGTGACCTTGGATGATACATTTGCTGGACAAGCCTCCAGAGGATTGCATTATTTCTGCAGCGAGGCTTCCTGTCAGACATCGTAATACATGGCATAGATGCCTGTTCCTAACAGACGCTTCACCTGGAAAAAGCATTCTCTTGTTTTTCACATCCATTACATAGAGGAGAGTTACAAAAAAACCCTGCTATTAAGCGTGACCTGATTGTGTTTGCTCCCACCAAACCTTCCCCCCCCTGTTTTTTTTTATTTTTGGTAAATCTTATGGTTTACATATGCCAATTATAATAGCACAGATAATAAAAACAACAAAAACCCCCAAACCAAATATCAGATGTATGGGAAACCTGGGGAATGGTGTTTTCAGGAAAGGATTGATTTGTACACTACTATGATTACACTGCATAAATACACTCAGTGTAAGAACACTTCGATAGTTGAAGATGTCAAACTACAGCAGAAGGGGCTCTCCGAAGGACAATGTTTATCTTCTGTCTACTTTAGAATCCTTGTTAGCTGAGCAGAGTGACGTCAGGACAGCACTGACTACATTTTTAAAACATTGAGAGTGTATCACCTCTTCAAAAGGGAAAAAAACCCCAATAATAAAAAGGAAAGTTTTTGAGGGATTCTGGATGGTTTGTGTATTTCTGTTTTATTGGGTTTTTTATTGTTGGTTTTGGTGGGTTTATCTGTAGGTTGGGATTTTTTGTTGTTCTGTTATAGCTTGGGAGATGTGCATTTAAAAAAAATAAAGATTAGTAAGGTTTAGATGCCAAAAACTCAAGTAGTAAAAAGTCCAGGTGGATAAGATGACAATTTCCTATCAATGAGAGCAATTAATCATCACAACCCACTCTTAAGAAAAATGGTAGATAACATACCTTGAAGACTGAATGCCTTTCAGGTAGGAATGTTCTAGCTAACCACAAGTTCTACCTTAAAGAAAAGTTACATAGATGTAAAAAGATTTAATGAATCTCATCATATAGGTACTGGTTTAAAATTAATGATCCCTTTCAAGTTTAAATGCAAGCTGTAAAATACCCTTCATACAGTTTATGCAACTTATGGTAACACAGCCATTTTCACCTGAAATATTTCTAACTCTAAAGAAAAAAATAAAAGAGCTCTGTTATACACGGGGCAATATTTCTCACATAGATGAAAATTTTAAGAATGACTTCAGATGTGACATGAAGTAAACCAATGACAGCACATAGTCCATACCACGGATTGAGCATCTATTTAAGAAGTATTTGAGCAGAGAGCTTGAATGCCCTTTCCACAGTCCCCCAAGGAGTCCCCTGAGAACAGTCTCCTTCAAGAGCAAGAGCACTGAGCTTAGAGGCTTTTGTTGGTTCCAGGTCACTGCTCTCCTGTTCTTGCTCTGAATATGAAGTTCTGCATTAGCCCTCCACCATCACACCTCTCTGATGCCTTTGCAGATATTTCCACTCAGAAAACATAATGGGCTTATGTGTCTTAGAGCTAAAGTGTCCTAACTGGTTGCTACCTCACATGGTCCTGCATTCAAAGGTCACACAGCCTCAGACCAAATATGCAGAAACAATTCAGTAAATAATAAGTTACATTCAGTGTAGTTATAACTACAGAGGGTTTAATTTATGTTGAAATTATATATAAAGCAATGACAAATTCCACCTTTGATATCCATTTATATATTTTGGTCTTTGCTTAGTTTCTCTCTCTCATATTTGAATATTTTCTAAAAACATCCATTACAACTTCAGTAATTAATCAACAAATGTCATTTTCCATTAAAGCATATTTAATCGCCACAAAAATTAGGAACAACTAACAACCAAAACCAGCATAATTACTTCTAATGCAAATGTTCTAATTTAAATAGCGGAATACTTCTTTAAGAGAAGTCTGTGTTAATTGGGGTCTGCTCATGAAAGCAAGCTGCTAATTGAGCTGGCATGTTCCAGATAGACTAGTCCAACCGAAAGAAAGACAATATTTGCAATGTAACACTGATTTTAAAAGTTAACATTTTAATGAAAAAAGCTGCTATCAGGCTCATGCCAGTTCAATTAGTCACTCCTTCCCATGAGCAGACCCCAATTAACACACTTTTCCAAAAGAAATATCCCACTGTTCAATTAAAACATGGAAGCGTGGATGATTACACAAGTCTATTTTGATAATTAGTCTTACTTGATCTGTCTCAAATGTGTTGTTTCTGAACTGCTGCATCATCAAAATTTATGGATTATTTTCAAGCAACTGCTTTTTATCTGCATTAGGCAGGCACTGTCTGTACAACAGTACCAAAGCAGCTCAACAATCCAGCAGGGGCAAGGTAACACCTTGGTGCCTGGTGGTAGTAGCAGAGATCATAGTATGATGGCTATGATCAGAGATCATAGTATGATGGTTATGATCAGTTGGAGAAATCAGGTGGACAGGATTTCTCTTCTAAGTGAGCTCTTGTACAACCCTACAGCAAGCATGAGTAAATAAAAGCAGGCACGGGTTGATCCAAAGCCTGAGGTCAATGAGAATCTGTCTTGATTTCAGTGACTGTTGGATTACGTCCCCATGTTCCATAGGAGAAGAGGAATTATTGCAGTGCATCAGGCAGTGGGAGCTGGCAACTGGGCAAATATTGATTTGGCATGGTAACTGCTATAATATTGATTTTAAACACAACTTGAATATAGATTTATCAGCCATTCTGCAGCACTGTGTCAATGTGCAATAACGACAGCCTTTGATGGCTCAGTAAAGCAACAACAGTGAGGAAGAATGAAGGAAGAGTCATGATCACTACAAACGTTCCCTCAGAATTATCATGACACACATACCTGGGGAGCTTGTCAGCTAACTGAGCTATTGAAAGGATTGGTAAGCTGTGTCTAATTAGCCAAGAATGATGTTAATCAATAAAATCACACAGAATTTGGGATTTTCCCCTGTATTTGGGACTGCAGCATAAAATACAGTGGTTTCCTGTGGAAGGAATTGATCTTGCCTACTAGTAAGTTAAAACAATTCTTCTCACCATCGATCCCTTCAAATCAATATTAGGCTTTTTGCTTGATACAATGGAGCAGGCAATTCTGAATTCACAAGTACAGATGGAGTGGAGGCAGACATGCCATCACTAAAGCAAGCAATGTGCAATTACAGTGCCCCTGCAGTCCACTAGCAGTAATCCTGGCTCCAGCATGAGTCTTTCATTGCTTGGCTGGACCAAACTTCTGTTATTACTACTTGTCAAAAGTAGTTATCACTATGATTCCCTGAGGAAACATTCTTACTGATCTAAAGTGTCTTTAGAGAGTGCAACATGATCATCCAGTCTGAAGGAGAACATACAAATCTATTTGCCTTAGGATATTACATGCTTGCTAGCTTATCATTGCTGCATCTAATGTCATTACCTAATGTAGTATGCAGGTATTCCTGTCACCCAAAATTTATATTAAAGACAAAACCCCCAAAAAAACCTCCATAATTATGCTTTGGAAAATTATTGTGATCAAACCAGAACAGATTTTTAGGTATCCAGCTCCAAAATATTTGGGGGATAGGGCAGAAAGACTCAATGGCATATGGTCTTTAACTCACATATTTACTTTCCTTGAGATAGTTGCTGTAAAACTACCACCCACATTCCTAGCATTCAGAAATAATATCACATGTGAAATGCAGAATAAATTTATTCACTAAAATATTTTCATTTTGAAGGAGAGGCTGCACTTCCTGTTGGAAGTCTGTTAATTTCTATGACCCCAGAGCACCAGGATAACCCCAGAGGATGACTTGAGCTGAGTAATTGCACCAGGCTGGTGGAGTTGCTAAAGGATCCCAGAAGCTTTGCTGCATAAGGACCCCCCCTAGGCAAAGGGGATAAGCCTTGAATAAGGCTGTAGGAAGGTGTGCAGAACAAAAGCTGCAGCCAGCACCTGGTCTGGTAGGTCAGAACCCCCTTAAGATAGGTCACCATCATTGGTGTATTTTAAATTAATATTTTCTTTTCTTTTTCCTGTGGACAGAGTCTGCCTTCTCCCTCTGCTATCAATTGCAACAATGTTTAAGTCACAAAAATATTTCCTGACTCTATGGGGTTTTTGTTTGTTTGGGGTTTCTTTTAAAAAGCTTGGAGCAGGAGAGACACAATTTGTGGCATTGCTTTGATGACAGTGGAGGTGCAATGTCAGTGCAGAATTTGCCTCACTTTTTCTAATCTTTTCAAGTATGCACAGCTACTCTGAAACCTCCCTGGAGAAACTTGGCAAGGAAAAAACCAAAAAGTAGGGGTAAAAGGAATGAGAAAAACTTGCCTTTCAGGAGATGCTTTGCTCTTCAGCTCAGAATCCATTGGTCTGCTCCTATACATGACAGACTCCTCAGTTCCTACCCCCAATATTGCTACAGTTACAGCTGCCCCCTCTTTTTTCAAGCTATTTAGTTTTTTTCTTGTTGATTATGGCACATTCACTATCACATAAATTTTCATGCTATCTCAAAGTTTAAGTATTTGGCCTCTAGCCGCACAAAACATTTTTTATTTTATTCAGAATGCCCCTGTTCTCAGTTTGGTCAGAAACCACCAGCAATCTCACATTTAAATGCAGGAATTCAAACCCTTGCAATAAACTTCACATTGAATGAGTTCACACAAACATACAATTAATTTTTTTCCTCAGTCTGGAGATAAAAACCATGTAAAATTTGTATTTCTGTTTTAATCAAGCATTCAAAATCCAAAAAAAAATGTCCTTAGTTTTAAGTATTAGGGAATCTTTTCAGTGGACTTAAAGTTTCAACAACTTCTCCAAATTTGGTGGGGGGAAAAACCCCACATTAAAACACCAATACTTCTTACCTTTCAAACCCATTTAACTCCTGAGATAGTAGAAAGAGAATTTAATGTACTGACACAGAAATTCAGGGCCTACTTGAACCAGTAGCTCATAAAACACATTTTGAACTAAGTCCTCATTTAGGTTATCAAAAAGAAAATAAATGGCTTGTTCTTTTCAAGCACTTCAACTTCATTTCAGACTGAGAGAGAACACAAAGTCAAATGCTCTGCATCACATGTATGAGCTAAGGATGCAAAACAAAGGCAGCCTGGGACTATTCTAGTCAAAGAGGAACAAAAATATTTGTCTGTAACTTCAAGACACTGTGAGAGGGTTTTTTTTTTTTAAACAAAAAAATGGGAAAGAAAACAACAACAATAAAAGGAGATCCCTATGACCCAGCTGCAGAAGCAAAAGCAGAATGCAGCAATAGCAGATCTAAGAAGACACTGTTTCTAAGAAAACTGAAGGAAGGGAGTCAGCAGGGAGAGGGAAACATGCTCTCCATTTTGATGTTGGCATCTCTCAGGCTCCTTGCCAGAGGCTACAGGCATCTCCAGGGCCCACCCAAACCCACTCAGGAGACTCTCCTACAGAAAGCTTCAGTTAAGCAATGCAAGTATCTCCCCATCCCCATATTTTCTATGAAGACTCATAGCAATCAGCGTACAAGTGACATTTTTTACAATTCTTTTCCCAAGATAACCAAGGTCTGTTCCTACTGATCTAGACTTGTTAGGCATTAACTTGAAGCTCAGGCAAGTTCCTCAGGTACAGGAGCAAACTTAGGGCAATGGGTGGTAGCAAATAAATAGGTTTCACAAGGCACTACTGCATACACCAACAGTTATTAACACCCCATATATACTTTAAGATGCATGATGCACATATTTATTTGGTCAGGCTTTACTGAGGACTAGACTTTTTCAGGTACAGTCAAAAAAATTCACTATTCAAACACAGAGGCAGAGAAATTTGGTACATCTTAAGAAGACCAACCCTCTCAAAGACTGTAGCTTACATAATCAGCAATTCTACCTTCTCAACACCTCATGTTCCAGAAACCCTAAAAGAGCTGTAACAACTCACGTCATCCTTACATTTCCAATCTTTCATCTCCTTAAGTCCCTGAGTCAGGAGCATCAGAGTCTCTTGATCTAATATACATTACAGAAAAAGACAGGTAATTCCATAAGCAGTGACTCACCCTCACAGCCTCTGCCTGGGGACTTAGCTCCACAAAGGATGGCTCCAGCTTTCCATGTAACTCCTTCTCCCTGGGCCAGCACCTCTCTGAGAGAAGGAAGAGCTGGGCAGCAGTGTGGACCGAGAAGATGCCCCCAGCCCAGGCTGCCCCATCAGCAGAGATTGGGAACAGCTGAAATGGCCCCACCTTAACCACACACAGGTGCAGCTCGTTCACTCCTCTCTTCCAAGGCCCACTCAGGTGGGCCAATCCCTGTATTTGGCTGGACAGGTGTGGTCAATTCCCACTGCCCTGCCTGCAGAAAGGGCAGTGCCAGCCTTCTTCGCTCTCTCTTTTGCACCAGTGGTTGTAACCACTGAGGTACTCTATGGCTTCAGAAATATAAACTGAGAGAGCTGATCATTACAGTTAGTACTGTCCTTTTCACACTGAGGACAAACAAGAACTTTCAGTGCTTTCATGGGAAATCAAGAGAGCTGCCAGACCACAAAGAAGGACAGTGGCCAGCTTAGAACCTCCCAGGAGACAGAAAACCCATGGTGTCCCACCTCTGCCTTTGATGGCTTGCTAAAATGCCACCTTGTTACCATGGGCAGGCAGGCACAGTGCGCTGAGACTTTCACCTCTGTCAAAAAGAGAGGAGCCTAAGCCCTGACCCCTTTCCCAAGGTGCTTTCAGGCTGTGCCTCCTGCACTGTCACAACAGATTGGGCTGTGACAGGTTGGTCAAGAAAACCAGAGATGTTTTACATTTTCTGCTTGACTTGCAGTCCTTTTACCAGGCTAAGGCTTGGGACATTTTTTCTACTGGTATTTTTTATTATGCTTTAGGAGAAAAACAGGTCTGAGGTTGACACTCAGCATTACAATTTCAGCACTATGCACATAAATTTAACTACTTAATTCCACTGAGCATTGGGTAAGTGGGGCAGCTAAACCCAGTATATTGCATGGAACATTTATCACTAACTACAGTATACAATTCCCTTTGCCATTTAGGCTTACAAATTTTACAGCATTTACAATCATGCTGAATTATGCTGGAATTCCCATTTCAAAGGATTTCATGAATGTATTGCTTGAATGCTGCCAAACTCTTTTTTTTTTTTTTTTTTTTTGTTCATGCAGACTTTAAGGGGAAGTGAGGTCCTGTGAGGCTGCTTATGCACTGCTGGATCCCAAGTACTGTTGGGATGTCTGGATTTCATTGCAAAGTTGATGGAATAAAAAGTTAAGTGGGATCTGACTGAAAGCTACAAAGAGAAAACTGATGTAATTTTTAATCCCGTGCACCATAACTATTCGTGCATGTTGATTTCTTACTGGCATCTAATTGATAACAGACTTTATCAGCTTTTTATGATTAGGGAAGGTCAATAGGGTCCCTCAGCCTGGCTGGAACCCCACCTCTGTACCAGAGCAGAGTGACCCACCTTCATGCCCCTGATGAGGGGGCTCACAGGGCCTCAGTGGTGTCTGACACAGTGTCATGAGAGGGTGGCAGAAATCAGTTCTTGCCTTCAAGTGAACTCTCCTTCCTCTCAGAGCAGCTCAGCCAGCCAGGGAGCCCCACTGTTGCCTTCCATGAGGGAGAATGTACTCGTTGGCTTGCAGCCATCCTCTCCCTGAAAATCTCCCAGTGTGTTTTCACAGTTTAAACCTGGCTTTCTCTGGGCTGGGGAAACAAAAGCAAGCTCAGAAGCCCCCTAACTCTCACAAGACAGACCTTCCCCTTGTACAGGGGGCACACCTGGCCTGCAACTCTATTACTTCTAGCTACTGATTTGGTGGTGTAAATTTTTGGATCTACAGAACACTTTCAACTGTAATCCTGGGTTGTGAGAAGTGCAGAATTACCATTTTAGGTCCCCTTAAATAGATGACAAAATGAATCCAGAATTTCCTACCTCTCCTATGCAAATCCTGCCTATGATCTTCCAAGTTTCCTTTATGTATGATAAACCCTGAAGGTTTAAGAGTAGTATTTCTGTAAGTCAGATACTATTAGATATTTTTAAAACTCTTCCTTCTCTGCTTAAAAAAAAAATAGAATCAATTAAAAGAAATGTCTTCTTAATTTGACTTCAGCTGTACTATAAAACTGTTATTAAAACTGTCGTGGATGTGACAGAAATAAAGGAGGTGATGAGGAGATGTTTATGATGTACAAAAAATGCCCAGGGAGTGCGTCTAATGATGTGATCAGGATTTTTTAGGCCCTTAATACAGTGATTATTAATGCAAGTCTGCTTCTGTGCTTATGCAAATAGGCCTGGGACATTACAAGAAATTTCCAGTCATGTTGCTTGAGAAGGCCGTGTGGGGATGTGAGGCTGTCTGAAGCCTGAAGAGACTTTCTTAATGGAGTCCAACAAGATTAGTTGCCTTTCCCCACTACATGACTCTGTAAAAAAAGCAAATAAATCACTAACAGTCTCCTAATAGACTTAGCTCTCTCCTGTCCTGAATGAATATTGCTTGAAATAAGCTCTGCAATGGCTAACTCTGATATTGCCACAGTGACTTGTTTTTTTTCAAGGCTGCGTGAAAGATTTCCAAGTTTTGAAAACGTTGCCCCTTGTCCTGTATGCAGGAGTGTAAAAAGCTTTCTGCTGGTGGGCTGGAGCCCAGTTACTGGAATGGTTTTCACCTGATCATGTTCTCCAGCTGGATCTCTGAGGTGGAAGGGGTAACTGGAATTCCCTCCCTTCCTGTAAGTAACCCAATACATTCCTCCTGTTGTGTTAATGGATTTATTATGAACTGTGTGATATATATACTGCTGCCTCACCCAAGACTCAGCTATGTCTAGTGGTGTAGCCTGATTCTGACTAGCCTGACTGCATCAATGCACAGAGTAGGGATTATTACCCCTTTTTCTGGGATTATCACCCCTTTTTCTGGGATTATCACATTTTATTTACCTTTTATACTTTTTTTTTTTTACATTTACGTTATTATTTACATTTTATATTGTCCATCTGGATTTTTTTTTTTTTGTAAATTATTTTTGTCTCTTCTGTGCAAACTCGATTTTAAGTATGTTATAAGATGCTGCTCCATTCCTTTGTTAGTGATCAGTGATCCTAGCAATTCAGTATGTGTTCTGGAATGGAAAAAGTCCAAATAAACCCATGAAATGGGAGAATAAAATGGATCAGGTGGTTGAAATGGTCGTGCTTCAGAGGTTAGCAGTGAGGGACACAGATTGCAAAGGACTAGGGCTGAAGCTGTGGCACAGGCATGTCTTTTGCCAGGCAAGGGAATTGGGACACTTGCTGAAACAGCAAAGAGGAAAAAACCACAAACGAAAGGAAGCCAAAGGAAAAACGATTCCAGATAAGAAGTCAGCTCAGGACGGTAAGCCCAGCTCACTGAGGCTGAATCTGATAAGCTCCTCTTTCCAGTAATTGTGTCTGACTTGATTCACTCCCACCTTTTTTGCAAATCTGGGTGCCACAGGGCATTTCTGCATGCAGGTGATGCAATTAAGAAGCCAGTTCCTCTTCCCATGTTCAATCCCCACAAGACACCAGAGCCTGTGTGCAGTGTAGGTCTGGCCCTGCCTCTCCCTGAAGGTGTGCAGCCCCACAGCTGAGGATCTCCTGCAGAGCAGGCTGCCTGCTGTGAGCCACATCACTTTGTAGTACATCAGGAATCAACTAAAAGCAAGGACGACTCTTTCATGAGAGCAATTTCCTTTCAAAGGTCTCATTCTGCAGTGAGGGTTAGCCCATTAGACATCCCTGTTTGTTCCCACTTAGTAACCCAGCATACTCTCAAGCTGCATTTGTAGCAATCACCTAGAATTTCAGAAGTTTTATTAACCAGCACTTTGACAGACCCTTACTTGATGTTTTGTATGCAAGCAACACATTTTTGAAATGGTGGGTACCCTTTTGCATACATCTGTTTATTAGAATAGAGTGATAAAGTACTAAAGTAATAAAAATCAAAGCTTTTGATTATGATATAGATTGGTCTGTTCTTTGCAGGAACTGTGGACCTTTGTTAATGAAAATATGAAAGATCAAAATTTGCCCTAGTTTTCCTCAAAGAGTTTTGGAGGGAGGGTGGTGTAGGGCCTACCAAGTTGCTGTTTTGTGTGTTTATCCAAAGAAACTACTAAATAAAACTTACTGCTATTTTGATAGAAGTAACACTGCAATTGACAATCAATGACTGACTTCAGAAGTTTTATGCCTTGCTCAGCTGAATGAGTGCAGATGTTTGTGATATTATTATGTCTTTTTTTGTTTAACAGAAAAAAACTTGCAAGGCAAAAAACTTAATACAACTGTAGCGGAAGTTAAAGCTGGAAAAGTACCACGGATTTGCCACTGACTTTTGTTTTGATAAAGAGTATTTTATGTTCAGAATTCAGAACTCTGCACTTCTAAAGTGGCTTGAGACATGCTTTATGCTTCAGGGGAAACTATTTCAATCAATCCCAAAGATAGAAGGGACTCACTCTAAATTCCCCTGTTACAATAATGTCAAAGTATTATTAGTTAAAGTCTTTTTACAATTGCACCCTGTTCTCAATCCATGTTCTCAAGTTTGACTTCGTTTATTTACAGATGGCTATCTAACAATGCTTAAAAAAAAACAGATCAAAGGCTCCTCTTTTCCCCATACAATACTTTACTTCTCAAAAAGTGCTGTTTCCGTTTTTATATGGAAATAAAAGATTTTGTTCCTAACATTAACAATAAATAATGATATAGGAAAAATCTCAGAATACAAAATAAATTTGGATACTATACAAATGTTTGGAAAATGCAAAGATACTCCATGGGGAATATGTGACAATTGGAGCTTCAGCTGGAAACAAAAAGTTGCAGATTATTAGAAATATCTATTCTTACTGCAACAGAGCACTCACACAAGTCCACTTCAGTCCAATCAGCAGGATATTTAGACTGATAGGATAAATTTATAGTACACAGACTGACCAATCTGTACCCTTAACCTATTCAACAAATGTAACACAACAAAATGGGATTGTCACAATTCAGAGGGCTGAATTAAGACACCTCCAGAGACCTGCTCCAGTAGATTTGTTTTAATTTTAGGAGAGTTAATAAAATTTTGAAAGAGCTTCTAAAACACAGCAAGGGACTACTTTTGTGAAACACCCAGCTGCCTCTGCCTCCTCAGCACTCAACAATGCTATAAATCTAAAATAATCACCAGGTTTGGGACCTAAACCCTGAGAGTGCAGACCAGGAGAAAGCAGATACCTGTTGAGGATCCATCCCTTCCTAATGAGATGCTGAAATATTTCTGTTTGGATTGCCCCCTGCAGTGTTCAATACCAGCTGTATTGGACATTGCAGGGAACTGAAGACACAATCAATTGAGATAGGTTTGGGGAAGTGACTGCTTTAAGTATTACCTGCTACTGCTCTGTCTGCCCATGGTGGTTCGTCCCACACTTGATTCTAGAAATTTAATTATCAATTCATTAATTTCCTTAGCTGGACTATCTAGAGCAGATATGTAGATATACAACAGCACACAACTAAAACTCCTGCCAAACTTGCAAATCAACATCTCTTGGTCATGGTTACTAACATTTTAATTGTCTCCTAAACATTTTGTGGATTATAGCACACTGAATAGAAAAAACAATATAGCAACCCTGAAATTCCAGAGTTTGGGTATGGAAATGCTAAGTGTATATTTTGGGGACAAACCTCAGGGTTTTGTCCTGAATTCTTCCTAAGGGGAAGCAGAAGCTCTTAGAATTTTCTTTAATTAGACCAGATTTTCACTTAGTAAAACAAGAATCAAATCAGCAGCTTTATTCTTAAGCCACACATGTACATAAAAATGCCTGTAATACCTTCAAGTTTATTAAAGTCACAAGTGAATATGTAAAAATCTGACATTATAATCATTACAGTAGTACTATTTATTACCTTTGTTATCATCAGCATTGAACTTCAGAACCTACATGGTGCATTTGAATGACTGAGCTTTCAGTGTCATTTCTTGCTGAGAGTCTAGATGGAAAAAAAGCTATTTCCTTACTAAAAGGAATGTCAGTTTTGGGACACCAGGTTCCACCTCATATCCCATGTGGACGGAAACATGGATCTTTAAGGGAAGAAAAACCAAACAGAAACTGATCTATATAAAGTGCATCAGCACTACAATAGCCATTTCTTTTATTTTGCACAAAACAATGACATTTTCTTCCTACCTTCTCAGCCAAATCTGTACAATGTAATAGGAAAGATATTTTACTTGGGTGATGTTTTGATTCTGGTTTATGTAACAACTTCAGATGAAAATTTAAGCACATCCTCACAATTCTGTAAAGTTAACATCGGTGTGGAAGAGTTACATGACAATTTTTATCTTGCACATTTGTTTTAGGCTTTATAGTACATGGAAAAAGAAAGGGGAAAATTATTTGTACATTCATGGAATATTAAAGATGTTTAGAAGTCTGAACATTGCTTGCAATACATTTATTCAAATTCAAATGTTTTACAATTCTGACTGTAGAACAACAAGATTTATATCAACTTTCCATAATGACAGTGTTAGGGTTGTACTAAGGAGAAAAGAAATCTTAATATGCTTGGTTTGTTGCATTCTCAGGAAGCAATTAATGCTAATAGTCCAGCAGGCTGGAAGTTGGAACATTATAAATTCCATCCTGGGCTCCAGATTGCAGAGGCAAATTTTGAATTGACTTGTACTTTTTAAAGTGATATTTCTTAAAACTGATATATCCAAAGCAGTCAGTTTAAATACAATCAATATGATCACTATAATCAGAACAAACTTATGCCCTTCACTGGGAAATATCTGTTGATGAACAAGAGAGGCTTCCTGGGAAAGAGCAGAAGGATTTTTGTCTGTTTTTGCACTGTCTTTTACCTTTACTTGGAAATGAGTTATAGTGACCCCAGTAGTCCATCACGTATTTATAAATAGTGTGTATAGCTCCATTACAATACACTGTCCTTCCAAACTCCGATGTATTATTCAGTTTATCACAGCCGTACACCCTCTATCCAGTGCTGGCATGGTAAGCTAAGCAGTCTCTGTCACTGCAATGATGTGGCTTTTATACCCAAAACCATGATGTCCAGAGATACTTTTGGAGCAGGAGCATATAGCTAAAACTCTGTGATCATAACATACAATTGTCAGCAGCTGTTGCTAAGTGACAGCAATTCCTTTGTGATACAAATAATGTCCTAAAAAATTTACAGTGCCTCTTTAGTGCTTTATTTTATCTTTTTTACCTTGAAAGAGATGATGTTGCTAACAGTGACATGCCAAGGGCTAAGGACTTGTATCTGAATTGTAGACTGCAGTGCCATGTAAAGATGCTGCTGAGTTAGGCTCAGACTAGCTGGGGATATGGTAATGGAGCTGGCATTTGGGGGAGCTCCTGGGTTCTCAACTGTGCAGGGAAGCATTAGTCAAACAAGGGAGAGGTCTAGAAGGCATTTTTGCATCCCTTCAACAAATAGTTGGAAGCAAGTCTGCCACATGAAAATCTCTGATGATAATGGTATCCTTTAATGAGGATAAAACTATTAGCAAAGGCAAAAATGAGAATGCATTTTGGAAATCTAACACTAGGAAGGGAAATAAAAAATGTTTTAGAAAGTCTCAGTTTTGCTTATAGGCTTTAGGCAAAGGCATTTGCTGGCCTACAGCCTCAGAGGTCATGTGCTCATATTTTTTTCTGCAAAATTACCAGTCATTTTACATTCCCTTGTGCCAACTTGTTATTTTCTGCAATTGTCTCCAGCCCATCAAAAAATCTTATTGTTAGAGCTGCATGAGAAGATCAAATTATATTCAAAAGGTGAGGAATAGCAACAGTCTTTGGCGGGATGCAATGATTTTTAAGCCAAAGGTGAGATCATGCCTGCATGAGTTCACCATGGGGAGATTAGTTTTACAACACTAAAAAGGGATTTCAGAAATTTTTAAGTGCCACAAAACCTGCATTTGAGACTTACTTTACATCTTCATTACATCACTTGGACATTAAAGGAAGCCTGGGCAAAATTCTGAGAAGCCAATTGCACTTCCAGTTAATAACGATAGGAACCAGTCCAAGGACAAACATCTAAATCATGTTGCAGCAAATTACACAGGGAGATTCTTTGGTGTCTGAGGTGTGCACACACACACTGAGAGCTATGGCACATTCCCCTCTTCCCTATCCTCATTTCTGCCACTCCATGGATGCTCACACACACTGAGAGCTATGGCACATTCCCCTCTTCCCTATCCTCATTTCTGCCACTCCATGGATGCTCACACAGAGTCACTGCCATGCCCCTGCTGGTCCCCACCCCACATGCCCTCTTGGCTGCTGTGGCTCTTTCTCCCTCCCTGTTCTTGATCTTTGGAGGTACAAAAGCAGAGTCAGCCTGAGGAGACTTTCCCTCACAAGTGTGTCTCTGGGACCACAAATCCCTAAGGACAGATCAGTGAGTGGGGAGAACTCCCAATGCTGGCTCTTCACAGATGTACAGACTGAGAGCAGCTCTGACCTACACCTGCTGCCTTTCTCCCCAAGCCCTTACACACCTCATAAAGCTGTACTGAGAGCACCCATACAGCTCCAAAACCTACACATAGCATCATATTTTGTGTTTCACTACTTCCCTCACTATTTTAGAGAGCATAATCCACATGAGCAACCTGGAGCTAAGCCCTTTCCACCATGAATAATATTTTCCCTCTCAATGGCAGTTTTGTGAAGGCCAGGCTATAGTGAGATCTTTATGAGATATTTATGTCAGATGTCTCCATCACAGATCAAATCCTTGTGTCCCATATAATTTTACACCACATGAAAAATATGGATTTAAAAACTCCTGAACCCATCATGATGACTTCACGTTGATGATCTTTTAATAAGTCACTTTCTGACATTGTCCTTTTCTGGAATGACATTGATCTTTTTTGTGAGGTGACTTAAGATCTGTGAATTAATATTATGCACATGAGGCCGACTCATCAATCTTAGAAGGAATATGAGAGTGGCTGTAGGCAAGGCAAGAGAGTTATTTTTGCCCAAAAGTAAGGTAAACAGAAAAAAAACTTTCTACAGATACAGGTCCTCAAGCTTTCTAGAAGACTGAATGCCACATGTCTCCTGAAGAATGTTTCCATTTTCGTCTTCTTTTTAAATTATGAAAACAAAGCTATAGTTTTATTTTTATGCGTGTTTACAACAGAAGTATTTCAAAGAACCAAAAAAAAGATGTACTGTGGATACTGGAGAGACTGCCATGGGCAAGCCAGGCTATGGAGCACTGACCTTGGCTTTCCCCCGTGCCTAGTGACAGAATGACTTTCCAGACCTGGAAGAAAGACTCTGAATTTGCTGGCATACACCAGTCTTGACTTGCTTGGAGGTGGGGGAGTACAAACAAAACCTTTTTTCAGAGAAAAACAATTCAAGCTAATACATCATGATACTTAATTTTTTAAAATTTTTTTTGGAGAAAAACATTCAGAGTTGATTTCCTCAAACCATTTCATTTGGATTTATTATGGTTAATCACACTTAGAATTAATAACACATATATACTCTTAGGTAGGTGATAACCTTTACGTTATGGAAATAAAAACATACCTGCAGAGAACAGCTGAATAGTCATGATATGGAATTTTCCATTTCAGGTTTAGGTCTGTCCAGAAATCCCGAAATATACTTTTTGCAACTACATGTTTCCTTTTTCCAAATTGTCAAAACCCAAAAGAGCTGAAAAATCTCCTTATTCACTACAATTGAAATATTATGAAAATGAAGTTGCTTCTGTCCTGGCATTCTTTCTAATAACAATGTAAGCTGATTCATCTTTAAGGCTAAAGTATTATTCTCGAGGTTTCATCTAGTATGTTCAGGAAGAAAGAAGTAAAAACTGAAACCTAAGATTCAATATTTTTTGCATAAAAAGCGAGCAGTAATAGTGATGAAACCATGCTGGCTGAAAGATATGAAAAGAAATGAGAATATTTTTTACTATAAAATGTTAATTTCAGCAGTGATGAAGCATTTTGAGAAACTGATATCCATAATCAGCCACAAAATATAAGCATTGAAGCTCCAGCTGACCTGATTCAGGGAACTCAACACACAGCACGGGGAATTATCCAGACTGCTGCCCATTTTTCTCTTTTGCACAGATATATGAGGTGGTTTAGCTGAGTATTAGGCAAGGAAGGATGTCTTCTTCTAAAAATGAAAATTTCCAAATAATTATTTCCACTTAATAATGCAGGCAGGCAGAGCACTACACAGAGCAGAAAGCTGGTGGGTACTTTCAAAAGCTCTTGGTCTGCTGATCAGCACTATTTTGAGAGGACAGCATGTCCCTGTAGGGTAACACCCAGCAATGACCTCCAGGGCTTTTGAAAATGTAAGGTGGATGGCAATTATAGCAGTGTTCTGAATTGTCTTTATTTTGTAGCTGTATGACATAGTAAAGACAAAGCTTGTAGGTACAGATAATATCCCTTAGAGTATTAGTTTGTATAACTGTAAAAAAAAGCAGGTGAATTTTCAGCCAATACAGAAAAAGACAGTATTACAGAAAATAAAAATTAGGAGTAATCACCAATTGCCCAAAAATATATTTTTCAGACATGGCCTTAAAAATAAACAGTAGGAATTAAAGATTTTCAAGTAATTCTTCAGAAATTGAAGAATCTTTTCATTATTATTTATGACTGATATGCCCCAGAGAATTCCACATGTCATCTTTTACCAACTACCAAGAATGTGAACATTATTGATATAAGCCTCTGTTCTTCTCAGCCACATCTGTTGCAGTTTGCATATGAAGTAATATTTTTTTAAGATTAGACTTTAATGGTGATATTCAACATTATTTCATCAGAAATGAAAACAAAGAGATGAAATATATTTTAAATAATGTATTTTATTTCATTAGATTAAAAACTATGTTTTACTTCAAGCAATATGTGTCCTGTTCATAATAAATATCAAAATTTTATTTCATCTCTGTCAGTTAGTGGGAAATTCAGAATGTGCAAGGAGCAGGAAAGGAACAGTGTTTGTTTTCTTTTTTTTCATTAAAAAGAAAATTACCGGATTTATTGCCCAAAAGAAATACTACAGCAAGCTAATAAATACAGCCTTGTGTTTCTGCTAAATACTAAAACTTGTATTTTATTTCTTTGGTAATTTAATAGATTAAATGGAAATACTATTCTGGTATGCTACCAAGTAGAAATTTTCAGTGAAAAATAGCATTTCCACTTAAATCAAGAACAGGTTTTCCAGTGTAATGAATGTGGCAAAGTAACCTACTCAGCTACAGGGAGATGCTGTCAGATTTCTCAGAGTCACTTTTCTTTCTGGACCACAAGTCCAGTGAAGCTGTTTTCTTATTCAGTACCTGCCTGCATGAACTTAGCTCATGCTTACTCCCCAGTCAGATTTCATTTCCAAGAATTCAATATGTTTTTAAGGTACGTAGTCAAAAGGCAAAGATATGTGTTGTGAAATTAAGGTGCTTGGAACTGGCTGTGGGCCTGGCCTTTTGAATACATCATGTATGTATTAAGATCTTTCACTGTAATTCAGGGTAAATAACAGTGTCAGAAAGAATGAGATGGAATCAGTCACAGTGGGCATAAACTCTAGAAATAGCTTCAGCTTATTCATTACTCTTTCATATCACATCCCAATCCAGATATACTTCCATTTAGCTTCGGTCAGAGCAGCATTTTTTCACATTCTTGATGGAATCTGGTTTATTACAGCACTTGACCTCTCTTCCTTCTCAGGAGATGCTTAATTCTTGATATAAGGATGGAAATGCTTACCCACTTGGGGCACACAAAACTGACTTCTATTACAAAATGTGATTTATAAAATGAGAACCTTGGTTAAATGGGAGTTTTTAGGGGCAGAGGGGTAGTCAGGTGAAGTTTGGATGTGGCAAAGCTATTAAAGCAGTGCTAGAAACAGCATGCCCCACAAAAAACCCCGACAGATTGAAAGATCGTACACTGATTGTGATCTTTCATGAATGTATTCAGATGTGTGCTTCTGCTGTAAATTCACTATAAAATACATTTAAGCAGCATGTTTTATATGCTTTTCTAAATTAGGACATTTTTTCCCAGTTTCCTAAGATAGTATTTAATTATGTGAAATGTTTCCCATTTATTTACTAAAAGCTCATAGCTGCAGTGGGATGGTGGGATTTGCTACTGCTCCCAATCCAATTGTTCATTCGACTCACTGAGAGCCAGATTCTGCCTGCCACTCACACAGGAGTGGGATGGAGGGTGGAGATGTGTGCAGAGAAAGGAGGGCTGCCCAGTCAGACTCTCTTTGTAGGAAACAAGAAACTTAAACACAGGAAGAAAGCATTAATTCTGCTCCCCAAACTCTCAGGTCAGTGAAATGGGTGGTAGCTGAGGAGAGGCCAGATCACCATGGCTGAGCAGCAGCAGGCAATTCAAAAGCTTTGAGAAGGAGGCTGGGGAAGGTGACTACTACAGATCTCTTCCATCCGAATAATCCTTCTGTTCAACACCCCTCTATATTTTCCTGGGAGGGCTCAGATACAAACCCCCTTTTTTAAAAAAAAGTGCTGCAATGCACAACAATGTGAGGATAACACCTGCTCCTCTCTCCAGCAGATGTGGCTGCAGATATGATTTGCACTGTGTGTTTATCTCACAGTTATGGGGATGTCCAAAGGATGTCAAGTAGGCAAGCGGCTCCCAACACCTACTACTGGCACCCTGTGTTTGTTTGTGTCCTGCCACTGCTTTAGATTTGTAGCCACTGTAGATACTCTATTAAAATATTCCTGTCACTTGTAACAAAATAGTACTTGGATCTAGAAAAAAAGAATAAAGAAAAGCACGCTCATTTAATTTGCTCTTCCTTGCATTTGGTGTGGCACAATTACACTGAAAGATCAATTTCACCTTTAATTTTAGTGATCTTCTGACTGGTTCCTGCACATTCTACATGCACAGAACACATCGAGAGAATGTTTACACCACTGTGGAACCTGTGGAAAGCTGACAATGCGCATACAAACTACTGACACTTCAATAAAAGTATTAGTTTGCAAAACAGACAGGATAAAGAGAAAATGAGCTGCCCTTAACAACAATTTGCCCCAGCACAAACATGCATGATTAGAATGAATTCAAAATGAATGATCTGGTCATTTTGATGCCCATGATCCATTATATGACCTCACACATCTTGCATGTCCTGTAGCCAAAGCTTAAGGTCTTGAGTTTGCTGCTATTATTTACAAGCAGCAAATATTGGTGTCTGTGCACTAGATCACTGAAAGCATGGTGTGCCTCAGGGCTGGGTGTGTGAAGCTCTCAGGCAAGGCAGGTGTTGACACCACCTCCCATGATTAAGAGGCAGGGAAGAGATGCCATTTGCCATGTCGGCACATTTAAAGCTTTCTTACTGTCAGCCTTAAGCTTCAAATGATTTTATTAAACTTTCCTCTTTGCAAAAAATATTTTTACTTGTGGGATTAAAGGAACACTATCTCCTTTATGTCACTCTTACAGCTTAAAGTTGTCCTTCGTGTGTCTTTAAATGTGTTCAGCTTCTCACAAATGAGATGCTTGTACACTGCTCCACATTCTGATCTATCCAACATCCAAGTACAACCCGACCCAACCCAGGATGGGCTCAGCACCTCTGTCACAGCTGCACTGGGCTCATCTGTGGGTTCTGCTACACAAAACCCACACCCCTGAGAGAGCTGCTCCTACCCAGGGATTTGAAGATGATCTGGAGCCTATGGACACAATTAATGCTTTGAAATTTGGAATTGCAAATTTCTGCAAGGGGAAAACATTGCCTTTAATTGTTCCCAGTGTGTCTGGCTAAAGAATGATAATCTTTTTCTTCCTGTTGGGCATTTGTTTTAGCTGAAGGTGGTGAAAGTCATTTCAGCAGTTAATTGTTAAACAAAGATAGACACAGGCCCTGCACTGGGCTGAGCAGCACACAATGTTTAGCACTCCCTGCACTGCATCAGGAGCACAGTAGAAAGAAATTAGGAAAACATTCAATCAGTAGTGAAAAAAAGAAATTTCAAAATCGGTGAAACTAGAAAATGTGGGTTTGAAAAAAAACCATAACACAATATAAAGGCACCTTTGTATCCAATGGCCTATCTTGTAGCCAAGAGGAAAGAAAGGCAGTGATCTTGAAGGTTATTATTTTCAACACAATACAAAAGAAAGCCACAAGTAATACTTAGAGCACTTAGAATTATTCTCAGCTTTGGAAACCAGAGTCTGAATCCATAGGATGGACTGCCTGAACTTTAAAAAAATCAAACATATAAGACAGACATAATTTCTTCTCTTATAAATAAAAAAAAAATGTCATTGGAAATGTCCTCATTATGCTCAAAGAAGACTTTCCCCAAAATCTCTTATCCTAAATAAACTGAGTGTTATTACCGTTATTATTGAGGAATTACTAAAAACAAAAATAAAATCAAATCATATGCTTAAATCTGTAAGACGTGTATATTGCACACTTCTGGTGTCTTTATTTTCCATGAACATTATATATGCTGTTTGTTATTTCATTTCTTCAAGTTAATTAACTAACTAAATCTCTCCGTGCTTTGGTCAGACTACATAAAAAACTAAAGAACTGGAGCTTCACAAAGGGAACTGGATGAATCACCAATTCAGCCTTGCTTACTGCAATACAGATGAATTTTGGCCATACACATAAGAAGTGGCTATTTCAGAGAGACAGAAAAACTTCAGTGTTAGAAGCTTGCTATGAATATATTTTTTTTCTTTTAACTATTTCCTGAGTATTCTGTATGAATATGGTATTAATTTTATTAATGTATATGGGAAAAAAACAGTGACCATTTATAATTTAGTTTCTCAGTCACTGTAACACAAAGGAGGAAAATGCTGTAAACACATTGGACCTAAACCCCAGCTTCTCTGCAGTTTGAGGGTGCAGTGCAGCAGGGAAGCCTGGATTGTAAAGAAGGACTGAAAACACAACACTTATTAGACAATTTGCAGTCATTCAGTGAAGAGACTGAATTTCCCAAAGTTTTAGAAGAGCACGTCACAAGCAAGAACTGTTAATAAAGAAGCACAAAACCTTTTGCACTTGTTCGTTGTCCACCTCCCTCATCTGAATAATGTCAGAGATTTCAAACCCTGGTGTTGTGGGTTGTTTGAATTGTTTCCTTGTTCCAGTGTAGACATCAAGAAGAGAAAATCACAATATACCATTCCAGCTAATACTTCAATTTGGGTCAGAGTCAGAACTTCAAAAAGAGTTTGTGTGTCTTTTCACCATAAAACTGCACTATAAGGGCTCCCAGGTCATCCACATGCTTTTAAAAATCCCTCGGGTGAAATTTTAGTAACTCTGTTATTGACTGCAATGTGAACACGATTCTACTCCTTGTTTTATGGTGTCAGTTTTATCTTTTCTGTTTTCATCCATAGCTTGACTGAAAAATGTCAATATCCCCCAAATTCTGACAGCTTCTTACTGACACTTCTATTGAACCTAAAACTTCTTGAGTCTGAGTACCTAAACTGCCAAATGAAGGGCAAAAATCCCCCCCAGAACAACCAGAAAAAAGGACTTTCATTCAATTGGATAAAACAGTTACCTTTGTTCAATATCTGAAGACCACCACAGATCAGAGGATTCTTCTTTCTTCTGCTTTATCTCATTTTACAACAATATGGTTTCAGACAAAAGATACAGATTGTTTTGCCAGATGTGAAGAGGAAGAAAAGATATCTTTGGAAACAATACGCTCATTGCAGTATTTCGATAGGAGTAAGAAAAGCACATTTTACCTACAAGGAAGAGCTGGAACTGATACATTCCAATATATGAAAGATTTCAAGGCACATTAAGTTCTCAGACTTAAAAGACTGATGATACAGTGTTGGAGATAAAACTGAATCAGGACAAATCCAACATTTGATCTAAGTTCACTCACACCTGTTTGTACTTGTGGGCCTCTTTTGGTCTCTCATAAATCTCTCAGAGACAGGCATTCAGTGTGATGCTTTTAGAGCACATCCATCTGCAACATTAAACTGACATAGCATGGTCATGAGGAAAAAAAAAGAAATGACTGGTCAAAAGGAATGATTTAACTTGAATAGCAGACAACCTCCCTTCCTAGGCAAGCTCTTGGAGTTACAGGTCAGAGTGTTAGGGGAAGACCTCTATTTCTCTTCAGTGTTGGGACAGGAGTGGCTTTTCTTTGTTAAAATATTTCTTCTCATTACATTTAAGAAAGAGAGGAGAACAAGAAAAAAAGGAAATAAGCTTGTTGACCTTGGACTTTCCAATTATTTTTTAAGAACTCAAGAAATCTCAGAGACTTGAGGGTAACACCTTCTTTTAGTCTTCCTTCAGCAGAGACAGATAAAAGCATGCACACATTTATGAATATTTGGAGAAGAGAATTTGATTGTAACTTGGTTGCAGTTCTTTAAGAAGGCAAATCTGTTGAATCCCTGCCTGTTCAAAACAGCTCAGAGGGGCATATAATTTTCAACAGTGTAATTGCTTAGATAAAGTGGTCTTCCTGTGAAATAAATCAGGGGGAGACAGTTTGGTTCATAAACAAGTCAGCAATGACAGCCACTCTTCCAGAGGACATGGAAAAACCCTTTCCTGGAAGGAGCAGGGTTTATCAACATTAGCAAAGGAGTTTACAAGTTTCCATACCTCAGAGTGAGATGAAATTAATAGTTCCACTCCTGATTATGACAATCTGTTTTACAAGACTAGTAAAATGTGGTTGGGTAGTCCAACAGATGAAATGTCAGCCATTTGTTTTATTTTCCAACAGCCCAGAAAGAAAATTCATCCTTCTCAAAGGGAAGTTATAAAATATACTAGACACAAAACTGATTCAGAACCATTGTTTCAGAACCTGGATCAGCTTAATGCCACTGTACTTGTATTTTTAGCCAGGAAAAACAGATAATTTTTTTAAATTCTTCCTAGGAATTTGTGAGCTAAAAATAAGCCCCCTCCCACTTTTATACCAACAATTTACAGAGAGACAGAAATTAAACAATGTTTCTTCCAGGGAGTGTAATAAAATATAAAATATTCAATGCCATGTTTTCTCATGCACAGTACACCCCATCTCTGATATCCTCAAGTTTTTTAAAACCCTGCTTAATGAAATAGCTCTGAGAGAACACCCACCCTTTACACAGCTCACATGCTCAGACAACCTTCTCAGAATCAGCAGCAGAACATGTATGAGGTATTGTTGATTTCCTAAGAAAGGAGACATTCAGTGTTGGAAATGGAAAAAAAAAAGTATTGAGAGAATGAAGTATTAGGAAGAGAATTACTGAAGGAACTCTTGATGTGGAGGCTCTTCTTTAAAAGTCTCTTTTTCTTACTTGCACACGTGAATAACCCACATGGCTGTTATCTCTGAACATCTCTTTCAAATCAATGAAAACTCAAAAAACCCCCTTGCTTTTGTTATATTCACATCCCTGTTTATAGAAGGAGGTACATATTCAGCTGGTCCACACATTTTAGAGCCCCAAAGCAGAAATACTTAAAATTTTGTTGCTCCCTAGCACAGAGGCTCTTCATTAAAATGTGCGGATTTTTTGTTCTGGTTATTTTTATTTTAATTTGAGGAAATATATAACAGAAGCTGCTGGCCTGACACCTGTTTTATGATTTGCTGTGTGTCTGGTGGCCACAAGCATGTTTGAGCTCATAAAAGTCCTCTGTCACTACAACCCCTAATTCTTGCTGAGGACCTGAAAAGATGGTAAAAGGTTACAACATGTAAGAGTAATTTCAAACCCTGACTGTAAAGCCAAATCCTATTTCCAGGAGCAGTTTGAACTGAAATCCCAATAAGCAGCGACAGATACAGGTGCTGACAATAACCATAGCTGCAGCAAGCTGCTCATTAAAGATCCTGACTCAAATAAACAGACCCCACCAGGCCTCATGGAAATCACTGAATTCTGCCTCCATTTGCTCATTAGGCTCATCCTCAGCTTGCTCAGGCTTGCTGTCACTTTGCAGAACAGTTCCTCTCTCCATGACACTGCAAAGGCTGTTGATCCTCCTTCTGTTCCAAGCACTGCTGCCCGTCTTGAAAGCAGATTTGGGGTCTTGGAAGCTCACACTAAGAAGGCTGTGTCTGTGTAAATTTTTCATATTCCCCCAGCTGGCCCCAGTGCTATTGCAGAACAGGCACTTTGGAGTGCAAGGACAGGGATTTCCATTTACCTCTCCTCTGCTGATTCTTTTGGCAAGGTTCAGTGCAGCAGCAAAATGATAAAAATTCTGCTTCAAAGATAACGAACCAGTACATGAAGCAAAATGTGAAGTGAGGCAGTTTCCCTGTTTATTACTCAGGATATGAAATAACCAAAAGCAATAACAAGTTCCCTTGATTTGTATGGCAGGAATACTGCAAAATTTGGACCAAAATTTCCTGTCTGTGTGAGGAAATGTATTTGTGAGTATGTTGACATTTGATCTGAGACCAGTGCACTGGCCTTGATCCAGAGCACTCTGAAATCAGCAGAAATGGAAACAATCGTGTGGTACTCGCTGAACTTCGGACCAAGTTTTTATGATCCATATTCTCTCTCCTCTGCTATTTCTCCCCCTGCAAAGTCAAAATGACCCCTGTTCCAGGACATGCTTCAAACCCCATTAAAACTGCTGATTTAATTTGACTGAACAATTCTGAGAGCATAAAAGCATCCACCTTTGCCTGAGCCACCCTTCTAATGTAGGTACCACACTTAGTACCTTGCAAAGCACTTTGTGGAGCCACAATAGCAGATGATAATCCCAGGGCCCTGCACATCATCGAGATAAAACTGGTGAATAATGCATGAATATTTTGGGTATTCATTTGTATGCTTGATGGATATCTCAATTTAGCTGTCAGATATGATAATTTAAGCTACAGTTCTAGCCAAAAGACTATGTCCATTCTTTTTTTTATTATGAAACCAGAAATATAAATGCATATAGGACTAAATACTGTAGTAGAGAAAACCTACAGATATAGAGAAGTAACACTTTAGAAAATAAACTTTCCATATACCTGTATGACAAGTATTTGCAACCAATACTCAATCTGAAGTTCCAAGTAAGTAATCTGAAGTGACTTAGTACTCTCTGTATTTATTGTACTTGAAAAGTACAATTCATATTGTAGTAATGTGTTGAATTTGATACACATGTTTATGGATCTGTTACTGAATGGAAAGTAAATAAAATACAAAATCAAAAAGTAAAAAAAAAAACAACATGGCTTTTCTTCTGTCAGTTTTCCCAGATACATTTCAACA
Organism: Vidua macroura; assembly: GCF_024509145.1. Classification (NCBI taxonomy): domain Eukaryota; kingdom Metazoa; phylum Chordata; class Aves; order Passeriformes; family Viduidae; genus Vidua; species Vidua macroura. The sequence goes on from NC_071577.1 coordinate 11,182,840, forward strand.
TGCTTTTTTTGGCCTTTGTATGCTAATTGGCTCCATTTATGCAATTTACAACTTTAAAATCAAATTCACCTTACATATTCACATGTCTAAAAAGAAATAATAAAATAAAATGAGAATCACAGGTAACTTGTTCTGTTTTAATATTTTTACTCCTGCACTGTTGCATATCCCTACCTTAATAAGGGTTTTCACTGTTGCATTTCTACCTACACCCATGCAATCACACTTACAGAGACCTTAGGCAAGCAGACACAAGAATTCTAATCTCCTAGGTTAGAAATGCAGTTTTAAAAATTAAGCCCTAAACCTAGCAACATGCAGATTTCTCTTCAGCCTTTAGGTACAGCGACAGCAACCCAAAGTTCCTGTTCTTCCTAATTCATGGTGACACAATTTTTATCTTTGATCTTAGTGTAGATTAATTCTAGGTTGGTCTAATCAGAATTATTTTCTAAAAATATGTGTTATTTTCTCAATAATATTTTATATTTACTCTCCCACATGCATGTTTTGCCCATGAAGTCGTTTTTTTTTTTTTGTTTTTTTTTTTTACTTGAGCTTTTTGCAGGTAAATGTTACAAATGCACAGAATACTTTGCATTTCAGAAAAAGGAGAGAAAATAAACACTCCCCTGTTTTGTTCTTGCAAGCCACATTAATAGATTTACTGAGAAGGACGAGGCAGTCCATCTTGAAGGCTATAATGCTATTTCACTTTGACATCTGTTCTAAGGTAATGGTATCTATCATTAACAATGTCATTAGTGACCACTCTCAGTCCATTGTTCTCAGTGTCTCAGCTGGGTATAAAGATCTCATTTTAGACACTTAGCTCTGTGCATATGCCCTTTCATGACATAGTTCTCTGGGAAAAAAATGCTTTATGACTAGTCATACTATAATAATTCATTTCCATTTAAAAATACACCATGTGGGATTTCAAATGAGGAAGAAGGATAAAAAATTACAAGTTTTCTGACCATTCATCGATATAATACTCAGCATTTTCTAATTAAGCTGTTGTGGCCAAGCATTAGATGTACAAAGCAGGAAATCAAAAGGAATAGCTGAAAAAGTGTAAGCTGTTTTAAGTGAAGCTCTATGTTTATCCTTCTGTGTTAACTGTTTATAAACATGGATAAGGTGTGGTCACTTTCATTTAGAAATTAAAATCTTGGGTTATGCATACCACACCCTCCAAATATGCATCTCAGATCTACACCATCACCCAGAATTTGCAGATGTTACCCTTTATGAGACTTACATTACTTAATAACCAACTTCTGCTGCATTACATGTGTGAACGTGTTCAAATAAGCCTTTATAATCATTAGCAAAGCTTCTTGTCCTCATAGAGCTTAAAAGCAGAATCAAAGACAATGATGCTCAGTATTTCACCTGGGACTCTGAGACTAACCCAACTGACTATTCTGGAATGAAACCTATGTACCTTGATTCTTAGTGCTGGGGTTTCAATCTGGTCCCATCCTTTCTCTTCCTGCCACTGCAGAGGCAAATCCTGCCCCTCCCTGAAAGCTCCTGAGGGGGGTATTTTGCCATGCAGGAGATCTCAAATCATTCTACCAGCAGCTCAAACTCCAGGTGCCAGAGGAACTTCCACCTGTCTCCTGGATGCTGCTACTTTTGTGAGTGTAGCAACTCACCTTCCCATTAATTTCATTACAATAATATTGGCAAATGGTTTCAAAACAGTTTGCAAGGTGTTTTTTGTTTTTTTTTTTTTTTTTTTTTGTTATTCCTCTCTCCTGATGAAAGGTGGAGAGCCAAAGATGGTCAGCCAAATTTGAAAGAGAAGATGAACGACATAGATGATGTGAGATCACCACAAACAAATGAGGCATCAGCTGGAACACCTTACACTAAGAGGTGCTGATGACATAGAGCCAAAATGAACATTTTGTATATTTATATTTTGACAGAGAAAATTTAGAAGGGTAGCAAAGGCTAATGAAAAAAATAAGCTGACTTGGCATGCAAGTCAGCTTCTTTTCCACAGATTACTGGAAATTTTAGAGCATATTTATTCAAAACAGGAATGGGAACATATATCTTAAAACTAATAAAAAATGACAGCAAGTGTGATGATATTTGTATGCCAACATAGAATAATGTCCTTGATATTCTGAGCTCAAGGGATTTCCATAAAACATAAAAGCCATGAGGATGAACTCCAGGCCACATCAGTATGAGTTTTGCTTGTAGGTTCAATTGGAGTTGATTTTAGCCTGACAACATGAATTTAAAATGATGGAACTAAAATATTACTGACACAAACCCATACACTTATCCTGGTAGTTACTTGGCCTGTTAGACACTGGTAGCCCAGTGGAGCTCTAATTTTGCTATGCCTCTAAGTATGTCCATTCTGCTATGGGCCTAAACTGGGGCTTATTAAAGCTTAATGGGACCTCTGCACTGGCTTCATTGCACTTTGGACAAGGCACATTAAATAGGAAATCTGAGTCAGCAACAGAATTTGAACAAAGACCAAAAAACTGGCTGCTGTTAGGAGATAAAAAATTCTGCTATGTACTGCCTATGTGCAGTCAAAACAGTTGGGCTGATCTTTTCAACATCTCTTATCTTCAATTTCTGCTGCTTGATTGTTGAAACCAGCTTGTGTGTGTGTACACAAATAAACATTTTTTTTGTTTTCTTCCATTAATGTTGCTGCAATATTTTAAATAAATAATTGTAAAAGAGAGCATTTCGGAACTTATTCATGAAAAATAATATCAATCACCCAGTATTTTTTTGCTAATTTTGTTACTCTTCCTTCCAAAATTTACTTCATTCTGAACCATCAGTTCGTTAATATCAGTTGTTCCTACAGCAGCAGAGCACAAGCCTGCAGATGGGATGTAAAGTAAGCGAAGAGAGGAAATTCATTATCTGCTGTGGTTTGCAGGTGCTCAGCTTTGAACCAGCACTGAGTTAATTTTGATGGATAAATGGGCCAGACAGCATTGACCAGATGGCTATTCAGAGATTTTGAGTGCATCTTGCTGCATCTTTTCTTTACAGTAAGCACAGCAAGAACCCAACGGGGCTTTAAATTCTACATCAATGTTTTATCAGAGCACAAGTTACAACACAGAAACAGAAAAAAATGGAATGAGGTAAATTAAGAAAAAAGCCCATGTTGAAAAAAGTTCTTTGCCCTGATGTGGTTTACACGGCCCATCATTGATACTCTGTTTTTCATTCAGCACTTTAGATTGACTTTCTGGATTGTAGTAAGTTCTGCAAATTCCCCTCTGGGTCTTTAAGAGGGATTTTATTTTTTCTGTCATCTCTGACGCCGGTTAAATGCCTGTACCTTATTTTTCTCAGTGGTCTCCTTGCCACTTTTCACTGTCCTTTAGCTGCTCTCTGCTTTCCTGCTTATTCCTGTAAGCTTCCCAGGCACACAGAGTTGCACCTGGCAAACAAGAAGTGTACCCAACATCAGACAGTCCCAGGTGTTAACATGACTCTTGCAATACAAAATTCTCTGCAAAGGCTCAACTCTTAGGATTTTGAAAATGGATTACCACATGCTACATTCAGCAGCAATGGGTTTGGAGAGGGGAAGTTGAAAAATTCCACTGAATTATTGAGCTGGAGCAGTTGCTCTTTGTCAGCTTGAACTCACACTAAAATGAAAAGAATAGCAAATTTGGAAAGACAGAAAGTATAGCTCACGTTTCCAGATCCTCCTTGCAATCTCACTGCTGGGGACAGCCAGGCATGGGAGAAGAATCTGCTCTGGGTTTCAAGATGAGCACAATCCCAGCAGCATCTGTGGGCACACCCAGCTGGTCCTGGCCTCATCCAGGCATGATGTGCTCCTGGAGCAGCCACAAGAGCAGCCTCTATGGCCAGCCTTCATCAAGGCAATTAATAGAGCAAAATTTATTCCTTTGCACTCACCAAATCTGTAAACACATTATTTTTAAGAATTTCAGAAGAGAGGAGTGGGTGTAATACCCTGAGTTTTTGCCCACCAGTTATGCCTGATTTCTGACAGCTGATGGTTCATTAATTAGAAATTTAGGACCTGCTCACCTAAAGCATCACAAAGTAAGGCAGTCATGCTAATATGTGAATGTGGCTGAGGAGGCCTGCACCCTCACACAGACACATCAACACAAACATGTTAGCATTCTTCTTGCTCTAGTTTTGATCTATTTGGGAGCAGGAAATTATCATAAAAGTACAGGAAAGTTGTGTTTCAGCTGAATAGTTTCAAAGTTTGGATAGAATACAGCTGAATAGCTTCAAAGTTTGGATAGACTAGATAATACTGTTGACATGCTCAGTTGCTTATTCAAACTTTTTGTTGGTTATCCAAGTTTTCCCTCTGAACCAGTACTGATTGCATACTTCAAAATGGTGTTTGCAAACATTCTTCAGCATTCTGAGCAGCTGCTCCATTCATTCATGTTTTTGCTGCTTTTTATTTACTATTCATGAACATCTGGACTATTAAGATTCTGTTTGCAAAAATGGCTGAAGAATTGCTGCTCCCTATATTAATACCTGTATAGCTCTCATGAAGAGTTAAGCGTTCACAGAAAAGCAAAATTTATAAGCATTTGATGTAGTGATTGGATTTTTTTCCCTGGATTTTTTACTTGTCCAACTGGGAAGCAAAAATAAAAGCACGTGGTTTGAGTGGCAAATAGGAAATAGTGAATATTTAATGAATACCACGTAAGTTGAAGTTTATTAGCAAAAGATTTTCACCAAATACTAAGAATTTACCATTCTAAGAAGCAGCAGAAAAATAGTTAAATCTTGGGACTGTTCATTCATGGGAAGTATATTTCATATTTCTGTAATAAACTTTTGAGGTCTGCCTACTGCTAGCTAGCTGTGAACTTTGGTGTCTTTGAAGTATTGATAACTTCCCTCTGGGATTTATTTGTGTCTGTTCCAGGGTTTACATCCTGATGGGTGCCAGATGACAGACTCCTCCGCATTTCAGTAGGTACTTTGAGAATAAGATGTCTTTTACTACTTCTTTTTCTTTTCTCCCCGACTCATCATTTTCCACCCTGCCTCTAAGCAGCTGTCATATGTTCCTCCCAGCTTTGTAAGCAATAAGGAGGAACGTGGGCGAGTTTACAAGATTTGCACACTCATAACTTTCAGGTTCTTCTACCTAATGTCTTCTGTTTTCCTGGGGTTTTAAAATTATTTTTCTGTACTTTTTCTTCAACTTTCCCCTACTGTACCATGAAAGTACACAAGAGCTTCTATATTGCTTTTTGAAATTGGGGACATTTAAACTGTTCTTAACATATGGTAGACACTCCTGGTATAATTAGCTATATCTTACCTATGGCTCATGAAAAAAGGTGAATAAAAAAACTGCTTAAGAGGAACATGCCTATGAATCTAAGGATTTAACCTCAGCTTTCACCAGCTGAAGCAAATATCTGTATCACTGACCTACAGTCAATGTCCTTTTTCTGGTAATATTAAGAGTTTTAATATTAGTTTTTTAAAAAAACCTCCACAAGTCTTATCCAAAATACACAACTGAGGGAGAAAGTGACAGAGAAAGGAGTCTCAGCCATCTTCCTTCCATCCAAACAATTTAATGCCTAGAATTGCAATTGAAACCCTCCCCAGAAAGGTGATGGCCAGAGGTTGGAGTCCCTCAGTTGAATTTGTCAGACTCAGCAAACTCATCCCAACAGACAGAGATGCCCCAGGAAAGCACTGTTCAGTCACTGGAGAGGCCAGGAGATTTATCTCTCAGGTCCTGTGGCTGAATGCCTGGTCACATACAAGCCACCAGTGTTTACACGCAGCACATGGAAATCCCTGAAAATGAGGGTTGTGGGGCCTCTGTTAAGTTTTTCCGAAGTTAAATATTTAATAAAGTTACTGTGAGAGTCATTTCCAGCACCGTGCTGTGCTGAGAGGTTTGTTGTGCTGCCCAGAGCCATGGTAACCAGGTACTTTCATGTACAGCGAGAACTTGTTTATGAAATTAAACATTCAAGCTCTACTCGCATTATTGTGTGCAGTTTTTTTGGCATCACACTCCCATTACTCTTGGGAGGGTAATATTTTCAGAAGAGACCCTCAAGCATAGTTCTGATTGGGAACCAGAGTTAGACTAATATAAAATTTGGAATTACTAAATTTATACCTCTATCTAAATGTGCTGTTGATTCAACTCCTTTTCATTCAGTAATATGCAGCTTCATTTGAAATAATTATTTTCTAACACTTTGAAAAACGTAATTGAGATAGAAGGAGGAAGCATCCAAGTCTTGCAGATAATAATAAAAGTAATAACTAAAATACTAAAGAAATGCTTTGTATGGGAACATTTTTATATCTTAATCTCCATTTGGCAATCTGTAGGTTTTTGTATTTAGCAAACATTCAGATTCTGCATTCAGGGTCTTAACATTAAGATCCTTTGAAACATTGCCTCTGATGGCAAATCTTAACACATTTAATGCTAGGTTATACTTATAGTATATCTGGTTATTGCATTTTAGAACCTGCAGAGCCATAATGCATATAGTTACAGCCTCTGTAGACAAATTGTATTTCCAAACTCAGATAAGCTTAGGTTCAAATTGTCTACACTTATTACTTGGTTTTGGAAGAATATGTAACTTAAAAGGATTTTTTTTTTTATATCACAAGAAAAAAAAAAAAGGACTGGAGGTAGATAAAAGCTTCCAGTGGTGCTTCACCTTGACAATATTAACCAAAGACATCCTAATGTCATAGTAGCTCTGTATATCTTTCCTTATGATTTATCACATCACCTGCAATATTTGATGGATGCATTCCAATTAGTGACCAGATGTGATGAAGACTAGAAAAAATAGGCATTTTTAAATGTAACTGTTAAAACACTTGAGATGACATGCTTCTATGGCTTTCTCATATTTTACTTGTATCTCCTTGAACTTAAATATAGCAATTTCAAAATTATACTGAATTTTCCAAATACTTCCAGAAATATATTTGGTCTTGTTACACAATTAATATTAATTTGTTACTATGCAGTGTGAAATAGGCCAAAGAGATGGAAACAACCATCTTTTAGTACTTTTATTTTCTGTTAATAAGCATTAGTTTTTTCTCAAATTAATTTTTAATGTTATTTTTAACTATCATACTTTGGGAGACAAGTGTTGACAGCTATTCTGCTGTCTACTCAAAGCTAGGGAAATTGCTAATCAAACCTGCAGCTAAAACATGCACTGTCAATATTTGTGATGATGATAAGTTTAGGAAGGAACTGCTCTTTGGAGAAACCAGAGTACCTCTGAAACACTAACACAGGCAAGACCAATAGACTTCACAGTTCAGTATAATATTTACTATATTATTGTTGTGTGCGCTGAGCTTGCTTACTGTAGTGCTACCTCCAGCGCAAAGCAATGTGACCAGCAGGCAGTGTGGGGGGAAAATCCAGGAACTGAGGAGAAGGAAGAGGTGCTGGAGCAGCCCCCGAGGAGCAGGCTCTGAGGAGGGAGCACAGGGGATGAGTGAAGAGGCTCTGAGCTGCCTGTGCAGAGCGAGTGCTCCCTCTCCCTTACAGCACAGCCCCGCTGTGCCTGAAACCCGTGGCCAAATTCCTGCTGCACTCAATGGGAGCAGGAAACTTCCCTTAATCTTTGTCCATCATTAAAGGGCTGCATTCCTGGCTCTGCTCTAATTTTATTCAGCCTGTACTTTAATAGGCAAGTGCCTATTAGAGCCATTAAGGTCGGATCTCTGTAGGTACCCCCAGCTCCTATTTAGTTTAATTTCTGTAGCAGTGGTAAAAAGGTGCTGCAGTTCTACCAAAGATTCACTCACTTGCACCTTTGCCCCATTTGCAATAAAGAATTTTTTTTTCTGAGAGAAATTCTCAGGGTTTTCTGTACAAAAGTGTTCTTTTAGTCTCTAATTATATATGTTGTCTCATCTAACACAAGGAGATAAGCATTGACAATAAAACAATAACCAGCCTTATTTTAAATCTGTTTTCAATATAACCGTAAATTTTTCTCTAAAGGCCTCTTGCTTCCTTGATAATTAGTTTCTGACAATTCATTGTTGTTTGCTTTCACACAAAGAAAGCACAAATATATAGATAGCAGAGATGGTAAGAAATGCTAAGTTTATCTAATCCATTTCTTGAATGTAATTTTCAAGATAATATATTTATTAGAAATAAACAGATAAGAGATACAAATGCTCATTTTCCATTAAGGATTTTGCAGTATTTTTCCATGAGCTAATCACTCACTGCCAAATTTTTTTTTCCTGGTATAAATATAAATTATTATTTTCTTGATTTCATTCTATCATTCCCCAATTTTCAGATGGGTATATCCCTAAATTTTTTTTTTCCTTTCTGATATTTAAATGTCACTTTTCAAATATTACAAATAATTAGCTTCAGTGTTTTTCAGTGCTTTAGCATACTGAAAAACATACTAATTATACACGTACTTTTAAGAGAAAATACCGTCAGGATCTGTATCATTCTCTTTCCAGGTAATACTGCCTTGCAAAATCAGGAGTGGTTTTGTTGCTTGCTGCTACCTACAGGCTTATTAGAGCTGACAACCCACATATGGGTGACCTGGTGATTCACTTCACTTCTTCTATTAGGTGTAGAAAAGGCAAGGAAGCAGTGCTGAATAGAGTACATGTGAATAATGATGCTGGGAAAATGTGGTATTTTACTTGAATGTCAAGTGTTATATCCTCAAGCGTGTTCATATTTTTTAACGAATTAAGAGTGTATCCTTTAGAGGAATGATGAATGTACATCATAAATTGGACAAAGGAAGAAGAATGTAAAGTTTGCAATTAATTACTCAAATGTGAAATTAAAAAATTTATCTTTTCTCTGAGACTTTGTTACATAAATTTCAGCATAAACACAGCATTCCTTTCTACCCTGCAACAAATGCTTTTCCTTAATAAAACTTGACTTTGGCAAGGATCAGTTGACTAATTTGTTCTCCAGCATCCCTGGCTTGAAATCAGAAGAAGACTAATGATGCAGTCAGTAGATACTTCTCAGTTTGTACAGGTTTACCCAAGGCATTGGACATCTGTTTATGAGAGATCATGCTGAGAAAATGCCTACATAGTGTCATCTTTCATCTTAACAAGTAGTGGAAATAACAATTAACATCCTAGATTTATGGATTTTTTTTTTCTCAGACTTTTGTGTAGTCTGTCAGCTATTATTTTCTTTATTATCCAGAAAGGATACTGTTCACTGTTAATTATCTTTGCTCTTGTGCTTTGAATTTGTAGCTTATTCTGACTTGTATGACACTGTTGTGGTAGAGCTAAGAAGAAGCACTGCTCAATGAAAAACTAAAATGCTTTCATGCACAGCTGCTAAAAAAGGACTTGGACAAAAATCTTCAAAACTTTATGGTCTAAATTGTTTTCTGAAATTGGCTTACAGTTTCCTTAGATCAAAGATTTTGTGGCTTTTGGTTTGTATATTTGACAAATGAAGTTGGCAGAGAACTGAGAAAACAAAACACTGGAAAACCATATGGCTATTGTGAACTTTATCTTTCTTGATGCAAAATTAGCTCAATAGGAAATGAGAACTTGCATTTTGCTTTCCTTTTAGCTTCTAAGAGTTTCTAAACCACTCATCGATTCTCTGTAAAATATAACAATGACAATGTCAGTACTCATCATTATTCTGCTAATGATGAAGAGTTTTGTGTGCATTTATGAGGCATTTTGGGAAGGCACATGTGTTTCAGCCGTCAATAGCTATTGTATGCTTTCTTCTAGCAAAAAAAAAAAAAAACAAAAACAAGACTGTTCCTACATGTAGTCTGAATGCCTAAATCTTTGCCTCCTGCTTTCATTAATACAGATATTTTATATTTCCCACAAGAAAGCACAGCCTGGGCCCTTTTGGCAGGTAGCATACTCTGCACAGGGTTCCATTGTTTCATTCTTTTGAAATGGATGATTTCAAAATATTTAACTTACAGTCCATCTGAGCTTCTCCTTGGTCTTCTGTTGCCAGATATTAAAACAGATAATAATTGCAGTCTGATAGATTAATAAATAATTAAATTTTATTACACAATAAGATCACTGAAAGTAACAGGATCTAACAGTATAGTTGAAAAAAATTTACTGAATATCATGAGGAGGAACAAGAAAATGATGCAATTTATATTTGCATAGATAAATGTTAATTTACGGGTGAAAAGAAATACAGACCACATGAGAAGAGGAAATACAGACTAAGTGAAGGCCTTAATTCCGTGAGTGAACATGAGAACATAAAAACAGCCTGCAGCCTGTAACTGCTTTAGTCCCTACTTTTGTATCTTTACGTGAATATTTCAGCAACTATGTCAACATCTTAGTTTTCCTTCCCTCTTGAAAAAACATTAAGCAAACTGTTCTGAATACGTAAAACCAAGGAAGACGGATTGCAAGTCCTACAAAACATGGCACAACTCAACTGTCTCATTTTTCATGAGTTTATTTTTTATCCTCATTGCACAGTTTACCTGTTTTCCCTACAGAACTGCACTGCACCACTCTCCTTGTGTATGTCTTAGAGACATACACCATTAAATAACTTTTTATTTAAAAAATCTACATTACAATGCAGGTTTCAATGCCAAAATTACTGCATATGACTCACTTAATGCACACAGATTTTACCAATGGTCTTATATTCATACATATATTTGCAGAAGCAACAGATGACATATGCCAAAATAAATAAAATAGAAGAAACATTGAATGTATGGATGAAAAGTAATGCATTACTATTTCAGCACACTAGCATAAAATATTAAGGGGAAAATATACTAATTCAATGGAATTTTTTTTGTTTTGTAACTGCATTCCTAGACAGATATGCCATGCAATGACAGGTATGGTGAGAGGATTGTTTGTCAGCTCTAGAGAAATGGGGACCTTATCTCTGGGAAACCAGATGGTACAAAAATCTCACCAGTATCATAAGAAACTTTCAGACTTAAATAGTAGATAATCTAAACCAGTAAACTATTTCCAAATTAATAATTTAGTGTGCCTTTCCAGGATAAACATTGCATGTAAGTCAGTGAAAGGATCTTGTGTCTAGCAACCATGACTTTGGTCACCCAAAGCTACTCAGACAAGGTACCTGTAGCTCAGAATTGTGAAATGCCTGAAGGGAACTAATTATCCCATGTTTTAATTTATTTTTAAATTCTGGGGGTTGTTTCAGCAAGTCTTTTAATTTCTTAGGAAATAGAACAATCTCTGATTGCAAATATTTTCTTCTTACATTCTCTTTTGTTTCACCATCTTTTAATTTCTTAGAAAATAAATCAAGGTCAGATTGGAAAACATGTTATCAGCTAACATAAATTCTTAAATTCTTATGACTCTAGAGATTGTGTTAGCCACACAAAAACCACCACACCAGAAAGCAGCAGTAATCTCCATGTACACGGGTGAAACAGAAGTCAATGCAACAACTGCCACAAGGAATTTCTCAAACTCCTGTTATTACTAAGGTTTTTAAAGACTAGTTTTCAGTGGCTAAAAATCACTCTGTGCCTGATTTTAAAGAGAAGACCGGTTTTCAAAGGATGAAAATCTCTCTGTGCCTGAGGTGGTCATGTGTGGAGCCAAACACTCAAAGCCTCAGTCCCACATGTAACTGGAAGCAGATATTTTTCCTCCTGTACTGCACATGGGCCTGAGTGTATTGTGACCTGGCTCCTCTGCAGCAGGAGAGCTCACAGGGCTAAAATGTTCTTATGGTGCCCAATCTTTGGGCTCACAGAGCTAAAATGCTCTTATGGTGCCAAAAAGATCACAGACAGAGACTGAATAACTAAATTTCCTGGTTTATTCACGTTATTTCTTGCAAACATAAGCCAACCTGTGAAGATTTTTCTCTTCTCATTGAACCCCACATTTTTCTTTTTCTTTTATTGTCTTTTTAGATTCACTAACGTTTTCCTCACAGCATAGCTCATATTCAGACATGGGAATTTTATAGCCAAGCCCCAGTTTTAATTTAAAAATGTTGCTATTTACATAAGCTGTTAAATTTTTTTTTCAGTGCCCTGTTCAATTTATGAGATCCCTCAAATCTCCCAAATTTTGGCTGTAGAGAAATGCCACAACCCAAGGAGCTCATCTTTAATTTCTTCCTTCATATCTCCTCAAACACAAGGACTGCATTTTCAGACATGACCACCATGTGTGTAAAAAGTTCTCCCTTCCTTTCCTACAGCTTCTGAGACTTTTTTGTAGCGTGTTTCACATTTCTTTTCTTTGGCCAGTCTCTGGTAAAAGTATCTACTTTTACTTTAGAGTTTAATCTTCAATCTTGCTTACTTCCACTCTTATTTTTGTGCTCTGTCTCAATCAGTATGCTGTTGCTACAAGTTAATCTCCCATTGCAGCCCCCTTCAGATTGGTATTATGCTGTAAATCACAGAAGGCTCCCTGGCACTTAAGCTGGGACATGATTGCAATTGAGCTAAACTTGCTGAAGCTCAGTTAATAGCAAACACAGCACCAGAGACGCTGCCTCTGTGCCTGACAGGCCACATGGAAGATCTAACAGGGAGAAGTCACACAAATAACTGTATTTACCTTGGCACAAGGCACTCCTGGGAAAGGGCATTTGGGGTGGATCAATGACAGGATTGAGGTTTAGATCTCACTTGCTCCAGCGCTGGCTTTGACTTCCCCAGACCCGGTGACCCGTGCAGGAGAGAGGTAATTGATGACAGCCTGTTACCAAGAGCAGGTTATAATGCTCCTCTTGTCCGGCCACACAGGCAGCCTAATTTTCTCCTGTGTCTAGAAACAGCTCACCTCAAACACCTGGGTTCACAGATTAGTGTTGCTTTTTGGACATAATGATGTTCGGTACTCCTAGCACATCAATATCAAGGATAAAGGGTATTATTACTATTATTATTATTACAGTATTGACTGTACAGTTTTGGCAGTGTAGGAAGATTATCTCAATAGTCTCCTTTCTTTAGTTTATTTCTAAGCTATTTTCCAATAATGCTGTAACTCTAAGCCAGTTATAAGTTTAGGGTATGAAAAAATAAATTAGCTTTTTACCTGATATTATGCATGACTCAGATCCAGTAATACTTATACATTAGCCAGATGTATAGTGGCATGGGCATTTTTTATCTCATTTCTTTTAGGGATCCCAATATACGTAGTCCTTACTACTTTTAAAAATCTGTTCTATAATTTTGCCCTTTCTTTTCCATTTTTCTTTTATGTAAGTTAGGCACTGTTTCCCTCTTCTTGAAGTTTCTCCTCTCAACTATTTTATTGTAATTATCACTCTTAGAATGTTGTCACATTTCTAGAACTAACTGAAGTATAAAGAACTAGTTTGCAAAGAACTAGTTTGGAAAAAACAGTTTGTCTTTCTATGTTTTCTTGTTTGTGGATAATCTGGCCAAAATTCTTGGAATGCATTCACTACTTTGAAATGTTTAGAAAATAGATCAGCTCAATGTATTTTTGGTTACAAGCTGCCTGTATTTCTTAAGACTTTACCATAAGAAGAGATCATTGCCAAGAGAGGATTTTATAGAACATATGAGGAAAGCTAGGGGTGGACCTCACTGAGTTTGGACACTGAGAGACACCAGTTTCAGCTCTCTAAGGGGTCCACAAGAACCTGCAAAGCAAATACATTCCATGTTGTGTCAGCATGGGCAGCACATGGGCAGTTAGCAGTGGTTGCCCTCCACTTTTGCTTCTTTAAACTGTGAAAAACATTTTGGACAGTCCTATGTAAATGTGCATGTGGGCAACAAAAACAGCTTCCAGAACAGCAGATCTCCAATAGCTAATAGTTAAAGAGCTGAATATGCACCAGCAGACAAAAAAAATTCCATTCACTAATCTATTATAGTCCCCAAATTGTGCCTCTTTACCTAATATCAACATACATGTTTATACTAAAATATTTGTTTTATATTAGAACTTTACTGAAGGCATACTGTCCTGTCTATTTGTCTCAGTTTCTCATTGGAGTTAGAAACCTCTCCTGTTGATCCTTTGGTAACAGAGAGTTTATATCCCCTAAATAGCAACTGTGAATTTTTTACTCATATAGAAACAGGCAAGAGAGGTCTAATAGAAAATATATTAAATAATACACTACTTAACAAACTAATACAACAGGATCACATGACCCCGTGTCTCTGTGTATGCAAACTGAAATGATACAAACGTTCAAGAAGCAAACGTAAATCTAATCCTGCCTTGCAATGGAGTGTGCAATGGAGCTCTCTATTACATGTATTTGTAAGACAGATATGTTTCCCCTCACAGGATTATGATCTGTTGGGGCTGTGTGGGGGGAACAGTCCATAGAGAAGCAATGCTTTAGAGAGCTAAACTTCATAAGCTCCAATTGCATACGTAATTCTTTCTAAAGATTTCCAGATGCTGTCTGGGAATAATTAGGCTGAACGTAGCATTTAGATAAGTAGACTTGGTTTAATTTATCTGTACATGTGATCACTCCTTGCCATACCCCCTTTGACAATCTGGGTCATCCTTGTGCGTTTCAAACACACATATAACCAAAGGGAGCTGAGCAAAATATCCTTCACTGATGCCCCCACCCAATTTTCCCAAAAGCTGACAGAAATACCAGGCTTAATTCTGGTATCATCTGAACCTTTACAAAAAATCCAGCAGAGGTTTCTCCCAGGTCGAGCACTCAGCACTTTCCATTGATGTGCCCATGCAGCTGAGAAAGGTTGAGCAGAACCTGTCTATTGAAACACAGCCAGGTGCATAAAACCTTTCTTTCTCTCCCTGCTCCCCAAAAAGTCCTCAGAGGAGGATGAATGACAATTAGAACTAGCTGAATCTGCTGAATAAAAACTTTAGGGACTCATGGGAAACCCTGACTTTGTTATTAATGGCACTGTCAGGAAATCAATGAAGATTGCATGTTTCACCCGATAATATCCTGGACGACATTCCTCACTGCCAGTTTTACATGTTACTCAATACAACTGGCCTCTACTTGGGTACCATGCCAGCAAAAACAGCAAAACCCTTCAACACTACAAATGAACATATTAACAGATGCAGCATGCCATAGTCTAGAGCACTGCATAGTCAAATGCATGAAATGCATTTGGAAAAGCAGCATTCATTTTATGTGACCCCTTGCCAGCTCCTACATACACACATGCATACCCCAGAAAGCAATCCAAGACTTTTTTTTCCTCTTTCCTTTTTTTTTTTTTTAACTGATGGATTAGCCAGCAATAAATTGGAGGAAGACAATCTGCCTTTCTCATTTTCTTCCCACGTGCACTTGTTACTTTAGATTCAAAAAGGAAATGAGCAATAACAAGATGTTTATCTACTGGCTTTATATAATTAATACAGGGAAATTCCCCGACAATGTAATTACTATAATGAGAAATATCAGAACAGGATAACATGTTCACTTTCGTTCTTGAATTCACGAGTTTGTGATACTCTTGCTCACCAATATACAGAAGGTTTGACAGAAATGGCTGGCCTATTAACTCACCCTTGGAGAGAAGTGTCTTACACTTCCCATCCCGCTTGTCAAGAGGCATTTGCAAGTCTTAAAATGCGTTTAATGAATTCTCTAGTGCTTGCACATTCAATTTCCATCCTTTCTTTTTAATCTTTAGTGATTTTAGCAGCAATGTCCTGGGAACCATTTTGGTACAAAAACTCTAATAAGGAAAAAAGCAGGGTGACATTTAATTAACAAAATTAATTAGTGCTAAATAGTGAAAGAGCATTCTCTAGCCATTTATGAGACAACAGCTGAGAATGAAGGAATGCTGGGGATGTCAGCTGGAAATTGCACTCAATTAAAAATTTAAACACATTCTGAGACTATGAGGAGAAAAAAATAATTTCCACACTCAAATTTTTAATGATTAAAACTTCTGAGATCCTGATATCATAATGGAGATTATTGACTCTTTTTGAGGTGCCACCCTAATAATTTTCCACTGCAGATATGATACCCTATATAGGGAATTTAAGGTTGCTAATAATAACCTTCCTTTTTTGTTTTGTGCCCCTGTAGAATGTATCTGCAGGACCTCCCCTCCACCAAGGATTTTTTGGAATGGAGTTTGATATTCTCATCATGTAATTGAATATGAAGTTCAATGAAAGCAAGAGCCAAAAAGAATCAGTTACATCCTCCATTCCCCTTAATTAAATATTGTATAGTTCTTGACCATTTTAGTTTTATGAACCAACCAAAAAGATGTTCTTAAATGGTAAAAAGCAGCAAATATGTTTTATAGCAGAGATTTTTTTATTATTATTTTAAACTCACTTCTGTTTATTGCTCTAAACTCTCTGTGACATAAAATCAGGGATTTAAATCCCTGGTATTTAATCTTAGCTTATTTTTCTTTATATTTTTAGCTCTGATGTTTAGTACTTAACAATCTAAAGCCAATGTATTGTAAATTAAGATAAAACTGCAGTCAAACAATATATTGCCTGTAGGAAGTGGTGATAAATGATCCTAACTTATATATCAGGTTCTTCAAAGGCAAAGGGCTACAAAGCCATAGGTGGAGTCTCTGCTCATTCCAAATTGTTTGTGCATATTTCTGGAAACCGGGCAAGGCAGGTTACTCAGCTGCCCTTGAGCATTCATACAGGCTTATCTCTTTCAAGGCAGACTCTCATTTTCTCCAAAAGATTTTCTCTTTCACAGGAAGGAAGGTCCTGCCTTGGCTGCATCTTTATCCCTGTGAAACAGAGGTCTCTGAGCCCTCGTATTTGGAAGGTAAAGCTGCACACAGCCTGGACAGTCAGTCTGTTCCTGAGGACTGACATATTCTTGATGTGTCCTACTAACAATTCCATAACTTAAACGCCAATTTTCGTCAGTTTGCTTTGCCCGTTTCTGTTCAGGAAAGTCCACGTCACCATGGAGCTTTTTCACCTTCAAACAACTAGAGCCGAAATTGCCATGCAAATTCTTGAGTACGCCTTTTACTTTTTTCTACAATCAAGATGAATAATTATTTTAAAACTCACAATCTAATTATTTTTCATTTTTTAAGCTCTGTTCTACAAAAAGTCTTTTTTAAAAATACTGATTTTAATTGAAGCCTGAAGGAATTATGAAGATAGTCTCTAAAGAGAGGGCACACAATAGAATGTCTAAACAGAACTCCAGTGTATTAGTAGTTGGCAAAACTATTTACAGAAGGATTACTGAATTTAAAAACCAAGGGAAAAGACACAGAGATGGGGAGTTGGGGATTTTAGATAGCCATGTGAAATACGCATGTAATATTCCAGAGTGTGAGCTCTCACACGTTGATGATGTGCTTTCCACAAGACAAATATAGAATCAGAGATAGGGTACACTCAAGTTAATGGAGAGTAACATTCTAAAAGGAAAACACAAGAAGTTTATGATCCAAATGACATGGAAAAATCATGGCCCAGACTAAAAGAATGGTAATCTGAAGAGTCTGAGCCCAATAGTTTAAATCACATCACACTTCCTCCCTTGAAATTTATTCCCTTTTAAAAAAAATTCTCCTTTAATGCAGGATTTAGAAATATGTTCAGGACTTATATTTATTTTATGACTAAAATGTTGTACTTGACCTTGCACAATTTTATAAACCTGCAAAACCAGATACTTTTAGTGCAGTTGAATAATTTTACTGTTTGCAGGACAGGCTCTATATGTGCATTTAGATACTCAGGTAGAGAGGTTCCTGTGACTTACTTTGTCTTCAGTGGGAAGTATTCCAAGCTGAAAATATTAGTCCAGCTTAAATAATTGTCACATTCAATAAAATTATATTGTGCAAGTACATATGTTTTATGTCTATACTCTTTTACAAATCTGAGTTGCTCAAATCCTCTAAGGGGACATAAAGTCAAAATCAAATAATTACTGAAATCAGTGGTGGTCTTTCTACTGCCCTCAGGAATGGACACACAATTCAGAACTCAGGAACAGTTATTTTGATTTGTCTTCAGATCAATGGCCTTTACTAATGTTAATAGTACACTACTTGGATTCCTTCACAGATACTCTCATTTTTCAAATGTCTTCTGTTCTGATACTAAGAAATGACATAAAAGCTTTTTTCCAGCCCAAAGAAAATAATGTGAGTATCTGTTAGTTCAGTTGTCTATTGAACACTGAATCTCAGTGTTGCTACAAATTCACTTGAGAGCATTTATTCAAAAAACAGAAGGGAACTTTTCTTAGTAAATGCCCATTTATTATTAAGTGCACACTGGAAAATTCGTTAATGAATATTTGAGAAATATTAACAATGTTTCTTCCATACCACTTTTATCTGGAAATAAATGTCTCCTAATTAGTTACATGAGCCACCATATAGTCTCCAAAATGCTATCAAAATAATTTGGGATTTAATGCATTTTCAAAGACGTAAGAGTACTGTTTCTAAGAAAAAAAAAATAAAAATCAACCAAACAAAACCCAAACAAACAAAGAACAAAACAAAACAAAAAACCAAAAACAAATCCAAAAACAAACCCCAAAAGATCAAGACCTGTGTTAAGGATTTGCTAGTGAATGCCTTGTGCACTGTGCTAAGGGAGGGATTTGTTCACCATGGTGTTTTATGAGTGCAGCTGATTAAACAATTTCTTACGGGCACCTGAAAACCCTCATGGAGTAGAACAATCCCACTGGGAATGCAGCAGTAGGGTAGTAAAAGAATATTCATTCTTTGAATTGTAGACTAGATTCTACATGTTTAAGGCTGATAAGGAAGACTGCCATCAAACAGTATATGAAACATGTTTAGTACATGAGCATTCCTAGGAATGATATCACACTTGGACAATGGGTACAAAGGTTAAGCACTTGTGTTTAAATTTAAAAATAGCAATCAATTTACCATACAATAAACCATTCTTATAAAAACAACAGAAATATATGTCCTGTCCCAGACTTAGATCAAATATCTAAATTCATACAAATCTTAATGAAAATGTAGTTTGACTGAAAAATACTGAAATTGAAAATCACCAAAATCATATATGTACCCACCAGTCTTTGCCTGCAAGATGGTAAACCCCTGTTGTAACAAATGTTCATTAAAAATTATATATAATTCAGCTTGGCTTCCCAACCAGAGATGTGAGATGGAGAAATGTGACTTAAAATAAGGTCTTGTGCTTACTTTCTTTTTTCAAACATAAGAAACAGAAAATTTTGTGGCATACCCTCTGTAAGATCCTGGCATGTATTTAGTCTGCCATTTCATGATAATAATGAATTGGTGTCCATTGCTGAAAAGAAAATAGCAATGGGACTTACATTCCAAAGGGCCTTTTCTTCCTCTCCACAGTAACCAAAGTGCTCTAAAGTCTGACTCCAGCAGACTGCTTTTTAATGAATCCTAAGTCAGCCATTGCTAATTCAGAGTTATTAGAGCTGGAAGTATTAACCTGATTCTCCTGAATTACCAATCAGTAGGTGACTGAATACCCATTTAGCAGCTGTGTCTCTCGGCACCCATCAAAGGGTTCAAAGTCACTTTGATGCTGTCATCTCTGCAGCCCACACCTTTATCAGACAGGTTTGCAGTGGGCAGAGTCTGCCACCAAAATGTATTAACCCTACCTTCTTAACCAGTTAATTACACTGGCTTAAGGCTACCTCTTGATTCTTTTGTCAAAGCTAAATTTAGCAAAATTTGGGATATGAAAATACTTTACTTTTGTTCTGTTTATCTGAATAACTGACTGCTCCCTTAGAGACTTATCTGAGAAGCTTTCCATCCTTCTCTGCCTTTGATCAAAGGCTGTCAGAATTTGCTTCATTTACATTTCAGACCCCTGATTAAACCATGTCCTTTGGGTTACAAAGTATTGATGGATGACAGAACTAAGACAAACTGTTCTTAACTTCCTCATTGCATTGTCTTACTTCAAGATTTTTATCACACTGTTATTATGCCTCTCCTGTATCTGCATGCCTGTCTGGTGAAGGAGCTCTTGCTGCAGAAGTAGTGATAATCTCTGGATTTTAGGCCAATAAATGACTCTCAGTCCTAAGGATATCATTACTGTTAAGAATATTAGTGTAAAGATAACCTCCTGACTACTGGCAGCATAATTCTTTTCCCAATGTTCTTTTGTGCACAGTATCCTATGAACAGCACACACCACCAATGACAGGTTTAATTTAGAAGGGATCAGCTCTCTGCAATTGATAGCTACAATGCCATTCAGTCCAAATAAAATCAGTAACAAGAAGACTTCTTTGCTTAGTCCTACAGCATGTTCTTTGTTTCATGCTGTTAACAACGAGCAAGGTTCATGACATGACATTTCATCAACTAAATCTGTGTCCCTTGATAACCTCTTAAAATCCTGGGCTTTCAAGAGAATTCCCTTTCTCTGAGAAGGATTCAGTTAAGCTCTTATTAAACTCATACAGTGTCACAGACCACTGACAGAATAAACCTCTGAAGCCTAATTTGGCTTTGTTCTTTCCTTTTCTCTGTCTTCTGGAGCAAGCGTCTTCCACTAAGAGCCTTACAGTTTTGCTGGCTTTGACAACCGATATCTTGGGACAAGATAAGCACAAGGGTGGGAAAAACACCTAAGTGCAGTCTCTTCTACAGCACTGGGCACACCAACTGGACTGTGGAGTGCTTGGCTAGCGTTTCATGGAATTGCTAGAAAAAAAAAACAGACATGAGATTCTGCTGCCATGACTTCTGGTGCCATGCACTGTAACTTGGTTTCTAAGATTGACTTTTTCAGGCACTTAGGCACTTGAATCCTTTGTTTTCCTTCTGCCTCTGCATGAAGTTTAAGGTTATTGTAGCCAGAAAACTGCCCTGCTTCTTTTTTTGCCTATTGTCAAAATCTGCTCAAGGATAAATATTTATGAAAAGGAATGAGACTCAGATTTCTCTGACACAAGCATGTTCTACATTTTTCTGGCCTTTTTTTTTTGTGTGTGTGAATTTTTTCCATTCTAGATTTTTGTATCTTCCTGCTAGCAGTCATTCTTGATAGTAAAATTTTTAAATGGTTTACTTTATGTGTGGAAAGTGAATACTGAAACTGTTTTTTAAGTTAAGAGAAAATAATCCTTTCAATCACATGTCAAGAGATAGAGTGACTGATTGTCAGAGTTCTGTTGATTTTTCAAGACTTTTTAATGCTTTCAGCTCTTAAATAATGCTTATAAATGTCATTAAGGTTCTCCATAATGCACACTGCAGGTGTGGATATAAGCAATTGAATACAACTTTTGAATTTGCTTTTCTTGGTACTTACAGAAAGGAGAATATGTGAAAATGCTTTTATTACCTTTTTTTGTTTGGTTTGTTGATTTTTGGGAAGAGTTCTGTACTTTGGAGCCATTGAAATGCTACCTTCTTTCATTCATTCTTTACTTAAAATTTGTGTTTCCATATCAGATACAGGCAACAGAAGCATATAAATAAATATATAATCAGAATAACTATGGATAACTATTCCGGGCTAATATTTACATAATGATTTAAGAATTTATAGGGAGGACAATGAAAAGTATTATACCATGAGGCTAAGGTGCTGTCTCTAACAAGATATGCAGAATTATATACCTAACTAGTTACGTCATTAGCATCATCTGATATTTACAGGGAGAGGGGGTTGTTAACAATGAATGCAAATGAGGAATGAAAATAATTATATATAGTTATTGCACTGTAGGCTCCAGACAGATTAGTTTGGCTCAAATTTATTGAGCAGTAAAGTAGAATGCACTATTAAAGTTGCACTAAAGACCTAATCTAGCCACATCATATTAACAGTATGCAGGATTTGTCTCAGAACCCTATGGCAGAAATCACTGTTCAGCTTCCAAAAGTGAGGAAAGGTTCCCTCTCAAGTTCAGAGGCAAAGACTGTGGTTCTGTTCAGAGATCATCATGCATATTCTCTGGGCTCTACAGAAGTATGGACCATTGCATGTGGGAGAGCATTTCATAATTCTTGCTCCTTCCATTTCACTTCCACATTCACCTGGAATATTTCACTCTAATACACATTATTATGGTTCCTAAAAGAAATTATAAAAGAGGGCTTTCCACAAAACTGTAAGCACATGTGTATGAACTCTAATGATATCACCTCATCCTTTCTTCATAGGCAGGGGAACAATGTGAAAAAAAATACCCGAGAGTAAGAAATAATAGCAGCTCACAAAATGGATAAAACCTCATTTAATCGAGAACATTCAAGCAGCAATGAATGCTATCATAGAACTCTACCTGACTAACATGCTTAAAAGTGGCAACCAAATTGCAGGCAGAGTGAAGAGGATCCTGTCAGAAGTGACCTGGATTTCATGAGAAAGCCTCACTGCTTTTTCTCCTGAATGGGTCAGGTGGATGTGTCAAGTACAAGCAGCAGGGTATGAGGATAGCTGGTTGCACATTTTGATCATAGATAGTCAACCATTAATAATTTTCTCATTATTTTCATCTAAATTCATTTGAAAAATGACCGATTGAGTATGTCCACAATACAGAACAGTACACAGAAATGGACTATAATAAAGCAGTAAAAAGATAGATTCACTCTGATTTATAGATCAGACCACTAAATGAGTGAGATAAATATTTACACAGCTTGAACTGGCATTCTATCTCAGTGCATACATGTATAAAGTAAAAGGATGTCACTACTGGAATATAGCCAGATAATTTCATTTGTTGTAGTCTCACAGCCTCACTGACCAATTAAAATTAAAATGATACTTAATGGCCACAATGCACAGTGACATGTGAAAATTATATTTCTCACTTTCACTTCAAACCCTTTTTCATTTTTCTTGCTATTATATCAAAAAAGAATTTCGTTAAGATTAAATCCCTGAGAACAACAAAATGCTCTCTGTCTTATCAGTTGGAAAGGGTGAGGGTCTCTTGTGACTGAGTAAAGAAATGGCATTTTTTGCCTACTTCCTCACCCTGAGAATAAATTCTTATTGTTTTTAAATGTTACAGAGTTTGTCTGCTTTAAAATAGCTGCTTTAAAGCAGGTGATGTGTGTCAGTTCAAGAAGAAGCAAGTGAACCAAAAATCCCTGGGCATTGCAGACATTCAAGAACATGAGTAACAAACTCAAGTCACATAAGCTGTGTCAAACAGAAGGAAAGGTTTCTTGAGTTTAAAGATGTTTTCCAAAACTCTTTTGCTTCTATTTTTCAGAAAATGATCCACATCTCCTTTTAATGTGGTAATTAAAAAATGTATTTTTGTTTAGATTATTAAAACTGTATTTGAGTGTCAGTATAGCTCAAGCAGTTACCAGAACATTCCAAAGAACTTCAAAGACTTCCAAGAGTCTTGCTCAATTTTCTCCTAGTAATCCTTAAGGTGTGACAAAAAGTAAGGAGAATTCAAGAAAAGGACCACATTCCTGTTATCCTGCAAATCTAGGCTCTATTTTTTCCCTCTATTTGAGGACCAGGTTGAAACTCACATGCACTTGTGCATCCTTGTGGAGCAGACCAGACTCCTTTTGGGTGAAGATAGTGATACTGGGCATGAGAAGGAGAGGAGCTGCCATTTTCCTCTCTGGAACTAGGATGGACAAAGTTGGCACAAATGAAAAGGTTTCTCCTTCTGCTGAGGTTTCCTTGGTGACAGCTGAACAATTTTTTTCCTCCATTACATGGACTGAGTGAAGAAAAGGTGCTCCTACACCTGAAGTTCTATGGTGGTTAAGGATTAGTTCTCAGTAGTAATTAACACATTTCCTTAGGTTTTGGGAACAAGGAGAGACATTTGGAGAATCTCTATGGACCTGCATCTACCATCTACTTACAGATCTTAGCTCCTGATTAGACTGATGGCTTTTAGCAACCCCATCTATGAACTGCATGGCAAGAGTCTTGTACCCGTGCATTCAACACGATGTGTGCTCCAGAAACTACTTGAAAAAACAAAGTTCTGGTTTGCAAACCTGTCACTGTTTCACATATTGCTGGAATTAAATAAATGACTTCTCTTGGGGTTTCTTTAATTTGCTATAAACTCCTTCTTTCAAAGAAGTTGGCCAAATAATTTTAATGAAAAACTTCTGAAGATTATTTTTAATACTAACACTAGAAAAAGTAGGCCATCTTTTATTCTGTAAAAAAATTAGCAGTGTACCTCAAGTGCAAATACACCTGGTTACATGATTTAATTTCATATTTTCTTCAGTCTCACTTGTTCAAGAACAAACACACTATTTATAATTGAGCTGTAATGGTGAAGGGATGTGACCACTATACCCTGCGATGTATAAGTTATAAAAATAAGATTCTAACCTTAAGCAGATAATTAGAATGAAAGCAATTTGCTTTAAAATGTGTGAAAAATAATAATGTAGTGAATATAGATACAAGAATCAGTAATAATAAATTTGCTTCTATTATAAATTACCTTTCTTCATGACATTTGAAAAGTGGTCTCCATTAAATCCCTCTATTACAGAATTTTCTCAAATTTTCATTTTGTTTGCAATGCACCCTGGTAGACCGGATGTTTGGCTTTTCTTTCCCACATAAGGCATCTGGAAGATTGCCTCAGCTCTTAGCAAAGCTTGCTCCAAAAATACAGTGAGGCAGAGGAATGTTGTCTTTGTTAGCAGGTCTTTGCTTACAGCATTTTTTGTCTGTGAGGTTTGCGTTGAATGAAAGGAAATTTGGAAAATTGGTTTGTTCAGTCTTGAAAATAAATTGAAGGCGCAAATATAATCACACTCCTAAAGGGTTACTCAGACAAAGCTGGTAATAAATTGCCTCCTATATATTCACTAGGAAAGAAGATGAAAGTGATGTGCATGAAATACAGCAATGGAGGTTTAACTTAGATGTTATGAAAGACATAGCACTGTAAGAAGGAATTAAGAAAGTGGAAGAATCCAGATTTTTAAGGGTTGGTTAGGCTAATATCAGCCAAAAATTGTTCATCTATAACTGTTGCTGTAGGGGAAATGCAGTAAAAGACAAGATAGTGTCCTTTCAGCCTTATTCTTTTACAGTCTTCCTGAAATCAAAATATTTTCATTTGAACATTTGTTAGGTTCAATGTGTTAAAAAAATATGAAATAAAACATTTTATTTTTTTTAGAGACATTTCAAAATAATCAGCCACATAAAACAAACCTAATCAAGCTTTCAGCAAAGGTTTTTGGTGTGGATGAACCCTCATTTTTCACACAAACAATTTTGGTTTCAGCTAGATCTGAAACCAAGTTAACTGCTCATTAATTCTTTCCCAGACAGTTTCTAAAGTCTGCATGACAAGTTTCCTTGGTAACAGCAGCCAGCATATTCCATGACACCTAGCCATTAAACCAGACAAAAGCACGGATCCTGAACCTCCTCTCGCCATCCTGGAGAATAAGGAGAGGCCAGAGGCAAACAATCCCTGGCCTGTACATGATTCCGACCAAGCACACAGCTCATGAGCTGACACTCATGCAGTGTCCTACAGCACCCTGTACACGTGTACAGCAGCTCTGGGATCACCTGACATTTGCCATTGCCTTTACTCCCTGCTATGAGTTTGCAGAAAACTGTTTTGGAACACTGGGCAAGCTTCTGAAGTAAAAATTTTCTGAAGTAAAAAGTTTGCCCCAATTGCTTTGCGCTCCTGCAAACTCTTAATCCAGCCAATATTTATAAGAGAAAAATGCTTTACTGTTTTTCTTTTTAAACTTGATGATCTCATTTTAATTTTTGATTAAGGAACAGCCCAAATATTTCAGCCATTAGCAACTGCATTGTGCTAAATGGTATTTAACAGAGATCCAAGAACAGAGGCAATCTAACTGCATTAACTTCAATCCCAGATCTGGTTCTCTATTTCATCCACTCACAGTGAGAATTGACTTATTTCTTATTCAACTAAACCACTGTAACAGGCATTCATGACCTGATAGTAGAGACCACAGCTAGAAGAAGATGGAAATCTGCTTCCTGAAAGTGAAGGAATTCAATACCCAATACCCACCATGCTGAGAAATTTTTTGAGAAAGAGTGTGCTGAACCAGCAAACCCCTGCAGCTGAAGGTGATTCTCAGGTGATGGGCAAGGGCAATGCCCTCATCAATTTTAGGTAAGAACATCAGGGTGATGGAGCACAGCCAGAACAATGGAAGCTGAACTCTGCTCAACAATAAGGTCAGTGTTTATTATTGATAAACAGCTACATCAGCTGAGAGAACCAGCTGCCTCTGTAACTGTTTGTCCCAGAGTTAATCAAAGGAATGCAAATACTCTCTTCCCGAGGCAGCGGCACCAATATAGCTCGGTGTAAGGGTATGAAAACTGAAAAAGGAACCCATAAGTGTCTTTTGCATTATACTTTTAACCCTCCTCATGGAAAGTATCTAAAAGTACATGGTCAGAGAGCACTGGACTCAGAATGAGAGAAGGTGATCTTACCATGAAAGCATGATGACCTGAAAATGAAAGAAACTTATTCAGTTTGTTCTTCCTTCCCTGCTTATGGAGCTGTGGAAGTATTCGATATTAGATATCAACTCCTCTACCACACAGCTAGTAAGTTCCTGTTAAATGTTACTTAAAGCTGAAATCTTGCTGGTTTTCCTACAGAAATGTTAATTCTTAGGCAAATCTGCTCCTCTAAGACTCTTGTTGTTATGATGCAGAACATCCTGGGATATGAAGATGGTGTCTCCTTACTCTTATTTTTCTACCCTACTGATTTCAACAGTGTTATTTCAACACTATGCTTGGCAATGAAGCTAAGAAAGATTAAAAGGAATCTTCCTGATCTCCAATTACGTATATTTAAACATACACTTGACACAGTGTATTAACAGGCAAATACCTGGAATTGTCAAGAGCTGAAAAGCCTGATCATTAGAAAAATACATTCCAAATATCTTTTATGCATTTTCTGTGGGCAAAATCAGACTTCAAAGAGGAAATAAGAACTGATGCTGGATTTTATATCTTTTTTTTCCTCAGATTCTTTTCCCAGATATGGCTTCTTTCATATTCAAGTTTGCACAATGAATAGGAATTTTGACTCATTGTCTCAGTTGCTGGGGCCCATATTATTCTTTAACTTCAAAATTGTATTACCTTCTTTTCAACGCCTTTCCTAACCATGGAGACAGCATATGTCAAACTGATTTATGCCTGGACACTTACCTCAAGAGTGAGTTATTTTCCCAATCAAATAGGCCAGTATAACATGCAATCTTTTAAAATGTGGAAGCAAAATCAAAATTAATTAATTGAAGTTTTTTAGGGTGTAAATAACATAAGTTTCATATTCACATATATGCTGTAATTACATGATCTTCACTAATATCCTCAAAGATGAAAGAGTATCAAAGAAATGCAAAAGTTAGGGTTCTTTGTATTTTTTTTTTTTTTTTTTAGTATACGCAGATCACATTTCAATAAATTGCATCAAACTAATAATAGAGACAAATATTACGCCAGTAATCCTGTACAAAAATGGGTTTACTGTGTTTAATTGACAAATGATCCATGGAGAGGAATTACTGATGGAGAAATCAAAGCAAAGATCTTAGGAGAGAAAAACAAAGGAAGACTGGAGACACAATGTGTTTCCTGAAAAGGGGAATTAGGAGCGGATGCAGTGAAAGAAAGGGACCTTTGCCTTTCTTATCACAACTGGTGACATTCTTGGCACATTCTAGGACTGACGGCAAGGAAGGATCATTGTGCTCATGAGAAAACAGGGAAGAAAACCATTCCTCAGTTTCCTTGGTCAGCAGGAGAGGGTGGTTGGCTCCAGAAAGATATCAAACTTTGCTCTCCCTACTTCCCCTGGATTAAAACAAGTCCCCAGTCACACAGATCAGCCCTCCTGCCCTTGCTTTGCACCTTCACCAGTAGCAGTCCAGAAGATAATAAAATATAAAGCTGATACAGGATGTTCCACGATATTTTTTTGACCAGTCTTATCAAGCTTAGAGTTAAGACCTGAGAGGAAGCTTAGCACAAATGTTAGCCCTGGAGAAATCAACACTTTGGGGTAATGCCTACCAGTTTAGTTACTAACGTAGCCTTTTGTTTTGTTGCAAAGTGTGTTTAAGGTAAAACTCTCATAAATAATTCCTATTAAAAGGGATTTTTAAATGCTAGTGAGTAGGTGAGACACTCGGGGAGGGTGAGGGTGGCTGTCAGATGTGTCAGGACAAGGAAGGACCGCTCTTCTATTTGCAGGTGTGGAAAAGAGGTACTTCTGTTTAAGCAATCAATTATGGTGGCCTTTTTTGATGCCTTCAAAATTAATGTACTGCAGCTGGCAGGAGACAGCTCCATGCACTATGAAGATGGCAGATGTGAAGTTTTCAGAAGAAGCAATGTCCTTGACATTGAATTACTCTGAAGTTGTCCAAACTGTGAAAAGGCCTAGGAGGAATGACCAGAAAGCTCAGCTAGCTGACAAAACTGTCTAAAATTCTTTTCTCTTCATGAAGAACTCGGAGGTGGGAACATGGCAACTGTCTAACCATTTTACTTTATTTTTGCTTCAACAGCAAAATGGTACTAACTCGGTTGTACCTTAAGGAAAGATTAACCTCCTGTAGTGACAAGGAGAGTCTATGCAAGAAGTGGAATTTATTGTCTGCTTTTGTTCATTGCATCATGAGGGTCCTGAGGAAGTCTATGAGTGCTAGAAAATTGCTGCCTTTGTGGCAGCGTAACATTGTATATTACAGACATGTTGGCTAAAGTCTGGAATTGTTTCTGACATTTAAACAGATAGGTAACTAGTTCAATAGGCAGATAAAACACAGACTGTGCTTTATCCTGTGGTTATTATTTTATGAAAGCATCTTATTATATGATCTTCCATACTTGCTGACAGGAAGTGTGCAATGACTGGAGGAAGATGATGGGCAAAACAAACCCGAGTGTTCTCGTGTGACTGTGAGACTCACAGGATACAGAGGCACCCATCAGCACTGATCGAAAGCAGCAATACTGTGATTTGAAATAATTATGAAATCACATGAAAGGGAACTCTTGCACCACCTGGAAAGGGAGGGACTGAGGGGTTGGGGAGTAGAAGGCAGCACTGTTCACAATGGAAGAACAGAGTTACTGTTTTCCCAGAGCATCCTGTCAGAGCTTTCCAGAAGAGATGAAGGGGTGTGTCCAGCATGGAATGACAGCACCAGTTAAAGAACCATAAAGAAAGCACTAGTTAAGGAACCATAAAAAAAAAATTGGAGAGAAACTGTGCAAGCAACTGATGGGAGTTTCTAGCATTGTAAGCAAGCCAGTTTCAGTCATGTGTCCAACACAGATAAAAATAGGAAAGAAGAACAAAGTTCTTGGATAAACCAATGAAGTTAAGGGGCCTATACATGTTAATAATTATATTAGGGGAGATTTGTGATTTCATTTATGTAACATTTCATCTATTTAGTATTTACGAGAAAGAAGTAGGTATGAAATTCCATTATTTTGCATTTAAATCCCATTATTCTGCATTTATATAAGTACTCTTTACAGTATTTACTACATTTTAGTGTCTCTTTGGATTATCTTTGTGTCCTGAAAAATGCCAACAACAGGAAGATTGGTAACATATGCATGGTTTATTAATGAATCTGAATGTGTTAAGTTTTATGATCTCTACCCTTTCATCATTCGCAGTTGTGCTTTCTGCAGCTAGATTATGTTCCCCACTTTGCTGCAATGGTAATCATACAATACACCTTGTCATACAATTTCATACTAAAGTTTTCATTTTCATTTGTTTCCATCTGCTCATCCACTTTTCCTGAAACTCCCTAGAATCCCAAAGCTCAAAATATCATTCAGGAGAATTCTTCCTGCCCTCCAGCTGGCAGTGCCACTATTACTATTTATAGTAAAGTACATTGAGTAGATAGAGGTTCTGCCCAGATATTTTCTGCTTTTGCAACTCACATCTGCTGTCTTGCTTGCTTTCTCAGGACAATAAAATTGCAAAGCCCTTCTTCACTGAACTTACATCATGTTTAAGCCATCTCCTCTTCCCCCAGTGAAGAAGCTTCTAAATATGTCTCCTTTAAATTAAAGTTTATTGATCCTCATCTATCTTTGGCCACAAATATGTAATAATATCTGAAGTAAATGTTTTTATTTAGACCAGTTAAAACTTCATAGCAATCTCTTTTGTCTCTACAGTCTCTCTCCTACAGCAATCTCTCTTTGTCCTACAGTTTGTACAAAGTAAAAGGGCACCCAATCACAGATTTGAACTGTGACTACAGGCATAGTAGTTAATGACTAATATTCCTACTTGCCACAGATATAGCGGATGACTATTACCCTTCCTTTCACTCCATTATTAATGGCCTTATTAGGAATGCAAATCAATGTCCACTATGTAAAATGGAAAACACAAAAATCAATTCATGTCCTGTTGCGTATGGCATAGACGCAGACTTTTTCTTCATAGTGTCATAGGTCCAAACAAACCTTGAATATTAAATTAACTTTAGATGTTTAGTTTACTTATAATATATGTTTCTCCTGTATATTTTCTGTATTCACTTCTAAAAATACAGACCAGAATGAAAAGAATAGATCTGTAATAGATCTGTAAAACAGGCTCATAAATGCTATTTTTAAATACAGGGCACACCATTCACAAGCAAATCAGGGGCTAGGTTGGAGAAAAACCATGATGATCTTGGTTTTTAATTTATTATTTCAGTTAAAATTATAAGCCCATGTCCAAAATTCTAAAGCTACTTTGTTTTTCCTGTTGATACATCAGGATCAAAGTCACTGTTGTGTCCACTGACACTTGCAGTCACTGGAGAACTGCTTTTATTTCTCACAAATGGTCCCGAGACCTTTACAGTTGTAACTGATACACAGCACAGGTCCCTTTCATTTTCTTTGATACATTTTTTTATCACTGGGAATCACCTGAGATTAGAACCCCTTAGTAAATGACCCACAACCAAAGGGGGTGAAAATACAGAAATGAAGTAATGGTCAAAATAGAGAGCTCATTTCTTTCTCCAGATTTCTTTTAGACAATTATATTTTTCATATTTTGTCAGCTTTCCCTTTCTTTATTTATTTTTCAAATAAAAGTCCTTGGATTTTTATATATCCATAAAATCCTTGCTGAAAATTAACTGCTATATAAATTGCATATAAATCTACAAATATATGCAAATATGCGTACGTGTGCTTTGCTCCCATTTATTTTGCTCATAAATTGTATAGAGAACTCTTTAGGCTAAATAATGCCTTATCCATGAGTAAAACGTGTTGGCAGTTGAAATGTGGAAGTGCAAGTTATCACAACACTGATCTTTTTATTTTGTTTTCTTACTGACACTGTAAAGGAGAAAAAGAGAGAAGAGACATGAGGAATAGACTAAGAGAGAAAAATGGAAGAAATTATGAAGTCTCTGTGAATTACCCTGTTATGCTGTGCAATCATTATGGCAATAAAATCACAGAGGAAGTCTAAGCCACAGCTATGGAATATATCCTGTGTGCCTAATGCATCCATTGTTTATCCATAGCAGTATCATTTAACATATAAAATAAGGGGCTTAAAGTACGGATTTCTGGGTATAAGTATTCAATTCCCTCTTGCTCTAATTTTAATAAAATCATCAGTATTACCAGTCAAAGGAGCCAAATCACTGGTAGATTCTGGTGGATATTTTATGAAGATCTGAATAAAGGATCAATCGCCAAATCCAGTAGGAAAGGAATTTTATAACTGCTCTTTACTGAATAGTTAAACAAAAGTAAGCCTAATATTTAAACATGGCAAGGACAGAATGATAGAAATCTTCACATGAACATAGGAGTTGTTTTCTCACACTTACAGATTGACAGGAACTGCTCCTTTAGATCATTTTTGGAGATGGCAGGATCACATCTTTCTCCTTTTCTCATTCTTCCCTTCATGTACTATTTTTCATTTGTCTTTTGTTTACTTTTCTGATAGCTGAGTGTGTATTGATACAATCACTACTTCACGTATTAGTTTTTCAGTTGTGGAAAAAGTGTTGTACATTACTGTTTATTTTGCTTCAATAGCCTGTGCCTGGCAGGCTCACAGTCAACAAAAAAAAGATATACAGAATTCCTTCCTAACTACTTGGAGATCAGGGGAAATTCCACTGGGAACCATACTGTATTTAGGAACAAACAGAATTTGCAAAGGCTTTTTACTAGCCTAGCTTCATTCATTTGCTGAAAGTAGAGTTATTCCTGGCTCCCCACTGCAAGAGGAAAATGATGTCACTTGTCTAAATTCTTGGTTCCTAAAATTTAGCATTCAGGTTCTTTGTATAAGCTGTTGAGTATACTGCAACACAACCCCTTTATTTCATGGGCTATAAAGCTTAGGAAATACAGACATCCACAAGCTATGAAGCAAAGGCTCATAAAAATGCCATGAAATGTGCAATTATCCACTAGGATGAGTCTTCAAACTATGCCTGGAATGAACTGCACTGGGGGATTTAGTTGAAAAGCCAAACTCTTCACAGATCACATTGACAGTAGACAAAAATGAAAATATACATGAAAATCAGAGTCAGCAGAGCTCTCTGAATTTAATAAAGTAACCATATACACTCAAGTAATTCCATGCAACTGCCTTTGAAAAAAGTAGTTATCTTGAAACTTTCTGCCAGCTGAGCGCCAATGACTCCATAAACAATGGATTTAATTAACGAAAATTACCCCTACCAAACATGTGAAAATTAATGCTTGTCACTTCTAGCACTTCCTAATTTCCTCCCTAAAGCTAACCAAAAATATTGCTTGGAGGATATGAATGCAGTACACAATGACCTGTAGGATGATTTTCTTGCGTGTCAGAGAGTAGGTATATTGTCACAGTATTCTACTTACAAAGTTACTGACTAAACTTTAAACTTTTCACAGCAGTAAGACGTGTAGTTTTAGTACTTTTTATTACTATTCAACTACTTATTTAACAAAAGTAGTGAAATTTGCTTTTAAGGATTTCAATCCCCAATAGAATTTCTGTCTCTTCTACTCCACTCACCAAAATGTTCTCCTTCTGTCCTGTTAACTGAATAGATCCCAAAGACATCATTGTCTAGAAATTTATCTTCTTTTATCTACTCTGGGTAGATCTGTCGGTATTTCTCTCCACACTATTACCTATTTCTAAATTTCTCTTGAAAATAATGACTAGAGAAAGTTCTCTGACATTACATTATTCTGTCAGTATGACCCTTTATATCTCACACCTTGGAAACCTTCTGTTCAACTGGAAGTAGTATAGGAATGTCTCACAAATTTTTTTACATACAGTTTTCATGTCCTCTTCATATTTTCAAGGCTGTTCCTGAAGGCTTATCTAATTAGAGGCATAAAAAGCACGATTGATAAAAGCTCTATCATGCAACTCTGCATCCAAATGATAACAATGAACAGACTTCTCAGCCTTTAACAAGTGATAAAATTTCTAGAGCTGAGCAGCAGGTAGTGGGTGCCCTGTTTTCTTTGATTATAGCAATTAGTAACGCAGAATTTGTGTCTAAAGCACAAAGTTCAGAATTACTTTTGAATGTAACATAGTGAAACGTCCTAGGAAACACCAGCTGGCTAAATGAAGTAAACTTTACTCCTTCACTGACCTACATGAGTTATCCCAGCAGAAAATCTAATACTACAGCATTTTACTGTACTTTACAGTGTGAAGTGGCAGTTTTTCTATGTACATATTTGTTTGAGTAGTACAGGTGTCTTATAAAGAAATATGGAATTCTGTATCCATCCAAATCCTTGTACAGTTTGGTCTGCAACACAAGATTCTCCATGTGTAGAAATTTATATTAATTAGACTGTTCTGATAAATATTCCCACCTGCATATTGTACCAGAGACTCTCCCAATGACAGAAATGATGTGCTGAAGTAACTGATTCATGCAGCCCGGTGCCAACCTCATTGCCTTACCTCCACATCCTTACCTTATTACCAGCAAGCACTGCCAGCGGCTAAAGAAATGTGGGTTTTATAGTACAGAAGATAACAGTGAGAGAGCAAGACCAATCTAAAATTCACAGAAATTAGGAAACAAAAATGTACAGTTCTAGTTAGCCTAAATCACATAACACAGGAACTCAGAAGTGCAGCCAATGCTGCTATACAGCTCATGCTACCAGTGTCTGACTGTGACTTCAACTCGAGGAGAACTACAAAACCTGAGCAAGTCTTTTTGTGGGAGCACACAGGACCACATCCATGCATAGGGACAGCCAGTTCCAGCCTAAGTGCCTTCCCCTCAAAAGAAAGTGGATGCATCTCCTGGATTAAAGGCAATCACAGATGCAAAATAAGATAACCCAGCACATCATGTCACTCCAATTCCTGTCCAATGGAGCATAATCTGATTTGCAGTATTTTAAACTACATCCTGATTGGATTACTAATGAAGGCTGGCAATTCTGAGGAGTTTACCAATTGCTGACAGTTTCTGTGAAGCAGCTGGGCAACTACTTTTAAATTGAGAAAGACTGTAAAATATATTTACAGCCTTTCTACAAAGATAGGCCAGATGGTCCCATAGAAATTGGAAAATGAAGGAAGCATTAATGAATCATCCAAGAAACCAGAAATCTTTTAGTGGGTGGTACAGTCCATTAAAAAGAAAAATCACCCCAAACCAAACACTACCCAACTCCTCATAAAGTGCTGTTTTGCTTGCCATAATTTAAATGCATTTATAGGCATATTGCATTTCTAAATAATTGCAGTGAAACATGATTTTATAACAAATGAAGTTTGCTTTTGTCATGTTAATAGCATATTCCATTACCAGATGAGATTTAAAGTTTAATTTTTTTTTTAAAGCCAGGGAAGTCTGAAAGGGAGAGAGATTCTCAACTAGAGAAAGGTCTTCAGAAAGAGTTCTGGACTTAGTAGATATCCTATTTGATAATAACTAAAACTCTTACTTGCCACTGAGATAAGACCAAATCAGGATTCAAAGTTCTTTTAAGTTGAATGGCAGAGAGAAATGTCTTGTGATTTCCTGGTCCATGCAGCTCAATAATGCATGTTTGCTGTCTTAAAGGATCTTATTCTCCAGGACATTTTTCAAGAACTGATCCTTCTAGTGCAAAGTGAAATCTCTCTTATACTTCACTATTGCCCAACTAATTGCAGCTTGTTATTCATTTCTCCATTCTTAATTGTTTTCCATCCTTTTGTTTTTCCTTTCTCTCCAGGGAAAAGAATGAAATGCCTCTTTTAATTTATTAAGCTATCAATAAACTAGCTTGACAAAAGCAGTATCCTATTGAATAAGAATTGTACAAGTTTGAAAACAAGCTAATGAAATGAGCAGTTACCCTTGATAACACACTTACCATTACTGAAGCTCTTGATGCCTCTTTAAATTAAGTGCTAATGATCAAGCCCTATGGTGCTGTTGGATTTGGTAAAAATCAAACACAAACAATTCCTATACTTGCAGATTACAGGAGTAAAAGCTATCACTTGTAGAGTTGTAATTGCAGTTCACATGTTATTTGAATGATACAATTTTCATGCCTGCTTGAGACACAGCCTTAGTTTGATCTTTACCTGTTGAAAGAAAGTTGAGCTGTTGCTTCATGTCTAATGGAAAAGATTGAGTGTTTTTATTTGTTCAGTTTTTCCATTTTTGGGCTTCAGTTATGTGTCAAATGAGCTTTTGAGCTGAATTCAGCCTTCAGGTACAACTCAGCACAACTCATTCCTGGACATCTGTATACAACACCTTCAAAGGAAACCTCTAAGTGGCCACAGCTGAGACAAGGAGTGTGTGATCCTTCCTGGCTCTGTGCCATTTTGTGCCATGGCTGCCTCTTCCATCCACCTGGAACACTTGCCCTTTGCTCTAACTCTCATGCCCCATTTAAGACCAAAATAGTTCAAGGCTCATTTTAAATAACCACTAAGACACTGATGCTTCTTCTTCTGGAAGCTGTTGGCCAAATGGAAAAAATATTTTTTTTAAATGTGTGTTAGATCAACATCTAATTGTTGGAACAGAATAAGGTCTGAACATCATGTTAGCTTCACTATTTTTACTCCTATTACAGATATGTGTTTTGGACTGTGTACTGCACAGTCTTAATAGAAATATACTTGTTTTGGTCTTCTTAAAAGTATTTTTGTTTTGGTACGTAATATATTTCCTTACAGAATTCATCATGCCCTTTAAATTTTAGCATCCATGTAACATTATTTAAATTTTTAGTGTTTATTATTTTCATTTTTTTTCTTTAATAGTGCTTAAGAATCTGATATCAATTTCTAAACCAACAAATATTGTTATGGAATAAGTGGAGAAAAACATAGTAGCTGTTTTTTAAGGAGCTCAGTTGATGAGAAACTGTTTTCAGGCTCTGTTAGTGAAAAAGGCAACCTTCCTAACAATGGAAAGATTTTTTTCAGGCTTGATAGAACTGCATGATGGATCTCTCAGAAGATGATTGCAAAAGTTGGTCTTTATTGATAAGGTGAGCTTAATCTTTAATCAATATTCTGCATGCATTGATTCCATCTGTATTATGGAAGCCTAATGCTCACACTCCATATTTTGAACATATTTCTGAACTGCCTTATCCTTGGAATATTTTCAAGAGTAATTTTATTATATTCATTTTTGTTCTCCAAGTTGTTTATGTTTTCCTTTCTCTCGAGTTGCCAGTCATCATCTCGAGAGTCTAGGTTTTCTACTTGAAATATGCAGCATATGAAATGTGAAAACAGGACATGTCATATTGCATCCTAATTAGAAATGGTGAGTCCTGGAGAAAAACAACCTAAGCACCAGCCTTTATATGAATTTTGAAATTAATTTAGACTGATTTTACCCCTTGCACTCCCTTTCCATTAATATTCCAGTGAAGGAATTTAGTGGCAGGTATAAGTTCTTAAACAGCTAAGCTTAAGTGAACATTAAGGTTTACACAAAGAAAATTTGAAACATATAAAAACAGCCTCTGATTTTTTTTTCCTGGTGATGGGTGTGGAGTGTAATGGTAGAGTGTTTCTGTCTGCAGGTGAGACCCAAATTATCAAGAAGTGAGATCTCACACTAGGGTCAGAGTTGGCAGCTGCCTTTTACAGCAGTGTGGAATTTCTAGCCCTGTATATCCTGTTTTGCAGAAGTCTTAGGGTAAAAAAACTGCTCCTGCCATAAAACAAAGAATGAACACAGGTTGCATTTATGTCAAGAGAAGCTTCACCTCTGACACATCAGGAAAATTGGGTCGGATGAAATTCTGACTAACTTGATTTTCTTTAGTAGGAATGGAACAAATCTATAATTAGTTGATATATATTATATTATATATATTATATGATATGTATGATATATATGATAATGTGCTTCTGAGACCCAGTGACGAGTGTAGTCATTCAGATTTCAATAAAAATATATTACCTGCAATTAGTCTACTTCATCATTGTTGGATGCATTAAAAATATCCTCTATTTTAAAGAAAATTATTATTCATTGAACTTCAAAGGAAATTGAGCAGCAAACAATATCTAGTGTGATTTGTCTCATAATTAATACACTTATTCACTGTGAAATACAGCTATATTGCCTGTTATTTTTAAATAAATCATAACACACTGAATTTTAAAGGCACTGGGCTATTACCCAGAACAAAATACTTCTAGGAGATCAGAGTGACATTTAGCTTTAGCACTATAAGTACCTGCCCTGGGTAAATAAAGAAAACAATTTTTGAACAAAATTGAACATTTTTTTGGCAGCAGAAAATCATAAATACATTTCATAGCCAACAAGCCTCACACTATTCTTACTGCACTTAGGTAAAGGGTATGGATGCATAACGAAAATTCATCTCAACAATATGCTTTCAGGCATAGAGAAATCTTACCTCTTGTCTCAACCCAGTGCTTGCCCTCCTTTCCCAGTGGATTTTTTATTTTGTAATACCAGTGCTAAAAAATTCTGAGTTTATG
Source organism: Vidua macroura (assembly GCF_024509145.1). Taxonomy (NCBI): domain Eukaryota; kingdom Metazoa; phylum Chordata; class Aves; order Passeriformes; family Viduidae; genus Vidua; species Vidua macroura. Next base: position 11,220,890 of record NC_071577.1, read on the forward strand.
TCTTACACTGTTATTGTTTTGCTTTTAGTTTAGTTTGCTTGCCCTCCCTTTTTCCCCTGTTTCTGTTTCATAAGCTTTTACTAGACCACATCTCCCTTCTCTGTCACTTTCCCTCCCTGTCAAATCTTTCCTCACCATCACTCTCTGCAGGACTTCCTGGGGGCTCTGCTTCCTACTCGGGGTCCCTGTGCCAGCACCTCACCTGGTACCGTGGCACTGGGAGGGGGCTGAGGAGCCAGGCAGGGGTGGTGGTTCCCAGACACTGTCACCTGTGTCACAGCCCCTTTGCTCCTCCACCACTGCCTTTTACCACCTGTGGTTTCTCTGCCATTAACTCCTGACCTTGTTTGTCTCCCTCCAAAAAGCTGCGCTCACACTCTCTCCCCAGATCCCTCAGGTAGCTCCAGCCTGAGCTGGAGCTGCTCCTGCCAGGGGCCTGACCTCAGGAGAGCACAGGCCCTCCAGGCTGGGAACTGGCCCCTGCAGCTCCTTCTGTCTGGCATAATTATACCTGGGAGGAACAATTTTGCCTGAGGAATTTTCTGCAAGGAAGTTGTGGTGATTACTGGCACAAAAGTATGCAGAAGAAAACTTTTTTTTTTTTTTTTTCTGTAGTATCTTTCCCAGCATTTTAAATGTCTGAAAGTCTACCAGTTTACGCTCTCTATCACAACAAATTCCTGTTGCCTGCCCTCCATTTTTTTCATGTACACAGGGTAATGGCATTTTATGCGAAGAAGTCCTCCAGTAACTTTACCACTTGAAAATGTGCATTTTAAATGCATTTGGAATAAAGTAGGAGTTGCCATTCTGTATCATATTTAACAGGTTGAGAAATGGAAAACGCAGAACTAGGATTAAATTCTGCATTAGCAGTTGAATGCTGTGAGCTGCACTTATCAGAGACTGAAAAAAACAGGCATTTGGGCTTTCCTTTCCTTTGAATCACAGAGCACCCATGGCTTCTCTCTCTTGAATTCATCATAACACCAAAAAATACAGTTTAAAAAAAATTACTAAAAAAATAATAAATTAAGCTTATACAGTGCCCAGGCATTACAATATATACTGATATCAGCAGCTCAAACATTTACAAATGCAATAGTCTTGCATCCACCACTGTAATGTGCTTGTCACTTGTGGAATAAAGCAGAATACACAACAGGAAAGAATTCCTGCCACGACATATCTCAGACATTTTCCCATATTTTTTGAAATGGCAAGACTGCACATTTTGCAACTTTAAGTAATTTGAGAAGAAAGAAAAGTGACTGACTTCCCCATTTTCAATCTGATAAAAAATTAAGGTGCTTTCCATGCATCCTCTGGTCACTACAACTTTATCTGAATAATTAATTGACCTTACCTGCTTTAAGCACAGGTAGAAAGATGTAGGTCTCCAAGCAACTGAGTTCCTTAGTATCTACAAATAAAAAGAATAAAAATATTAAAATCCTCAGGGCCAGACATCTTCCAGAAAAAAAAATATTATACTCAGGTGTTTGTATTTTCATGAAGCTGACATTCATATTTGTCCCAGGTTGATGGGACTGGAATTTCTTGCAATTGCTTGGTCACTTATTGACTGAGGTGATGTCAGGGCAGTTCTCAACAGAGAAATGACCCTAAAAAGACTCCTGGCACCGCTGCCACATACTGACACAAACAAGCTAAAGGGGAAAGTCGTGGCCACTGATTGTCCTGCACCAGTGCTACAAAGAGAGGACTGGACACTTCAGAGGTACAGATTCAGCTCTGTGGAGGAGAAACAGCTACAAAATCTCTGTGGCCCTGAATTACTTTTTGACTGAAATGTGCAATATCAGCCTCCTTTAATCCACCACCTGGGCAAGGCAGGCTCAGCAGGGCAAAATGCACCATTCCTCTCGATTAGCAGCAAACAGCCATTCCACTTTGCTCTGCCCACTGCCAACACAGGTATTTTTAACCTGCAATTTATTGCTGTCTGTCAAAGGTGAAAAGCATTAAGCAATTAATTATTTGAAGTGATTTAAGAGACAGCTGGAAGTCAGGGAGACTTCAAAAAGTAGCCGATTATTATTAATTCATGTGGTATTCATTAGTGTGTCATTAATGATGCTGCTTTCATTGATATTTGATATAGAATGCAACACTATTGGAATTTCTCTGCAATTTAACAACTGCTTAAGAATATTTCCTGAAATCTGAGAGTAGTACAGATGATTTCAAGCTAACATTTAACACTTTATGCAATGTCAGGGGTATTCTGCACCAGAGTACTCAGCACACATGGAGAAATCCAGCCTCCAGCTGTGACCTGACAAAATGCTTCCCTGCCCTGTCCAATCAAACATCAAATGCTACATCACTAACCAAAGACTTTGCCTATAAAACTTAAATCAGGAAATACCCTTCTGTTCCAGCCCATAAAACTTGTGGATGCTGACATCCAACATATCAACAAATTCCCTGGGCAAGCAAATGGTGATCCCAAGAGGATCCTTCAGCTGCAGATGTCTACAATAAAGGTACTATTACCTTCCTGCACTATAACTGTCAGCATTAACTTTGCATCTCAGACTTTTGTAAGGTATTTATGCATCCACTACACATTGGATCCTTTCAGCAATTCACTCTTCACAGTCCCACAGGCATATATTTACTGTATAATCTGCATTCCCCTTCCCACCAGTATATTCTGTTCAATGAAGTTGAAGTTCATATACTCACTAATAGGAACCAGATTTTTTAATCTAAAGACCATGAATATATAGTACAATTCCTGGCAGAATCTTCAAACATTAAAGAAATACAGTTCTATTTTAAAATTAAAGAGCTGCAAAGATAATTTCCTGCTCTTGGGTCTGAGCCTATGAAAGGCACTACACCCACACAAGTATCACCTGAGGGCTCTCAGTCCTTCCCAGTACCAGGTTATTAGTGACTGGCCCAACAGAGAGCTCTGCAGGCAGCACCCACATGATGTCCATGGAGAGAAGCTGCTGTCCACAACACCTGCCTGACCACAGAGTATTAGGCATTGATAAACAAACACCTCATTGTGGCTCCCCTCAGAGACCAGGTTCAGCCGTGCCCCTGAAGACAGATTATCAGACCAAATAATGGATACAGAGCTCCTGCGTGACAAAGGACACACTGTTACACATTGTGGTGGAGTTCACAGTTTGAAGTGCACAGGAGCTTTATTTTTCCTGGAAAGGAGACAAAAGTTGAACAGAAAACAGCATCTAAGAGACAAGTGTTGCATTATGGCAGAGTGGGATAATTTGAAAATAATAGGTCTCTTACTTTTCAAAGACCCTAAATAGGCTCCAAAATGCTCCCCTAATGTAACTTGAACATATCCTTGTCAAAGAAATTACAAAGATGCCTGCATATATCTCCCGCACATCCTCACCAAAGTGAAAAACCCTCTACAGTCTCTCCATATTTCCCAGTTAATCATGGAGAACAGAAGCACCCAAGTTCAGAGACCCCATTCCTGATGTATCTCTAGCTAATCAAAAACCCAAAGTTCTTGGGACTCACACAAGTGCATTGCCTTCCACTTGAAAATATTTAGACCAATCAAAAAGTTCCCATTCCATATCTGCCTTTCCATTGCCTGCAGAATGAAGAGGAACTGGTTTAAGTATACGGAAAGATACACCTTTGTGAACACCACTACGTTTCTTCTGAAATGCATTAATACCCTCACCAGTCCAACAGTGTGAAAGGCTTTCAGGAATTTTTCCTTTTTTGGGGGTGGGGGAGAAATAGCTGGTTGATTACTAGTGAAATGACAGGATTAACAAAATATTTAACAAAATACATTTCAGGTCCAAAGTGGAGTTTCTGAGTTGGGAGTATTTTTAGAAAGAGATCTACCAAGCCCATATATGTCTCACAATAAAATGGGGCTGAGTAAAAATGTTTTATAGAAGTAAAATAAGCAGTTTCTTTTTTGAATCTGTTGTGTCTTTCAGGATACAAGTGTCTTTCATTTAAAAACCTGCTGGATGAACGTAGAAATCTTATGATCAAACATGTTTTTCTTCTTCATGTTCCAAATAGTTTTAGAGAGAAAATAATTTTTCCACTTCCAATCATTAAGTAAACCATTAAACAAGAATAGGATTCAGGTGTACAAAATTATCAGCAGTACCATTCTTATTCAAACTTATTTTCCTTGGCTCACAGATCACAGAACTGTATCAATACAGGCCCTGATCCTTCTCCCAAAGGTCTTGCTATTGAATTTCAACTAGGACAAAACTAAGCAGTGTGGGGAAGAAAGCTGTGAAATGGGAGCAGATAGAAGATAGGCAGCAACTGTGGTAGAGATAAGAATAGATGGTCACAGGCTAACATGGTGCATAATTTAATGGCTTTCTTGAAATGCTGAATTCCTTCTGGGGGCAGATCAAGTACCTGCATAATAACTTTCTGTGATGTTGGAAGTGACAAGCACCTTAAAATATGTATGGAATATTGGAAGAATGAAGAAAAAGTGAAAAAAAAAAGTGAGTCTGCTTATTATGCCTCAGTAGTTTTTCTTTTATTTCAAGCAGGCTGTATCTGACTGAATTCTTACTGTCTGAAGGCAAAAGGAATAGTCCCACTCTGACCACATTTCACTTTTAGTACCACTAGATCTGGGTAGCCTAAAACTTAAGGCTTCACAAACATTTCAGATTGTACATATTACCTGTGGTACAGTTCATAAAGCACAAAAATCACTGGCAGTGTGCTAAAGTATGCCAGATTTTTTCCATGACACGAATATGGTGCACTACTTAACCAAGATTAAGGAGCATGTAGTTAAGTGTTCACTCATCAGGCCTGCTGTTCCAAATACTTGCCTCACTCAGACAAAGGGTGTTTTTTGCCTCTTTGAAATGGTTAATATTTGATCATTTCCTCCCATGAATAAATCACTCAGCTGTAGTTCTAAAATGGTATGCTACAAAATCTAACTCTGAAGGCAGATGAGGACCTACGAAATTTTGCCCAGCGTATCATAAGCCTTTAAAATATAAGGCATCAATCAGATCTGGATGAGTCCTCCATATCTAGTTTAAATCATGTCTGCAGCCCTTATATTCCCTCTTAAACTACCCTGCACAACAAACGGGCACACAGTTTGGCAAATGTTCAGAAACGGCATGGTGAGCACTCTAGGAATGGCCAAAGGAAATTTTTTAGTCCTCAGGGTATAGGCTAAATTCTGAAGTGGGACCTCAGTCTGATGAAAGACCTGAGAGTATGTCTATGTGTGAGTTTGCATTTGTTTTTTGGATAAGAGAGATTCACATGCTTCAAAATATTGGAACATATGCTTAAGTAATGCAGAATAGAAACCTTAATAGTTCCATACTTGTATTGTCTCTATATGAACAGGCACTGCTTTTGAAAATCATCTCTCTTTTGTGCTGCACTGTCATGGTTTAGTCCTTCCTCCTCATTACTCTTCTGTTTTCTTTAGGATATAATTTTGAGATCCTCATATAGCCCCAAAGCATATTAATGTGATATAAAGTTGCCTATAATAAATGCAGACCATCCTACTTCATTCCCAGAATGGTAAAACAGAAGAAAGCTCAAATTGTATCGCAGGTTAATAGATTGGAAATTTGGAGAAAATAAAATGCTTGTAGTTTTATCTCATGGAACTATTTTTCCAGGAACATTTTTTAGCAGCTTTAGTACTCTTAAGTTCATTATTATTTACCCTTGTATCACAAATTAGTGTGGTGGGATGCTCAACAGACACATGCACAGAGAGGTATCTGGTATTTCATATAACTAAAGTTTATTAAATAAAGAACTAAAATATGGGCATCCACCTGCTCCAGTGTGAGGTCCTCCATGGGCTGCAGGTGGATGTCTGCTCCACTGTAGCCCTGCACAGGCTGGAGAGGCACAGCTGCCCCATTCTGTTCTGCACACTGTGCAGCACCAGTGCCTGTGCAAATTCCACCTAAAGCATTTCTGCTTTCCAAATATGTGAAATGCTTAATAGCAGAAACTCTTAATTAGGAGACAAATGTTTACTTTACCCTCAGAAGTGGATTTGCTCCTCTGTGACCTAGCAAGTCCTTCTTTAATGTGCGAAGCACATGAGGGATTATTTTGTGAACTGCATGCACTGAGTGTTCTTTTCTCTTCAACCCCACTATGACCCCACTTTCCCCTTACAGTGGAATATATTTCTTTGTTCACATTCAAGATTAAGAATTGGATTTCACACCAGTACAATAACAAATAAGCTCAGAATATCAATGGAGTTATGTTAGAGTGCAGAGGTAAAATCAAAGTCTGTCCTATTTTCTGAACACATATAGTATTATCATTTATCTTGTCTTTTTGTAGAGTAATCAGGTTGTTAGTGGGTACATTATTGTAAAGCAGATGGGTAATAAAACTGTCCACAGTGTCCCTCCAGAATTTCCTATTTGTGTTTGGAAAAGGAAATTCTTTAACCTGCCACTTCCATCTTGGGAGAAAAGCTCTTTCTCAGTTTCAAGTATACAGGATCATATTTACCACCTGGGACTTTTCAGTTCCAATGCTGTCACAGAATTATGGGTGGGAGGAATGCTAGTGGTGGAGTTTCATCTAAAAAAAATGGACCTTACAGTGCTGATGGATGAATTTTAAACTTTTAACTTTCACTTCTGGTTTTATATTGCCTGTTTTGAAGATAATACAAATCTTCCTGCCCTTAGTCCTTTAGAATCCCATCCTTCATACTCACAGCCATGCATGCTGCAGCATTTCAGCCTTATGAAAGAAGTACTAATGGAAAATTTTCCCACCTTCCCATGTATTGTAATTTTAACAAAAAAAAATAACCAACATCAAGTAACAAGTGAAGGGATGAGAGGAAAAGGCCTCAAGCTGTGCCAAAGGAGGTTTACATTGGGTATTGGGAAAAACTGCTTTGCTGAAGGGGTTGTCCTGAAACAGGCTTCTCAGGGCAGCAGTGGAGTCATTGTGCCTGGAGGAATTTGAAAGAGGGGATGTGGCACTAAGGGACAGGTTTAGGGGTGGACTTGGCCATGTTGGGTCTTTTCCAACCAAAATGATTCTGTATTTCTGTGATCAAGTTTTACCAAGATCTGCATTTTTTCCTGTGATAATTTCCCCTCCTGCATGGTGTTGAGGCTCATTTCAGTTTTGCAAAGCAGGCCTCAGGCTCCTAACCTCAGCTGGTGGGTGATGACAAGCCTGGAAGATGAATTAGCCGCCACTGAGGAGACAGTGCCAGGATCCTTCAGGTACATGAAGGGGAACAGGCCCCTGGCCCTGGCAAACCAAACACCTGCAATAAGAAATGGCTCTTGACAAAGTCGTCCATGCTCTTAAGAAGAGAGAAGAAATATCTTTCTATCTTTGAGTTTGGCAGAAGGGAAGTAAGTAAGCACTCCTAGAGGGCAAGTGGCCCTGGGGAGCTGCTCCAGTAGCCTGGGAGGAAGATGATACTGGCATGGAGCTTAGGTTGTTTGTCATAGCATTTATAAAATCTCCTGGCAAATGTTAGTGGAGTACTGACTTTGCTGTAATGCCCTTGGCTGCTTGGTCTCACAGAAAAATGGTCTGGGGTTTATTACAAGACATATTTATTAAACAAAGAGGATAAAGATGTGCGTGTTTCCTGTCATTTGAATTACTAGGAATGTCCATTAAGACATTTCTGGTTTAGTGTCTGTCTTCTGTATAGCAGTTCTTAGTGACACTATAAATGTGTGTTATAAATAGGTCTGCATAACATGCTAGAAGTTTCCATCAGCCTTGGAGCACCCTTTCAACACTTTCTGCAACTATGTATTTTCAGAATATTTCCAATGCATTCTAAACAAAAACCACTTACTTCTTACCTGTGTAGTACCCAAAGTTTAATGTATTATGGATGAATTCTTAGCCATAAGGACTGACTGTTCCCATCCACAAAAAAGGAATAATGATAATTTACGACAGCTTAAGATGAGAAAATGAATTTTGGATCTATATCTGAATTTTAGGTGTAGATAATAGGGGTACTTTTACAATAAATTTTGAATGTCTTCTATATGTAGGAGTCTCAAAATATACAGGAAGCTTTGGAATGGGATGAACACTTAAGAATAATTTTATTTGAGATCTACTGATTGAGAAACTGGCTGTTATTTGCCTGGCTATTTACACAGAGCTTGAAGGGGAAGTGAATTTACTTTTGGATAGCTGAAACATCTCTGCAAACACTTCCTCTGAAAAATAATGGTTTAATTTTGTAAGAAAAGTAATTTCACCTTTTTCATTACCCAGACCTGTTTAGATGGGTTAGGGATACTCAAAGTACAAAGTCACCACCCTGATCTTCCCTAGACAAGGCAAATTAGAACAAATCAGTGTCACCTACTGGAACAGATGTTTACAGCAACTGAGCCTGAAGATGCAGACAGACCAGCTCTACTCCAAAATTTTGTCAGGCAGTCAAAGATACTGCTGCTGCTTTGAGACCTCTTTGGTTCTTTCATAATCTCTCTAAGCTGTTTCAGCAGTCATACCTTATCAAATCAAGTAATTCCTTGCTTTCAAAGCATTCCTGGCTACCTTAGAGGAAATTCTTTATGATTTTAATCTGAGTCTTTGGTGGCTTATGCAGTATATTTCCTGGGAGCATGTTCCAGACAGCTGACAGACTTGCCAGATAGGATTCTGGAGAATTTGATAATTTGCATTGACTTGTACCAAGAATTCTGAAGTTCAAAGAGGCAATATAATTTCCTCTGCTAATACTGCATCTGTGCATACTAACAGGACATTTTCTAGGACACAAACAGATGAACAGGTCAGGCAGATTTAGGCTAATGAAAACCAAATTGTTCTAGTAAGTGGCCAATCTTTGCCTAAAGGCTTATTTCTTGAATAAAAAATTCAAACTTTCGGTGGTTCTCATGATTCTCTGTGAGATACTTTTTTTTTTAACAAAAAGTATATCACATTGTGATAAATTTGGTTATTTTAGTTTCTTTATTTTGATTACATTGTTCAAAAGTTAATCCCTTACTAACTACTGTCTAGGATAATTGAATGTTTCTTAGATAAATCTCTATTTTTCTTAATTCCATCAGTATGAAAACTATTTGTTTCCATTTGGCCCTTCCCAAGGCAGAAAACCTCATAAGCCCAGATAAGCAATCACTGACAAACAGCAAATATTAAATAAATACTTACTCAGTTGCCTTATCACAGTAATTCCTTAATAGTGATGATATTTCTTATTGCTTTAGTGGATCATATAATTGTTTAATGACATGGGATTTATCCCTTGTTCATTATCCCTTATTTATTTACTATGAATTTTGTACTACTCTAGAAAATGCTTTCACTGAAAACTGATGAGACTGTCTAGGCCAGAAAGGATATGAAGATATAATTTCCTGAGCCCCAGGCCAGACAAACACAGCTGATGGAGTGGCTGCAGGGGAACAAAGCTAAGAGGAAGACAACATGTCCCATGCTACAGAAGAAAGTAGAGCAGTCCAAAGGTGATGAGCTACCTTGAACTAATGAGGATGAGCTCAGGAGCACGAAATGGCACTGCCTGAAGGGAGGTCTGGAGCAGAGGGAGATGGCTTAGGAAAAAGGGAGAGAAAAAACTGGGGTGCAAATAAGAGGGGATAAAAAGTGTGTTTTAGACCTGTGATGGGAGAAAATGGAAAAGACAGACCTGGGTGTGGGCCTGATCACAGACTGAGGCCATCAGCTGGCAAGAGTGTGGAGAAATGCCTGTGAGACAGGTGACAGAGTTGCTCTGGGGACAAATGATTAGGTCAAATGTAGCTACAAATACCTACCATGACCTGCTTTCCTGTCTGTTCCTTCCTGATGGAAATGTTTTCATCCATTTCTCAGCATTTGCTGAGAAATGGATGAAAACAGAAATGTCTATTTTTCCAATCAATTCTTTACTTGTTTTGTGTGGATTTCCTAGTATATTATTAATAATAAACTTCCTTGAGATAGAAGTTATTTAAAACTTAAGAAAAGCCCAGCAACCTGCAAGGCTCCAAATTTACACAAGGGAATCCTTTTTTTTCAGATTGAGACAAAGCCTGAAAAATATATTTCAGATAGTTTGAAAGTTGATGAGGAACAGGTACAGAAATACAGGAGTTACACAATTCTTCAGAGCAATTTTGTTGCTTTCCTTGGCACTGGCAAGAGGAAGGTCTTCACCCCTGACTTAAGCATTTTAAAATGGATTTTTACCAAGAGGGAGAGTAGGAAGAGTTCCCTGGCATGTACTCAGCAGACAACATTTAAATGGCTCACATGGGTCTGAGCCTTGGAGACCTGTAAGCAATTCTCATCCTTTTGACTTTTCACAGCCTTAAATTCCCAATTTTAGCCTGCTGCCTGGGGGCTCCAGGCTAGGAAATCTTGGAGGGAATTGTGTTCTGGTTACACTATCCCACTTCGTCTTTTGTGATCAGATGCGACCATCATTCAGAAGACAATACATCAGGATTTCCCCTCTATTCAACCACAGTTAATCCTATTTCTGATGTCAGGTAGAACCTGCATAACAGTAGCACAGAATTATCCACTATGGTTTCAATTGCCTGACTTCAAGTACAAAAAAACATTTTTTCCCAGATTTTTTTAATTCTCAGTTTACAGTCATTTGCAGCTTAGTTATTCATGCTAGGCTAGACTGAATTATTTACCTTTTTCCAGGAGTTCCTCTTTTTTTTTTTTTTAAATATTAGTCTCACCTGAAATAATTAGAAAATAGCATAGGAGAATTGTAAAAACAGTATTTAAAAATAGGTGAATTGAATTTATACCTTGTTCTAGAATAGTGTGTATTATTGTAACGTGCAATTATATTGGTTAAAAAAGACCTCAACTCCCCCCAGGTTACAGATTGATTTCATGGTTGTTTTGTAAGCTATTGCTCTGCTTCCTAGGGTATCTCTCAGGCTCTGTTCAGCACGGAATCCATTATAAACTACACATTCAGATAGATGAAAGGTATTATAGGAAGCTTAACTTTGCTGCTATTGAGTGAATAACGATTTATAATTATTCCTTTTATGATGTTGAAGTTAGCTGGGCATGTGCTTACCAACCCTTTTCCTTTTGTTCCTGGAGGTGTTGCCTTTTAGCAGCGGTGGTTCCAGACATTTCTCAGACAGTAGATTTAAATGAGAGCTGCAAGCACACCCTTGCTTGTCACAGCTCTAATTTACAGATTTTTACATGTGATTTACAGTCTGTTGTACAGTCTGTGAAATTTATTAATTTCACTAACTCTGAGTTAAAGTAAAATCATCAACACAAAGAGACAGTCACAAGTTACTCTCTATTCCTTGCTGGGGCACTCAAATGAGAATGACGAAAGAAAGAAAAGGAAAGAAGTATAAAGGTGGAAATGTTTAGAAATAAGCTAGAAAGTTAAAATAAAAAATAAACAAGAAATATAAAGAAAATAAACAAGAAATACAAAGAAAAAAAAAGAAATAAACATAAAAGTTACTCATTATCTTCCTTTTTTTAAAACATTACTGAATCACTTCACTGTTTAAAAGACAGGTGTGAAGCAGCATTGCTGTTTATCTCCAGAACATCACTTGGTCGATTGTAAGTGATGGGAAGTGAAAGGCAAATAAGCACAAACAAATATGCAGATACAGGCAGAGCTTTGGTGAGCTTTAGCAAAGGCTTCTCCCTGATCTCTGGCTTTCCTTGTTTCACCTCTCCCCTACCTTCTGTGAACCCTAGTCAAATTTCTCTCTAAAGTATCTTAACCTCTTGTCAGTAGTAATTTCTGCAATTGTCAGAGACTTGCTACTCCTCTCTTCTTTCTTTTCTTGGTGTCCCTGAAAATGTCTCCATGTGTCTGCTTTTCTGCTGGATGTACATCAGCTTTGATCCCTGCAGAAGAAAGACTTTGCCATAGGACACATGGTCCTTGCTAAGAAGTCATCTGTTTTATCTTTTTTCTTGCTTCCATTAACAAGGAGTGGAGAAAAATGAACGAACAGCCATAGATGGGCAAGATTATATTTTCAGGAAAACGCTGATATAATTACAAAGAGATTTCAGACTGAAAACACTGACTTTGTGCAGTTCTCAACTGCTACTAATACAAAGCCAAACTGCTTTCTTCAGGAAACGAAGGTCATAACTTCGTCAAGCAAAAGCAGAGTTTAATGGCAAATTCAGGGTTATTAGTTTTTGCTCTGGAATCCTGGCTCCATCTAGTCTGAGTTCAGTTGCTTCTTCCTGAAAGCCTTTTTAAAGTTGAGAAGATATTTAAGAATAGATCCCCTCATGAGAGACAATACCCTAAAATTATGGTGATTTTTCAAGCTATACTCCACATCGTGGAAATAATGGGGAAAAAAATGTAGTGATGAAAAGATAGAAAGAGTATTCCTAAAAATCTTTCATTCAAGAAATTACTATTATTCTACAGAGGAGGAAAGTATTGTAACTTATGAAGAAATGAGGCAGAGAGGTGAGCACTTCTCTTCACACAACCCAACACTGCAAAAGAGCTCTGGAGTGTGAAAAGCAGAGTGTGCTGCTGGAGCCACGACTGCATTCCCATGCCGGGAGTAGCAAACCCCTCTCTGAGGCGAGGGTGAGCTAATAGTGTGTGAGGAGGAAAAGCCCTGGTGACTCTGAGTGGATGTGACTGCTCCTCTGTGCATTCCTGTTAAAGTGCCAGTTTGTTTTGACTGCGCTTTCTTATTTCAAACAAAGGATATCAACAGCTTTAGATTCCAAAGCTTCGCCCTGCTCTGTGAACAAATAAATTGTACTACACTTAGCACATTGAAAATTCATAGAATTTGTGAAGGCATAGGCTTAAGGCATGCTTGCCATTACTCACTGCATATTTATTCAAGTTCTCTAAGCCTGGTTACAGCCGCTGGCTGCACTCAGGTCAACAGCATCACATAATAATGTTGAACTGTATTAACTGCATAAATAAGAGATTTTAACAGTGGGCTCCATTTGAAGAAGGGGTCAGCAGTGTTAAGCTAAGGGCAAAATTATTCTCAGATCTTCGCTCTACATCTACATTTCTGTAATCCAGCTTCCTAATGTACTAAGAGAAAAACAGAAGTGCTGTGCTGATATGAGACAAGTAATGAACAAATCTACCTTGAAAATAGATCTGATTAATTTTTTCCTTCCCAGAGAAAACAACATCTTTTCTTTTTGAGAATAACTGAATTTCAGCTCATGTTTTTTGTTCTAAATCTATTCTTCTGTGCTGATAATATTGTATGCATTATTAATTCTGAGTGAGATACTCCAGGCAGTCTAGAATGACATGAAATAACAGCTGTGAAGCTATAACTGAATTATAGCTGTTCTAAGACAAATGTCCAACTATTTTTATTCATCCCACCAAGAATGCTGATTTAGAAGTAAGGCCCTTTTAAGGCCCTTGAAACACCTTTAAGCGCAACTCTTTCAAGCTATTTTTTTCTGTACTGAGAAACCTTCTGATTTCAAAGTGGAATGTGGTACATCTTTATTCATTGCCTAGTGGTTTCAATAAAGAAATAATAATTGATAATATTACCTCAAATATTGTGTGCATAGTTAGCCTGAGAATTTTTATCCAAATAATTCATAATATAAAACACTATGGAGATGATGGAAAAAAAGAGGAAGTGCTCCTAAAATCAGAATCCCTGAGATTAATGGCATGATTCTGACTAAGATGAAATAAACTGACTCCACTGACTTTTGAAGAAGGGCAAAGCCTTATTCAAAAGAGAAGTGAAAAAAAAAAAGACAAAGACAAGAGGAAAAAAAAGTGACACAAGTAGACATCTGATGAGATTCTTCAATTCAATACTGTCTCTGATTACAATCAGTCTTTTGATTGCAGAACTCAACGGCTTGCTTTAAGGTGATATATAAGTATAGCAAGCAACACTTTGTGGTCCATATCCTATTCATTCACAATTATTTTAGCATTAAATTATGGTGCTTGGATATAAAATACAGGTAAAACAGTCCCAGTTCTCTCTCCCTCGTTCTTTGTCAGTGTTTAGCCTCTCTGAAACCAAATCTAGTGTGTCAGTGAACTACATAGAAGAGATCCTTCCCTTGATTTTGCTCTCTGGAGACAGAGCAACAAGTTCCTTACATTTTTTGAAAATGCTTCTTCAGCGGGGTGAGCATGGTCTGAGGAATCACTCGACTGAGCGAGGCTGACTCTCATGTCCCAGGAGACCCCCTGAGAAGGAAGGAAAGAGACAGGTGTTTTCCATCTTCAGTGAGTGCTAGCTTAATGCTTTCCCATTCTCAGGCTGCAAGCTGCAGCCCTTCCTTGTCTCCCCGTGTTCTGGGTAAGAATTTTAGCAGGCAGATGTAGCATTACTGTACTTCAAGTCTGTGACCTTTCTCCACCCTGCAGTGCTGGGCTCTGAGCTGTGCTCCGGCACGTGAGGGATTCTTCATGAGGGATGAGCTGGGTGAGTGAGAAATATGTCTGGCTTTGCCAAAGCCACACATCAGCTGTGGCTGTGAGACAAGAATGGATGTAAAGTTTCATTTATTAGTGCTGCCAAAGCTGAGAAACAGCAAGATCTTTTACTTTTGTATTAAGAGATTGCATGGAAAAGAAGTACAAAGTATGCAAGTAATTCCCTTTCCTTAGGGGGTGGGAGGTCATGAACAGCTATTTCCAAGCCTGTAATAAAGCTGTTTATGTTCACCCTCTGGCTAGTGCTGTTCTGGAGCTGCCCCTCATCATCAGACATTATCCAATGCCTTAATGAATTATGCTCTCACACCTAGAAGGTAAGGTATCATGGGCAAGGCACAGGTTGACACAGTTCACACCAAATTGAGTTAAAAGAGACCTGTGAAAACATAATTTATCTTTACAACTGAGCATAAACTGCTGAAGCAAGGGATAGCCTTTTAACAGGTATTAATGTGCTAATCTGCTATTGAAATTACATCCACAGTCTCTTCAGAAATTATGACCTCTTGCTTGTATTAGAATACATATCTGCTGAAGATAAAAAACATACGTTTAGTGATGGGGTATAAAAACCTCTTGATTTTCAAACTGTATGAACAGGACTCAGATTATTTACACTTTCACAGCCATGATTTTGTACTGGAGTTAATAGTAGGTTAAAATGGCATTAGTTAACCACCTATTTCTCCAATTTGCTCGTGCAGAAAAACACATGGTGAAATTTTATAAATATACAATGGTAAATACTAAATTAGAGCCCTTTAAAAAATTCTGATCCAAACCCATGTTCTACTACTAATAATTTAGTTATTCACAAAGCTATACACTTTCAAACCACTAATTTGTTTTATAGATCAAGCATAAATAAGGTTCCTCAAGCAGGCCTTTAAATATCAGACTGGAGACACACTTTAAAAGGTCAGAAAATAACTCTCCTAACAGCACTGATCCTGTTTGGAAAGGCAGGTTATTTCCCCTCTCTAATGACCAAGAAATAGTTTCATGGTAATTTACAGTGTTTCAGGAGGATAGGAAGTACGGGGAATCCAAAGGAAAAATTACATCCCTGTGCCCTGCTGGTCATCAGCTCCATAAAGAGGAGACACTGGCTAAAAAGAAGAGAGCTGAATGTGTGGCAGCTACTTAATGGAGAAGGATGAACTTGGCAATTCCTTGCTGTCCTTTTCCATGGCATTAATCACTTGCCTTTGTGGGAATACCATCCCTGAGATTGCTGAGGGTAAGGACATTAGGCAAGGTTTGCTAATTAAAAAGATACTTTTGGTCTGAACTCTTAAAATACTTCCACATCCATGAACATTTTTTTTTACATTTGGAACAGTATCCTCAAATTTAAACATTTTAGGTATTTTTGCAGAATTCAGCAATATAGTTGCTGAAGTAAATACCTAATACAGAAAATGTTTCCTTTATAGTTTATTGAAAAGTATGGACACTGAATTTATTGAGGTCACAGAAGTTTTTTGATGAGGTTGAAATATATCATGAAGCTATTGTATTATGTGCTTAGCTAACAACTACTAAAGTTCTCCAGATTGGGAGAAGAAGAGGAAAATCCAGGCTGAGACTTCTATGCACACAACTCATAATTACTGTTCACATCAACCAAAATCATAAAAGAGGAGTGGGAAACAGTACAAAAAATTCAGGCAGACTAATCAGTGGCATAACAGGAAAATTAGAGAGCAGGGAAATGTATGTATATATTTATTTGCAAAGAATAATAAAGAAATAGAAAATTAATTTAAACTAAGTTGGATTATAAATAAAGTGTGATTATCTACAAACAGTGTTACATAACTTTTTAATATTTTTTGTGGAAATTATCTGTAAGATTATTCAAATGCATGAGAGTTTTCAGATTTGGATACAGATTTAGACTTGGGCAGCCCAGAGACATTGAAAAGTCTGTGTAGAGAAAGTAAAAATGTATCTTCTCTGGAAGATGGAAAATGCTGAGTTTTGAAATCTGCTTTAATTTTGTGCAGTCTCTGTTCCCTGCCAACAGCCCCTTGCCATGTCCTCATGCCCTCAAAATCCACACAGCAAATAAAACACTCAGCAAGAGGATAACCCTGTCTAAGCTTTATCTCCAGAGTTGGACTTGTGATGCCTGGGGCTGTCAGTGCCATGTAGTAGTGATGATTTTGGCCTGGAACGTGGTCCTGGACCTCCTGTTCTCCTGATAGACATCAGTTTCCTGAGCTCAGCAAACTCCGAATCAAGGCGAGTTCCAACACAGAATTTTTAAAATTGCCTCTTAATTACTGTAGTTATGCTAAGAATAGAGAAGAGCAGCAAAACATCATTGCTAATGAAAAGTCATTGAACTAGCAAGACAGATAGATGCTTTTAATTCAACGACTTGAGATGCCAGAAGATTTTCTCATCTAGGCTTCTGGGAATTAAAACCTTACCGAGCATAATTAAAGTGTTTGTCTGCCCTAACCTATAAAAGGTTTATCCACAATGCCAGTTACCATCTAATGAGAAAGGATATCTGCCAAAGAGAACAGTAGTCTATTTTTCTCCTGTATCTCTGCAAAGATGATCATCACAAGTAGTTGGAACAAATGCAAATAATCAACCTCCTATTATTATAATTGCTTGTATAAAAGGGTTGCAGTTAAAGACTCATGATATAAATCAGCAGTCTATTTATGCTGTTAGTTATCAGGTGTGCAATTACGCACATTTATTCCCTTGAGTAATTGACCTTAGCCTTAAGTGGATGCCCTCTCCATCATGTTTACTCTGCTATTCTTTCCCATCCTCTAAACAGAATAACAGATCTATAAATCAGAGACATTAAAATAGCTCCAGGAAGACGCCAGGCTGTTTTTCAGCCTTCCTGCTCTCCAGACTGCCCAGTAACAGACTGCAGGGTGACGCCTCAAGGGCTATTTATTTACTCCCTTTTGTCTTTGCTGTGCCACCTTTTTAATTGTTGGGGATGGGTGATTTTAGCATTACCTGGCCAAGTCCCAGATACAGTTTCTACAACAGGAGATGTAATAGACCTGCTGTGATTATCTAAACCAAGAGAACTCTATGATATACAGGTGGATCAGCTCTAATACAGCTCAAGTGTCAGCACAGGCTTGCAGTCATTTTACCAACCATTTAAATGTGAAGGACAGGGTTTGGGTAAGTAAGAAAGAATTCAAGCTGCTTCTTTAACATAACTTTCATGAGAAATTGAAACTAGAATCCTGTTATAATAATTCTATTTTCTTCATTTATGTAATATTTATATAAACATTTATTTATGATGTCAGCTTGGGAATCCTATTTTCTGGTATTCTCTACACACCAAAACAACTTATTTTACAAACTCCTGCTTCCTACCAGTGGTAAAACACTACCTTTTTGGTTTCTATTGCATCTGTTGAATTACTCTCTTGAGAAAAGCCACAAAAATAAGAATAAAGCAGAAGAATGAAGCATATTCAACAGATGTGAGATGAGTCTATCCAGGTTGAAAGGATTCACTTCAAAGCCTTAAAAAAATAAAATCTGCCCCATAAGCTAGTGAAGCCTGACCTTAGAAAGCTGATCTTAGCTTAGGAAACATTAAGAAAGGAAAGGAGAAAAAAGAAGATAAAAAGAAAATACCAGAACTTTTCAAGACTTCATTACCCATTTTAGGCTTAAGCTCCCAAATAAAACAGATTTATATATTTCCCAGTCTGACAAAAGTTACCCTTCATAAATCAAAGGTTTCTTTCCTGCTCAGCACTGTTCCCCCTGAGCACCTAAATTACAAGAGCCACTAAATTTCTGCAATTCACTTTCTTGAGCAAGGCTCTTTCAGTCTTTATAGCAATTAGGGACATCCCAAGCAGTCCCTTGATCCATTTTCTGCTGGGGTTCGTAATCCCATCTATCAACACCAACCACCTGCACTTGGAAAACAACAGCCCTTGCTTCAGCAGTGGCCTGGCCAGTCCTTGTTCTCCTCTACTGCAGCCAGGAAAAGGGTATAATATCAGCTGGGCTGCCAAAGACCTGTTGATAATAAACAGTTATGTCCTTCCCACAGAGAGTCCATATGCTTTTGATCTGCCTGAGCTGAAGCAGCCATGTGCTTCTCTTGCAGCTATTTCACTGCTTTGAGGGTACTATGATTGTAAGAACATCTGTCAAATGAAGTCATGACACAGGACTGTTTTATAGCTAACATCTTTGGAAACAAGACAACTTACATGGCTGAAACTGAGTTAGACATCTAAATGTTCCAATTGGTCCATGTTAAGATTAAAACTTATTAAAAACCCACCCAAAATCAACACAACACTTGGGGTCAAGTCCAAAGCTGTAAACTATGCAGGGCTGGCTGCGGAGGGAGCCACACCTCACCCTCAATGTTCAGTATTAGCAGTGCACATCCTCCTGCTCCTGAGCTCTGAGCAGAAGCTCCTCAGTCCTGAAAGGTCATAGAGGAGCTCAGATCCATCTCAGGTTTCACCCCATCCAATTTGAAGATGCTTTTCTTTAAGGCGAAACCCTCCCAGGGGTCAGATCTCAGGGAATATTCCTGTATAACGTTCCCATATGAAATTATGCCGAGTGAATTTTACAGAAAATATAAGCTTGTTTGGGTTTGTGTCATGAGGAGACAACTGGAAATTCCTGCTCTCATTTTGTTCTTGCATCTAATAGGGTGCCTGTGGGATGTACATGTAATGATTTTATGGCATCAAACCAGATAGACTGTCTCTTAGTTCCCTTGCAACTCCCTCTGAATGTGTATTTTTATGTTAACTTGTATATTTAACATTTGTTATTAGTTATAGCATACGTGTGACACTCCTATTTGGCGACTCCTTAGCAGATGTAATGATCAGATAAGTAGCTTCATCAGCAGCTATAGTGACTACATCTACTATCTGATTTACTGGGTACTCCAGTGCTGCCATGTCAATCTTCCCATCATATATCTAGGCGTAACTTTAGCTTTTATAGAATTTTTCTAGGCTGAAGAACATCTCATTTATTCCTTCAAACTGTTCTTCTAAGCCTGATCTCCTCAAGTCACTCCTTCTACTTTGCATCACTTCCCAATTTAATACATTCAAATGCCTTGATTATTATAAAAGTTTTGTCCTTCAGAAAGTCAGATGGGTTCGGTAATGTTGTTTTACAAAGTGATGCCAAATCCCAAGGGTTCAAGCTTGACTTCTTCAAGGGACAAGGTAATGATGTTGAAAATGATTCCACTGTGCCATCTAAATATTACCCTTATTAATCAATCCTCAAAGCATGTTAGGAATGCTAAAATCTGCTAATACTTCTTTAATTAACATTACTGAATTCATGCATTTCTTTCAAACTAAAATAAATCCAAAGCTTCTCTAATATTGTGGGATTTTTTTTTTCTGTTTGAAAATAGTCAGCTAAAAGTAATATTTGCAAATGCACATATTGCTTAATCAAAGATACTATTAATGTCTTTTAAAAGTAAGAGTGATAAATGATCTCTGTGTATGACCGGCTTGATGTAAGCATTTCCACTGACATCTGTGGGCACTAGGTAAATCTCTGGCCATTCTGTAAATGTTAATTTTGCATTAAGCAAAAATTAGCACAACTGTTATGTTCCAAAGAGGAAAAATTGATGCTTCTTAAACAAGTCAAAAGTCCAGATCACAGCACAGGCTGTGTCCTTCCCAAGCAAAAAACTACCATATTTTCATCACATCAAGAAGTGAAGGCCTTTCCTCAGTCATTGTCAGAAATTGGTAGATCATTTCAATGGGAGGGGAAAATAAATACAAAAGAAATGTCCTCAAATAGAAATTGGGAATATAAAATTTCAGTACAAATGATGAATATTTTGCAAAATAATTAGCAAGTGACTCATCATCTTACCATCAGGTGTATCAGGCAGTCTTAATAGCAACCTGTCAAAACAGCTGTAGAAAATAAGTGAAAAATGAGATCATATTGAAGTTGTTCAGAGAGGGATGCATTACAAATCATTATAGTCATCCTAGAAGCAAGTGCTTGCAACTCCAACATTGCAACACTCAGTTAAAAGAAGAGACTACATATGGAAAGAGTCATTCCCTGTGGCATATGATGTCCACAAAAGGACAAGAATTTTAATCACACATACAAGTAACAGCAGATCTATGCTGGTTACAGTACACCTTAAGAGGTCTTGAAATTTCTCTCCATGCTTTCAGCATCATACCGGATATGATAGATATACCCTGGAAGTGAATATTTGAAGGTGTTCCTCTCATTTCTCCTCACTATTGAGGCTGAAAAAAAGTCTCTCAGTGCCTTGCCACCTCAAGAAAACAACATTCCCATTACCACTGTGGAAAATAACCCAGGACTCCTGTTTTTTTCAGGAAATCTAGGGATCTGACAATCACAGACTGAAACATTTCATGCAAAATCCTTTAGCCCCACAAATGCAACAATGCCCCTAAGTCGAAGTTCATCACAGGTCATTTTCTGTGGAATTTAGTTCTGGTAGAGGTGAATTCAATATTGGAATGAAAGTGGAAGGTATTTTTATTAAAAGGTCAGTGTGGAGTTAACACTTTTCCTTCTGTACATGTGAACAGCTGTAATTAAGACTACTTTGTTATGTAGCTATATAACTGTACCCATGTATGAGAGATCTCATCATCCCAGAGACAATAATTGCATCCATATGTATATGTAGCTGCAGTCTTACAGTCAAATTGTGGCCTGCCTAAAATTCAGCCCTGGTGAAAATGCAGCGGGCAGCTGCCTTCCCCGCTGTGAAAATATTCCTCACCAAAAACATTTTGTCAAAAAGAAATTATTGTTAGGTAAGAATTACTAAAGTCTTTGAGTAGCATCCTGGGGAGGCCACAGGACACAGTGCTGCATTTAAAGTAATTCCTACATAAATACATCATCTATTATAAACAATTAGAAACCTGTCATTAGTCACACCAGAGGTGTTCTTGCTCTCTGGCTATTGGTTAACGGCTTCAAAGTAGAGCACCTTCTACAGCTCCAGGGAGATTATTCCATAATATATTGATACACCTTAAAATAGACTAGTTCCTGTAAAGATGGGTGCATGAAAAAGAACTTTGTGGGCTTTTATACTTTTAGAGGCCAGGAAAAACTTACATAAGTCTTCCATGTGCTAATACAAGCCCTCTGCAAACTCTGCTACCAGGCTTCCCATTCTCTTCTTAAAAGAACAATTTCTGCCTGCCAAAATAAATGATAAAAAATACAACACATATTTGGACATATGAATATTATTACCCAAAACATGCAACTGAATAAGACTCAATGAGTTTCTGACTTTTTCTACCATTTTCACATTGCTTTTGGCTGATTATCAAAGGATACATGCACAAGGATGCTTGTTTTCATTTCTAGGTCTTCCACCTGCCAAACAGGTGGAATTTGCAAGAGAACAAGCAAAGTTTGTTACATCTGTGCCACCATCCAGGGCCTAACGATATGAAAGCAACAGCACTTCTGATTCTTCAGGACTAAGACTAATGTTCCTCTTTTTTTCTCTGGACTCTAAAATATACCTTTTACACAAAGAAAGTCAGCCCACAGTGAAACGTGGTAAGCAATCACTGATCTGGAAAACAGCCACTCGAAATGACTCTGCTGCTACCCACTGGCTGAGTCACTGAGGTGGGCGACTCAATGCAATTTTGAAAACATGGATTATGTTGTGGGCTCGCCATGAACATTTATTTTCCTGCTTTTATTAGAATTAGGACACATTTCAGGGACAAAATGTCTCACCACGTCTAGGAGAGAGAAGAGAAAGTGAGAGAAGTCCACAAGTCTTGTAAGAAAGATTTGTGATAAGAAACAATTGGAACCTGAAAAATAAAGTATCCCCTTAGATAATAACATAATATTAATGTTTATGCTAAGCCATTACAGATGAAGCAATATTTCCTGAAACAACTGAATAAGAAGGAACAAGAAAAGGTGATTGTGAAAGGTATGGGGAAAGTAGTAACAGTACCTTTTTTACCTAAACAGTACCTTATTTACCTAGTTCTGCTGCAATTTTTAAAAGGAATTTCAAGTGGAGAGAAGGAACATCTCCATCTCCTATCTGAGTGCTCCTGTGCATGTGCTCATGCACTTTTTACAGAGATATTCAGTACATTTCTAATTTTAAAGAAAAATAATAAATGTGATTGAAAATATTGGCAGGAAAGGAAACAAAAAATTGGCTGGATTTCTGATTTAATTGAATACAAAAATGCATTTTTATCTTTTTTTCAGAAATTCTGCAGTTTTCCACCAATAGGATTTGGTTCCAAACCAATACAATAGATCAAAGATCAACCACACAAATATGTAAGCAATGGTAATGTAAGGTATTTTTTCTGATTTCCTTTACAAGTATCTGATATCTTTGATCAGAATGTTGCCTTCATGCTGCCTATATTTGTTGACTATGTATCTAGTAGGTGAAGATTTGCCCAAGCTTCTGAAGAATAAAAGAAACAAATGTTGTTTGAGCTAAATTCTTAAATAAAGATATAATGATGGAACTGATTCCCTAAAGAATTCACTCTTGTCCTTGACATTATGATCCAGGTTATCTCAGTTCAGCCATATTCAGGGCAAAGCAAATCTACGACCCTTATGTGAGATGCTGTAATAATTACAGACATGATGCTATTTCATCCATGTGAGACTTAATTTGCACCTCAATCTTTCTCAATACAACAAATTCAGGAAACACACACAAGATTTTTCTCAACAAATAATGGGATATATCACCCACTTCTGTGAAAAAAAAAGAAATCTGAAAATATAAACACTGTCATCTATATGCTGGATAGTATCCAAGGAAACTATATCAAGCTCTTTGTGTGAGTAAGGAAAAAGTCATGCATTAAGGGTCTTGTTTCTTTCATCATTCTCCACTATTACCCATCTAAGAGCAGATCCACACACAAGCACCTGACTCACAATTAGGAGACAATACGGCTGTGTTTGGAATGGGGCTGAGAATCAAACATAATAGTCACTAGCAGAGGTCACAACTATGTAACAATTACTGAGATCTAGCTTATTTCTCAGATTGTATGTCTCAAAGCTGATTTACCAAGCATTTCAGACAATAAAAACACAGAATTGGTTTTGTACACTCTTCAAAACTTGGGAATTTAAGTCAAGAGATTACACAAAAGATGGAGGTGTCAAAGCTGGGGTCTCTCACATCACAGACATTGGATGACATCAAGGTGAAAGAGTTATTTATTTAATTTGGAGGTGGTGGTTTAGGTTTTCTTAATGTATTTTCATGCCGCTACATAACACCTGAAAAAAATGTGAACTTCCAAAGCCTGTCAGTTTTATACTAGTGCTGTATTTTGTCACATTGTCAAGCTGCAAGTATATTGTAATTGTCAAAATGACATTGTTGAACCTGCCATGTGACACAATAACCTTGGGTTTTGCATATGCTGCTGTCGGTTCAGGAGTGAAGCAGCTGAGCTGATCTGGCTTTAATAAACTTCCTAAGTTCCCACAATTTACTGTTACTCAGCAGTCAGTCCCATAGAAAGTAATAATCCAGTGACTGAACCCATTTATCTATGAACCTTCCCTTGACAGACCTCATAACTTATATCCATAAAGTGTCCTTCAAAATGGATAAAGATCGATGGTTGAGCAAGAACCATGGTTTAACAGCCATTGTATGAATGACTCCCTCTTTAGGCAAATCCAGGCTCTGATCTCAATTAGGCAAAGGGGATCTAAATCCCCCTCAGCACAAGCACTGCACAGATGCAGGAGCAGGGACACTGGATCATGACTGCCGTGGCCAGGCTGGGTTAGATGCACAGTTGAGGCTGAGAGCAGCTCATGCACTGCATATTCTTGGGGACAACCAAACTGCCCAGGAATGACTCCTTGTTTCCCTGAAGTTCTGACTTCCACAGGATTTTAAAATATGGTTTTAAACCTACCAACTTAACTTTGGTGAATGGTAAAATCTATTAATTTCTCTCAGATAAGCATTATTTAGGGCAAAAATGTTCTTACGGTACCAATGGTTGCTCAGAGCTGACTGTTTTGGAGGAGTTTATTTTACATCATTGATTTGAAACAAAGGCCATATCCTGCTAGTTAAAAAAGAGTAAACATTAGCTCAATTTTCCATTTCTTTCCTGGGCTCCCAATAATTCTTTTCACTTACAAGATTTGCACTTGCAATTCTTCTACACTTACAAGATGGTATGTCCCTGAATCACTCAAACACTAAAACAATCACTAATTTAGTCTGAAAATTCAGTATAGAGACTGATTCAGAGTGAATTGTTTGTAAAAACATCTTTCCATTGAGTACACAGGACAATTGTGGAGTTTTCTGCCTTATTTTGGACTCTTTCAAGTTAAGGATTGAGAGTAATTGTAATTATTTTAAATTTGCCAAAGGGACAATGAACCACAAAGATAAAGCAATTTTCTTGGGCTCATTTCTAACCCATCATCTGAAGTACTAGGAATTTAACTTCCAATTCTTGATGAACTAGGCTGTAGCCTATAAAACTTGATCATGGCAGGGGAGAGTTTCTTATTCTTGAGAGAATTTTCTTATCTGTTTTGACAATTTTTTATATTCAATCTCTCACAACAAAGTTGGGAAGAATGCATTTTTCCAAATCACAGGTGCCTGAGGATTAGCAACTTTTTTCTCAGAATATTATTCACAATGTTTGGAATATCTTCAGACTGAGTACTGAAAAACACTGCTTTTGGAACTAGCCTGGAAGATTCACCTGAGAACTCAGAAGCTGTAAAACCACCTGATGGCAATATCACCAAAAACATGCAAAATTATTTTTGCACTTTGTTGATGCCCTGTTAATTTAAAAGAAAAAAAAAAATTATGCAGAAGGGCACACTTGCAGAGGTGCATGTGTTTTGGTCTTCGCTTTCTTGTCTTGATCTTCCTTTCTACCTTAAACATTTTAGGTGTATGTGTTAACAGGTAAGAATAAAACTGGAAGCCCTGGTAGAATTGTCAGGCCTTGCTGTATAAAGAATGATGGTTAATTCTTGATTCCTCAGAGCAAATGCTTTGCTGCTCACACAAATCTTGAGTTGGTGAAATTTCAGTGTGACTCAAGTCCCTTCTTTCTCCATGGGGTTTCATTAAATGGGTAAAAATAAGACTGAAAAATGTAAGTGCCATTAAGCAAGATTCACTGGAGCTGTTCTTTAGATGTAGACTCTGGTATTTGGGTACAGTGGCATTTCAGGTAAGCTACTAAAAGAGCCTACAAGTGTAATTCTATGTATGCACCACAGTGGGCATTGAAAAACATGTACAAAGCACAATATCCTTTCCTCCTCCTTGCTGTGTCAGCTGACATTTACACAGGTCTCACAGGGAAAGAGGAGAACTGATGGCTCCAGTGGCTTCAGAAAGAACTGTCCTACCTGAAGCACAGCATCACTGAGATGCACTCACTTTCATGGTCATCTGCAGGGAAGTAAATTGAATGTTAATGTGACTGATTATAGTCCATGCTTCACTTAAAAAATGGGGCCAGGTCTCAGTTGGGAGAATTTAATTAAAGCAACCTTCCAGCAAGATAATTATACACCTTTTTTTTTCCACTGGGCCTTTCTTGTCCTTAAACTTCAGTTAATAATAGCACAATAAACAAAGATTTCTACATTTTTGGTGAACTAGCAATATGGTGAACCTGAAGAGAATCTGGGTGGCTTTTCTGACTACTGAAGCTGTCAAAACCTGAAATCTACTGTTAGATTCATTCCTCATATTGAAAATGAGTTCTACTCCTAGCTGAACTATTATACTTCCACCAGTACAATAACTGCTTGCTCTTCTGATGCTTTCACCCACAGGCCTGATTATTTATTTATCTTTGTGACAAACGATGTAAGTAGAATTACTGTAATTTACCAAGGAAAAAACAACTGCATGAAAATCAAGGAAGAAGGAAGACTAGTCTCTAATAGGGACACATATATTTGGGGTCTTCCATTTTCATTCAATATTCTAGGCTCTATATTACTTATCCATGAATTTTGGATATGCAACCTGAAATATTTTGACTTAATGGTTGCTCAAAGTTAGTGGGATATGTTTACATGTAAAATATCAGGGTTGCTTACTCTCTTAGTAGAAGATTTCATTACCCACCTATTGAAAGTCAGATGTGTCACCACCTCACTTAGACATTAAAATTTCACTAGAGATTTTTTTTTTTTTCAGTTAGGAAAAACAAACAGAAAATTATATCTGTATGTATATTAATAGGGTACTAATTAGCATTTTTTTTCTTTGTGCATCAGATACCTTATGGAATCAATTCCTAATTCATGAAGATGGTTTTGGGAAGGCATAACTAGTCCAGATGCCACAGAGAGATATATATCTAATCTAATTTCACAGATGTGAATTCCAAAATATGTCTTAAGAGAATAAATTTCATAATGCCCTTGAGCACAAGATGGTTATTGTCAGAATTATCTCCTATACCAGAGGAAGAGCAATAATGACAGAGTGGTTTAAGACTTGCCTTTATCAGACATGAAGATATACAAATTAGGATTGGCTGGATCTCTAATAAATAAATTATTGCTTGGGGCAATCAACCTTCAATCATCCATGTGATCATGAGCATTTCATTTAAACTAAAAAACAACATCAAAGTTCCTCAGGGAAAAGACTGCTTTTCTCTGTGGCTGGGCTGCAAACTGTAATCATGCCACAGATAAAACTCACATTTTTCTCTAGTACAGTCATCACTTACCATTTGAGGGAGAAAACCCCACAACATGTCTGTCCTGTCATCTCCCCAGACTGCTTGGATTCCTATTTTTCTGCCGCTTTGTTTTAGTGGAGTTCTCATCAACAACAACAACCATCACAGACCTCACCTTGTGAACTATAGCCTCCTTCAATTCTTTATGGATGTTTGGGAGCCTAGTGGCATTTGAGGATAACTAAGGGCCACGACATATTAGAGAGGAAAAAGTAAAAAATAAGAAAAGTTAGACTACTACACTAACACAGAACTACTTGCAAAAGCACAGAAATAATAGCAGGGTGTGGACCCAACTTTGTGCACCCTGCATTCAGTAGCCTGCCTTCTTTCTCTTTTCAATCAGACACCATGTCTGCATTAGGAAATGGCGTTAAAATAATCTTCAGATATTTTGTGTGTCACAACGCAATGTTTCTCTTGAAATGTACATTTTCCTTATCAAAAAGAATAAAAATCCTCACTGGTTTTCAGGAAATATATTATAAAATCTTATTTGATGTGAATTGTTCTACAAACTAGAAATGACTGCTGCTTAAATTACTTAAAAATATCAAAAAGAAGATTGTAGTACCTGTTAGCCTTACATAAATAGTATTTCTGTTCTTTGTGACACATGAAGGCGATGAAAGAAAAAAATTATTCATTTTGTAGGCATTCTCAGTTTTCTTCCTACCATAATGAACCACAGCACTTATTTTTACTAATAGGGGACACAGGGTATTTCTTAACAAAGCTGTTAGGTTTGGAACCCATTATCCTGATTTTTCTGTGTTGGCTTATAAAAATTTAGCTGTCACTAACATGGGAATATGTAGCAAATATGTCAACAAAGTTTAGCATGTTTCAAGGCAGCTCAGAACACTACAGGCTTTTTTACCAGAAATCACAGCAGACACAAAAGACTAGAAATACTGGAAATTGCTTTTCTTCTTATTTAAAATTTTTAATGAATTTTAATTTCCTTTAAATGTGTAGATACCCTAAGTTAACATAATGGGATTCAGAACTTTTCAAACATCAGGATGAAACAACAGTAGATTTGCTGCTATTTTGAACCACATATCTTAATATTCTTTATGCTGACATCTACAATTTAGTGGGCATTATCATTCAGGAACACAAAGAATAAATTTATATGTGTAACTATTTCTAAAGCCTGTTCTTTGAGTCTTTCACTGATTAGATAAAATTTTTGTCCTCGTTAACTGTACCTCCAAATTGCAGGTAGAAAAATGAGAGATGAGTGTGATCTTACAAGAGGACACTTATCATGGGCTGCACATATTCTAAGTGGAACCTATTAACAGTTTGGTAAGGGCAAACAATCATCATCAATGCCTTGCCAGGGGACTGATTTAATAGTTGGTTGCTATCAACATTAAAGCAGATGGATTTTAAGAATATTATTAAAAATTACGTGAACACCAAAGTACTGCTCATTGATATACATGCCTTTTGTAAAATTAAATCAATAATAATCATGATAAAATTATAGCTTTATAAAATATGCAGTAACTGTTAAAATAGCTTGCAAAAGTAAATTTTATTGAAAGTCAGTAAAAATTAGTGGTCAATCTGGTAAATAACTTTTCCATCCTTGCACCAAGTAAAGAATAGATTATATATTTCCTGAGGAGATTTTTCTCTCAGACCAAAAATAGAGGTATGAGAGTTTGGGATTCACTATTTTGAAACAGACACTCCAGAGCACAGAGAGTTTCATGAAAGGCAAATGAAATATTAAAATAATCTAAAAGCATACTAGATTAGAACAGCAAGAAACCTCAGAGCTGTTTAGGACCACACAGCTGAGGCTTGTAAAAACAATTTTGTTCTTGTAGATGGAACATGAGTACAGATATTCTTTCAACATGATTACATAATTATCATCATTGTTTTTTTTACTGTGGTCATTTTTCTTGTTCTTTGACAGATGTGAGACCTTAGTGCTCCATAAACTCAAATGTATTTATCTTTGCTGCATCAGTTGTACTGTAGATAATTTTATTTAAATAACGAACTGTGCTTTAAATCTATGTGTTTCTACATTGCCTATGAGTCAGCCATTCTGATTCAGACATTTTCCCCAGCATTTTCATAGCTGCCTCAGTCTCTTCCAGAGGGACGCACACTGCCCACAGCAACCTTATCTTCTGATCTTGACAACTGTTCAGCATACTTCTCTAACTTGTTCACACCTTCCTCATGCCAGTGAAAGTTGTTCCCTGTTGTACCAGCCTCTCCCAACCCAGCTAGAAATTCAATAAAGGAGGTCTCCTTCTGCAGGAAGGAGAACTCTTCGTTTTGAAACCTGAGTGACCACAGAACAATTTACATGGGAAAAAGCCCCTGAAGGAAGTCCTGCTCAGCCCCTCACTTAAGGCAAGCCAGCATATCAAGGGCAGCAAACAAGAAAAGAAACCCTGCAGGACACAGCAGACGAGTTTGAACATACACGGAAAAGTCCGATACCTCCTGCAATGTTATAAATCCAGTTAAATATAAGTGTCCATGTACTGTTCTTTACCCTGAGAAATGTGCCAGGAGATGCAGTGAGAGTACTTAGGAGCTGTGCATTTTTCTGCCCTTGCAATAAATATTCTCACTTGAAAGACATTATAAACTCAGTTTGTTGCTATCTGCAGCCTCCATGGCTCCTGCTCATCAAGGGCCAGAGATAACCAAGCCCTACTGCTTTATATTTTCTCTAAACACTGTGTTAAAGAAAAAAAGGTGGGAAAAAATGCAATTAAAGATGTTTAATGTATGGTATGTGCTAGCAACTCTGAAGGCAAAGGTTTATTTGCATCGCCTAAGCTATCTCTTACCATAGCACTTTTAGAAGAGTCTCACAGAAGTGCATCTGCACAACACTTTCCTGTTCCCATCCAAAATCCAGCCCTGGTGATCATGGCTGGATGTCTCCCACATGGACTATCAACCCTTCTCCTTGGAGCATGTCTGCATAGACATCCCTCAGCCCTTGGAGCTCCTCAGCCTTTTCAAAAATTTCTCCCCTGGCTTTCACATGTGCCATTAGAGCAGAAACAAAATCCCCATCGTACAAAAGTTTGAAGGCTTTGCTTACAACCTTTCAAGGTGACTAATACCCAGGCTTCACTACCCACAGAGAAAGTCTTCGCTTGAAAATTGCAGCTGAATTAAGCACACCCAGTTTAGAAGCAATTAAAACAACAAAAAAAAAAAACCCTCAGAAATCATATGAGAAATACCTCACAGGCTGCACTTCACAAACTATTTCTCCTGACAGGATGGATCAGGCTGGAACAACACCTGGTTTTTTGCACCTTCCCGCTCACTGCTTTTCCCACCCAAACGGCCCCTCATGGCGCCCAGGCCTCACCCGCCTGGCTCTCCTCAGGCGCCCGCTCCTTCTCCCCGACCCCTCCACCTCCGTGTGCCCACGGACTCCACCGCTTTCCCACTGCTCCATCCTCGCTCCATCGCTCTCCCAGGAGCACAGGGCCAGGAGCACCCTCTCATTGCCCAGACTGTCCCCCCAGTGTTTGTGCAGCCGGGAGCAGCGACTGCTGCCCAGCGCTCAGCCCCGAGCTGAGCCCTGCCCGCGCTGCTCGCCCATGCCCTGGCACTCCCACACCCGCCTTCTAGCTGCTGCAAATAAATAGCCAAATGAATTCTTTTCTTATGAATTCTTATGAATTCTTTTCTTATTCTTGCTGCTTAAGAAGAGGCAGAACAGACAATAAGATCCTTCAAATGGAAAATTGTATATTACTTAGGATTTCCTGAATTTACCAAAGGCTGGTTTTTTTAACTCCATCCTCCAACATTAAAATTCCTTTAAATTTCTTTCTTATTATTTCAATTATGTTAAGGTATTTCTTAGAGAAGTATGAGTATTATTGCATTATTGCCATAAAAATAATAAAAAAATTCATCTATTACCTGTTCTGGACAATCACACTTGGTATAAAATTGCCTTTATTAGGTACATTATGAGGTAAATCGTTTCCTTTTCCTTATTTTCTTATTTTCCCTTTTATGAATTATTTTTCCATCTACAGGTTCAAGAGGTTTAAGAATGATAAATTCCATGTATCTACCAATCCAATAATCTGCAATGCAATCTATTTCAATTAAAAAAATATGTCTAAAATCTAAACAATCTGCTCCAGTCCAGATAAGCTAGCATTACTTAGACCCTTTATTCAGACTCTTAT
The DNA here is from genome assembly GCF_024509145.1 of Vidua macroura. Lineage (NCBI taxonomy): Eukaryota > Metazoa > Chordata > Aves > Passeriformes > Viduidae > Vidua > Vidua macroura. The sequence continues at coordinate 11,252,392 of NC_071577.1, forward strand.
TTGAACAATTAGAAGAAAATCTCTATAAGAACAGAATGAGTTAGCCAGGCAGTTAAGAGAGTTTTGTTTTGCTTTCACTGCCAACTTCGGTGCTTTATGCTAAAATTACAATTTTATTTTAAGATTGCATTTACTTGTGTGAAAAAAATACTGTTTCTTTCTTCCTGTGATTTTAAGAAGCAGAGCCAGTATTTTGGGAAAACATAGCTGTGTTCATCAGACCTGACCATTCCCTTTGAATGTCTGACAATTTACTGGTAACCACATCTATCTGTACATAAAGATTTATATCTTACATGATTATACTTACTTGCTAAATGATAAACATTGAAAATGTAATAAAAATTATGAATGTGCAACATAATTTTAAGTAATAGAAAAGAAATAAATGCATAAATTTACTATAATTATACTTCCATTTTTATATAGATTTCTAAGCATATTTTTCCCAATTGGAATCAAAACAGTTATGCTCCAATTGAACAAACTTTTAAGGAAAATAGGGGGGAAAAATAAAAATTCAGAAATTGAATATGCCACATGCAGTACCCTTAATTAAATAAATACAAATAAATTATTAAAGCCATGCAATAATTCTTACTTGATTTTGGGATTGCTTAACTAAATGCAATACTGAAAGTCAGCAATTAATTATAATTTTCGTATGTCATATTTGAACTTTTCATAATTCTAAATTTTCTTTCCTTCCTTTTTTCCTTTTGCAGACTTTTGCTTACAATCATCCCGCACTTCAGATTCCTGCTAGGTCCACAAGGATTTTTATTGGACCTGGAGTACCTGCAGGATGCTTAAGGTCAGTTTGCCATCTCCTGTCCTGCTGATGATGGCTGCAACTCCATTAAAGCCTGGTCAATACAGCCTTGCAAGTGTCTCTGGATTGCTCTGAAGTCTTGGTTTCCTAAACTGACATCTGCTGATCTTTGGGCTGGGCTGGTCATGGAGCTCAGAGGAACCAACCAGGCAAAGCCTCACCTGCTACATTGCAGGAAACATGTCCTACCTTCAATCTGTATATTATAAAATTAGGGCAAATAAGCTAAACCAGTTTCAATGGGTAAATGTGTGATTTCCACATAAAAGCACTACAGTTTCTCTCTGAATCAACCTCTCTGCTGCTGCAATGTTTTTAACCCTTTCCAAAGCACTGGAGGGATAGGAAAGTTGGTCTGCAGTGCTGTTAAGGCCATACTACCATGGATATCTATATTTAGCACTCATCACAAACAAAGAGCTCATTAAAAGGTTTTAATTAAGTAAGAAATCTATTAGAATTTCCAAGTAAATCCTTGATTAGATATTGTCTTCCTTTGTCTTTATTACTCTCAAAGACGACCAATATTCTGTCTAGAACACTTTAGTCCCAGGAGGAATGTTCCCACACCTCTTGCTTGTATCAGCACATGACACATATTGGAAAGGTATTGTTGAGGATAAAATTAAATAGTAGGGTTGTAAAAAGATTTTATCTCTTGCTAATGAGTTCATTCATTTTTTTTTTGCAATGACAGCAGATTAAGACTACTGTGTTTAAATAACGTTAAAACATCCATAACTTTTATAGATTTTGAATAGCAAAGACATCAGCAGGTATAAAAAAGTGAACATTTCAGAAGATGACTTGCAAGCTGTCCTTTTTCAAGTCATCTGTCACAGGCTTATTTCAAGGTTGTGCTGTCAATCAAAACTTACAAGACTTGTTTGAATTAGTTATGGGGCTACAGGTAGGTATTGGATGGTGTGCTATTCTGTCACAGGTAACAAGAGTCCTTTGTTGGCTTCATAGAACTGAGATTAAATTCTAATTAATGCCCTGTTAACAGTTATCTCCAGTTTCCTTAATCCTTCATGAATATTTGCATCTAGACTTGAATGTGTGCTTACTTGCATCATCTGCACATAAGCATTTACCTCCCTGTTGCTTTTTTTTTTCACTCAGTCTCACCAATTTTTTTTTTTTTTAATTGCTTCCTGACGGACTGCAAGTACAGGAAATACCATTTTTTATTTAAATCTCTGTAAGGAGATAAATTTACACTGAATACTTCATGTTGCTTTGTTACAACCATCACATGTAGAAACAAAAGTGAACTACTTGGAAAAAAGTTTGTTGTTGGGAATAATGAACAACTGAAACATTTTCAAAGTCTGTGTGAAATTTTGAGTCAAATAAAACTTTTCCCATTTGCTAACAGTCCCAGTAAGAGCTCCAGTAGATCTTAACATAATTATTAGACTATAGGGAGAGAGTAGATGTTGGTACTAAATGTACCTGAAATGTTGCTGCTAAAAAGACAAAAGGATTTTTACTGAACTCTTATCAATAAAAGACTGCTTGATACAACACTATCAAAACATAGAAGCTCTGATTTTTCCCAGCTCCACCCTGAGGGAGGAAGAAAATTGTTATCTCTTACGAGAATAATGAGAAAGAAGATTAGTATCTCTGTTCTGAGAGTCCTCACGGAAGATTTTTCCTTCACACAGGACATCTTCATAAATGAACAAAGCACACAGAGATCTGGACAAAGACAGCATGATACCTCTTCTCCCCCTACTCCCATCAGTCAACAAATGTAATGAAGTTAGAAGCTACATTTCCAAGTGCCTTTCTTTCTCCTTTGTCCTTTTTCATGTGGCTTTCTCCACTGATGGATCTATGAGGTCTGAGAAAGGCCTGATGGCTTGGGCTACAGGCAAAGTGTGTGAGATAACAATGGCTTCAGCATGTCAGAGTGGGAATGTAGGAAAACATCTGGGGCCTTCTGATGAAACCATTGACTGGGGAATTGGGCTTTAGCTTTTGAGCACTGAGCTACCTGGGTAAATCAAACTCTTGCCTTTGTTTGAAAGCCTGTAAAGAAAATTCTACCTGATATATTTCTTTCCCATGTAGCCTTGATACACAACCTTCCCCCCCGAACAAAAATTATTAGGGTTTAAGCACTTGTAGAGAACTAGTTTCTTCTTACAGGACATAAACAGAAATGCAAGTTGAGTGGCTTCATATTTTTTAAGCAGCGTTTTTAAGCTGGAAACCACAAAAATTCAATTGGTTTGCCACCTGCTAGAACAGCTGAACATTTGGAGGTTATCCATTCACTAGGAAGCTCTGGAAATTACATGTCCAAACTGGACAGTCATGCACAAGGGCACCATTTTAATGTGCATTACTATGGGCTGTGGCAGCTCTTGTAGCAGCAGGAGACACCCAGCCAGTGAAAGAAATGATGTACAGAATTATTTTACTTCCTAATGTCATGCAAACAGCTGGCATGCCAGGAGAGCCTCAAGTTGCAATTTCTATTTGGCCAGCTGTCATTAATAACGTGTAGGTATATATACCTATATATATATATATACCTATATATATATACACCTATATATACCCAAAGAGTCCAAGCAAGTATCCAAATGGCATCTAATATTCTGTGCTGACAAAATAAAAACTCTGTACATCCATAGCACTAAGTTACTTATTTCCTCAGATGCTAATTCAAAGAAAGAACATATCTGTTTCTTAAAAAAAACAACAAAAAAAATATTACAAGTGGAACCTCTCCAAAGATTCAAAACTTAAAGGCAGTGTTATAGTAAGAGGGATGGTATTCAAATTTACAGCAGATGTTTCACCATTAATTAATGACATTAAAAATTACCCTAGAACAGCACTTGATACTTATGCACCCTTTCCACTCATTAAAAGAAAAACCAAACAAAAACTAATTTCCAAGTATTCGTAACACATGCAAAACTTAGATTGCTAGAATTAGGTTCTCTAATCAAAACAACCCCAAAACTCCCATGAACAGGGACACGAAGTTCATATTGAGTTTATATAATTGCCTCCCCTCCAAAAGACTTCTTGTGTCTTATTATGAAAATAACAGCTTGATTAAAAGACTTTCAAACCTTGCTTTCCTCAAAAGAAATGGACAGACACTTGGAGAAATCACAAAGAGTGATTCTCCTGCTCTACATTGCAGGACTAAACAGATCATAACACACTGGAACATGAATACATATCTAGAAACACTTCCCAGAGAGGCTGTTATAGCATTCCCAGCCAGCAAATAGCTACGTGAAACTAATCCTTGTTCTTTTGGATACATAGAACACTCAAAAGATATATAACTTCTATTTATAGACATGAGCCTCAAAATCACAAATCAGTCTTGCAAACTAAAGAAAATTACCCTGATCTTGTTATGAGCTAGAACAGAATGCCAGAGGAGTTAAACTGAAAATCTGAAAGTAAGTTTCTAAAGGTACTTGCACTCATTTTCCATGAACTTTTGCATGATGGCTCTTCCCATGGGGATGTAAAGAAGCAAAGCAAATCCAAGTAACTTCCAAGGAAAGGCCTCACAGGTGGTGTGTCTCAGGTGCCATCCCACATGACAGGAATTGATTGCTCAGATTCTTGGTCACAAATAGGAAGAATTCAAATGAGACAAGGCACGATCTGATCACCTTTCATAATCAAATCATAGATGCCACACAGACAACATTTCTTGTAATAAATAAAAAAATCCATGGCCTTTCTCATTCTCAGTATAAAATGAAATATGATTTAAGAGAACTGGGTATTAACACACTTTTTCCTTGGCTGCCCAGCAGCAGAGGGCTCAGGCTGGTCCAGCTATAGATGAGAATCCCTGTAGAAATAATAATAATTCCTACTGCTTTTTTGAATTTTGAGACAGTAAACACACATTTTGTTTCCATTTGTTCTAGTCAATTAAATTAAACAAGTAGCAAAATATGAATTTATATATAATGAATGCATCATCTAGGTAGGAATTAAAAGTAGAAATATGTAAATGCTCTATGACTGTTGCATGAACTTAATTTTGTTTTAGTGATATAAATAACATTTTTAAATGAAAATTTCATTTAAATACTGATTGCTTAGAAAAGCCCAGGGAAAAGAAAATACTTTGGTTCTGAACAACTATGGGAGACTAATATCCATCCATTATTATTGAATCTTCTCTATAGCATCATTAACACATATATTTTCAAATAGTTTTCTGTAATTTTCAAGATGAAAAGGGAGAGGGAGCATTTTCAGAGCATTGAGGCTGTGGAAAATAAATAAAATTGGAATTTTCCATTCTTCTTCTGAAGAATGTATAAATATATACTGACAAATAAACACACCTAGGGACAAATTTTTAATACACTCTTCTCCTAATAGATTGCACTGAGAGTTCAGGTGGTATATACTCCCCATACCCACTAACATGTAGTGAATCTGTCTGCAAAGAGAACAGCAGGGAACACGATCTCGGACTTTGAGCATGGATAGAAAACTTCGGATTTCTGGTGTGATGCGTTTCAGGCACTCAGAAAAAATGAAGTTGTTATGGAGTCACTTGTATGAGTATAATGAATAGGTCATTGCTGTCTACTGATGAACAGTGTACAGACAAAGGGTAGCAGATAGATAAAAACCAACCAAACACACAGCAAAACCAAAAAACTCACAAACACAAAAAACAAATCAACCCCAAGCCCAACACCAACTGAAAAAACCCATACATATGTTTACATCCAATTATTCTAAGAAATGTGCCAATCATGCTACAGTAAACAAAAGGAGGGACAAATTTCAATTCATCTTCTCCCTCCTGGTAAATGTACATAGCTTTTCTATGGTCATTTGCCCCATTCTGTAAGGGGAAAATGCAGCTGTCTGCACAAATTGTCTTGAACAGCTAGAGAGGAAGACAGTTATGTTATAAGCTCCTGAAATAAGCTTTTGATCCAGAACACAGGCTGTGACATGCCATATGTGTTCTTAGTATGTCTTTGTTAATCTACATGAAGATTCTCCAGTCATTGCAGTATTTTGAAAACTGACAATATTTTTTTTTAAATTAGTATAATGGTAGATACAGTAACTTACAGAGAATCACATTAGATTCACGTTAAGAATTAATAAAACAGAGACCAATGAAATTAGTTGAGTACAGAAAGTGTTTCTAGAGTAGTTCATAAATCATAACAGCTGCTCTGGAAAGCCTGCAAGGCCCAGCATGCAATGTGGGGTACAAACCCACATTTAGCAATCCCCCAATACTTCCCAGCTGGAAAAGATAGCCTTTGGCTCGGTGGATACAAAGAATGCTCTTCAAACCTGTTTCGAAGCCATGGTCTGAAGGCAAAGATGGTGGGTTGACCCTTGGGATGTGGTTTTGAGGGGCTTTTTTCGGTTGGCACTGCCTTCAGCCTAATGTTCGCTGACTGACACTCTACTACAGCACATTAACATAGTCTCTGGCACCAGCATCTCAACTCGCTAATTTTGAGAAATGAGTTGCTTTAAAAATTGCTGGGATTACAATGAAATGTGCAATAAAATTAGAAAATCTGCAAGGGAGTGAGTGGTTGGCTATCATAATTCATTACTGTATTTTCCCAGAGTACCTCTGAAAATGTGTTTGTTGTCAAACATGTAAAGGGATGTGTTGCTGACAAGCGCCAGTCAGAAATTTACATCATCGATCTTGGATTTTACTGGATCAATACAGTTTGTCTTTGTTGTGTGCTGCAAGCAATTCTGTGTCAAGCTATGTTTTTGGAGCTCTTAAAATTGGCAGAGAATATGCCTTGGGAAGAAGGAAGAAAGGGACAAATGGTAAAAATATACACACACGTATAATTTACACACATAAGAATGATTCACACTGCCTACATTTGTCAAGATCAAATACATTTTTGAAAACATGTCTGATTGGAAACAGAGCATTGATCCATATTTTTAAACTATAGTCTCTGCTGCAGTGAAGTTGATTCCAGTTTACAACCCAAGGATACAGCAATGTTACCTACTGCATTTAATATTTGCAGTTCCTGTCTTTTGGATATAGAAACTGTTCCATTACAAGGAGAAGGAAATGTGTACCGCAAGCCACAGATATTTATAAAATTGTTAACTCAAATGAGGATATCCACGTGCCTGTTATCTAAAATCCTAATCAAACCCGAACTGCTAATTTTCAAAGGCTCTGACAGATTGACTTTCCTATAAAACAATATTTTTCATGTGTGTGCCCTTAACCTCACAATCTTCCCAACAAGCATCTGGGGAATTCCTCACATAGCAGGGTTCAGTACTTGTTCTCACAGCTTTGCTAACCTTGCAGAAAATACTGTGCACAATGCAGCAGCAAAGACAACTTCCAATTCTAATAAAGCAAAGGTTCAAACATTTGCAAATTTTATACAAATGATCTGCAACCAGATTTACATCTTTGGCCAGGATGGATTTCATTTGCATAAATGACAGAAGGTGACTCAATATCAGGACTCAACCCCAGGATGTATTGCACTGCACCCACTGAAGAACATTTTTTATTCTCTTCTAATTGCTTGGCTCCACCTCCAGGGTAGGAGATCTGTGATGTCTCTTCTCAAAGAGGGACAGCACGAGCCTGACCTGGACATCCAGGATGAGCAGGAAGGCAAAGCCATTGCTTCTATACCTTTTTAGTTGCAGCAAGAGGTAACTCCCATGAGAACTGTGACTTTTCTCAAAGGCTCTTGAGCGCTACACTCTCCCAGAGATATGGTTCTCTCTTGCATCCACCTATGTTTAAACCCTAATCTTCTACTAAGAAACTGCTAAACTGCAACAGCATGGAATCTTAATGCAGCTGTTTTTTCTCCTGTAGTTTCCTTCCATTTTGCAGATTCAAATCTTGCAAATGCAAGTAGATTGTGAATCTCACACATCACCAACACATCTTAGAAACTAATTAAAACCATCTATGTTTTAAGAATACCTTTTTAATGTGTCAAATGTGCTGTCACTTCATGCAAAGATGTTTTCCTAGCGGTAAATCTGACTCACTGTCTTGATAAGTAAGCATCACTGTGAGTATATGTGATAGGCATATGCTGCATAAACACATCTCACAGAGATTTCAGCCCCCTTTAAATATGCTGAAAACGACAGCTCATCCGTTCTTTTCCCCACCTCTCTCCACATTAAATTGTAGTTCCCTCACAAAGCAAGAGACAAATTTATAAACTTCCAATTTGGGGCAAAGACCAAGCTGACATTTAATGTTAGAATTGAGTTCTGATTTAGAAAGACAAAGCTCTAAGGGGTGTCATTCTCCTTCATGAACAGTTTACTGTTGCAGAAGACACAGTCTTATATTTATGTTTATAATTAATTCAAAACCAAAGGAAAATAGTGACCTATTTTTGGTCACTAGGCCAGTGATGCTTATAAGCAGAGCATAAAATTGTCTTTTTTCTTGCTTGCTTTCCACCTAATTTCATTCAAATTCATATCTTCATATTGTTTAGAAGATTCATCCTTCCATTAACATGTTAAACCTGTTTTGTCTCTTGGTAATTTTATCCTACTTGTCTTTGATGCTTGAATTAGTGATTTGTGATTTATAAAGATCTATGTGAGGGTAGAATCCTCCCTCTGAAGAAAAAATGAGCAAGACATGAATTTTACTGCATATCCCCATGATCAGCAAGAAGTCAGGTGCATATATCTGTCAAAACAAAATAGTTACTAAAGAAGATAGGCAAAAGTATGTCTTTTTCTTCCTATTTCCTGTCAACCACACCTTTCAAAAAAGTGATGACAGTCATGCTCTCTGATGCAACAGACAGTTTGACATATATTTCTTCAGTCCTTATTTTATCTGAGACCATTACTTCTTGTTCTAAAAAACAACCTCTGATTTCAGGCAGGACATTTTGATTACAAAGCACTCCTTAATAAAGAAAAAACCTTTAATGAAAATGTTGAAGCTGTTTAACAGTAATGTCTGCACACAACCTTGGAGAATTATTTTCCTTTTTCATTTGAACCACCCTGATTATTTGACTGGCTGGTGATATTAATGCAGTGGTGACTCAGAAAAATGAGAATATGAAAAAGGTCAGGGTACAAGCCTGGCCTCTAGGGTCCTGCCATGAGGTCAAAAGATAACGACAGCCATGAAAAGATACTATAATCCCTTTCTTATTTAATTAAGCCAGAGATCTCAATCTTCTTACCTGGGCTCAAAGTTAAACCCATAATTTTCTCCCCTGTTGTCAGCTTTGTACTGCAGAATTTTCTGTGGGCAGAAATCCTGCATTAGCTACGCGGTGCTTGTGAGGTCGACAGAGAACATCTCTGCTCCTCGAGGCAGACAGCACCAAGTGTAAGGAACACCTCCAGGAGACTCTGAGTTAATTAACTGTCCTGATGGGAAGTCCCAAATGCAGGATGTGGAAGGGGCTTACAAAAATTTACAATTACAGAACATGGTCCACCTATTGGGGTAGTTTTAGGATTACTAGGGTTTGGAGGTGTGTGCTGGTTCAGCTGCTAAGCTCAGCTACAAGGAAAACTCAAAGGAAGGAGAAGTAGCAGTTGAATAAAATGTTCTTCTACTGAACAGAATACATAGATAAAACAATCTCTGAAAATGGGGGCCATGCTCAATAGAGCTGCTTGCAAGGATCAGACAAATGTGCAAAATACTCCACATGCCCCCAAACCTGGAGGACTCCCCCTGTGGAGATTTTTGTCTTTTAGCTTATTGGTCTATAGTTTAGCATCTTCTTTTTTATTGTTGTTTTGTTTGCTTGTTTGTTTTCCTTATTGTATTTCTTTGCCTGCCACATACACCCTGCCCCAGTACAGATGCCCTAATCAGCCTTTTTAGCTCATAACCTTATTATTCAGTGGCTGCAAGTCCTGAAAGGCACGACTCAACTGCCAAGCCAGACAGGTAAGAAAGACCGACCCAAAAATGAAGCATTTCACTGGATCTGGACATAATGGGCACATTTAGGGACAGGAATTTGCCAGAGAAAAGATGAAGAAGAAAAGGTAAAGGTGCTGTAAGAAAGGATGGCAACCAGCCACCAAACAGGGATATCACCTCTGAAAAATCTTTAATGATTTAGAACACGTTCTCCAGAACAGATGTTAGGATGGAGATTGCTCTGAATGATACAATCAATGAATAAGTGATAAAACATTTCTCGTTTGTGGCAGTGATCTGAAATAATAACAAAGAGATAGCTATTTTAGTCTGAGTTTTGCTTATGTCATTAAAATTTAAACATGATTAAAATGAGCCAGTCTGGTTTTATAACCTGTCAGTATGACAAAGGGACTTTGACACATTTGTCTTCTGGCATATTATGGGGATTTACATTTTGCACCATACAATTATATCTGTATTAAAATGACTGAGCACACTGAACATGAAAAGAGTGATTCATAATAATGGCATTAAAAGTAATAAAGAGTTAAGGACACTGGGAAGGAAATTAAGCAGGAAGGTAAAAGAGGTTTTATATAAAGCAGAGAAGAAAGGAAAGACATATCTCCTCGCTCTTGCCTCTTTATTATTAGTCTAAATAAAAAAAGAATGTAAATGGAAAGAGTTTCTGCCTAAAGAATCAATACAGAAATAAAAAAGCCTCCTAGAAATAGTTTTCAATCCCTTAATCTCATTTTGCACTAAACACTGCATCCTGGGGTTGACATACATTGAAGTTTGAATTCCACGTATACCCATAACTTCTCCTGTGGGTTTGGCTTTCTGATGGGACTTTGATCTTGAAGTCAATAGAGAAAATAGGGGTGCATAAGTAATTATTTTCGTCTTCTGTAAATCTTTTTGTCTTACTAGGGCACCTTTGACTCCAAACAAGATGAAAAAGAAAAAAAAAAAAAAAGAAATCTTGGAAGAATTTAATGAAATTAATTTAAATAGAAATTATAAGTTCAATCAAAACAACTGGTAGTTAATAATAATGGCCTCATTTATTTCAGTCATTATGTTGTTGATTTTTTGTTTTCCTACAGATATCCATTAGGCAAAATGCTATTTTTAACATCAGAATATCATGTCTCTAAAATCAATATTTTCTTTTTAAAATGTCAAAGGTTTGTTTGGGTTTTTTCCCAGACTTTGGAAAATTAAGGATTGAGTGTAAGAATCTCCCAAACATTTTTGTTTGTTTCCATAACAATAATAATTTCCTGCAAAAATGTATTGGTTGTATGGAGGTATTTTTTTTCTTTTGTTAATACCAAATATTTCTTTTATAATGAAGAATAGTTTGGTTTGTGAAACAATAGAGAAAAAACTGTACTGGGAGCTGAGCCTGTCCCTACACAATGCTGTTATTCAGTAAAATACTATGAAAAACAGAGCTTTGGCTCCCATTTTGGCAAACCAGTAGAGCTGCAACAACCAATACCTGTTGTGAATCTGTCCACCTAACCTCCAACCTTAGCAAACAATTAATGCTATTGCATTTTGCCTACTAAAACCTGTAGTGCCATTAAATCTTTTGTTTTGTCATGCCCCTGTAAGATAACAACATAAACGTTTGTATTTCTTTGTGTTGATATTGAGGTTACTCCTAAAACAACTGTACATTTTATTAAGAGGTAAAACCAAAGCCAACATAGCTAGATGTTGAATAAAATTATATTTACTTCTAATATTTGCATAGCATTTAAAATTTAAAGTCGATGGTTTATGATTTTTCTTTTTATAAACTCAGTACTTGAAGATAACCAACTGGATATAATCTGAAGATGAGTCCATTGGTCAGGAAATCACAGAGCCAGCACACTCTCAGAGACACATGTTTCATAAAACACAACAAAATGAAGGGAGCTATAAATAAGAAAATAAAGCTATAGTCTGCAGTTAAAATCCTTGCTGCTTGCAGTACATCATTCTGTTCCTAAGTGTCTGTTGCTGGGCTAAAGTTTCTAAAATTAACATTGCAATAGCCTACATATGCCCCAAAACACACAGAAGACAACATTGCTGAACTGGTTATTATAAGTGCTAACATATGTTTGTTGTTTTCCCAACGTGTGTCTGTCCCTTGAAAATATTTATCAGGATAAAATTTTGAATTGGCTCTTTGAACAGTCAATGTACAAATGCAAAGACAGAAGTGTGTGCAGTTTTTAGTGAAAACTGAAGTACTGACGAATTTTAACAGTTTCATAGTATTTATAGGCATCATTTTTACACTTGCTAGGGTCAGCATCACTTAAAAATTAAAAGAGATTAATGCACATGCATCTAATAAGAATATTAAGGAATATTAGGAATATTAAGGAATATAAGGAAAGCTTAATTGGTTTATAACCCTAGGAAATCAGAAGTGAAAAAATGAAGTCCCATTTTTTACTTAATACAGAAATTAAAAAGGAAATGTCGATATTATATATATATTTTTATATATATATATATATATATATATATAACTCAAGCTTCAGTGTTATATAGATACAAATATATATATAAAGCTTCAGTATTATATCTATAAAAATGTACAGATAAAGCTTCAGTGTTTGTTGTACTCATGGCTGTCCGCTAAATGCTACCTTTCTGTATGGCAACTCTATATCCATGGAAATGTGTGAGGAGGGCAAGGTTTGATCCCTGTCTGATTAAGAAAGGATAAGTGGCTTCCATTAGAAATAAAGCATGGAATAGCAGACAATATGACCAAGAAACAGCGCAACCACCTCTCAAAGCACAGGAAGTGGCAGCAGGATCCATGGTCCTCCCTGGTACCAGTTGTTAGAAGCCTTTCATGGAGCTCTCTCCACTAACACCTTGTCACTACACACCAGACATCTGAGGGACACTGGGAATTTTAATGAGCACAGCTAAAACTCCTTGGGAATGGCAAAAACACAACCCAGCCTGATGTCTGCTGGCTCTGATCTGTACAGCAGGTTTTGGAAAACACGCCAGGCTCAGCAGTTACAATGGAGAAGAGGAAACTGGCTTGGTACAAAGTGGCGCTGAACGTTCATTTTCGTGGCAGTCCACACAGGAGGCACCCAGACTATTCTCCTTCCCCGGGAAGCCCGTGTGCACTCCTCTCAAATGACAGCTGAACCAACAGATATGGAAATACTTGGCTGAGGTATTCCTGTGGCTTTACACTACTTTCTTCTGCACCTTTTCGTACTGGTTTTAAATAAGAGATTGCACCCACAGTAGAGTATCTGGGAATGTACACATTTGTTTCACAGACACAGCAAAAAGGCCAGTTAAGCCAGATTTCGGTCATTCTACTCTGCATATATACACAGAAACAAAAGAATACTTTTTGTGTGATCACCCGAGCATATTCAGACTCCTCTACATATTGAAGAACATCAAAAAAATTAAAACAGCCAACATGCTCAGTTTAAATAAAAAAAAAAAAAAAAAAAAAAACAACAAAACAAAAACTTGTGAGTAGGAATTGCTGAATTTGCAATGAAAACACATTGCAATGAAGGGAGTTTGTAGCCCTGGAAAAATACAGTAAGTGAAAGAATCAATAATTATTAGTGTATCTTAAACAAATTTGTCAGCTTCTCAGAGAAATGAAATTTCATAGGACAAAGTAATCATCCACATTTCTTGTTTCTGGTAGAAATGGTAAAAAATATACTTCTATCAAAAGTACTCAGTCAAGAGTATGTCATACTTCCATCACTTTTTTATCCACATGTTCATTATTATGTTGAAGTGCTATGCCTTAACTGGATTTTTTTTTTTTTTTTAATTGAGATGCTTGGGCTGACTATTGCTCTAATGTTACAAGAGAGATGTAACCTCGACTGCATAATACAACTCATAACATGGGCTGTGGAGTCTGATGCAAAGACCAGACCAGACACACAGTTTGGCTCACTCACCACCCTCTGCATGCCAGAAGATTTAAAAGAGTAAAAGCAGATGTGAGCTTTCACATCTTAAGGAAACAGGAAAATGCAATAGCTGTGTCTAAAGCAAGTTCTATATATTTCATCTTACATACAAAACAAGAGCAGCTGGCAAGGCACAGTCTGGAATCAAAGCTATCTGCTCGTAGTTTGCTCAGTATTTACTGGGCAGTTCTCAGTGCCTGCCTACTGGCATGCATTAGGACATCTTATTTTATCCAGTGTCTGAGATTCTGCCTTTTCAGAGATAACATTTGAATTATTGTGGCCTTCCCAAAGCATAATACCACTTTTTTTTTTCTTGTTTGAAGCATCAGATTGAATGTTAGATTGCAATTGCATACCTCATGGCACCCCAGTAACTATAAAAAACCCTTGTATTAGTTCTGTGCAATGTCTTCTATCACAACCTCCTGGCTCTTCCTGGGCTACAACTGATCTTATTCTGCCTTTTAACAAGCTACTCTCTTTACATGACTGTCGGAATATTTAGAAGCCTCTTCAACCAGGAGATGTTATAGCCTCCAGGAAAAGAGTGTAGCTCTTTTAGACCTGTCTCTGGGTGCATTCCAGAGCTCAGAGGCAGATATGCTCCTTCCTATCCCTGACACTTCAGGGCTGTGTTCTGCTCCATTCAGTCAGCAGTTGTAACATGTCTTCATACTATTTCCAAACCCCTCACGCTTCCCAAGCCATATCTCAAACCCTGTTCACTGCTGATTGAAATCAAATACTGACACCTCATAATTCACTGATCACTTCATGGTTATATTTATGAGGAGGATACAGCTAAGAAGCCATAGAGAACATTAGTATTTGAGCACTACTGAATTAGTTTGGGTCTCCCCATTTTTCCAGAAACCTTACAAATTCAGCTGAAAAAGCATAAGCTGTTACCCAGCTAATAGGAAATGTTGTAGTTGCTGGGAGATGAATTTTCTGGAAGCCAGAAAAGACATTATTATCATTAGGAAAATGGGCACTTATCATCCCCACAGGAGTTCCAACTGTGGCTATGGTCCAGTTTATAAGAGTCATGCTGTGCATGATAAAAACGTGTAAATGAAAGGCTGGAAAGCAGCTTTTGGGTTTTATTACTACAAAATCAAGGATCATAAAGAGACTTCTCAAACTGGAAGGTACTTTTTTTTTGTCTACAGACCTGCCTTATAAAGGAATTAGCAAAAACATCCCTATTTTGCACAGTAGTTTTTGTGTAACCTACTTAATATGGAAAAGCACAAGGCTGCAGATCACTTTTGACCTTGTTGAATACATAACAAATGAATAACTCTATGGTAACTTTGCTATTTCATAGTTTACAAATATTCACAAGTCTGGGAATACTAAGCTTTTTGCTCTCTTATATTTATTTTCACACATAATACAGAAACACCCAGAGGCTCTCTATAGAAGTTATACATATACATAATAAAGCCCTGATCCTGAAAAACTCACAGTCTAATATGAACAGTCTAGATAAACAGCATGACAAGACAGATAATACCATGCTGCAGATGGGAGAAATGATGGGTGGGAGCACAGAGGAAGCTGCACTGCTCAACAACTGAGTAATTTCCTTTGTGGCCCATATGTGTCGTCCCAGTTCTGGTCAAGCCTAACCACAAAGAGCATCCTGGGACACTGGGCTATGCCAGAATGGGGGACTGCTGGCATTTCAGATCAGCACTGCTGGCAGGGAGCTCCCTGTGGAGAGACAAATTGAAACCCTGCACTTTCCTTGGCCAGACAGTGGCTAATGCCATGGCTGCTCCAGGGAGTCTGATGGACTTTCTTGGGAGAAGCTAAACACCTGGAGGAAGTGGTTACTCACAGCTGCTGCTCCACTCCTGTTTTCAAGAATGAGGTGATTGATCATGCTCCCCTCAGAAAATGATGCCTGGGAGCCAAAACCCTCCCCTCTTCTGCAAGTACAGGTTTTCTGCACAAGCAACTAACTGAACTCAGAGATCATAACCTGCAGCTGGGAAAAAGAGGGAACTGATTTCCATCACCCCAGTGAAGGGACTTCATTGTACATTTTGACCAGTGAAAGGGGGCTTAAGGGAAAATACAAATCTGTAATTCAAGGTTTAGTCTCATGTCTGGGAGGATCTTGGTTTTTTATTCAATGTAATTCTGTGAGTGTTTCATGTGAAAAGCAAATGCAGATGCTGGGGATCTGTGCTTCCAGCTTTGTCCCAGCTGTACAACACAGTGCTCAAACCAGGCCATTCTGTCGTGGCTTTCAAAGTCATCAGATCAAATCTCTCAGGACCTGACAGCTTTATACAAAGAGTTGTTTGCCAAGGCATTCAGGCAGGGGAAGACCTAGGCTCAAGCAGATATATGCAGTACAAAATATATTAAATTTCTAAATCTGAGAAGCTGTATCAATATCCATTACCTATAAAAGCCCTGACACTTCCCTGTCAGGCAATGGCTGAATGAATGAAAGTTTTCAGAGCTGCAACTCAGTGCCTTCTTCCAAGTGGTATGTCAAAGGTCTCCCAAGATATAACCTTCTGCCTAAGTCCCACCTTTTCATCCATTTCATTAATTCTCATTCCTTAAAAAGCTGGAAATCAGCTTCCTGATGTAAAACAAACACCAGAAAGCCTCCATCAATTATGTAAACTGATGGGTTAATTTTCAAACAGCCACAGTAACACAGGGGTTCCATGGGACCTGCTCAACCCCTCTCTGGTTGATTCTGCTGAGGAAGCTGTCGATGTGACTGGAGCAGGATTTGGGGGCTGTGAACCTCTGTGCATGCACATTGCCCCTTGCCCTAGAGGAAGATCTCAGGGACAGCTGAGGGGGCAGGGCCCTCGCTGGCCCTCACTGCCAGGCAGTCACTCCCCAGGGAGCCACCGGTGTCAGGGCTTGGGGTTCCCTGCCACAGGAGTGTCCTTGACCACAGCAATGGGGACAGGAAAGAGGAATCGCCACAGGAGACACAAGGCCAGGGCAGCTGGGAGAGAGGCTCAGGGGTGACAGGCACAGGACAGGCTGCACAGCTGCCAGGGGAAGGGCATCCACCTTGTGCAGATGACAGCACGAAACTCCGTGGGCTTGGGAACAGAGATAAACCAAGTACTAAGTCTGCTGTCTTGAGAATGTGGTAGAAAAATTCATTTCTGATCTTTGCCACCCACAGGATATGCTTAGGAAAAAAAGTCAGTTTCTACCAGATTACAGTTCTTCAAAACAGTGAATTAAACTTGTCCAAGCAGGGACCCTGAATTTCACAGCCCTTGATTTTTCTAAATGGCATATGCTGTTAAAAGAGAAACCAAATGAGCAAGCACAAAATGCCTGACTTTGTACAGTACATTGTAGATATTTTCTAGTATATGCTACTGTTGTGACACTGTGCCTTGTTGTGCCAGACATCAACCAGGTCACGGCATGGAAGGAGGGAAGTTTGAGAAGAGCCTGTTCTCAGAGTCCTTAGGGGCATGGTGAAACCCAAACTTTCCAAGCAGCGGGGAGCACTCCTCATCTTTGGGCTAAACAAGGCTGGAAAGCAGATTTTTTTTCCTAATTTTGTCCCTATAGGCTGTGCTAAGTATCATGCGACCCTGGAGCTGAGAGAACAGGGCTTATAGAAGTTCATATCACTCAGAGAGTGACTATTTCCTTCAGTAATGAAACTGGGTTCTCCAGATGTAATTCTTACACATGAACAGCTATTACTGTAACCTTAAATTTTCCTTCTCTGAAAACAACTGCAAACTTACACAGAAATCACCTTAATCATAAGGAAAGAAAATACATTTTTAAAACCTTTAAGTATATTGCACTTACACTAGATGGAAAATTAGGCTTTCTGTCATTTTCTCCCCATTTTTGACAACTGGAAGCTTATTTGTCTATCTTTAAAGACTCTTGTATGCTCTGATAAATATTTCACTATCAGACATCAAATGAAACCTAATTTTCTCCTCTATTAAATGTACTTAGTATAAATGCAGATTCAATATTTTTGTGTGTGTGTAAAATTTTAATTGCTCTATTATTTATGCAAGGTCAAACTCAAGTGGCATATGCTGAAAAACGTTATGGATTATTATGACAGCCTGTAACAACAGAGATGGAACTGGTTTAACTTTTTTTTTTTTTAATGCCATTGCTTCAGCTAGACAGCTAATTATTCTTCAAGTATGTCAATTTATCCTAATTCCCCACTATCACAGATGAGCACCAATGAGGACTTGCCAAAGAACTGCTGGAGTGTTCGTGCCAATTTTCATCTACAACAGCCTCACACGGAGATCAGCACCCAACAACAGTCAAGTGATTAGCTAGATATAAGGAGATATTATTTCCCTGCTATTGGCATTGCTACAATAAATCAGATTTCTAGAATGGTTCAAATTCTAATAGCCATACTTCTAAAAATAGTGCCAAACAGGTAAGAAATAGAGTTAAATAAGAAATTACTAAAGGCATCTGCAGGAACCATGTTTTCAAACACACAGAAGAGGCATGTGATAATATTTGGCAATTGCCTTACAGCCTGCTTATGTTACTGGCCATTCACAAATTACCTCATCATTTTTCTTACATACAAAGGAGCGTTGTTGCAGGTTTTCTTAAACAAGAGAATAAACACCCCTTTAGCTTTTCAAGAAATGAAAACTGACACTCATAATCCTTCCTTGACTTTTTGGAAAGTGTTTTTTCTTAGGCACCTTCTGATAAAAACCCCTGTCATACACTTGAGTAATTGTATCTCATGAGGATGAGATAAACAGCTCTTTTGAAAGAGTTAGTTATTTCTGAACCAGTCTCCTAAACAATTCAGTCAAATAGATTTCTAAGAGGCAAATCAAATTAAGAGAAATAAATTAATATAAAAATCGGAGATTTTGTTTATTCTTCCTAAAAGGACAGGAAAAAAATCCAACACACAAAAAAAAAAAAAACCCCAAACAAACAAACACAAACCTCCCAAAAACCCTAAAACCAAAACAAAACCAAACACTCCCAGCCCACAGACTCATTAATAAGTAGAAAGAGCTGCATTTTTAATGTTTGCACAGTTTGTGTGATGCATCTGTTTGTCAGGTTGCCTGCTCACCACAAAGATCTCTAGGTGTGCTCACATTGTGTCATTTCTTCCCCATAAATGATTACCTTCCACTGCCTCCCCCTTTCTATAGCTTTGTATACATACTCACATGTAGAATTTGAAACAAAGAACTGAGGTTTAGCTTGCTTTCTTTCACCCTTCTCTATAAGGCAAGAATAAAAGCAGGATATTTAAGCTAAGAGGATTTGAAATGGGGAAGAAATCATTGCTTACATCCTAAGGTGCTAGCTGAGAAGATGAAATTGACAGCAAACACCATATGAAATGTACATGTGCCCACTCCAATAGTAGGAAAAAAAAAAAAAAAAAGATTACAACAGTTTATTTCTGTCATAACATACAAGCTGTTAGCAAATTCAGACAATTCTTCCTGTTCAGTATCTCCAAGTCCAACCGTTTTTCTCACCACCCCTAGTGCTAAACCCTGTCATCTCACACACCAAATGTGGTACCCTGCTGGTCCCTTGGCTTCTCACAGCTACACCTTCCTCTCCTTCTGGTTTGCTGACATATGAAATGCCTTGCTGTCAGAATAACTTCCCTCACTTGTTGTTGATTTTACTCCCTTTTCCAAACCCTTTCACTTCATACCCCGTCAAAGGTTTTAATTTTAGCGACTGCATTGTTTTACAGATGAGGCTGCACACACCTGAAATAGTAACTCTGCACTGGCACCAGGAAAACACCGTCCTGTGAACACCAATAGCAGCTACTCGTAACAAACAAGGTCTGTACAGACTGTGGAGGCTGACACAGACTGCAGGAACACAGAATTCTAAGGAGGCACCACGGAGACAACTGTAGGCAAAAGGCTGCAAAAAGATACACACATGCAGAACAGCTCCCTGAAATAAAGAGCTGGAGTATTGGCCAAAACAGGGACTCCTGTTGTGCTATTATTTTGCATGTGATCCATGAAGCAAATACTTAAAGACAGATAGTTTGAGATCAAATTACTCATTTGGGAGGAAGAGATGTTTTCTCCAAAAGCAGACTGTGTTTGATTCCAATATATTTATGAAGAACACAATAGACCCTCTCTCATTTTTACAAATTCAGCTTGCTTAGAAACATGTATATTTTTATTGGACAAAGATAAAAATAATGACTTCAAATACATGACAGTATCTTTCATCTTCTGTAATGGATGTCCTACACCCTTTGTCACATATTGGTGACATTGGTAAAAGAATAAATGAGTAGCTTAAATCCTGCTTTTCAAATGTTAAAAGGTGGATTATCAGAAATTTTTATACTCAGAATATATCTGTCCTATAAAGTAGAAAGTGATGCTAGAATTTTCAGTGAATTTGTGCTGAAAAATGTAAGTCCTCCAGGAAATGCTATAAGCCTATTGCTATTTATCAGTATTACTGATGATCCTTTAAACACACTTGTGAATTATTCCAAGAACATGAAGGAATTATGCATGTATTTTTTAACCACTGCAATGAGGCATATGGGACTCCGGGCATTGTGGGAAAAGCAACAGAAAATATGAGTTTTGCTGGCATCTCATAAGGAGAGGAGAGCACTTTGCACACACGATGGGCTGTTGGTCTGGCCTAAACTGGATGTCAAGTGTTTCCCCCAAAATACATCACATCTACCTTCAGTTACAAGAAGAGGGAATTTAGGGTAAAGAGCATTATTACTCTAAGACCTTTCAATGTGTCTCTGAAATACCACTGCTGATTTCTAAAGCTGAATGAAAAACACTTTTTCAATGTATAAAGAACACTGGGACTCAAAATATACAGACTCATATGCAGAAAGGCCTCATCAGCTTTCTTCCCCCCTTAGACTTCCAGGCCTGGATTTAGTCACTTTTTTGGGACATTTTGGAGACAGCATTGGAAATGTCCTGCCTGTTTTGTACACCTGATCACAGCTCTCCTGACTGGAGTTCTCTCTTCCAGCTCACTCCCAAGCAGTGCGTGGGAAGGCCACACGTGATTCCCAACCAGCTGAGCACAGCCCCAGCGCTTTGCACGCTGCATCCTTACAGTGTAGGGGATGCTTTCCTTCCTGGGGGAGCGGAGGAGTCAAATTTTTCATTTATTGAGCATGAAGAAAAAAGGAAGAAGCCAGAACATCCGATGATGTGTTGTGTGAGGCTGCAGTTTCAGACTTGGAACTCGCTCTGCTCTCTCTCTGCCACCATCTGCTCTTCCAGCCTCCCCATCTGCCTCCCCCACCACTGCTGAACACTCTCGTGACTTTCTGCAAACACTCAGCATCCCTACTCTGTGCTTCTCCCACCTCTGCACTAGGCAGAGTTTTCCAAGACTCCTTCCAGTCTCTTGGCCATCCTTGTTGAACTTCTCCAAAGCATCACCATCCACCAAACTCCTTCCACTGTCCCTGGGAACACTGGAACTGCAGCTGTCCTACCACAACCAGTCAGTTCTTCCTTAAGCTAGAACTCCCCATGTTCTGCAAAATCTCAGCATGCCTGGGTGATTTTCTAACCTCCTGTTGACTTATTTCATATGTTTAGAGACCTCTTGGTTCTTTAGTCCATTTCTAATCCTCCCTTTAATTTTCAGCCTTGAGAAGGGTCACTCTCTGACCCTTATCACCTGCTAGTTAGAACAGGCTTTCCTGCACAACACAGACAACTGTGTAAGACCTTGTTTTTATTTTAATTTTTCAGTTCAAATTAGGCCACAACTTTCTTTCCAAAATCATTTTCCCCCCATTTCATAATCAAGCTTGAATATTATTTTTAAACTAATTGGGGATACTGCAAATAGCTTGTTTATGCTATTACTTGAAAAACAATCATAGAACAATTTTGGCTGGAAAAGACCTGTAAGATAATCAAGTCCAACAGTGGAATAACCAACAACATTATACTACTAGTAGTATTTTCTGTAAGCTGCAAAACTATGAATGCTGCAGCATCACAAATGTGAATGGGTCTCAGTAATATCACAAGGATAGATATTAAATTAAAATTTATGCCATATTTTAACTCTCCTCATATCAGTACATTGTTCACAAGACTTTTACTGGATAAAATACACACAGAGAAAGCTGTCACTGTCAACCATTTATCTTGGAGCCTTTTAGTTTTCTCCCCAAAATGCCTTATTTTCTTAAGAATAAGCTGCTGATTTACATTTCTGTGAGTAGCTTATTTCAAGGTCTCTTTAAGAGCTATTTCTGTTACTGGGATGCACCAGCTTTGATTTTACTACTAAATTACAGGCAGAACATCTCAGTTATGAGCGTCTAAGAAGAAAGGGCACTTAGAGAATACAGCAAGTGAGAAATAGCAAAGGCTGGCTTCTCTTAGCATAATTCATGTTGGCCACTGTGTGTTATAGGACAGAATTGTCCTGAAGACCAGAGGGCAGCTCCTGTGAAAGTGCTCCTGGATGTAAATAGAGTTGGGAAGGCAGCCCACAGTGCCTTCCACTTTTGCATTAATGCCACAACCAAAACCTCTACAGCTCAGAGACAATGAGATGCTGTGATATTTGTTGCAAGCTTTCATTTGGGATTTAAACTGTCCTGGAAACCCAGAACAGAGACACTTGAAACTGTAAACAAGGATTGCAACTGAGGGAGTCAGAGAGGTGATGAGATACTCAGTAGCAGGGACATGATTTCATTATGAGCTCAAACATCTTTGTAATTGATTTGAGGATTAATATTAATTTATAAAATTATAAAGTACAGACTATTCAAAGGCTACATCCTTTCACTCCTAAAATTCTTCTCACCACCATTAACTTTTGATCCCTAGGCCTAAAACTGATCTACTGGAGCAATTTCTGTTCAAGTTCCTAACAGCTGAAATTTATCTCTGTGAGGTGGGGCAGCAAGAGGCTTAGTCAGCTCTTAGATTTCATTAAGGGATTGTCTCCACCACAGTAAACAGGGTACTGCAGTCAGTGAGGCCTCAATCCTGCCTTAAACGAGCTGGTTTGGAAACAACAAAATCGAGCCACGACAGTAAAACAGCTTGAAACAAGTGGAGCCCTTTGCATTTTGCAGGTTGTACACTGTGGCAGCAGCAGAATTCTGAGCGACCAAAGCAGCTGGTCAGTGCCTAAAAGGGACATGCATCCACAGACTGCTGCTCAGTGGCTCCTTGGAGCACTGCTCTGATGGATGGACTCACCTTCTATATCCTCTCCCCCCACCAAGGTGATTTCTACCCAAGGAACATACCTTATTTCTGAACCATACTGATAGAACAGGTGTTTTTGACATGTTTGGCTCTAACATATTCAGGACAATACTTCCTTCCAGTAAAATGAGAACTAAAGTAAAGCTTTGGAGCTATTTGTTGGCAGTAATAACTAGTGTATTGACTGCATGGATTAAGGGAAAAAAAAAAAAGGAAAAAAAAAAAGCATATGAAATAAACTATGAAAAAGACATGATTTTTATTCATGAAATTTAGATTATTTTTGTATGGCTAGAATGCTTAAAGCTTCCTAGAAACCAGAGGAAGTGGTTTAAGAACTCTGAACAGCAACAAATTGTTTATTCCCTTGCAAGTCAGGCTGCTGGAGAACATGTTTAACTTACGTCATTCCCATAGTTATCCTTTGCATCAAAGAGATGATTATTTATGCAACAAGACGTAACTGGGGAAACAATTTTTCTGAGATAATCACACCCCTGGGACACTGCATGGCTCAGGGTTCATTACTGTTGAGAGGAAAAGAGTGTTTTGTTCTGGAGTTTTTAATTCCAGACTGCAGTTTCAGCAGTCTGTTTCAGGTGGATTCCTGTGTCCCTTTAGGAAGCTCACCTCACCTGTCAATCAGAGTATCTCACCCAACCCAAATCAAATTCTTAACCTCTTTACCACACTGTCAAAAGGTAATACCTTTTGAAAAGGAGTTTGTTGTTTTAATTTTAATGACAGAAGATGAGCAGAAGATACCCAAAGGGTATGCTGGTGTTAGTACAGAAGAGATTTGTCTACAAGAAGTGCAAAACCAATACTGAATTAACAATATGACAAGTTTGCATATGTAACTCAATTGTTTAATAAAATGAACACTGATAAGTACCAGTAATTAAAGCCAATCACCTGAATTACAAAATGAATTATGCACATCTTCTTTGGAGCAAAGCACTTTTATAACTTGAAGGTACCCCTTCAACACCCAGCGTGAAACAGCCATTTCCAGCACACAGCCTCCTCCAAGCTGCAAGCAGAGGATGCCACTTAATTCTCAATGAAAGCAAAATGCAATGAGAAGCTCACATGGAAAACTTTTTATGCCCTACTGTGTAGTCTTAGAAGTAAGATGACAGAGGTCTGTTTAAGTAACTCTCTTGAGAAACAACTCTGACTGATGGTTTTGATAAGCTGGATCTCAAACAGGAGCATTCACAGCTTCTTGCAACTTGAAGCATGCATCAAAATTAACAAAGAAAACAAATGTTAAGAACCTAATGCAATACTTCAGACTGAAAGCAAATGCAACTTTCTCCCCTATTTGCTGAAATAGAAAGTGAAATAAATCTTATCAGCTGTCTACATGGATGCTCATTCTACCCAGAGGTAACAGATGAGAGCTCTCTATGGAAGTGACATCTAATGACTAGGCACACACTTATCTTTCTCCCAGTGGGATAATTGTTTCTACTCCAGACTCTCCATACTTTCTCCTTTTTGTATTTTACAGATACAGCTTCCATCTGCTCCATAAGCCAAATCTTATTTTAAGCATACAGAGCGATTAGGAATATCACTTTTCTCCTCTTGAAGAAACCATTTGAAACCATCACCTCTCTGCTCTGTCTGCTTCTGCACCATGCTTGGCCACTGGCCTAGGGCAGCATTTTGCTTTCATAAATATTCTCATGCTTTAGATATGCAGAGCTTCTTTCAGTTTAATTTTTTAAAGTTTAGCTACTCATTCAATAATTTTGTGTTTTCATTTCCCTCCTCTTATCTGTTTTCAGCTCACCAATTTAGCTCTGGACAAGGATTTCTTTCTTTTTCTTTTTTTTCACCTGTGCCACAAGCAATTATCATCCCCCAAATACAAGATTTGAAGCCATCTTGTAACACCCACTATGATGAATTTTATTCAAAAGTAAGTTATGACAGAGAAGATATAATTTCTGAATGTTATATCTCTGGGTTAGTCAATTTTAGCCTCTATATTTTTTTGCTACCATAATTAACATACTGATTCAAAGACACAAAAGGACAAATGATCCATGGAGGCCAGCACTGAGCATGAGAATTCCAGTAAGATATTTTATCTCTTGGAGTCCAAGGATATTAAATCTAGTACTAAAGAAGCTGTCCTTAAAATAATTGCCAAAGATAGAACAACAGAATGAATATCCTTAACAGCAGCATGCTGTGCTCTCCATGCCTCTAGAAGCAGATTCATTTATTGCATAAATTAATGTATTTGTTGCCTTTGAAATATGTTGAGGTCTATGGGACAAGCTATGCAACTTTGCACTAGTACAGTATCAAACTACCTCCTCAGATTATTAAAATACTTAGTGCCCTTTAGCCACCAGTTCCTTAAAAATTATTTTCCTGCAGCTTATCAAGGCAACAGGAACAGAACTAACATCTGGTAGAAACAAGGAAAAATGTTGGTCTTCTGGCACAAAAAATGTCCTCTTTATGAACAGTCAAAAAATGGTTTGTCTACAGTCTTTCCTGGAGTCAAAACAAGAATACTCAGCTTTTACATCCCAGCCCTTCAAATGGCAGGTAGCTGGACTTAACAGCCAATCTCAATGCTTTCAAATTGTCTTACACAGCTACAGTTTTTCACAATAAAAGGAAATAAAAAGGCAATACAGAGTAATTGTTCCAAATCAATTATTTATCAACCTAGTTCCAAAGGAGTTACAGACTTCAGGATAGCTGGCCCTTCTCACTGGGAAAAAAAAAAAACCAAAAAAAACAACAAAAAACAAAACCACATAGACAATATGTCCAAAGGGAAGACAATCTTATTGCTATTAGCATTAGACTTCAAGCTCTTCTTGAGCAGGAAGAACCTATTTCATTTTATGGGTTTATAAAGTAGAGCTACACTGGACAGAGGGGTCTGGTGTAGTAATTTTGCCTCTGTTTCTCTTTCCAATGACAGTTGTGCATACATTGTGTCTCTTTTTGCTGAGAACTAAAGCCAAGTGGTTTAGAATTAAGATAATACTGGTAGTTTATAAGAAGATATGAAAACGTAAAAAAAACCATCAATAATTGATTTGGAGAATGCTTCCAGATAGAAATAAAATCAGGAGAATAAACACTGAGTGCATCTCTCTAGGCCTTTGAATGAGCGATATAAAAACATGTCTGGTTTAGCAGCCTGTACTGCTTGCTGTCATCTGATTTTAAACATATTCTCCCTGTTGCCCTACTAAGTAATCAATAAATTCATTTTCTTCATCAGTGGTTGGTTTTCTCTTTTTCCCAGCTGTCATAACACAAGAACTGCTCTAAGCAGGACTACTTCGTTATTAGATTTCACCCAACTGAGCCACATCATGCTTTTTTTACAGATTGGCAATCAAGGAAATTCTCTTTCTATGTAGATAATTTAAAACAGATAAAGTTGACAGAAATCAGGTACTTGCTGTGCTTCTAATTTTTTTCTCTCATCTTAAAAAGAAATAGTATGTATTAAGTTAATCTATTACTTCAAGGGCTCTAAAATTTAGTCTATCTGATGGTATAACAGTTAGCAGTTAAGTCTCCAAAGCAAAGTATAACAAAATATTTTGGTGATTGATAACATTTTTAAAGAAAAGGGCTTAAATCTGCAGAAGCCAAGGCACAGAAACAGGGAGTGTACTTCACAGTTCCTGTCAACCGCACATGGGAGTTGCCTCAGATGGTCACTACTTACAGGATGGGCAGATTTTATTATAAAGGAAGGAAGGAAGACCGACCCAAGAACTTTCTCCTTTCAAACAGCAGGAATGCAGTTTCACCAGATTTTTGAGACTAACCAAACAACTGCACAGAGCTCCTGGTATTGGCATGAGAGTAAAAAACAACCTGTTGTAAAGTAGGATAAAATTCACCCCTGAGCTGCATATATTGTGGTCACCAAGGTAGCTGTGTCCATGACAGGCTTAAAAATGCAAATTACTTCCAAATGAAAATACAAACACAAAAAAATATATTCACATTTCTACCTTTCAGAAGGAAAAATCTTTGAATCTAACTCCTAATTCTTGGGGCAAAATTAATTGTAGCAAACCAATATCTCCTTTTCTGGGTCAGCAAATCTACTTCTAGCATTATGAAATTCTTAACCTGGGTTTGGGTTGTTGGGCTTTACTATTTTTTTGAATGATGTTTTTGATATGGTAGTAATAAAAAGAAACCCATTGCAACTCATTTCCAAGGGAAAGTCAGAGACTAGAGCAACTACATACTCTTCTGGGATTTGTGGTTTTAATTAGGCTTATAAGTTCTGAAATTTAAATTCTCAGTTACTTCCTTTTTTGAGGAATGTTTATAATATAGAAACATGGATATTAGACACAGATATGCTTGGAAGAGATGCCATATAGAAGCCCTGCTGTTTCTGTTAGTTATAAGCTGCCACAGCCACACTATGGCCAAGCCCCGAATTGTTCACTTCTTGTCTCTATGCAGGAAAATCCTTTCTGAAATAAATGAGAAATTATTTATACGTGTTTACTAGAAAATACCACCTGTTCATATTTGACATTGCTTCCTGCTTTCATATTAAGAGGAATAAACAAATAACTTTAAATTGGTCTTTCCTGTACAACTTTTAGCTAGTAAATTGAAGTTACTCACTGGTTCTGTTGATGGGTGCAGGAATAAACAGACTTTATAACAGTTCAACAGCATATTTAAGTAATTAGCTGAAATGAAGCCATTCAATAATACTCAAAAAATACAAGATCTAAGTAGTAGAAATGTGTCACATTAAACTGGGCTGTTTTCAGTGAACATGCATTTAACAGAAGAGAACATATTGATTTGATATGCTTCTCAAGTTACAGCAGATAACACAAACAATTTGTTTAATTGCTAAATTAAGAGTAAAGTCTGCAGAGTGTGGGACAACTGCCTGATCATGTGGGAGTCATTGCTGTGTCTCATTTGCCTGGAGACTGACAGGACTCTACCTGCTTGTTTTACAGCACAGCCAGTGAGTCCCACACACAAGGAAAGACACTGAAGGACAAGTTTCTTTGAGCTTCTTTGATATTGAAAATGTCTCCAGTTTTCTTTAGGCTGATATAAAAGCAAATCACAAAAATAAAAAATACTCCAATAGGGTGGTTTATCTGAAAACAGACTGGGCATTCAAAAAAGAATAATATAATGAAAGGTGTGCAGAGGTTTTTTTCTTAGTTGAAAGCAGCAAGGTAAGGATCTGCATCTGATCTAGCAACACAGGTCAATAAAATTTAAATTAAGATATTTTGAGCATTAGAAACAACAAAACTGTCTTTGAAACTATCAGCTGCATATAGTGCAGAATGTCATCCTCCAATATGCCATTGATGGCTGGAGGAAATAAATATAATTATTAATATTTAAATGAAAGACTCCTGAAAAGGGAGCTAAATATGATCTGCTACTCAGTGGAAAAAAAGTGCAGTAGATTTGGGTGGAATATGTTATATAGCATATTTTAAAAAAACAACAAAAATGGTGAGTTAAAGGTGTGCAGAAGCTGAATGTGTCACCAGCATAGAGAATTAGGTGAAACTGAAAGAGTCTCAGACTTCAGGGTCACTCCAATCATCCCTTCAGTGGGCTTTAGCTTCACCATTTCTGTATCTATATTCTGCCAATACAGAGAACTGCATGTGGTTCATTTTGTCTAGACTGCTGTGCCTGAGCAATGCTTTTGATTTTATTTCATAGTCTGATATAGTCAATAACTTTAATAACTATCCTACCTTAATCAGTGGATATAGCTGTCAAATTACTATTGAAAAAGAGCGAGGAAAAAAGAATAAAGTAATTTATATCCTCAGGAATTGCTGGGCATTCTGTGGGTAGATTTTGTAACTTTCTGTTTGGTTTTATTCTTGTTAGTCACAGTATAGTAAAAGTTTCTGGCAAGGCACAAAGAGCAGGATCCAGTCATTTTCTTTCTGCTAAAGACTGCTTTGCTCAAGTAGCAAGAAGAAGCAGGGTATAAAAAAAATAATCTGTAGATTGTGAAAATGATTGATGACAAGTGTGCTGAGCACAGAAACACCTTTATTCAGCAGGGTGCCACACTCAGAAATCCCCTTGCTGTTGAATAACAGCTCATGGCTGCTACAAGAAAGCCTCTCCCTGCTGGGAAATTTTGAAGCAAGGTAGAAAAGTTCTGTGTCTCTCTACAGAGAAAATTTATATCTGAAGTGACAGCTATGACTACACCTTTGAGACAGCTTTCAGGGAAGGAAATAGAGTGCACCTGGGTGTCAGTGCATGAAATAGCATGAGAAATGGATAGTTATTAATACAAGGTCCTAAATACTTTAATGGGAGGAAAAAAATACCATCCATAGATGCTTGTTTCACTTTATTAAAAGCTTTATTGCTTCAAGGATGGAGGGAAGCTGCCATTACTGTGTGTTTCAGAGGTGGTTCTCATTGTTCAGCAAGCCCATACCCAAACAGAAAGGAAACTGCCTGCTGTTTAGTTAGATAGTTGCCATTTTCATCTTCTTCTAAATCTACAAATAAGTCCAGGGTAGGAACTACAGGAGCAGTTCCTTGCCTGCAGCACGGCCTTTTGATCATGTTTCACTCTAAAAAGACATTTCCTACATGAGGTTTTAACTGACATGACAATAATTTTGGCTAAACTATATGTGAAAAACGTTAATTCAACAAGGAACTCTCATTTTAGCCCATCTCAGAACTTCCATAGAGAGGAAAAAGAACGCAGAGCTGGAGAAAAAGACCTTTATAATGTGTGTGGATAATAAGATCCATGGCTAGCTTAAAGGAAAAGATGTGAGCAAAGGAAGACAGAGATGCTAAACTGGATCATATGAAACACTTCAAAAGGTACATTCTGAGGAATGTGTTCTGCCACATAAGTTTGAGAATGCACTAAATTCATCAAACAGCTATAAAAATCTTCAGTGAATTATAAAAATCTACCAGATGGAAAAAGGCTAAACAAGAAAGGTCTGAGCTGCTCAAGAGCATAAAGACTTCAAAGGAAGGAATGGCAGAATTTAAGTTAAAATTTTAAAATAAAATATCTTCTGAAGACAAGAAGATGGACTTTCATTCAGAATCAGACAAAAAAAAAAAATAAAGGAAAGGCATTACCACGCTCATAACTTCAGAGACAAAACTAAAATAAACCACCATTTATGCAGACATGAAGGAAGGAAATTATTCTCCCAGATGGCCAATAAAAGGTCTGTGTCTCTTTACATCCTAGAGACGAGATTAAATGTGTGCAACACCTATCATGAGCAAAGTCAGACAGCACAGAGCCTTGCAATGACTCAGAATGCCGTGGCACAGCCCTGGACAGAAGTGGGTTTTTTAGCAAATCTTGACCCAGTCTAAATTCTCCTGGCACACAGCAGAGGGGTGGGAACGGCCACGTGTGGGCACAGCTCTGAGCGCAGCCCTCACGCTTGGGTTTGCTGTTCATTAATGACATTTTCCACTGAGGGATTCTCTCTGAGTGTACCACTAACATCACTTTCACTCCTATTTTTGCAGCAGTGAAAGTTTCTCTGGAGTCCTGCTGGAGCAGTACCAGGGCTCTGCGAGGTGCTTGCTCCAGCCTGGCCGTTCACTGAGCACATTCACGGACAGCAGTGCATCAAAAGCTGAGCCCCAGCCCCGCCAGTTCCGCGGCGCCTTGTTTTTGACATCCACTGGAAAGCAGTGGGGGATGGATGGGGCTTAAGAGGAGACTCAAGCATTTCCCTTTGTGCATCTCTGAGGATCAGGAGCTTCCCTACTTTGCAGCAGCATGAAACGGCTTTTTCCCAAATGCACATCAGATAAAAGTATAAAGGTCACTCTTTGATGCGACTTCACAACAGCAATAGAAAGGAGGATAACGCTGAGGGCACATAGCTTCCTTCTAGTTATTTCTAACAGCAGACCTGTACTTAGCAAAACCAGCCCATTTTCCTTAACCATAGGAACACCCATATTTGTCTCTTAGGTATACACTGCGCATAGAAAGCAAAAAAGCCCTGCAAGAACCATGTGGATTTCAAACCACACAACGTAGAGAAAGTACAAAATAACATAAAGGCATGCCTCCAGTGCTTGAAAATTTTTGCCTGAAAAGAAAATCCTATACAGTGCTCTACATGAGAAATATGGATTAATTAGATGTTTACATTCAAACAACAGCCTATTTTGAAAACAGTGTATTAAAATTTTCAAATATTACAGGCAATATGAAAGCAATTATTTACCTTTATTTGTCACATAAGATGCTTTATGCTGTAAATGCTTTGAGATTGGAGCTTCTGGATGGAAAATAGCTCTTAAGTCACTGCTCAGAATATAGCAGCAGTAATTTTCACTCATAATGACAGTGATGTTAAATGTCTGCACACTTTTGCAATCCCTTTCAGCATTTCATTATCAATCTCTTGTCCCTTACAGCTGTTGAATGTAGTTGCTCTTACAGCCTGATACACATGACTGTGAAATCCTTCTAAGAGGGACAATCCAATCTGTGCCTTACTCTGTGGTTTTGTTGCCTGCCTGCAGCCCTGAGCACCCTGCAGGGTCATTCTTCTGCTCCAGTTACTGGGGAAAGCTTTGCAGGACAGGTGAGCCTTGCACACCAACCTGATCATGGTAGGGCTTTTACATTTATTTATTTTTTTTTTTTTTGCATCTTCCTTGGGAGGGAGGATCCTGAACTTGAACATTAATGGTATCACCAGGTGGCTCTACCAGAGGGATTTTTTGAAACACAGTTTCCTCCATGTCTAGTAGCTCCATTAAGAACTGCAAAGCAATTTTTAATTTATATTTTGTCTTCCATTAAGCGCCCGTTCTTTCACAAGTTGCATACTCCAAGTCATCTGACATCTCACAGATCTCCTAAATGTGAATGAGGACATAATTTGGCCTCTTTTTAATACAACATTAAAGCAACTGAAAGCTCAGCTTTCAGACTACAAGCCTCAACATCACAATGTGAATTAAATTTATGTGCAGGCCAGTATGCACTGGTCAGAGAGAAATCGCTGCATCACATTGTGCTAGTGAAAATGCAATGCCTAGGCAGAAATATATTTCAGCTTTATGTATTTAGCAAAAAATGAAACTCCAAACTCAATTATTTTCTTACAGATTTACTACAGGGTCCATTCTTTGAAGCATCAAGAGCAGAATCTTGCAGAAATGACAGGTACATTAGGTCAAGGTAAATAAATTGTTTGAATTAAAGTGAAAAGAACTGAGAGAAGCTTCAAGGCAAACAAGTTTGCTTTAGAAACAATTTTTACAAGCTTAGAGATGGATTTGAACTATTAAAACCAATACAAAATTTTAAAGAGACAGAAATGAAAACAGTGAGCTTTCTCTGATTATTTTAAAACCAGAATCATAAATCATGCACTACAGTCCTCAGCCACAGAAACCAACAGCAGAATTCTCAAGAAATTGAGGACAACTCTTTAGTTTGGATAATTCACTGAAAGTCAGTTCAGAAGAATGAAAAAGGTACTCAGAAACTCACAGGAAAAGTAATTTATGCAGTACTACTGAATATTTCCATCTCTCTTCTTACAAACAATGGGAGTTTATTGATGGCTTTTTATAGTGTCAAATTCCAGTACTTACAAATTTACTTTCTTCTATTTTAAGTTTAAGCCTATTAAGATCTTGAGTCTTTCATCCAGTTTTTCCACAAGATTTTGGTGTCTTTCAAATGCAAATCTGATTCATATTAATCACGAGTCAGCATCATTTATTTTGTCAATTGATACCCACTACTCAATGTACTGCTGAAGAGAAAGGAACAGCTGCAGGGATGAGAATCAAGAGACTATCAACCCCTCAATTGTTGTCAAGTTAGGATTTCGCATGCATTTTTTCTTATAGATCTTTTTCATCTGGTTTTGGGGGTATTTTTTTTCTTTCCATTTAGATATTTAAGGAGTTACATTATACTTTAACAATGGCTAAATACTGTCAGCCATCTTGTGTTGCATGCTAGAGAAAATATCAGAAATCTTGTCTCAGTGCTCCCATATTTTTTAATGTGCAATCAATGCATCAGGATGTTTGACAGTGCACAAACCTGACAACGTGTTGCTGGTACCAACACAAACATTGTGGCACCCGATGTTAAGAAGTTCTCCTTGACTTGCATCTTACCTAGCACCACTAACATAGGAGGTTTGGGGTACACATTACCCTTAATGCTGTGATATTTCCAACTTCCATTAAGAAGGCTAGTTTGGTACAACTACAAATTTGCAAATAAATAGCTGAGTGGAATTAGAGGGAAAAAAAACGTTTGACACAGTTTCAACACGTAGAAGCAAGGGACAACCTCAAACACAACAACATTTCTGCAGCCTTAGTCACAGTGTTTTAAAAGATAGTGATCTCTGAAAAAAAATCACTGAAAAAAATCAAAGTTTGTCTGATTGCTCTAAGCCCGCACCCATCCACCTTCCTGAGAAATCCCACCTGCTCTCTCTGATTCCTTTTCAGGGAGGACACATGGCTTGGTCTCAGGAAGACAAGTTCACCTGCTTCCTAGTTTTTTGTTTCCACAGGCATCAGCTAAGGCTCCCAAATGTACAATAGACTTCACTTACACTTATTTCACTTTTCTTTCCCTCCCTTCCAATACACTGTTCCCACAGCTCTATACAAATGGCAGTAAAAGACACCTCTGTCTGCAGCCTGAGCAGCCAGACGTGTAAGCAAACAGATAACCAGAAACTGAAGTGGTCGCCCACTCTAATGAAAATTCAAGATACCAAACATGGATGGAAATGCTCCAGCTTGCCTGAGAGATCAGAGCCCCTGAGCTTCCCAAGACCTTTATGGAACACCAAATGCAGGCAAGAACCAGTGGGGAAGCAACTGAGCACAGACGTATGAAGCAGCCAATGTGTCAGATCAGACATTCTCCTTGCTGAAAAATAAAACAGGGAGAGTGCTACAAGCAGGGATCCTGCAAGACAGATTAATCATTCTGTCTGGAACAACTATTAACACCATTCCCGAGCAGAAGCTTTCCATGAAGCAGCCCAGCAGGGAGGAAAGCACGGACCCCGATGGCAGCGAGCTGCAGAGGAATATCAAAGAGTGTCCTTGCAATTGCAGGCTGGCAACAGAGGGGCTGCTGAATGTGAAAACATCACCAGAACAGGTACACTAAATGGAGCTGGCCCAAGGAAGAAATCTGCCTGTTATTCAGCTCCATTATCACTCACAGAGTAATAAGTAAAATCAAATTCCATTCTGATTCATTTGGCACTCATTCCTGTCTGGGTTTGAATAGCTTAAGTGGTCTCTACACTGTTCTGTTATCTCCATCACTGCAATTTCAGACTGTTTAAACATGCTCTGAACTTTTGGTGCCATGAAGTTGTCTGCCTTAAGCCAAATTGCTGAAAGCCCTAAGCAGCTGGCAACCACTAGAAAGGCTTCAGAAAGCCCAAGATATTGTAAAATCACCATGGCCTCTCTTTGGAAATGTAGGCTTGCTTGGTATTGTCTCTAATTTCTATACCTCTCTTGAATGATGCACTGTTAGAAAGGATTATAATTTTAATTAATAGAAAGAACACATATAAATCTAAATGGCTGGTCACCAATCTGTGCTTTGAAGGATGCATTAAAAACTTTTACTGCATATAAATTGGTTTTGATTCCTTTTTACTATATTATCACAGATCTATAACATACTGAATACTATGTTTTTTGAGATACAAATCAGTAAGTCTACAATTAAAGATATAAATAGGTGAACATTAATATCTTGAATATTAATACCTTGACTAATATCTTGAATGAATATGGTGAATTCCACATCAATGTATAACCAAATAGATAGGGACAAGCAGAATTTCAATAAAGTAATTTAAAACCTTCCACAAAAGTTCAATGGTTTTATTTTATAGACATTTAGTATATGATGTCTAACTCTCAGCTCTTAATAAAATGGGTGCAAAATGATTTAAGATACTACATGGGGAAAATACAGTTAAATATGTGAGGAAAATTATAATTCATTAAAGATGACTGTAGTGCCCACAAAAGTTGACTGCAATAAATTGCTGGTGAGGCTGGAGCTGTGAGTGAGGCAAAAGCTGCCCCTGACCAAATGGGAGCTGCTCACAGTTGTGTCATTTATCTGCTTGTCTCCAGCCTGGCACCACAGGACTGAGCAGTACAAAGCCCAGTGCCACAGCAATGTGCTAAAGCCTCACAGGGTGACCCCTCCTGAAAATCCATATACATCACTAAGCTGCAGCTCTTCAGGGAAATGAAGAGCCAGACAACAGCTCTGTTATCCCTGGCCCTACTTAATGCCCAGAGACTCAACCAGCCATGGGCTTGAAACATCTTTCCTTTATGAACAGCAGTCAATATGGATTTAAAGTTGACCTTCTGAATTCAACTAAATATAATTGAAACATTTACAGTAAATACAGTCTTTATTTCTAAAGAAGGGCTTCAGAGCTGGCCTCTCTCTGGTCTTCTGTTCATGCCCTCTTCTAACTGCTACATCCTAAATCCCGGTATTAAGATCCTTAAACTACCTCCGGATGAAGACTCCTAATCCCAGACCTTATGTACCATGAATGCAGTTTTTTCCAGTTGTGGGACTGTTGGAGATGCGGGTTTCTGCAGAAAATATGTCACCAGTGAAACAAGGTGGAGAAGAAAACTGAACTTTGAAGAATGCTTTTCAAAATCAAAGCTTTATAAAAATGTTGTACTGCACATAAACTAATCTCAATCCTTTCACTTTTCTCCCTTCCCAAGTGCAAAGCCATCCTTCCATAAACTGTGTCCTGCTCACACTGGCCACAGGAGCATGTCAACGAGGCTGCAGGCATCTGCCTCTGGAAACAAAGATTCCTCTACTGAAAACTACTTGCATTCATCCATCCATAAAAAGTCTCACGTGTACACACTTTTCAGTTTAAAGTACAATACAAGATAGTATAATGCTCCATAAAATAACATGAAAAACACAACCCTACAAATGAGACCCACCAGCTCCTGAGAAATGGCCTGCACAGCTTCAGAGAAATCAACAGTGTGTGTTTGCACAACACAGACTTCTTTCTGGCTTAATTTGCATCACAGCATCCTGAGGAGAAAGCCTGATCATCGTTCATTACTGCTCAGCACCTGTCATTTACATGAGTATCAACTTCAAACAGTAAAAAAACAAACAACAAAGGAGATTTTTTTTTTTACAAATAAATTAAGCAGTATTACATTTTTAATTGCCATTACCCTATTTAAGTTCTTAAACATTAAAGCAGAAGGATATCAACACTTTTATCAACACACAGACATTTGTGATGCATATGCAAACAACTGCAAATAAAAGGTCCTAAGCAAAAGTTGAACAATATAGTAACTGAAAGACAGCTTGTTGCATCTCATTTGTTTGAAGGTAGGGAAGCACAGTGAGGAGGCAAGGTGATATTTTAGATTAGAAGTACTTTTTTTGCAAAAACCTTGATTTTAAACTTGCATAGTACCTGACATTGCAGGGAACTTGAAGTTCAATAAAGGAAAATGCATGCACATGGGAACATTTTCTTAATTGGACTCTTGAGCTGAAAACTCGGATGTATTTCTAGTAGATGAAATGCTTCATATTAAATGTCAAGATGTATTGAAGAAGTGACACTTAAAATGAACTGAAGAAAGAAATAAAACGGAAGAAATTCAAGGCAGCATTTATTAGCTGAAGATATTCTATGCACAGAGCAACTCACATTTTAAAACTAATTTCTGCCTATCTGGGATAATGATTGCTTGCCAGGAGTCAGGAATACAATGCAAAACCAGTATCAGAGGGGAGAAAGAAACTTCTTTGGAAATAATTTGAAAACACATAACATAGCTCAGAGAAAGACTACTGTCTTCAGCAGGTTCAATTAACACAAAATGTGCTCCATTTCTGGTCTATAAATACACCCTAGGGAATTTTTTTTTTTTTTTTTTTTTTTAAATAGATCTCTAGAGCTTTATTCAAGTTGCAGTCACTGTCTGGTCAGAGCAGACAACCTGCAAAGCCACAGTTGCCTTTCCCCTCCTGCCCTGTGCTCCCAGCTCTCTGCCTCTCACCACTGCAGGACCTTTGGGTCCAGCTTTAGGCCCCCTCAGCCTCCAACCTTTCCTCTTGGCTCCCCTCTGTTCTTCCATACCACTTGATGGCTTCTGGCTCCTCTCACCCATTGCAGAACTCTGCACTTTCAGTCTTACTAAGAGCCTTCAATTTCTACAGTGACCCTGGAAGGTCAGGTATTCTGACCTCACTTTTATATCCCTTTAAAAAATTTCTTCCAAAATTTCCATCCATTCAGGGTACCATTATTCTATTCCTCCAAATCTCTTTCACTCTTCAATTATTTCCTTTTGCTCATCACCTATTTCCATTCAGCTTCACCAGCTTTCTCTCTTCACCCTGTCAGACACTTTTCACATCCATCTTTCCCAACCCTCTCTCCCTATGTAAAATGATAGAGTTTGTCCTATCACCTCTGACAAGCTGTCCCCTCAGTTACTGACATCATGGCACTGTCACAGCCCCAGATCCAATTCTCCTCCTGCTCCTGTTTTCACGCTGCTGAAAGGGCTCTGATTTTGGTGCCTTCCCATGCCTCACATTGATTCTCCTCTTTCTCATCTCTGCCCTTTATCTTTTGGAACACCCCTGATTGATCCTTCTGCTGTCAGCCCTCGTTACCACCACGGCTGCCTCTTACCTACTACCACACACATGCTCTGCTGTTCAGAGCCTTACTAACATTTCACCTGAAAAAACTAGCAATCTTCTCAACATGCCTTTCTTGATCTGTGAACTCCCTGGGGAATCCAGAACTGCCTTTAAAGCCTTACCAATGCCAATTTGAAAAAATCCTCAAATTTATCATTTGCTCACATAGTCTAAATTTCTTTGTCTTTAATGTTCTTATATCTGGTCATCAGAAATGATGCAGCTAAATAGGTACAGGTCCTTTTTGTCTGTCCCTGATTTATTTTTGTTTCTTCCTATTTTGAATATCTTTAGCATCTAAGGAATGAAATTGGTCTTTTTTCTTCTTCTCAACAAAGCAGTGCTCAGCAAAGTCAAGAAAAGTCAAAACAAGGACTCCTACTGTTATTTAACAAAATACTTCTATATTACTACAGATTTACACTCCTATTGCTGAAAATGACAAAGTGCAGAAAAAAGAGTAAGGATAAAGAAAGCAAGGAAATACAAGCCAAACTGTAGGCTGCACCAGGATCAGGGGTGGCTTTGGAGATTGTGAAATTGCAATTCCCCTGCCTGCACTGACAGTCTTGCAGTCTTTTTCTCAAGGCTGCAAAGTGCCCTTATGGTTTTACCTATCACTGGGTTCTGGGGATAGCATATCCCAAATACCCCTCTCCCATTTTCCTTCTCCATTCCAGTATATCACACGTTAAAGAAGATTAAAACAGGCTCAGTGGTAGTTCAGGCTCACCTGAACTTCCAAACAGAGCAGATTACTTTTATATAGAAAAAATGAAGGCACAAATTTTGTTGATTTGTTTTAATAGTGTCTATCCCAATCAGCAGGAATTAAAACCACTGGCATGTGGGGGTTAGCAACGTGCAGATCAATGCTCCATGAGGATATTTGGCATTATTTATGCCTAATATGGGTGTATATTAGTGATGTATTTGCTTGAAGGAAGCCAACCATGAGTTTTTTAGGTAAGGATTTATACAATGTTCTTACATACAAACATTCAGAAGAAAAAAAACTAAATTAAAAAAAACTAAATTCTCTCTTCTGTCCATATTAATTCTCCAATTCCAAGCTGGAAGAACAACTGGAAATCTGGATGCTTACAGGAACTCTTTGCAGTATTCATCACTGGACCTAGCACAAGAACATACCTACAACAGGATTTTCAGGCTAACTATTTTATCTTCAAGCCAAATTGAAATTCTTTTGCTATAGATTAGACTGGTTTGTGCACAGGAGGACACAAAAACTTCTCATAAATGTCAGTTGTGACATACCATACACATAATTGTAACAAGAACAGTGAATCTGCTTGGGATCAACTTCACCAAGTCACTTCTGGGTCAATTTTGCTGTAAATATGTGATTTCAAAAGGAATTCGATCTCAACATGAACATTTACTATCTTGCAAAACTCTCCCTTGACTACAAGCTTTAAAAAAATGTTAAGGAATTTGGAAAATACTAGGAAAAAATGCTGGGTATGTAAAACCAAGAGACTGACACTGACAAGAAAATAGGAGAGCTCTTGTTTCTCAGGACACAGGCATCAAAGTCAATCTGAAAATGAAAGAATTATCTCTTAAATACTAATCAGCCAGGATCATGTAGCACCTTAGTGAAATGATTTAACTTTGTGTTTAACAGCTTTTATCAGTGCCAGAGCAGACTGGGACCACAAAACAACCTGGCTCTTGGGAGAATTCCCCACAGCTGGGTGCTCTGAGGCTGCCTGCACAGCCACATGGAATCCAGCCCATCCACAGGCAAGACCTGAGGTGGGATACAGCTCTCAGCCTGGCTGGGGTGGCAATCCAACTCTGCTGTACAAAATACTCATCTAGTTCTCTGACTTTATATAAATATCCTGGTTTAAAACTCTTTTTTTTTCTTTTAAAACAAATATAGTTTATAGTTCGTTCCAAGATTTTTTTTCTCTAATCTGCAATAAATACTGGCTTTTGATTTTTGTTCTAAACTTAACAATGTTTAAATCAGAAACAATTAAAAATCTGCTACATGAAGTTAAAATTTTAATTGTACTAACATTTTACTTCTAAGCATATTATTTCCCAAAAGCCACTTGTGCAAGTATAAAATGTGCTCATATTCTATAACCTTATTTTTTTTTTTTTTTTAATGTGGACTTTAGGTGGAAAGTTAAGCATAATCAGTCTATACCCATGGCAAGCCACTGTGCTTTGCCCATAATCTTGTGTGTCCTATGAAGAGACATGTGATGTGAAGAATAATTTTTTTTCCAGCTCCATCATTGTTTCATTGTGCACCTGCAGCCATGCTGATGCCATTTGTATGTGTAGGTAGCATGGGAGCTGGCATTATAATTGCATTTTTCAGAGAGAGCCACAATGATTATTTGCATTTTCACTTGCAAGACAATACAGGTAGGGAAGTCCGACTTTGGAGAGTGCACAGGAGGAGAGTCTGATCCTCCCTGCTGGAGGGAGAGCAGAGGTGAGGACAGATGTGTCCCTGTGCCATTCTGTGGATGCCACCTGAAGCAGCCAAGGGGACCAGCAAGCCCCCCTGAGCTTTGCTGCCTGGCTGAGATTCAGAGGTGTGAGATAAAAGCTGCCTTCAGCCAACAAAACACTGGCAATTTCAGAGGCTGAGGATTCCTCCTATACCATTGGCATCACAGGGATTTCTGAACTTTGATGCAGAGACCTTGTTTGTCTGCTTCTTCAAAAGCAAAAGGCTCATAGTCCTTTTCCTTTTCCCTTGCACAGGCCTCAGAGCCTTTTGTGAGAGAAAAACCTAATTAGCTCCTTCTGCAACACTTTATAATTGAGATCTTTTCTGAGATGATCCTTGAGACTGCCCAATCATATTTCATTCCTATTTATCAGTAACATGTTTGCTAATGCATTACATGGCACCATTAGCATCTATATACTCTGAGATTAGTCAGTGTTTCCATTAGGGAATTATAACTCATCTTTACAATTTGATTCCAGACAGAATTGCAGCTTTCAGCATCAGAGCCCAGAGTGATTTAAATAATGGAATTGGGCTATAAAATCTGTTTCGTTTCCAGTGTGTATTTTATATTTGAAATGAAATGCAAAAATATTGAAAGACTCAAAATTGGGCTATTGCAAAGCACATTTAGGATACAGTTTTACTGATATCAAAGATTGCTGCTTTTGTGCATTTATCTTTTTTTTTTTAAATAATGGTATTCTTATGTAGAGAATTCTACAAATACTTTTCTCAAAACGAAATTTCACAAGAATACTTACAATATGGGCTTGCACATCCATTTATCACTATACAGATAACTAATGCCATTACATGGGTGGTTGATAAAAGAATATTTTGAACCTTTAATGGCTGTGAAATTCTGAAGAATGTACAGGGAGCTCTCAACAGAACTAAACCATCACATTATATCAAAGACAGCATTTTACTTTCAGGAAACAGCTTTTTACAGAAGAAAGATGGGAGTGCCAGGAAACTCATTTAATAAATGAACAGCAATCTTTGACCTAGGTTCTCCAAATTGTATGCTTACATACAGGTTCTAAATGCCCAGATGTGCATCATTCTTTCTACATGTGATGGGAAAGACATGACACTCGGAGTCCCAGGGAGAATCCCAGATGTTTCTGCTGCTCTTGCCAGTAAATGTTGGTATCCACAGATAATCTCTCTTTTGAATAACAATTAACTCTGATTCTAGGACCTACTTAAAGCAATGTACATAGCACACCCCTTCCCAATTGAGTTTATTCTTTTATTCTGGCTTCAATCAAGTTTTCTAAAATTATTGGTTTACTACATCACTGACCTCAGCAAATTTCATATATCTATCACAGAATCTCAGAGTCTGGAAGGGCCTGCAGAAGTTATCTAGTCTAATCTCATGTTCCAAGCAGGGCCACTTAGATGAGGCTGCTCTGGGATGCATCCAGGCAACTGAATCCTCAAGAGTTCAGCTCACCACCACCACCTCAGTGAAAAGCATCTTCCAGTACCTGGTACCCCTCATACTGACAATATTTTTTTAAAATCTAATCAGAATTTCCTATCTCCATTGCCTTTTTTCCCTACCACTGAGCACTTCTGGGAAGAGCCCGTCTCTGTTCTCTGCAGTGCCCTGTTAGGCAGCTGAAAACAGAAGTGTGTCCTCCCTTATGTTCTTAAAGCTGGCCAAGGCTCTCCTCAAGCATGGCATTTTTCAGATCCCTGACTGCACTGATAACCCTCAGCTGGGCTCACTCACTTATATCAAAGCCCTGCTTGTACTGGGCAGTCCAAATCTGGACACACGCCAATAGGACTCCCAAGGGGAGTCATGGCCTATATGTGGAAAAAATGCTACAGTAAATTCACTTTTCTTTTTACAGATCGATTGTATCATTTTTATAATGTAGTATTTTAAATTTATGCTTATATTTACACTATTTATAGTAAGTACTTTTTAAAATAGAGCTTGTATTATGATTTGCTAAATGCAACACATTGATTAAAACAGTTAAATATTTGCTTACACCCCCAAGAACACTGGCAAGCAAAATGATTGAAATATCTTCCAAGGAGAAGTAAATGTGGCATTCTTACTACTAAACAATTTTAATTTAGCATTAAAAACTCTTATGTTTTAGCTTTAGAAAGCAGCACTAAAGAACAAATGTCCACTGAACGTGTCAAGAGAAGAAAAAAATAATAAATAAACAAAAAAAGTTACTAATGTTACAATTTGGAAAGTCAAAACATTTAATTTGTTTAGATTTCCAAAAATCCATTACTCGTTTCCCTTACAGAGCTAATCCTGTTATGAAATTTAGGATGTTTTATGAGGACGGTCAGGTTCCAGGAGTCACACACAAACAACAAAACTGCAGAGACAGAAATTATTACCAAAGTACCACAATGATT
This sequence comes from Vidua macroura, assembly GCF_024509145.1. NCBI lineage: Eukaryota > Metazoa > Chordata > Aves > Passeriformes > Viduidae > Vidua > Vidua macroura. The sequence continues at coordinate 11,295,069 of NC_071577.1, forward strand.
ATCACCATCTGAACACAAAGATGACAATCACATTATGCTGCAGGGATTATTCTTCAGCACAGGATGAGAAAGTCCCCAAGACTATTATGACAAAGCAAAGGATGAGATGCAAACATGAAAAGATGTGTTATTTCCATTTGACAAAAGTAGGAGACAGGATGCCAAGCACTGAAATAAATTGCCTGAGGCAGCACGTGAAGACACACGTGCTGAAACCAAATCTTCTGAAGCCAGAGTTACATTTTATGGTCATTCAAGAGCTCTGGTTTCAGTTTCTGTGCATTAATCCACCCTCTGAATGCCACGATTCTTCCTCCACTTAATCAAATGAGAACTTGGACTGACTTTACAGTGTAAGGGCTGTACTTATGAACTGGCAGCTGTCTCCTGCAGCCACAGAATGTGACAGGCACCAGTGCTGAGGAGCCCTAGGAGAAGCTGGGGCATGTAGTGAGGCTGCACCAGGTGAAGAAGGACATGGCACAGCATTCCTGGAATGTGGAAAGGCTGCACCAACCTGGGGCTGCACCGACAGGGAGACAGAGCCACACACCTCCCAGCAACAAAGAGCTCCTCAGCCTCACCAGAGCACTGTTCCCTACTGCTGTGCTCACTGCCTGTCCCTCTTCCTGAGCCACCCATCAAACACCCTGGTCTCCACAAAACCAGATGTTTTATCCTCTCTCCTAACCTTCTACCAACTGACTGCCCACTCAACCCACTCCCTTCTCCAGAAGTATCAAGAATTTGGTTTTGTTTTCTTCAAACATCTTTCTAAATCTTTCTAGATCTGCTGTTAATGATGCAATATATGTACATTTATATAAACATACAGACATGAAGCCTACAGCATATATAACAAGCAATACATTTGGCACAGGTAGAAAAAAAAGGCTATAGAAATATTAATTCTAGCCTTCAGATATTCTACTATAGCATAGCATTGTCAAACAAAAAACTCACAGATCTTCCTTTCAGTGTATTCCAGAACTTTACATGTTACTTAGTACACCTTTCTATATCCTGAAACTAAGAACAGATAAAGTAAACCCCATTACTACACAATTACTCCTTTTTTTAATATTTATAGTGAGAAAGATGGAAAATTGAAAAAAAAACCCAAAAGAACCAAAGACACAGATTTCAAACTGAGTATGTACACAAGTCGTTTCTATTTAGACTTCAGTGTCCTATTACAGAAGTTAGGTTGTTGCAGAAGAAAGCCCTGCAGGCCACTTTTGTACCATGTATGAAAGGAGAAGGAAAAAAAAGTTGCAATGATCAAAAGCAGCATGATGATACCCATTAGTACATCTGCTGTTCCACTGCTGCATGTGCCACGCAGCCAAGCTCAGATACAAAAACCTGTGAAGTATTTAGTGGGATTCCACTAGCTACAAATGTTACCCCTAATCTGGCATGTCTTTAAAACTAAAGCTATTATTACACCCCAATGGCCCGATACTATAATTTGGGTGTTGCAGTTAAGTCACAAAATCAGCCTTCATTGACTGTTCTTGTCATGGCCTTGGCACCATGCACACAATCACAAGTCTTGCTCATTTCAGTAGCAGCAGTGGTTGTAAAATACTGAAAGACATCATGTAATTGATTTTAGGCTGATTAAAGGAGAATACAGCATGAGTTCATTCCTTGTTTTATCATCTCTTTGTGTTTTCATTTGAACACAAGTGGAGAAAATATAATATTTTCTCTACCCACAGTAATGAAACATTTCTACTCTGTGGAAAAAATGAGTACAATGTTTGCATGAGATACAGTGTTATTTTCACTCATAAATGGATTTAATTTTGCCGAGTGATTTGTTAAATTTTTAAACCTTGGAGGAGGCTGTTGCCATTCACAAACTGCATTACACGAGGCAGCATCTCTTTTTGTATGATTCATTCAGTGACCTGGAACACTATGGCATTTCCAAAAGCTGATGCTGCGACAGGAGCTGAAGCATCCGGCGGGATTGCAAACGTGCTGAGATGGGCAGAGCTGAGCAGGACTGAGCTGGAGAGAGAGAGCTGGCAAACAAAGGCACCCTGGTCTGTTCCTGTCCCCTTCCCACTCCCTGCCTTCCCTGTACCCGGCATTTGTGGATGCAGCCCACGAGAAGAGAGGTTCCCACGCAGCTCCTTGATGCCTGGCTCCATGCCTTTGGAATGCCATGGGCCTCCTGAGGCAGCCAGACCACAGAGCAGCTACTGCACAGTTCCAGGGATGAGCAGCAGCTGAGCAGTAATGCCGACTGCTCATGGGGCATCCTGAACACCTTCCATTCACCGGAATTCCAACAGCTTTGGGCTGCTGCAGCCTCCTCTCTCACACAACCATGTGCCACAACCATCCCCCCGGGAGCAGAATTCAGTGCTAGGAGCAGCAATAGCAGAACATGGCAAATAAAATGCAAGTACTTTTTTTTTCCCTCACTAATAATGTTACATGCAAAGGAATAGCATCGGTCTTGTTTCTCATTTGAGGAATATAGGTTGCCTCACCTTTGACAGTGTTAAAAAGCCATCTCAGTCTTTTCAATTAATATGATGGTAGCAGTTACATAAAACGACTCTGGATACAAACAAAATAAGAATTGGTCAAGAACTACCAGCAATTAACAAAGTAAAATATCATATGTAAAAGAAAAAAATTAACTGTGATTTTATTAGTAAAGACAATTGTTTATCAGTGTCTCTGACAGATGTTTAAAGTAAATTTTACACAGTAAACCAGAATAGATATTGTAATTATTGGATAAAAATTGCTTTACCAGTTATATTCCCAGAAGTTTGAAGCATGTGTATATGATGCATAGCAAGATATTGCTGATGCTGAAAGCAAAGGAGATTCTACAAGGAAGTCCTAGAAGAGTGAAGAGTAGTCACATCCAAATATGCTTTTACTCTACTTAAATGAAGTGGAGAGATGAGACCTTTCGTATTTCCAGCTAAATAACAGACAAAATGACCCTGAAATATTCTGCTAGATGGTAGAGTCCGCTGCATTTCAGAGGTAAGGTGAGCAAACCCCCAAACCAATTAGCTCGGGTACCATATTGCTCACACTCAGGTTGCTCCATGGCACCAAACACAAACACATCAGTCACAAGATCCATGGAAAGACCAATTTTAAGATGTTCAGGGTTCAAGTGCCTTCGGTATTCTGAGACGCAAAAATGTACTGAATTCGCTCAGTCAGAAATTGTGTCCTGAAAAACAACCCCCCAAAGAACTGAAAATGAAAAGCCTTCCTGTCCCTTGTGCTGACCTAATGCCACATGCAGCACGTGACACCAACACCCAGGATTTTTTAGTGACATCATCTTGTCTGGGCTCTCCCTACTTTTTACCTCAGTTGCCCCTTCCTTGAGAGGTAGTGAGAATTAATTACACAGTGAGAACTAATTACATAGTAATTGAAGACAGCCCAGAACATGGAAATAAGCATTAGGTAAGATTATATAAAAAATATTAGTTATAAATCATGTAGTAGTCTCTGCAGGGCACTGAGCAGGATTGAAACATGAGGCTATTTAGAACCAAAGGTATAAAAAGGTTTGAACTGAATGCTAAGTAAATATTTGGATTTTTGGTCAAGAGGGACTGGTACAACAGGCCTGTACAGGCCAGGACAGTGACTCCATAATTTGGTATACACCAGAGAATTCAAAAGACTAAGAACACCTGCAGTATTTCTAAGTGACTTCCTGTGTTTGGCTCAGCTGGCTTACAATGAAGATAAAAGCAACAGAAGTTATTAGTTTTGTTTGCATTCGAGTTGATAAACAAAAGTTCTATTTGTATTTGAATAAATCCTACATCATGAATTATGAAATTATACAATGTTGGAATGATGAAAACCATTGATTTCTGTCTCTGCCTAAGGGCAGACAGAAAGAAGAGAAAAATGAGATTTACAGTGTATTCACTAGGAATACTTCAAAAACGATGTACATTTTTCCTGTGAGAGCAGATCAATACAGTAATTTTATTTTTAAGCTAAGACATGGGTAGAGCTAGGACAGCCTTATCTCTTATCTGTCTAGTCTCACACATATGCAATGATATTCACATAATGTCTACACCAGCAAGATACAGTTTTTGAAAATATAACACTTCACTGAGCTCCTGGCAGCACAGATCACATTTCTGCACTACATCTTGCACTTAGCACAAGCATCCTGGGGCGAAGTGACATTTGCCTTCTTCACTCTACAAAAGAAAATGCTACTTTACTTCAAACAATTAACAGCATGTTGTGAAGGACTGATTGAAAACCATACATTTTCAATTTTATACACAATATGGAATAAGACGGAAAAGTACTTCTAAAATGGTCTAAGCTCTTCCCTAGGAGGAAAAGGTGCATCAAAATCAATGTGTTGGGGATTTTTGGTATGGCTTTTTTAATGGCTAATACACAGGCCTGCAGGAGAGCCTGCCAGTAGGTCTGTCTGTCTGTCTGTGCCCAGTCCTGGTGAACACATCACACTGACAATGGACACCACATTCAAACAGGGCACACACGTCCCCCCTGGGTTATGCAGGGTTTCAGTGGGGAAACAGGAAGCATTAAGGCTAATATGGCATGAATTTGAGCTGCACATGGTCAGTGTCTCAGGAGAGGCACGAGAAGAACCTGCCAACTTCCCTGCTGGGCAGAGGATATGTCTAATCTTATTGATAATGTTCCTGCAGCCTCGGGACAGGATTGAGCCAGAGTCTGCAGGGGAAGGGAATATCTTTCCTTAGATCAGCAAATGCAGCTGAAGAGTAGACAAGCTGTCAGATACACAAGAATTTTTCTGCATCTGTTGGAAACCAAAATCACGGACTCAGGAGCGATATTATTCTTATGGACATTTATAATCTCACCTATTTTGGTCCTTTCCTCACAATCCCTTCAACGTTCCTTAGGAGATAACTTATCTGTTTTCTCTCCTATACAAACAAGTGCTTTCCCTGTAACTTCACTCTCTTTCCCTTAATTATTCAGTTAGCAGCACTTTTTTTTCCTCTCTACCACATCCACTTAAACTCACATGCAATTTGTCCCCAACTATCATTAGCTACGAAGCTTAATGCTATTCTTTCATAAGAGTAGGCTGTGCCTGAAAGCTCATCCACTTTTTTTCCAGGATCCCAGACTCCAAGAGAGAAAACAGCTGCAGAGTCTGGAGATGCTTTTGCTGTTCATCCTCCTTTCCTCAGAGAAACATTTTTTTTTTTGCAAGGCACAGATACAGTAATGTTGCAGAGAGTAAATGAAATGTTATGGTCAGGAAGTTCCTAGGTAAAGGCCATACATTGTTAATCATTAATTGGCTGTTGAGGGGCATTTACCAGTTGCTAAAAATTCTTTATAAATATCATGAGGGTCCCTAAATAGAATATATAAATAGAACAAGCAATTAAACATATACACAGAGACTATGCCTACATTGTCTTTGAAATCAAGGTTGCTTGCTGGAGACAGAGAATTTAATTGCTTGTATTTAGGAAAGAAGGCAACATTTCTAATTGAGCACTATGATTCACCATTATCTTTAGCATTTACAGCCCCATATCCAATAAAAAAACTTGTGCATAATTTACCACTGACGGACATAGAGATACAAACTCATTTTTCACGCCAGTTCACAACCATCTGAACAAAATAGAAAACATATGCTTTCATAAAATACACTAAAAAACGTCCACTTATTTCAGCAGGACAAATATTAGATCTTATTTGTATTTTACATGGAACTACACAAAAATATGTGTAGAGGCCACTCTCTTTTGGCAGTTTTGAGGACAGCACTTACAATCTTAAATATATCACAGTGTTCTCAGTTCTACAAAGTTAAAACTTTAGGTCAGCAAAAGAACAATCCTTACATAAATTTTGATGTTTCCCATTTAAAATGAAAGAATAGATTTTGTGCAGTACCACATTAATAATTCTAGCAGTTATTTCATGAGTTTTGAATTTCAGACTAAAATAGGATTCAAGTAATCACAGGACTTGCTCAGAATGATTAACACAATATGAAACTCTTTCTTTGAAGAACAAAAATATTCTGTTTGTATCTTTCATATCCCTACAGCATTGTATTTTCTACATGGCTACATTATCACACTATATACAACAAATTATACACAACACTGTAGCACAGGAATGGTTGGAGAGCTGAGGAAGAAACCAACACAAAGAAATTCTGTGAATTTCTCATGTCAAAGAACTTGAAAGGTGTGTCTGTGCAGAGTCCTTCCCAGCCACTTCCCAGGAAGGGGACAGGACGAGCCTTACTGACACCTCCCACTGCCTTTGGGGGAGGAACCTTTCCAGACATGTGGAGGAAGAGTTACACACTTTGCTTTTCAGAATGAAATAAACTATCAGCTTGCATTGAGCTCAAGTGGCCACCCAGTCTGAGCTTTCTAAATATTTCTGAGGGGTATGCTCAGGTGGCTGCGTGCTCCAGGACAAAGGCACTGCATTGGGAGGACTCAGCTGGTGCCACTGACCAATGTGTGCTTTTTAGAATACAGTAAAAATAGCCAAATAGTCATAGGGAAAAAGGAAGCAACTCCATGCATTCCCTACTATATCTTTCCCACTTTATGATCCCAGGTTCCAGATAACCTTATCAAGTGCAGAAAGTGGAGTGAAAACCAAATTAAATCTTTGTTATAACTGCAGACAGAAGCAGGAGTATTCCAAAAAGGAATGAAGGTCTGCCTATTCCAGTACAAGCATTTTATAAATGTGGATGATAGATCATTATGTATTATAGCATCTCAAAGGTAATAACAGCAATAAGAAATAATTTACAACTAGTGCCCTGTTTATGGCCTCATAATAATATGACTTAAATGCTGCACAGACCTTGGACTGGCCCTCAAAGAGTGAAAAGTTTTATCTTTATGAACCTTGCATGATGGCTATTTTATCTGAAGCAGCAAGCTGGTTAAAGCATGGGAGCAGGACGCTTTCCCTCGGTGTCCCTCTTGCTGTATGACTGATGTGCCCTTTTGGTTTTTATTGTATGAAAATCCACTGGGAGGTTTAGGGTGCTTTTATTGCAGAAACCTATCACATCTTACTGGCCTTCTAAGCTGATGAGTAGTAGGTGTTTCTCACAGGTCTCCTCTCTTCTCTCTCATTGTACCCCTCCTTGAGCTGCCCTGGTGAGTTTTACGACGCTAAATTTCGTTTCACAGGAAGATGTAGCCTGGTTTCTATAGCCTGATGTCTATGTCACAAAGAATTACACAAGATTTCCTTAAAAGTGACAGAACTGGTTGCATTGGACCTCTCTTTTCAGTTCATAAACTTCATTGATTTTTTTCAAATACAAATATGCCATTAAATTCAGAGTCAAAAGCATCTGGATATTACAAGCCTTCCACGGAAACAAATGTTCAGATTTTTGGATGTCTTCCAGACACTTTCTTGTGCTAGATTGGTAGAAAGCAGGCTTAAAACTGGTGATACCTGCCAGGATCAATTCAGGATTTGTCTAAAACAGTTGTAAGGAATGTGTGTGTGAAAGCTGCAGGTTTAAGTGTTGTGTGCCTATCCTGTCCTTGGCTTCAGGGTGGCACTTTGGCAGCAAATAAAACCCAGAGAAAGCCTCACCCTTTCACTTGCTAGCCAGACAAGAGTTGAGTATTTTACACCACTATGATACAGTGTGGGACTGAAATGCTTCCACAGCTGCTTGTTCTTAGAGACAAAGGAACAAAGGGCAAAGCCAAGGTCACCAACAGCTAGAGAGGGATTTGTGTGTGATACCTCACAATAACCCAGCCCAATCTGAATTTCAGTCAGCTTCAGAGCAGCCTGCTACTGCAATGAACTTTTTTGCTAATCCATATATTCTATCAAAAAAAAAAAGGGAATTCCTCATTCCTCTGAATTCACGGAATAGGACATGTGGGGGATAGAATTTCACAAAATCCAAAGTCCTTAGCCCAAAACTTAATCAGAAATGTAACTCCTCCTGTGAGAAGTTTGAATGCAAATGGTCTGTTCTGGTCATGTGCATTATTAGCTGGATAAAAATCTTTAAGATAAATTATTTGCTTAAAAAAATAAAAGATTTCTCGCACTCCAAGGATGCAGCTTAAGCTTGGCACAGTTTTAGTGGTTAAAAAAAAAGGAAATAAGGGAAAAAGGGAACTCAAAATATCTAACTTTTTTTTTTTAATGGAATTTTTCTGTTTTCTTGTTCTGAAGTAGCGTTTTGAGACTACACTTAGCCCCAGTAATTTTAGAAAAAGATCAAAGCAAAGAATATTTCATTTCAGATGAGGCCAATTTTTCACATTATTATTAAGCATTCAAACACCAATACAAATGACAGACTTTTTCCTGCATACCTCCAGTTATTATGACCTGCTTTTATGCAAATGCATTGTTGTGTTGTACGTTCATTCCCCATTCATCTCTCACAGCCTTTCCTTCTAACAAGCCCTTGTTCAATCCGTAAAGAGAACATAAACAATTAGCACAAGCAGTAAAGTTCAGTAACACCTGAAATGTCTTCTAGCACCTCATATTAATTTTAAAGTAATAACAACGAGAATGTCAACGCATCTTAAAAAGAAGTTATTGCTGCTTGCTATGTGCAGCAGTCTATGATTCATTGGTTGACACAAAGAAAATCTTTTGCTGAAACACTAAGCAGGTTATAAAACACCATTTGTGTGTTATTTTCACAGTGGCTTTCATCTGTCATTATAAAACCATCCAATTAGGACAACAAAAAGGAGGGCTATATTTTTAAGTGCTGTTTCTTCCCAAATTAACTGCTTCGTTTTGACATAGAACACTTTTGCCTTATAATTTTTCTGAAGTGTTATGTTTGATTTTTATGTCAAAGAATTGCACAACATATTTTATTTTTGTTTTAAATGGGAGCGATGGGAAATCTGCCCTGATTTACTTGGAACTCATATGTTTGCGCTACAATAATACAGAATTTTCAAGCAAAGGCAGCATTTCAACCTCTATTACCTACACCAGAAAATCACAAACAGCATGGTAGGCTCATTCCCCATGCAATTCCCAGCAGTTTGAATTCAACCTTTTTATGGGCTTCAGTTAGACCAGTCATTATTTTATTAAATTTTATGAAGTAACATAAGAAATGAAATCTTGGTCTATAACTTTGAGACAAACACCTGCTTTCATAGTAAAGTGCCTTTTACTTGTGCACTTACATCAGGCAGAATCTTGCTTTAGCTTTAGAATGACAGAAAGACCAACAGTTCTCCAAATCTGCATCCAGCTTCTGGTTTGAATTATAAATGCATTCGCTCAGTAAGCAGGTCAAGGCTTTTTTCATCCCAGTGACAAACAGAGCTCCACTCAACCAACCACACTTTCTCATTCAGGAGTTGCTTTGTGCATTTCTGAGATGCTGATATGTTTTGGGTGTAATATTTGTTCTTTTGTTCCAAATGAAATTAAAAAATATTTTAGACATTCTCATGTTTTCCTGTCTCATGCTTTTGCCAATTCTGTAAGGTTTTCCCTTTATAGTGCTTCAGGACTAGCTATGAATAAACCAAGACCTCTCTCCAAGATTCCTTGGAGATAGTCTCCTACTATAAAGTATTTCTTGGGGCACTGAAAAAAACATGTATAAATTTAAAATACACGGCATGTCTAATGAGGTATGGTGGGGTTTTGTTGTAACCACATATTTTTGGCAGGATCCTGTTCCTCATGTTATTACAGTGAAGATTTTTCCAGCGCTCTAATCACTTCCTCTCCTTTTATCTCAAGTCTCTACCTTAATTATCAGAAACTAGAGAATAAAACTAAAAAGGTTAGAAAACAAAGTCCAGGATGAGGAGCACACATTCTTTTCACATGAGAGCAGTTATAGAGTCTATTTAAGCTAAGGTACACCATAGCAACAAAACATGCAAGAACCAAATCAGTCTAAAATGGCACAGCACATCCTTGTACAGATCCCTGGACTCGATGCATAAACATGCAAAACATTTTCAGCTCTTTTCTCTGCCTAACATTTTTTTTCTGCTCGTTCCAGTTTATAACTGTCCTAACCACCTGGTACATGGTATGGGACTGCCTTCTCTGGGAGAACACAGCTTAATTAGCCCCTACATGGTATTTACCCTGCTTATTTCTCTGCCAGTGAGAAAGTAAATCATCTGACAGAAATGTCCCAAATGTGTTTCAGTCTAAATTCTGATCTTGCCTCTTTCTTGAACACACTTCAGAAAGACTCTCTTGCTTGCACAAAGCTCTTCTGCTGTCAGTCTTATTCAGAGCACAAGTGGTAAACTGCAGATTTACTGAGTTCTCTGTAATAAGGAATTACATGCACACGTTCCATTGTTCTCTTTCTCTTTCTTTATTTCTCATTACTGTTGTTTGGTCTGCTGATTGTCCTGCAAGAGTGTTTATGCTTCAAAGTCAGAATTTTTTTTGGCCAGCTGGTCCATGAGAGCTTTTTGAGGTAACACAGCAATGCTCTAATCCTCGGGAAGTTATGACAAGCTACATTTAAAGGATTTATGTGCCTGACTGATAACGAATTAATTAAAATCAAACTAGCAGCAATATTCTTTGTGCCTTCATATAACGTCTGGCACTCTATTAATAAAAGAAAAAAATTCTTAGAGAATAAAAGTTAAGTGTCAATACTGAGTCCTCCGGGATTCAGGAACAGAAGGGTGAACTCTTTCACTAATATCAGTGGATTTCTTTCAGGGAATGAATTTGCAGTGTTTCTAGACCAAAATGTTGGTCTCCTGTCAGGATATTATATAGATAAAATGGTAGAAGCTATCCTGTTTCCTTGCTCTAAAACTCTTTGAGCAATTTTTTTTAAAATATATTAGCTTTCTGTGTGATTTTCATTACTATTTCAAAACTGAAACTACCTAAAATATTTATAATGTCATAGAAGAAGCCTTATGGAAATCTGTATGTTACAGTCCAATTCCCCATTTAAGAAGGTTCAGAATAAAGCACACATAAAAGGTTTGAGGCAGTGGAATAATTTCAAAACACTTTTCAGAGTCAAAAGCAATTTAAAATGTTTATAGCACCTTTATATTTTTGCTGTGAGTGCTCCAATTTGGATATCAGTCAAGCTGAATACCCACAGCACAGGGTAGGACAAACTTAACTTATTTGCAAATATAACCATCAAAAAGGAAAATAAAAAGATAAGGTCAGGACGGCCAGCTGGGGGAGAATAACACCCCAAAAATAAAACCAGTTTTGGTTGCATAAAAAGCAACAAAATTCCTACAGTCAGCTATGGATATAGAGCTGAGACAAGAAAAATAAAAGTGAGAGTCTCTTGCCATGAAATAAACAGAAAGAAATGAAGCTATAAAATCTCAGCAATAGCTGGATATTTAACTCCAGTCAGTAATGCTCTCTTTCTGGAATGATTTCTCATGTGCACGTCTGCACGCACCTTTTTTTTTTTTGTCTTTTTCATATGGCAACATGGCTATGGCAAAACTTTTTGAAGGGGGCTACTATATTTTGCAGACAGCTAAGTAGAAAGGAGGTGTCTGTCACACCTACTTCAAGCCCACCTCCTCCTGCAGTCAGCAAGGGCTCATATCCAGCACAGGAATTAGAGAATATCCCAAGCCAGGCAGGAAGAGGAGGGCAAACCAAGCTGCTCCATCCAAGATTTCAGTCATTCACCCTCTCTGCCCATTTCCCACCCTACATCCATCCAAGTGCCCTGTTCTTCAGTACCCTGACACTCCTGGCTACTGTCAGCTTTGCTCTCCAAGCACACCACCTCACCCTCCTACAGCTGCAGACAGTTTTACTGCATCTCCATGGTAAATGGCCTGCCAGCCCACTTCCCTGGCAGCTGCACACCCAAAAATGCTCCTGTCCATTGGAACAGTTACTAATGTGCCTCACCAGTCATTAGTTTGTGTTTATACCTTCAGACCAATAACTAAGTGGTTTAATACCTAGATCTACTTGCTTGGCTGTAATTTAGCAAAAAAAAAAACAATCTCACTTGTGGCCAGCAGCAACATTTAAGCTATGCTGCTCTGACCCCCACAACAGTATCTTGGCAAACACAACCTCTTTTTCAGTGTTCTTTGCTGTTGTTTCGTTTTGGGGTTTTTTTTTTGTTGTTTTGGGTTTTAGGTTTGTTTGTTGGTTTAGTTTGGGTTTTTTTGGTGTGTGTGTGTGTTTTTGAGTTGGGTTTTTTGGGTTTTATTTTTGCTGGCTTTGTTGTAGTTTTTTTTGTTTGGGTTTTTTTTTTTTTTTTGTGTGTGTTTTTTGTAGGCAATATGCAACCCTCAAGTAATACTATAAAGTTAAAAACTTCAAATGAGAGAAGACACAATCTACTTTATAAAGCCAGTAACAAAATAATTAGACTACTTTAACCAACTGCAGCAATGGAAGATGGCACTGATGACATTTTCACTCATGCTGACTTCAGCACAAAGGTAACAATTCATCTTCCAGCCTGACCACGAGCATGTAGAGCTCTAGTTCTTTTACATGAGGAAAGTTTGTTACATCAGCAACAACCTCTCACAAAGCAAAAAAAAAAAAAAAAAAAAAAAAGGAAAGCACATTTAGGAAATAAAGAGCAATAAAATATTTTAGAATACGAGTACAAAGGAGTAATAGAACCAGCAAGAAAAAACAAGGCTTCAGAAGGGGTGTGTTCCTTCTGGCTGCAGCTCCTCAGCAGCCAGATCAGTTCTCCTACAAAGCCTGGGCACAGAGCTCACACATCACCTACATCCCAGATGATGGGGCCCTATTTTCAGGACTCACATCTGGCTTCTGCTGGCACCAGGGTGAACCTCACTCCCACCAGGTGCTGTACACTCACAATCTGCACACCAGATGTGCTTCACCTTTGCACTGCACCAACACAACATTCCCAGACTTGACTGGAAAACAATGGAAATGCCACGCAGCAACCTGGGGTTTATTTCTGTATTCTGCCATTAATTTCTGCAACCCTGTTTGGTTACCTAAGAAACAGTCCCTGGGTAAAATTTGACTGATTATGTTGTCAGGTTGATTGTCACTGCCGTGGGTAGAGTTTCATGGGGTGTGTGCACATGTGGGATGCACAAAAAATTAAAATAAACACTTGACAAGTTTAGTTTCTTTTTAGTAGTATTATGGAAAAAAAAAAAACCACCATGAAATGGGGAGAAATTACACTTCTAAGAAGTTTATTAGGATCTGCATTATATTTTGAGGTTAACTTAACCAAAGGAAAAAAAGAGAATAGGCCTTCACACAGAAAAGAAGGGTATTTTTAGAACAGCAATCTGTATTGGAAGGTTAATAAAACAGTAACATTACAAACTCTGCAAGATTGTAATAAGTACTGAACTTATTTTCAAATAACAGCAGTGCTCATTGCTTTCATTTATCATTGCCCTATACAAAATATTGAAGCATAACAGCCTTATTTAGTGAATTTCCAATGTTAAAATCTCTAAATGAGTGATTATTTGGGCACTGGAGATATGTGCAATTTTACTTGCAGCCCACATTATTTAGATTCAAAGAACTTGCTAAACAAAAAACAAATAGCTGTTTGGGAGATGAAAACCTTGTTGTGAACCACATGTAATACAGATTTTCTATGACCACTGTTTTCTCTCTCATGTTAACAAAGAAGCAGTCACATCAAATAGAGCTAATTCTGAAAATATGGTGGTGAGGAATATAAAAAAAAGAGGAAGAAAAGAAAACACATCACTTTAATTACCACAGACCCGATAAAACAGAATGTTATCAGGGTTCTGATAATATTGCAGAGGTTGCTGAGAAGCATAATTTCTGAAAGGTTTCTAAGTCAGGATAAATGTGGGCACCAGAGAACAGGTTTTTGTCTGCAATCTGAACACATTTTCCCTTATTATGATCTCCCAGCATTTCTTTCAAATGTTGTTTCACTCTCTTTGTTATGGTTCTAACTACAATGGGGGATTTGCTGAGCGAAGTTATGACATATAACCCCTTTTCCTCCGTGGTCTAAGACCGCTACCAGTGCATCTGAAATCTCAGAAAGGATGCTGACAGCAATACATGCTTCTGTGATAAGTAATATTGATAAAATATGGCTTTGAGTGGAGAAGGAGGATTGTTTCCAAGCATTTCAGCATCAGTTTTCCTAGCACAGGCGCAGAATGTTTCCACCAAGGACAGAAGTACACACAGTAAAACCAGAAATCTCTGGGGAACAAGTCACTGATGACTCTGTAACAGTGGGGAAGAACAATCAGCCTTGTTCACTTGTCCTAAGCATGGCACTCTTGCTCCTAAAATGCTTTTCTGGCTAGCAATTAGCCAAAGGTTTCTGGTGCAAGTCCCTACAAGGTCAGTTATTTTTTTCTCTCATTATGAAATAATGTCAGAAGCTCTGTAGCATGGTGGCTCGACAGCCCGATGCATCCTGCTTAGAGCTCTGCCCTTCTGCTCTCAAGCACCAGTTGGGGATCAAAATGCACAGAAAACCTCAGTGAATTTCCAGGTCTGCTGCACTGGACCAGAGAAGGGTCTTTAGGTTTTGATATTATGAAGACATTTTGCTTTTGGGAAGGTAAACAGACCATATGTTTGGAGAGATGACTGACTTCTGCAGGGATTTGAAAGAGCACAGATCTATTTTGTTGATTATTTCTATAATGAGGATAGAGTGTATAAACACATTACCCGAAATCCAATGTACTGCAAGAGTGCTCCAAAAGAGAGTGTAACTCTATGGTTACAGCATTTATTGCTTGACATGATGTATTAATGGACAAGCTACCTGAAAATAATCCTGTTTTTCAAAATACATTAACATTTCACCATTATTTTCTCCTACTCTGCAATACATTTTTTTTCTGGGTTTTTTATTCCAATTTGTCTCCAGGAAGATGGTGCTTGGGGAAGAAGATTTAAAAAAAAAAATGAACTAAAACCAAACCCTTCTAGTTGTTCATTGAGCCCAGTGACTTGTGCAGTCACCTGCAAGACAGGAGATAAACATAAGCTCACCCTCTATAAAGAAGGAGAATGTACCTGGTTTCATGTCTCCATCTTGCAGGAGGCTTCAGAGTTTGAGGCTACAGAATTTGACTTGGTCTTGTCCTGTGCAGGGCCAGGAGCTGGACTCAAAGATCCTTATGGGTCCCTTCCCACTCAGGATATTCTATGATTCTATTAAATTTTCCTTGGTCCAGTTAATCAAGATTGAATCAATTTTATTAAGCAGAACAGAAATTTTGCAAGACTGAGTTTATGTCTAGAAAAAAAAAATCTTCTTCTATTATAAAGTATCCAGAAGATTCCTTCATTTATGAAAAGGTGCTTTTCTGGCTGTAAGAAGGGTCTAGCTGCTCCTTGGCTGCTGTTCCAGGGCAGTGCGTGGGCAGCAGGAGATCTCTGTTACTGGGCTCTGGAGTGGGCTGGCAGCTAGGGAAAAACTGCCATAAATGGAAGAGGTGTTGGGGTGCATTTGGCCATTTACTTCTAGGATTGTCACAATTAAACCCTGCATTTCTCCAAACCACCTCACATCAGAACATGGATTTCACTGTCTAAGACACAACCTTTTATGTATATATTTCTCTACCACTGCAGGACAGGCCATGACCTTGGTTTATATGGACTGCAAATTATATTTACAGTACACTGAACAAACAACAATTAACAGTGCTCTTTTAGCACAATTAGTTGCATCAGTATGTTGTTCAAAATAACTACAGAGCTACAGTGAATGGCTTCAAACAGAGCAAAGCTGCATCTTTAGAGGTATAACCATTTTCCCCTCTGTGCTGCGTGAAGGTGTGCCCTTCTGTTCAGAGTTTCCAGGCAGGTGTTTCCCAAAAGTTTTGGATCGACAAGAGGACCTTACAACCCCTCCAGCAAGGACTGAAGGGGGAGCTGGGTTAAACCTCTCTCTACAATGCTGGGGACAGGTCTATTTTCTACTGCTGTTTTATTTCTACAGCTGATGATTAAATAACCCACCGTGCAGTTGCCTTATGGCAGTCAGTGCAAAATTAAATATTTCCCCATGCAGAGTTCATTAGACATCAGAGTTTCCTAGTTAATTCGTTAGGCCTCTATGAATTCCCAGGGAATATTATAAAATTATAATTTTGGTCTATTCTCCTCCAACCTATTACAGAATACATTTCATTTTCCCATATCTAAAGCATAGTGAATGAAACTGTTAGAGGAGAAAACACATCTGGATCTCATTTACATTTCTTTTCATGCAGATCAACATAACAGGATGAATTCAGTCCTTCAATATTCCTTATTCAGGGAAGCAAAAAATCAAAATGAAAGAAATACTAGATTGCTCCTCCTACTACATAGCATTAATGATTTTTTTTTCCCCACTTCGCTCTTTGCAGCTTTTAAGGCAAGAGTCCTATTTCCAATTACACAGCACCTCCTGGAGAACGGAAAGAGCATCTGGAGGAATGAAGAAGCTGCCAAGTCAAATTCACACCTTAAAGCCCCAGACATGCTCTTCAACACTGCCTGGGCTCAACTGCCTGAGCTCAGCCTTGCAACTGCTTTCCACATGAGAAGTGATATTTTCACCTACACGCTGTAAAAAGGTCCCAGTTTAGACGTGGCAAGTTGGCTCATGGGGACAACGTCAAGACCAGGCAAATAAGAGAAGAGGTACCCATATAACCCTAAGGGACACGGTCAAATCCAGAAGAAAATAAATTCTACGCTCAATTTTTAGATTATTTCCCATCTTTCAACAAACTCCAACCCATTTAGCAGATGTAAAGGTGGGAGAATGGGCTGAAGGAGAGCCCATGGAGCTCCGTAAGAATTCCCCCATCATGCTCCAGGTGCCTGTGGGGAAGGAGCAGTTGAGAAAGGGCAGGACTCAATGAAGTCGTATCAGCTCTCAGGTTGCAAGGGGAGAATAAGGAGGATAAATGGTCTTTCTTTCCTGAGCAGTTAACTATCTCCAGTACCTCTGGCACATCTAACACAACCTGTTTTATTGGACCTTATACACCCTCCTCCTCACCTCAGGGAAAAATAAAAAGGAGATAATTTGGATAAAACTGGTGTTTAAAAAAAAATTGAGTTCAAACAGAACCTATAAACTGTCAAGGCAATAAAATACTCCCCAGGAGATCTGGTAAGGTGAGGAAAGGCTCCACTTGGCTTTAATGGTTATAAGATCTCAAAGGAGATTTACCTGAGATTAGCACACACCCAGCCTTCACACAGACATTGTAGATGTCTGAACAGCTTCATAGCGCATTTTGTGCAAAATACTGAGCCTCCATAAATACCAGTCTTTTTGCCTTCAGATAGAAGGTCCTAAAGCATTGGATATGCTTCTTATCTCATCACCAGTTGTGCCCCCTGAACTGCTCTACCACCAATGATGAACCTGAACCTCTGATCAGTTCCCATTTCCCAAAACCACCCAGCATATTTTCATGAACACAGATATATTTTCATGAACACAGTTATAGTTACTGAAGTCAAAATTTTCTTTTTGCCAATACTAAAGACGGGCTTAAAACTTATCACTAATGCTACACTGAGGTACGTGGCTTCTCTCATAACTACCAGTTTGACTAAATCTTGAGTCTTGACTGTATATTTTACCCTGAATATTCATTTAAGTGAAGCTACACACACAGAAGAAACATGCATACAAAAACATGTACATGTCTTTGGTTCTGTGTGTATTTATCTGTCATGCTGCTTATTCATTTAGGTGTGCGTTTGGTGACAGATATAAAACAAAAGCCAATTCCAATAAAGGAAATCAAAAAACATCCAAGTTTTCCAGAGCAGTGGACAAAAGAATTAATCTTTAAGGCTTACAGAGCTCTCAGGAATCAGATTTAGATTAACTCTGACAGTACAGGTGCTTAGTTTAATTTCAGCAGTCTTCATTATAAATAAAAGTAACATACCACACACTCATGCACCTTCTGTCTTTGTGCTGAGCTCTCTGTAACACTGAGCACCACAGTTTGCAGCAGGATAAAACCTGCAGCTGTACAGTCTCCAGATTTCCAAAGGCAAGGCTACTCAGTGGAGCAGTATCCTGGCTATTGGTGTTGGGCTTTGGTTTCCCAATTGCCATTGCCCTGTTCACACTTCAAGAACCATTGGCTGATGACGATATTAGCACAGTTGACCTTATACAATGCCAGAGTGAAACACAGGGCGGGGGGAAAAAGTAATTTCTTTCAACTATGAGGTGCCAAATACTTTCTGACCCCGGCGTGAATGTGTGAGAAACATAAAAAATGGTGTGGAAATTCCCATTTTTTCCCCACTTGCTTTTCCACATGTCAGAAAAGGGCTCATGCTAAAGTTCTGTGCCCTGAAAAATAGTATCAAGTGGGAAGAGGCTCACCAAGCCCACTTCATCATGCACAACAAAGCCATGGGGCTTCCACAGAACTGTGGGCTCGTGCCTCATAACCTTGACAACTGACCACTACAGTTAACAATACAGAAAGCTGTTACACAGAGCATCCCTGTAGGAAAGAGTAACAGGACCACCACATACAAATGCAGGTTCAGGCATGCAAAGATGTGATAGCCTCAGTTTCTCACTGCATGGAGAGTCCTGTCTCCCCAGAGCAGATTTCACAATCCACTGCAGCACCTCTGAAAGGAACAAAGTGCTGTGCATATGTTTCTCTGCTCTTCCTCCCAAAATCCTGTTTCACACACACCTGAGATACTGACAAGAAAATATGCACTGTTTTGTCTTCAGTATCTGATCTTGATATATTTATAAGAATCTCAATTAGAAGATTTTGATGGCTCTGTTATGAAACGATCTCCTTGTAGCATCCCTCAAATTTATGCACTTCATCACTCCTGACTTCTATGCCTTTTGTTCTTCTTTTGTTACAAAGAGAACAATAACAGTGGAGTATACTGACACAAATTAGAACAGCTTATTCTCATTAACTTCTCCAAGAAAGAGAGTGGAGACTGAACAGTATCCACAGGAGCTCTCTCCAGTGCTGATTTATGTTACAGAATTGCAGTTAATGAAAAATGTGCACGTGAGATCGCTTGCACGGGAACAAACACAAGCAAGTGGCTGGCTGAAACCCACTCACTTTCAACCTTCTACTAGGAGCCTAGAAACATTTAAATTTTTGCTGCCATACCTTATGCCCCTCTACACTCTGCCTCCTCCTTTACTTCTTGCCACAGAGGCACCTTTGCTCAGTGCTTGTGTGCTCTGTGTGCTGCACCAACTCTGCCAGCACAGGGTTGGGGGCTTGTTTTAGCAAGAACACACGTGCAGTGGAAATGGCTGGGTTTACAGGTGCCTGCTGTCCCTGAAAGTGGTTCATGGGGCATGCTTAAATCTCCTTCTTGGCCTGCATTTGCAGCTGCTACATGGTGGGACCCTGAAACCTGCCCAGGTCACAAACATTCCCAATGCTCACAGCCAAACAAAGCCATTAATTCACAAGGATTTGTTTCCAGCTTTCCTTGCCTTTCCCCATAAACAACTGTTGACAGGTCTCGAAAATCCATTCACACTGAATTGCTTCCATAATTTGCATATGCAAATAGAAGCAATTCAAAGTTAAGTGTCAATTTCCATAAACATTACAATATCTGGCTTGTAAATATACATGTACATGTGAAATACTAAGCCTAATTAGACCTCAAGAGTATACATAAATAACTTTTATTGTTTTTTTTCATTTTGAACCTATGCTTTCAGGCACTTGAACTCCAAAAACAAGAGTTTATTGGTTGCATTTTGAGATATATTCTGCATCTGATCCTTTAACTTTGGGAGCTGCAGAATGATGCTAATTTAAACTAATTTACAGAATGAAATAGTTCCCCAGGAGCTCCTTTTTCCACAGGTCATTTTTGTTACTTGGGACTGGATAAGAATAATATATCAATGCTAAGTAAGTCTTCTGCTAACAATTTCAGGTCTACATGGTGATATTGAATGAATAGGGCTCATATTTTATTTCAGGCAAGTACATGCTAAATTTCTAAGCAGCAGGATACCTCTGGCTTTAATAATGAGAACTTTTTGTGAATCACACACCAGCTTTTGTTACAGGTAGATAAAAATATGAAAAGAAAACAAAGAAGCATTGATCTGGTTCCACAGTATACATAATATATCTGTGCTTATTAGCTATCGTTGCAGACATTATGGTTCTTACCTCAAAGTTTATATCAGATTCAACTCTAATGAAATCAAAGTTAAGAATCACATAAAATTTGATGCATATCAAACAAAGCTTATTCCCGTTTTCAGAAATATTTCTCTTTTCCTCTCTCAAGGCTGTAAGTAAAAACATCAAAACCTGATCACACAAATCCACCATTCTTACAATTTTAAGGAATATGCATTTTATTCAATTCAAGAAGAAAAAAGCACATGCAGACGTATGTAAAAACAAAAGGTAGTCGATGACAGATGTATGCAGGATTGGTCATTTACAATATTTATTTAATGTTTGCATCTCTCTTGTTTCTACTGACACATTTAAGGGTTGTTTGGAGATAGTGAATAAATAACACAGTACAAAATTCATATCCAGTCATACATTAAGAACTAAGCTTGAAATTGAATCTTAAAAAAACACTTACAGCCAGCTCCTGCATAACAAAACATACTTTGTAAAATCTTCAGGCCAGGACTACCCCTTTGTTTTACAAAATAACTTCTGCAATGGGACACTGACAGTGCCCGCACACCTTTAGGTTTTACTGCTTTTGACAGGCCAATTTCTAGTTGCAGCCAAACAAGAAAACCTTAACTACTGTGTATACAAACACTAGTGTTAAATAAATCAGTCAACACCTAATATTCTAAAATATTTACAGTATCTATGGACTTTTTTCCATAAAGCCTCCTTGTACATATTTCTGAAGAAAAAACGATGTTCAGCTTTTATGGTGACAAGAAGAAAATTTGGAGACAAATTTTGGGAATATTTTAGAAATAAAGGGGAGAAGATAAAAAGGTAAAATATAGTATGAGTGTTAGAGATGCTGTGTGGCCTATGATAGTAAAAACAAGTTGGTGAAGGCACATACTGAGTGGAGACCCACTGAGAGAAAGAAAGAAGGCAGGAGGGCAGGGAAGGGGAAAAAAAAAAAATTGGTGTTTCTAGAAAGCCGGTGTGGTCCTTGCGGTATTTGTGACAGAACTGCTGGAGTCGTATTGTTATCATTATTTTGAAGAAAGATAAAGAGAACACTGTTTCCTGTCTGTGGCATTTCTCCCATAAGACTATCATGGATACATTTGCAAAATCCTTGGATTTCTCATTTTAATCAGGACCCAGTAGGAAATGAGGCTACTGCATTTCTTCTGTGGCATTATGCTGCCACATCCATCCACAGAGCTCTAACGCATACATGTTTCACAACACATCAGAGTTCAGCTCACCTGACAGAAGGCAAATATGACAAGTTTCAAAAATAGCAGCACAGCTAAACTGCAATTTTCCCCTCTAACCAGCATGTCCTAATCTCTCAGCTTTGATCTCCTCTTCATCTGGGAAACCTGACACTAAACACTGCAGGCAAATTTGTTTCACCTAGCTGCAAGTGCTTCCTTTGGGACAAGGCCATGAGTGAAACTCATGGGCTTTATCTTTCTCCCATGCCTAAGTTTAAACTTGTACTGCAGAAGGGCACCTATTCCACAGTCTGGGAGCTTTTAAAAGATAAATCCCAGTGGAGATGACACAAAAAGCAACTAAACATTTACAGTTCCAGCTAGCTTACAGTAATGAATGACTATACCTGTCACCTGTACCTTGCTCTGGCTCACAGCTAGACTGTGGGAGAGTTTAGCCATCCAGACCTGGATGAATATGGCTAAGGCACCCTCTGATCACTGGCCACAGCTTCCAAGAGCTCTCTGGGGATGTTTCACTTGTAGAAGAGCAGCTTTCTAAGCAGACCAGGGGTGATAAAACAGGGACAACCACCGCCACACAACCCACTACCTTAAAGTCACTTGTTATTCCAGGCAGTTACTGGACATGCCCCTCCTTCAAGAATACATCAGCACAAATAAAAAGCAGCTTCTCAAAAAGACAAAATCTCAGTACTATAATTGTCATCTTTATCAAATATACTAAATACAACTGAAATTAAACACTAGGCACGTCACATAGGTCTAGCTGTGAGATGCACAGACCCACTCTACACTCAAGCACCTGGGTGGTCTGCATGTTCAAAGGCCTTGAAAACCACTTTTTTTCCCCAGAGAACTCTCATAATTTTCTTCCTTTTCTACAAATTGGGAATGGTAGATGCTCAGAAGCCATGCAGCACCTAGACATTTTCTGAATGCTCCCTAAAATCCATGGCTGTTTTACAATCATCTCCTCAGAGGGCAAGCTAGAAGTCTATTCATAAAGTATGAAATTTAGTTAGTCCCCAGTGGAATCCCCACTTTGAGACACAGACAAATATTTGACTCGCTAATGGCTAATTAAGGAATAACGTGCTAATTAGTGTTATAATGGATTTTTTTAACACTTACAGAAATAATTAGACCAGGTATCAAGATAGAGTGAGCACAGACATGACTTACACATTGAGGAGAAAATCTGAATCAACCCTTTCTTGAAGTTGCCTACATTTGACACCTTGACATGACTGCTATCAATGGCTCTGCTTTTTCAGAAGTTATTTTTGAGTCATCTCTGAAAGTGAGGCAGGTACTCTTTGGGTTCAAAGTAATGCCATATGTTTTAAATCCACCAGGCACTGCATTTCACCCAAGGACAGAAGAGCTTACCTACAGAAGTGCTCTGATACACCAAAAGCAAAAGCAATCAAACGTAAAGGCAGAAATACATTGCAGATAAACTGCTTTTGGACAGTACATTCCAAATTACGGAATCACATAACCTTGGAAATTAAAAACCTTGAGTACATGGAATTAAGGGGAGTATGAAGTTTATGAGAGGATTTTCAGGGTTAGACCATCTTTTAGTTCAAAAAGTTGTGGGTCCCCTCTTTCTGGTATCCTTCTCCCAGCACTTTGTGTTCTGGTCTGAAATCTCTGTACCTGCATGGCCATGCTGAGCTACATATTGTTTACTTATGCCCAGATTATCAAGAGCTCTAAATCAAACTGTTCCCTTCATTATTTTTCTCTCAAATCGTCTGCACAATTACAGTATTAATTCTTTGATATTTCCAGGTCACTGAGCAAAGCAGTAAAAATTCATTCTTGAAATCACATTATAAGGACCTTACTGGAAACATCCTCTTTTGTAATGAACACTAATGAATTAATCAGGTTTTATTTCTTTTGGTGATTAGGTGGTCATTTTGCATATTCTGACTTTTTGAAGTTTAATAAAACTCAGACCAAAGCTAAATGGTACTTTAGAAATTCAATTCAATGTCCTCTATTTAGTTTTAATCTTACTCAAAGTATTTGTTGCAGGAGAAAGAATGATACAGTATTTTGCTTGTTTGGGCATCCAACAAAAAAAAAAAATCTCTTATCCCTTTGTTTCTAGTTCCATATTTGCAATCCCACCCTTTCCCTCAGAGAGCAATGCAGGGCTGGCTACCACAAAATCACCAGGGTTGTTCTGCTTACACAATATGGAAAAATTTTCTCTGCTGATGCCTTCAGGCTTACTAAAAACCATCACTAGTGGCCTGGAGAGATCCTAATTTAGCTCCTCCAAAACTCTTCAATACATCTCAATGAAAACTACTGTTCCCAGCACTTAATGTGCAGGTTTGTTTAACGTTTTCTTTAAGTGTTACCCGAATGAAAAGTATGTTATATTCATAGAAGTACTCCCAAGATGCAAAATAGAAATAATTAGAGGAACAGGAATTGTTCCTTGCCTAATAGTGAAAACACACTGCCAGGATTTTTCTTCCAAATAATCCCAGGCTTTTATTGCAGTGTGACAACCATAGATTTCTCCCTGAACCGTTTGGTTTCTACTGTCAAATTATTATAATCACCCACTTCTGGTTTACATTCCTTCTTTTTACCTTGTGTGCTATTTTATAGTAGTGATAATAAATCCAAATGTGAATTTTGTTTCTTATAATTCTTATAGCTTCCACTATATTTATTTTACATCTGTGTGTGTAGATATTTATTTATCATAACCATCTACCCAAACCCAGGGTATAATGAGTAAAATTTTGCACTTCTAGGGTCCTTTATTGATAAACTTGTTTTTTTAGATGTGCATAAGCCTGCTTGTTCACTTGTCTCCATGGAATTGACATGGAATTTAGAACAGAGTCATGAAACAGTTTGAAAAGATGATGGAGGAAAATGTGTTTTTCTAGGTACCACTAAATTTCATGCTTTAAAATTAAATTAGAACATAAATTCACAGCTTTCCGCTTCCAATATATTTAGATGTACTTTAAAATATTAAGTCAAATTATGAGTAATTTGAGGCTAGATGGTCTCCTTGTTATTACTCTGAAAGCTTTCTTTTTCTTTCATAACCTGTGGTGACGAGGCAGAAAAAAAGCAATTTTTATGAGCTAGTAGCAGACACTTTTTCTGTTCTAATTAAAAGTCATAATTACATTTTTGATTAACCCAGAATGAACAATAAAACAGATTAGTTATCAGCGTGCTACATTTTGTGAAACAATATCGAAGCTTAGAAAATTTCAAGTTCTCTGACATTTTTAGCATAACTAGATAAAGCAAAAACATAAATGCAATTTATGTTCAACAACGTCCAATTTTGACATCTTATTTGAAAAATGAGCAGAATTACCAATCCAGACAAACTTCTATTGCTGCAGATTTTTGTTGGTTCATAAACCAAGTGTTTTGCTTGCATTATTTTAATTAACTTAATTGCACAGTCAGTTGTGGTTTTGTTTTTTTTTTTTTTTTTAATAACAGCAAAAGTCAGTGTTTGAGTTTTTGAATGTCAAAAATGTCAATGACATATCTTAGAAGGGTGATTTGATGCTTTTAAAGAGAGCCAATATTCAATGTTTTGTTGTTTTGGTGGTTTTTTTTTTTGTTTCTTTTTTTTTTTTTTTTGTTTTGTTTTGTTTTGTTTTGTTTTAATAACGGAAGGTGTCACACAAAGAATCAATGACCTGACATGATCGAGGCCATGCAGGACACAAGTCAGAAAGGCAGACTCCACCTCAATATGCTGCTGAACCATAATAAAATAACCCACAGAGTGCTGCCCCCTCCCCAAAATACAGAGTCCCCTCATGTCTGCAACACCTTTCATAAAGAGAAACTGGAGTGTTTGGAGTACCTGGGCTTGTAAATGGTTCTACTCTTCTCCAGAAATAATGGTTACCAATCACTTCTGACCCACACACAGCTCCTAGTATGGCAAAGAATACCATCCAGGTTATTTTCAAAGAATGCTAATGCTTCTCTTGGGGTAAAATTGCCATTCAACAGCAAATGGTAGAGCTGGTATTCCACACCTGTGCATAGGTGGAAACTTCAGACATGAGTGAAAACTTCCTTCAAACAGCACAATTGGGTTTTAGCCACAAAAGATAATAGATAAAAGATAATAAAAACAATAGAGTTAAAGGAAATATAATAAGCAATAGGAAAGAATCAAATATAAAAATCTTCAGAATGTGAAGATGGGAAGGAAGTGTCTAGGGAAGTGCTGGTGCAAGTTCCTGCAATATTCCCTAGGTCAACCACTGCCAGAAGATTCACCACAGATCCCTCTGCAGCAGAAAACTTATCTGAGAAACTTCAACTGTGGAAAGGTGTTTAGAGCATTTTAATAACTAAAATCATGCCACACACTTATAACAATATACATAAACAAACTGATAATTATAATTCATGCAAACTAAGATGGCCTTTACATCTCAATTAAACTTCAGGAGCTGAATCAAGACTGAAATCTAATTCAAACTCACAGCTTGGCTGACATCTGAAATGAGCATCTCAGATTCCTGTCACACTCTAAGAATATCAGTATTCTTTATGAAGAGAGATTTGGGGGTGGGGAGGTTCATTTCTACAACCTTGTGAAGTGTTAGAGATCGAGCTGGGGAGGGTTAAAAACTACTGAAAAGCAATGATCTATTGGGCAAAACTTATTTTAGGGCTGGGGAAACTTACAAGCCTCAATTCACAAAGTAAATCACTTTTGTGTAGAGGACATGAAAGGCTCAGGGCTCTTGAGGTTTGACTTTGACAAAAGTGAGCTTATCAGAGAGACCATACCTGGATGGATACTCTCACCACCTCTTTCCATTTCTAACTTCTGGCTAAAATTTCCCTACAGCATGTTTTCATTTTGAGTATTGTAACAGGAAGCAACGAAAAATAAAATTTTATCTCATTTTAAAAATTTAAAAAATGTACCAGACAAATGTACATTTGTCTCTACATGCTGAGAAATTAATACATTAAATTTTGAACAAATCTTTAGAAATTCATAAACATTGACATGAACAAGCAATTTTGCACATTGACTTAATTTGAAACTTGATTCTACTTGTGCATTGGGATAAAAAAAGATGAAGATTAATCTATTATGAGTCTGCTAGCAGAACTCTTAGTGTATTTGAGAGTTTAAAATAATAGTTTTAAATTTGATCAAGTAAAAGCCAGATGCACCTCTAATTACTTTAGACATCATGCAAAATTCTATTAATGTTGTCATAAAATATAAAGTATCTATATCAGGAATTCCTAGAAGACAATTAGCACAAAATCTACATAAGGTTTAACAGGTTATAGAGAAATTATAAACTATTGAGATCACATGTGATGTTTATATGTTTTAAAAGCAAGCTTCTATGATTCAGTATTACAAAATGCTGTCTTAGGGCTTTCCACATTTCTTATTTCTTCATTTAAATGCATATAAAATAGTAGCTAATAGTATTTTTGTTTATATGAGGTAGCAGTCTTGCATAACAGAAGAAATGCATATATGTGAACAAACCCAGCTTTTATTACAGACTGCTAATGACAGATAAGAAATAATAAGCAGTCCTTCCTCTTCCCTACATAAATGTCTCACCTTTAAAAATTAAGAAAATCCTCCAGATTTTAAATATTCCTTAGCAGTTCAGTGGGAAAACAGACTGTGTTCTCCAACATAGAAATACATATAGACAAATAGCAAAAAGAGGTGGCATTTTTCCTGTTCAGCAACCTGGAACTTGATACAACTGGATGAAGAGGAGATCAGAAAGAGTCAAACTTTGCTGGATCACAAAGAGAAGGGCAAAGGAAAAGTTGCTTCTGAGAACCTCTAAGGCTTCCAAAAAGACAAGGTTAGTCTCACATTGGTGCAATGGATCAACAAAGACCAAGCTGCTCTCTGTGCCCATAATTAAGAAATCAAGCTTTTTCTTCCAACACTGGCAGTTTCTTTTACAGTTTATATTTGACACAGTTTGTAAATGTGTAAAAATGTAAAATGTAAAAAAATAAATGAATCTGAACTAGAAATGCACACCAATTTAAGTGTGTGTGCAACTCTGGGACAGTTGCCCAGGCATGTCAATTCTCTGAACATAAAACCTTGACTGACAAAACACTCTGAAGAATTTTTCAAGAAGTCTCCTTAAAATTCATTGCTCTTACTGGGTAACTGAAATTTCCTAGTAAAACACACTTTTCATCAAATTTTTAACAATATTTGCTTGCATACATTAGGTAACACAGGAAAACAACATGGTTGTAAAATAGTTACTACAATTAACTAATAACCTCAATTTCCACTGTGAAACCTGAAGATGCACCACTCCTGCTTTGAACTAACATGAAAGGAAAATGACCATCATCAGTAGTTGTGCAACATATGAGATGTGAATAAAGTTCTATTAAAAATCAACAATATTTCCAAAGTATTCATCTTGCATGGTGGCTCACCCTGAAAACAGCACTACAGTTCTTCCTACAATTTTAATTCTGAGCATTTATGCTTCTAGTACCAAAGTTTTTCTTTTGACTTTTAACTCAAATTTTTATCTTTTTACAGGAACTCAACAGTTGCTATATTTCCTTCTATATGTAGCAAGTTGAGCTATTGCAAAGAGTTTCAAAACCTACAAAATCTAGTGACAGAACCTATTCCCACACCCAGCCCTCACAAATACTTGTGGGTATCACAGAAAAGTAGTACTTATAAAAGTAATACTTATTCCCCACTTCATCCATGGCCATTGCACTCATACAAGCACACAAAACATTAATTTCAATATTCTATAACAAATCTCCAATTGCAGTTGCTGGTTAGTTCACAAAAGGACCCCAAAACCAATAACAGAATCTCACGCTAAATAGAGTGAGGGAAATTTCACACTGCAAAAGCACACACAGTATTGACCAAGAAGAAATCACTTTAACTCCAAACTGATTCTTTAAGAGTTGAGGAGAAAGCAGGGGATCTCCTAGAATTAGAAATCACACCTATTTAAATTGCGCCCTCTTGATGAGTACACTGGCATAGCAAACCGCAGGCTAATCTCAGTTTTCCACGAATTCCAAGAAAACTTCCAAAAAAATTGCATTCTGCACCAGCTCATCAAAGCTCCTGGTTCATGCACCTCAGAGCAAGCAACCATTCCTTATTCTTGGCAAATTTCCACAGGGCCAGCAGCAACAGAGATGTGTTCAAGAGCATCTGCACCACAGGATTTCCAGCCTAGGTCAGCAATAGCCGTGGGATTTTTTCATTCCATGCTAAATAATGTAATTCTTTCCCTCTCCATCCGTTTGTTCACTGTTTCACCTTTATTCTTTATCTACCAAGTTTTTTGTTTGCCTAGCTTTTTCTGTGCTTTGTAATACTATGTGAGCCACCTAAAAAGTCGTCAGCATTTCAAACTTGATTAACTAATTCTTTTAAAATACACCTTTGTTGTGGAAGGAAGAAAGCTTTTACTGCATCAGCCAAGCCTTTTCAAGTAGGAGCTGTTCATACTGTCTCCAGTTCGTTAGGGAAATTAGTAATAGTTTGTACAGTTGGCAAACAAATGAGGATATTGTAACTTGCAATTATGCAGAAATAGAATGAACATTTGGAAAAATGGTGTTCAAGCGGAAAAAAGCTAAAAAGTTTTGAAATTTTTGCTTTACAAACAAGGAGAATAAAGCTGAGGAGCCAATATTCACAGTCATTTAAGTTTTAGAATATGTGGAAAGCACAAGTATTGCTTCAATAAAATAAACAAAGGAATTTATCATCCAGAAAGTATGATTTTGAAGCCTTTGTATTCTAGCAATATAATTAATGACAAAACTCTCAGAAAACAATTTTGTAAATTAAGGGTTCCTCACCTACCATTTCCTTAGCTCCCAATTACCTCCTTGTTCAATGTATTCACTTAAGGAAAACAGCAGTAGGTGGACCAAAATAAAATCATACAGTGAATTAATTTTCCCTAAAGTGCTGCCTGAATTGAGGTTGAACTCTTTTTGGTACAGTGGGTTAGGTACTTAGAGGGTAAGTTTACATTCTGCTTCCTTTCTGAAATGTTGCTTCTATTACAGTATGCTATTCACTGCTGTGAATATCACACTCAGGGAAATATTGTATTTATCTCATTTTATTTAAAGTGACTTGAAAAGTACCCCAGTTTTATACACATCTTATATGAGATGCTCAAAAGTGCTTTTTCTCTTAGAAGACTAGAAGCTTCTGCTTGAACTGTGCTCTGCAGTGGCCCCTGATGGTTAAATTACTTGCTAATTCCTACTTTGCAGAGTTTCTCAGGTTCAGTTAATTTTCCCTGCTCTTCTTTCCAGTTGTCTCTCTGCTCAACTCCTTCAAGTGAGCCAGAAGTTTTTTAAGCCATGGTTGGGGGTGAATTGAAAAAAAAACATAATCAAACAACTTCAAACATGAAGGAGTAACATATGAAATGGAGATTTTAGAATTAAAATTATTATGGAAGGTTATGGACCAAAACAATATGAGAAACTCAGGTAAAAGGGAAAGTTTTTAGTATTTTTCCATTTAATTTAAACAATGATCTTATTTAAAAAATTAATGGGGCAAATTTAGGGCAAATTTCAAGTCCACTTATATAGTTATTGACAACAATGCTGTCATTCATAGACACAAATAATTACAGATTAAAAGCTTAATTAAATATAAAACATATTTTACCTTTCACTGCAGCTTCACACATTTGCCTTCATACATTTTTTACCTCTCACTACAGCTTAATTTACAACTTGAGACAAGACAAAATCAGCCTGTCATCCTGGCTTCTATCATATCCTTCAAACCTTCTTGAAACTGGTCTTAGCAGCTGCCTTTTGTTTGCCATTGGGCATTTTCTGCTCTAACATTACAGCAGTGTCCAAAATAAAACAGTAAATAAGCCCCAAAGTCCAGCAGACCATCATTAACTGCTGAATTCAAGGCTGCACTGAATCAGGACATGGGAAGAGAAAGTGCAAAGAAGACCAGAAGACCAAAGTATAAAAACACAGAATCATTTAGGTTGGAAAGGACCTTTAAGATCATCAAGTCTAACCAATAACTTAACACTGCCACGGCCCCCACTAAGCCATATTCCCCTAAGCATTAAATTTTTAAATACCAGTGGGGAAGTATGTAAAACACACGGAGAGCAGTAATTACTCAGTTTAAAACTATTTTCTTTATTTAGTCTTCTTTTTAATTTATGATCACGGCATAGGGGCTGCAAAATGGAAAAGCCAGTGGAGCCCACTGCCATCACCTTGTGAACGTGGCTCTGCCACACTTAAAGCCACCAAATATGGCTGGAAAGGCTATTCTAACATAAATGCCAAAAGTAGAGATATTTTTGGACTGAGTATTGCTGAAAACCTCCAGAAGATGGAAGAAAGATATTTCAGCCCCTTCCACTTTTCTCAAACAACAAAGATTTACTACAACAAGCAGCAGAGGCAGAGATCACAGACTCATGGAACAGCTTGGGTTGGAAGGGTTTTCAGAGATCATCCAGTTCCAACCCCCCTGCCGTGGGCAGGGACACCTTCCACAAGAACAGGTTGCTCAGAGCTCCAACAGCCTGCGAAAACTCTTCTAGGAATGGGGCAGCCACAGCTTCTCTGGGCAACCTGTGCCAGTGTTTCATAATAAAAACATGTCTTCCTCATAGAAAATCTAGCATCTTCAATTAAAAGCCATTAATGACTGGATCAATCGTTAAAATATTAAAAATAACCTTTAAAAGCCAAACATTCTGTCTGACAGGAGCTTAAAAAGTAAGAATAATGTGTCACACCAGGACAAATAAAAAAACCTTCATAGACTGTGTTTTTCAAGGAAGAATTCTAAATGAGAATCACACACTCGTTTATCTCTGCTCAACACTTTTCAGTGTGCTAGAAGGCTTCTCATGGGAGATATTTGCTGATATCATAGAAGGCTTTTCTGAAGATTTCCAGCATTCTTATGAGGATTCTAAAGTTCAGCAGTGCTTTAGCAAAGTCAGTCTGTAAATTCCAAGGTTTCTGGGATAAATAAGGGCTTCTGAGGTCTAGAGAGAAGTGCAACTCATGGGAGAAACCAATAAAACTGACAGAATGCCTTATGATCTTTTTATTCCTTGCACAAATGTCTTGCCTTATTTTAGATAAGTCAGAATGGTAGCTAGCAGAACACAGGCTTAGCATAATTGCAAATCACATGTGAATAAAGTGAGGGCTAGGAGGGATGCAACTCATGACAGCATAGTTTCTCATAAGCAGAATTGCTTTAGCTTTGTAAAAGTTGCTGACTCAAAACTTCAATCCAAAAATATTAACAGAAGTTTTTGCCAAACAGACATTGTGAAAGGTTATCACATCTCATCAGAGAAAAGAAGAAGGGAAAAATCCATCTCCCCCCAGCAGTCCCTCAACTTGTGGGCTTCCAAGAGAATGCTCATTTCACTGGACAAATTAAAAATGTTCTTCAAAGTGTTTCTCTAAAGAATTTCTCACCTCAATTTTCATTTAAAAAGTTCCCATATATTTAGCACACAAATAAGTAATCTAGAACTCCTTATCTTAGCAGTACATAAGACTTCAGTAAAGCCAAAGTGCTCTGTACCCTGGAGGCCAGGACTGCCCATGTATGCCATTCATATAATGACCAAGAAGAAAACACTTCTTGGTGAATAAAGATACCACTTAAATGAGAAGCTGGATGTAGGATCTCCAGTAAGAGATGAGTTCTTGATCCAGTTGTTGAATATAAAATTCTGGTGTTCTCCAAGGGACAGTACAACAGAGACATCTTTCTGTCGGATTCCATAAAACAAATGAAATATGGCACCAATTCACCAGCTGAAGCTTATACAGCTCCTGATACCACAAGTCTAACATGCACCCTGTGAACTCAAAACACTGCATTTATCCTCAAAACAGGTAATATTGCTAAAGCCAAAATACAACAAACATCAACAAAGCAAAATAACAGCCCTAGTTGTTACATGTCTACAGTGGATAAATATTAGGAAAGCCTATGTATTTGTTTTGCTTATGTAGGATTTCTTATTTGGTAATGTCACAACACCTTCTACAAAATGAATTATGCTAGAAATGAGAAAAATTTCTGAAAAATTATTTTGGATTCTAACTGACATTTGCATAGTCTGAAATGTGAATTCACAGGAGTTAATCTTCTAAGGAACAGTGTGCCTCAGATTAAGGCTATGACAAATGCAAAACAACTCTGTGGAGTCTACTCAAATACTGGACTCCAAAATGAGTTTGATCTTTCTACACCAAGATCAAACTGAAATCAGGTCTATATCATACAGTTGTGCTGGTGCAGTGATACTAACAGATTTTTTTAAAAATCCCTAGAAAAATCACAATCTAAAGGACATATCAGTATGTTTTCCTCTGCATTTCCAAAGCACATAAAGAAACAGTTTTCACAGACTGCAATGAACTCTGGAAAGCAAATAAGAGCAGCAGTATAGGGCTACAGCTGGTGCACATGTTACTTCTCTAAAACTGCTCTGAGGGGTAGCACAATGGTAGCTATCTAGTAAATATTTTATTCAGTGTCATAATTCAAGCTAAATAAAGTGAAAGTCACCTACTACTGCTAAATACAGTCATTTCTGCAGTCCCTTGCAGTAAGAAGACCAGATGCACTTTCGTCATACCCAAATTACTGTTTGCTGTGGATTTATGAAACTTGCCACTTACTTGCCTATCAAAATAGTGACAGTATTATTCTGGACACGGGGAAAATTTGAATTTGATCTGGCCATGGGCCAAATCATAGGAGGTGCATACTGAAACACAGTTAATGAGTAGCCAGAAGAAGTGGCCAGTAATTGGGAGCTCAGCTTCTGTTGTAACGAATGCTCATTAGGAACACAGACTGGCTATTTGGCTTCTTCATTTATTCAGTTTTTGACCCATAATTTAAATATTCCGAACTGTTCCGTTTTAAAATACAGGACAAAAAGACTGTATGATCTCACAAATGGAGGTGGCAGTTCCCAAAATATTTACACGTGAAGCAGCCAGTTAATACACTTTGCCATGCATGGGAATTATATCTGACACTAAATAAACAACAGTGATAAATAGTGACAGGGAGGTACCTGTTCCAGAGAATGTTTGAGTCCATGCAAGTTTTGTCCATTCCCTAAAATGTGCTTGGGATTTTTTTTGTTCGAAAAAGGGTGTTGGGAGCAGCATGCTCCCTAGGGTACAGATGTTGGGCAATATTTGTGCCCAGAGATCAAGGAAATGCAGCTCAAGGCAGATGTGTGCCAGTGTGTTTACTACAAGCTAGATGCAGTCACACCCTTTACCAGCCAAGAAAATTGCTGAATCTAATGGGCACTTTGACAGGAACCTGTATCAGCTGGCATTTGGAAAATAAAATTGAGTCAACAAGCAAGCAGATAATGAAGAAAGATGTCATCCGCTCAACAGATAACAAAATCAGACCATTTGAAAAGTGGGAGACAGGCCTCTTCTTGCTTTTAGATAAAACAGAAAATCTAACCCCACAGCTGATGGTGGTGCTGAGAATGACAGCAATTTCTGTAACACAGTTCTGTGCCAGGACCCATTAAGTGCTGAAAATGGATTTGGAATCAGCTGGTAGGAAAGCAAAGTATGCAAGTACCATGATCCAAAATTAAACAGCTGAAATAGAGTAATTCAATTAAATTCTCTAAAACTTTCAGTGATAAATCACACACATGTATCACTTGCATAGATTACTTGTCTGTGTGGGCCCATCAATAAAAGTTCTGTTGAGGAGTCCTTCCCACAGCTTTCATCCAAAAATGTCCCCAAAAGCATTCCTGAGACTGCTTTGGACAAGATGCTCTCCTAAAAACTGTTTACACATGAGCTGAAGTCTAGAAGTGACCCCTGTCAGCAAACACACAGTGAGTTTAGAGCTCAAACGTATGCCAGGCTGCTCCATCGGCACTGTACATGCTGCATTTCATTGCTCACAGCCTGAACTTCACCACGGTGTGAAATGTAGCTCAAAGAGCTGCAGATGGACTGTACCCAAACGTCTGAATTTCTGATGCTTTCCATGAGCTGCTCAGATCTGTGGGCTGCCATCCAACAGGTTTAGCCAAGCGCAAAGCATGAAAAATTGCTTCAAGAGACTGTTTCTGTAGTCACTTCAGCCGAGCTACTTGAATGCCATGTTCATCACCACAGTAAAAAAAGCCAAAATATCAGAAGGGCCTGGGATCTGTTCTGTTGAGCTACCCAGCTGCTGTGACCACACCACAGCCCAGCAGGGACACCAGGAGACAGAGAGGCTGCAGAACATCACATAAGATATGTCATTCTGACATCCTCCCCCACATCTTCAGATTTTTGAAACCTTGGTCAAACTGCTCACATCAATGTGCTTAAATCCAAGCTCTCTGAAAGCTCGTTATTCCAATTCAGCCAGAGGAGGGACAATGGCAGGCGCTCCCAAACACACACTTGGTAGTACAGGGTGACTTGTGCAAGAAAAGCAGCCCGTGTCAGTCATCTGCTCATGAGGAAAACTCACAAACCCTAATGAAGCAAATTAAGAGCAATTTAAAGGGCGTACAGCTCCTTTAAAAAAGAATACAATCTCTACGAGCAGATAAACATTTACTTCCTAAGATTACTGTGGGCCCTCAAGCAGCCATCAACAGAGTGCATTAAAGCTCCATACTCTAAAAATATAAGAACTCTATGACTCCCTCACCATTAACAGGCTAACCTATATTTCAATAGGAGAATTAATGCTAGAATGAGTAACCAGGGTCCTCCCTCTACAATGCAAGCTTACATCCACACATTATTAACAAAACACCAATATACGATAAATCAAACAAGCAGAGTATGAAGTATCTTGTTAACCCAACAGAGGAGTCATTAAGAAAGATTAAAACCTGTAGAAGGAACCAGGTAAACCCATCAAGGCCTGACTATGTACCAAAAACAGTAATTAGTGATTAGACATACACGATCTGTATGGAAGAAGTTGTTTTGTTGCTGTTTTCAATAAACAGCCCAAAGAATTATCAGTACTGATTTAAACGGGCATTTACCAACCCAGCCCTTCTTCAGTGACAGCCTCTGATCTCACTCTGTGTATAAACCCAACAGCTACTCTTGGAAGAGCTCTTTGTTTCTATACTGCTGTTTAGAGGGGCAGCATAATCCTTCTGGGAAGGCATCTTTCTTTGCAAGGATAAGCTGAAGCAGCACCACAAATCTTCCAGGACAGCTACAGCACTTATCAAGTTTGCCTGGGCTCTTTGAAATCTAACAAAGTGAAAAGTTGATTCAAAGCAAAATAAACATGTTACTGAGTATATACTAGGTAAATAAACATAAGACAGTAATTATAGTATTATATACAACACTAAATATTGCAATGAATGACAATAAGAGACATGAAATAACATCTGTGGTTAAAAGGTAGCCTTGACAACAAAGGACAAACACCTGCCACTGGTTTTGCGCCTACTTACCTAAAAGAGTAGCTGGATGTGTTTTTCTTATCTGTAGATCTATTAGTTACAAATACTGATTCAATACAGAAAGCTCTCCCAGTGAAACACATTTTAGGTACAGATCTACCTGTGCAGACCAGTTGGCTTTTCAGACTAAAGTTAGTCACAAACATACCTTTTGCTTTTGTGCAACCAAACTTCTTATCCCTTGCCTGAGCACACAGAACTCTGAATATTAGGTTTCAATGACTTATAGTATTTTTTTTTTTTAAATATCCAGTGATGTTTGCATCATCAGAAACAGAACAAACTAATTTTGATAGCACTCATAATATGTCTTTTTTTAAGAAGGAAAAAAGGATTAAAACATTTACTATTGACCTTTTATATTGCAAGGGACACTGAAAAATACAAACTACTTTCACCTTTACTTACCACTGGTCAGTGCTCTAACTCTGGCAGAAGTACAAATAACTAAAAAATCAAAGTGTTTCAGATATTTACACATGAAATGCAAATATGTATGCTTACATACCTCCCCTATTTTGATCTGTAAACTATATTAAACATCATATTTTCAGATGCAGAAACTGTCAGGCCAAAGGAGCAGTGGCCTTTTTGCTATATGAATGCTTTACTACAAAGACAAGTGCAGGCCTCTCCCCATTTTCCCATCACTATCCTGTTAGCCACACTTACAAATGCCCACAGACAAGGAGATAATTTAATTAGCACGGACAATTAAACCAAATGATGGTATCTGGGCCCTTATGTTCTTACTTTCATTATTAAAGCTGATTTTGTAATGATAGTCATCAATTATTTTTCAGATTTTGAAGCACAGTCACAAAATAAGAAAATGTTTCCCAAAAATTACTGTTGAGGGTTTAAAGTTCATATTTCTTGTGGCGGCACTATCAAAATAAATTTTGGGGAATTTTCGAGGGCAGGGGAAAAAAGGACATAATTTTTCATACAGCCAAAAACATTTTGTACCTATAATTTTTTTCTATGTCTGCTTCAGGAAAAATTGCCATTTAGGAATCTATCTGGATTTTATTTAAGAGGTTTGAAACTCTACATATTGGGAGTCAAAAAAAGTGTTATCATTTTAGGTTTGTTGATAGCACTTTGCATTTCAGTAGTAGGATTAGCACAAATACAACACCTCAGTGTATTTAACACAGGAGATTTGCAATGGGAGCCAACAAAAACAATGGAAGTGATTTCTCCCAGCAACACCTACCTAAAAAAACACATTTGCAATTAAGGGTTTGCCATTCCTGTGTGATATTAACTTTCTGACACTGCTCACTCATTTTCAGCATTTTGTTTGTGCATGGAAGACTGCTGTGCCCTGAGGAATTGTAGACAAAGGGGGGATTTTTACTTCAGTAACTATTCATATTTTGTTCTTAGAAATGCACATTATTTAGGGGAAAAAAATTCTAGGCATATTTTTTCACCTGAAATCTTATCTTGTCATGAACAGGATCTCATTTTTTTAATCAAATGATAAATAAAACCAAAGTTCTGACTCTCTAGTGTTATTAACACAAAATATTCTTCCAAAATGCAAACCAGTTTTGGACTAAAACCTCCCCTTACTCTAGTATGTGCAAATCACTTATATGTGCATGCACTTTTGTTTTTTTTTTAATTCATAGCTGATGATCTAGGCTTTATACATAGAAATTATGAGGAAATATGGGCTGCTTTGAAAAATGATTTTGCATGCACATCTAGAGAAATTCCTAGTACAAATTAATGTATTTACATTTACATTCTCACTTACTGAGTGTTTCTATAGTCTCAGCTTGTTGTTGCTATTTTGCTAAGGGTCAGGTATGCAAAAATTACCATATTATAAAATTTCTTTTCATAAAAAAGCTTCCCTATTTTAAAATCATTATGTTATTGTGATATTTAGCTGTTATTTCCTCGTGAACTTCAAATATATTTCAGCCTAACAAATTCAAATCCCTTTAGTAAACACTCCTTGCTGCTTATCTATACCTTCCTACAAATTTTATACACATTTAAGAACTTTGTCCTTTGTTGTACCTTTGTAAATATTTCCTGAAAATAAATCCTACAAAACCAGTACTAATTCAGAAGGTCGTGGCACATTATTTTGGGAATTTTCAGCCTGGATTCCTGTTACATGCTCAATCATATTCACAAGTCAGGGTCCACATCAGCTGAAGTTCAGTTTATAAATGTAATGAATGAAACTGTCCTGACTATGGGTAGGAATGATTGTGAATAATCTCAAATTTATACAGTACACCATAAGTCACTGCCACCTTTTATTCATGTGAGCATGTGCATGTTATATTTGTTTATGGAAAACAGTTCTTAAGAAAAATTCTCATAATGTTGCAGCATATGCTACACAGGGAAGTTGTCCCTTTGATCTGTATAAGTCTACATGTTCAAGACATCTTTAATCTAAAAAACCTTCTCTATCACCTGTGGAGAGTTTTTAATTAAAAAGTTGAGTTTCTAGAAAAAAATGAATCTGAGTTAGGAAGATGTATGTATTTAAGAAACTTGGGGAAAAGAGCTTTCACAATTCTCTTCAAAATAGGCATAAATTGATAATGTGTTCTAATTATGAACACACTTGAGAATAGTTTAGCTAATGAATATTTCCCCTAACTGTTACAAATACTAATAATAATTGACTAATAAATATTCACTGGAATAATTAATTACAGTAAATTTTAAAATAATCTTTAAAAGATCATAGGGGTTTTTAAAAAAACATAAATACATCCTTTTGTAGCAGTAGCAAAACCAATCTTGAAATTCTATTAATTTAGCAGATACAATTTTTTTCTAAACAGGAATATAAGAGAACACAGATTATACTCACCATATATGCAGCTTTTATTTTACTATCTATCAGTAAATTTTATATTTTGCTCATTGCAAAGAGAATACTCAGCAGTCACAGAGCAGTTTTACTGAAAAGCATCTGGAGTTACCAAAGGTCACTCTCAGGAGGATGTATTACTCAGTGCCTGCAAATAAGATTTCCACTTAATGTTTCTCTGCATGAATTTGATCCTAAGAACTTTAGTCACGATTCAGCAAAACCTCTAAAGAACAGGCATTATCCCCCTGCCCTTGATGGGGGCTGAGAGGTTACTGGACCCTTTGAGTAAATCTGGTTCTTTCTTTCAGCCTGAGAGGTAAGGTAATCCTGGAGGAACTGCCTCAAATACAAGGACATGAAAAATAAGCTGGATGACTACACGTGTTGTCAAAAATACTACTAAGAACAGAAACTTTGTTGAGCTAGATCCAGCAAGATGGAGGAGCAAGTAGCATAACTTTTATTATTTCAATGCTATTAAAAAACAAAAAACAAAAAACAAAAAAAAATAAAAAACCCCAAACAATTTTATTGCCTTTTAGCTTCTGGATCTGGGCCTCTTACTTGCACTGGTAACACTCTCAGGTTTTTTTCCTGCAGCCACAGGAGTCAGAAGTTCTCATTCATGAGTGTCAACTGAATCTCTCAGGTAACCATTTAAAAGTCCAGAACTCAAGAGAAATTCTTGATGGCACAAGATCCATCATAACAAAAATTAGAAGAGTTAGAAATAGCTATTTACTGAGGGTTGTATCAGCATTCAGCCCTAATCAAACGGTATCAGCTATTCAAATGCAGTACAAATCCACTTAAAGAATGTTTCTTTAATCAATGGATTGACAAGGCCCCAAGGAAGCTGGAAAAGGCAATCAGCAGATGCTGGCAGGGAACTGGAAATGTAATTACAATCTAGAGAAAGGAAAATTTCACTGTGCCCTTCAAAACGATGCAAACTCTTGTCATTTGCATGATGTCCCTGCTACCAAAGAAAGAGACAGAACCCCTCCCTTCCCACATATTTTCATGTTAGCCAATTAGTCCACAAACTCATAAAATCAGGTAAGAAAGGAAAATGAGTTTTGAATAAAGATATGCTTGACTTGGAGTTAAATTTCTGAGTCCACAACCCATCCAATTCCCACAGTACTTGGGAATTTCTGACACACAATCAGGCCCTGTTTAATTGTGCCACAGCTTTCAATGATACAACATTAAAAAGAAGATAAAGCTTGCTCATGCTGATGAAATTCCAGTAACTCAGGTCCTCTGTATTCAAATAAAATTTTTCTCTTTTTATTCCTGATTATTGTATGGCTCATTAAAGGAATAAACCCTAGTATGACATGAAAAGTCACTGTAGTCTGATAAAATGAAATAAAACTCTATTCAGCAGCAGAAGTAGCTTAGCTTGACTCAGAGAGAAGCTGAACAATAATTAATTTTATTTATTACAGAACTTATTTTATGATTTTAATGTTTTCAAAAATTACACTTCTGAAGAAGAGGTATTTTTTCCTACCAAGGGGAAATCTCCTTTTTATTTATTTAGAATCTCCCTGCACCCATACATAGCATAAATTTTAGGGCAACTAAAATTTCAATTTACTTCATGTTCTACCTTTAAGTCTAGTTAAAATAACTTGCAAACTGGAAACAGTTAAAGAGTGAACCAGCAAACAAAGCAAGCAGAGATGAGGGAGGAGGAAAAACACTTCCTACCAAGTTGCTTACATGACTTCATCTATATTTCTGAAGTTATCTAGGAAGATTTATCATTAGATCTTTTACTGAAAAGTCATTGAAAAACTCAGCATCAAAACCATTGAGATTTAAGTTTCAGGAAATAATTGAGGAAAAACATCAGAAACTTAGTGTGCAGAGAGCACTGGGGATGCTTTACCAGCAAAATATTTTATGCCAAAGCTTTCTGATTCAATAAAGCCACAAAAACTAAAGTTAGAGGCCTAAAGTTAGAGGATAACTAGTCTTTCTCAATAGATCAGTCACCAGTTTTTTTTTTTTTTTTCTCCAGTCACTACTAGGATGATTTCACCTTTCAGCAAACACAACACAGTTGTCACTCTCTCCCTCCTCCAATACGTTTTCAGTTCTCCTGCTGCTGCATACAAGAGTCACCTTGTTAAAGCTTCAACTCAAACCTCTCCCTAAGCACCACTTTAAAAGCAAGACATGACAGATAAGCTGTTCCTGGTCCAAGCTACCCAACTGCTGTGAGAAATTCCTGCCACAACCCATGAGACCTCCCCCGAGCTATAATGAACCAAGGTGAGGATCCCTCCTGGGGAGGCACAGGGAAGAGCTGGGAAGCCCTGATGGGTGACACTCCAAGCCTTCACAGGCAGCTTCTGAAGAAGCTTGAAAGGCAACTGCTGATGGAAATACCAATTATGGGCAGCTTCCCTCGAAGTACAAGTACAATTCTCTCAAATAACAAGTTTTGTTCACAATAGCCAGAAAGGAAAACTGATTGCAAAATACCCTTGTGTTGTTTCACGAGAAAAAATAGATTTTTGTGCGAGTTAAGTGCTGGTGAGAGAAGAAGCATTTCATTTCCTCAATCCCCCATTTTATGTAAATCAAGAATCTTGCTAAACTTTGCAGTTCTATTTTTTTCTTTAATAAAAACTTATAAAATAAGAACACCTCCCTCCCCACATACACACACACACTTTAATAGCAACAAGCAGATTTTGGAACTTGGTTCCACATTTGTTACCAGGGAAACTGCACAGACTTGGAGAGATTCACATGCAAATTATTTCTTAATCTGCTCTGTCATAAAAATACAATCTAGCACTCAACTAGCAATACACATTAAAATGCAAAGCCCAGGATTATCAGCGAGCTCAGTCTTAATTTTGACTCTGTTTGGTTCCTATATTCAGAGCTTATATCCTTGCTATGAAACTGCTGCTAAACCACTCTGATTTGGTGAAAAAAAAGTCTTCTACCTACACTGTGTAATGAAGACAGTAAGGACCAAGGCTTTTGAGCACAGAGAAGATTCTGCTGCCTTCGGAGTCAGCCTGGGCGGTGCAGCCAGCCCTGGTGTCCCTGCACTGTATAACCAGCCCTGCTGGGCCTGGGGCTAGCACAGCTTACTCAATTGGGATCGGAACCTGCTGCTGCAAAGGTCACTACTCTATTAGCCTTACCACTTGGGTTTGCTCCAATGAAAACACACACTGGCACAGTGCACGGTACTGGCAGAAACAGAAATTAAAGTTCTACAAGCCCAACATTAGCAGTGCTGTTTAGTACACTCCACTGAAGGAGAACTGGCCTTCACTCAGACTTGTGAGTGCGTGTTCAGGCATTCCCACACTGCCTCGAATTAGTTAATCCATGTATTTCCAGCACCAGGGGAGCTGCACAGCCAGAGCCTGCAGCTGCTGATAGAGGCCAGAAACACCTGGAAATTTCTTGCATCTCTGTTGGGTCCTGGCTGCAGCAGCCTTGACTCTGTCTCATGCCCAAGCGTGGCAAGATTTGTGCCCTGCCAAAGGCAACAGAAGTATATATATATCTTCAGGGAACGTGATATTTACATTAGAGAACAATAAAGGGAGCTTATTTCCTGTCACAGAAACATTACAGAAACCTGTCTGCTCCTAACTCCTTCCGCTGACTTGAGAGAAGATGTGTTACCAGCCCCAACTCCTGGGTAAGTGATACCCCAACTTTGCTTTGATAGGAACTCATCAGAGCCTGACAATGTGCATTTAAGCATTTGATTACATCACCCATTGGTCATTAAGGAAACCACAGTTGCATCTTCCTGTTACAGCCTATTTGATTAAGTTATATGATACATCCTCCAGCATTATTCATGCCCCTGTGCACCAGCAGCTAATTTCCTTTGCTGCATGTCATCCGGTTTTTATTAATGTCTCCTCCAAAATGAACTTCTCGAGTTATATTTTTTTCTCTTCTCACACCTTCTCACAGCTCAGTCTAGCCATCACAGACATATTTTAATTAATTTACTTGAAGAACATACCATTACTTAGGTACATTACCAAATTTTATTTCATACCTTCTTATAAGTAGTTTTAGTCTGGGTTTAACTGCTGGTTTTCCTTTTTGGGGAGGTTATTTCATTCAAAAGTACTTATTCTGAGCAAATTAAGCTTTGAACCATAAATGACTGATGCAACTTTTACAATGTGCTAATTTGCATAAGTATAACTGCTGATACTAGAACAGGAAAGATTAGCCAGCAGTTTAGAGCACTGACTAAGCGTGAATTTTTGTCCTTGTGATATGCACAGGCTGTGGAAAAATATAACCAGTGCAGTGCTTTCTCTGCAACTCTAATAGTTTAAAAACATAAAACACATACAAAGAAGGAAAGTTATTTCCAGTTAAATGAATCCAGTTATCATGTATTTAAATACACCTGAAAATGCTCAAAAACTTGAAACTGCATCTTCTATAGCCACAATTTGCAGCATGGCACTAAAAAAAAAGACACCTCAAAGCACAGCATTTACTTTTCTTGCAGTTTAATCTGATTCCTACTACAGGAGTGCTGGAGCAAGGACCCCTCCCCAGGAGATAATGCATGCAGGAGCATGCTCATGGAAAAACCTGTACCCTACAGGTTGAATCATGCCTGAATAGCACTTGAGAACTTGAGTGAGAGGGAGTTTTGCTCTGGATGTGGCAGGATTATCTCATCCCTCTCTGCTTGCACTGTGCACTAACCCATGCACAAACCCACTGAGGGGTTTACAAAAATACAGGGAGAGCAATAGGGAACTTTTTCCATACTTGCCCTTGCCCAAACATACATGGTATTAAAAGTGCCTGCAAATTTCATGTTCTATCTGTAGGTGAACATTTCTCCTAAACTTTGTCTCTTTTAAGTTTAGATTTGGAGCAGGCTCCCTCCACTAAACTCAATAATCTGATCTCCAGATTTTTTCTTTCCACAAAAATGGCAGAGATGAA
Source organism: Vidua macroura (assembly GCF_024509145.1). Classification (NCBI taxonomy): domain Eukaryota; kingdom Metazoa; phylum Chordata; class Aves; order Passeriformes; family Viduidae; genus Vidua; species Vidua macroura. The sequence continues at coordinate 11,338,858 of NC_071577.1, forward strand.
CTGTCAGGAAACACAGAATATATGGTAAAAAATTCACAAACTTCACAGAGAAGCTGATGCATGATGTGCATTATGGTAGAAGTGAAGAGAAAAACCAAGGGGAACTCAGGAGGTTCTTGAAAAGGAACTTAATAAAAGATAAAAAATGCTTTGAAGTGATTTAAGTATTTCAGGATTATTTAAACATCGTCCTGGATGTGAGCAAGGCTCAATTTAGTCTTCCTTCCATAAATATGCACTTGCCTTTCTAACAGAGATCTTCTTAATCCCTTTTCTATCCTGTTATTTTGGCTAATTCCAAGTGTATCAAATGCACACACAAATTCTGTTCCTATTTGCCAGTGAAGTTATCTTTAACAGATGCTACAATAATAAGAGCCAGAGGGAAAAAAAAAACCTTATCAAGTTTATATTATTGATAATATACTATTTTGTAATGAATTTCACTAAATCCTGCAATACTGTGCTATTTAAGACCACTACAGATTTTGAAAAGTCATTTGTTTAACAACAATGAAGAATTACTCTGACAGAACTGTGAGGGAATTCAGCCCTCAGTGATGAGCACAGTCTGAACCTACGTCCCCTCATTAGTGTTGAATTAATTAGGCTTTATTTATTCATATGACATTAATGATTATATAGAGCCTGTAATCGTCAAAGTTTCAGAAATTCTTGGTTACTCTGATGGTGGGAGGAGCTCAGTAGCCCTGTAAGAGATAATAACCCAAAGTTTGCATTCTCACTTTAAGATACCATTTTAATTTTTATTTTCATCCTGAACTTTTAAGATTCATAAAAGCTTCAGCCTAATTTTTCCCTCTACAGTCTCAGAACATTTCAGTTTTGAAGTACAAAAAGCACATCCATAATTAAAGGCTTCCATAAGAATTATGCTGTATGATTAATTTTGTTCAAAACCAACAGCAGATATTATGAGGATACCATTTATTATGTGATTACTATTGTTGAATTCTTGGAATTTAATCTTCACACATTTAATAGTCTACTTTTTATTTAGCTTATTTCTAAAGAAATACTGCTTGCATATTATGATGAAAAAGGAAGAAACAGGGGAAGAACAAGATGAACTTTTTTGGGAATGTGTACTATTATTTTGATTTGTGAGTACATATAAATTAAAAAAAAAAAAAAAACTTCAGGTACATTAGTCTGTTGGGTATACATACAGTAGACTTTATCCTAAAGAAGGATATTAAAAATAAAATATGAGAGTTAGATAAGCTTTCAGAAAGGCTTAATTTAGAAAATATTAGTGAATAATATTTGGCACAACATAAAATACCCTTGCAAAACATTTAAATGGCAGCAAGTTCCCAAGAGGAATATTACTGTTAAAGTATTACTGTTTAAACAAAACAGAGAAAAGCAAAACAGTTTTATGCATTTACATGTCAGCACAGAACACCTGAATATTTTCCTCATTTGCACTGAAAGAGATGCTTAAAACTTGCAAAGCTCTGTTTGGTAAGGGAGCAGAACCAATAGCAGTGGAGATGCATTTCAGGGAGGGATTCATGGAAGAGTCTCGCAGTAAAAACAAGGAACCCAGCAGTGCTCTTGTCTCTCAGTCCCAGCACTCAGGAATGCACTCGGAACGGCCAAGCACCAGGAACACCCTTCTTGTCCCAGCATTACATTTCTGCCTTGGTCCCTGAAGGGGTGTGTGTAACAATAAGCTGGCCAAGTGGTATAAACTTTATAATAAAATCTCAAATGTCAATCACATCAGACAACAATCAGCAACAGATATTTAATTACACACACAGGCATGTGACAGCACCCAGCGTCATGGAGGCTCCAAGGATGAGCAGGAGTTGATGTTCCCAGTCATGCAAAAGCCCTTTCTGCTTTTGCTTCTTGTGGGTTTCTTGTGTCTTTGGGGTTTATTTGTTTTGTTTCATTTTCAGTTTGGTTGCGTTTGGGGTGTTTTTTTAGTAATTGGAAGAAGTGAAATGCAGAATGGATGTTATCACCTGTACAGAATTCAAACACAAAACAAAACTAGTGATTATTATAAGAATCTGTCCTGAAATACCAACAAAACCATAAAAGATAACAACCTAAAACCCCTCCTTGTTCCTCTGGCAAGTGCTGCACACAAAAACAAGCAGGTGAATGGAACAACAAATTTAATTATTCCCATAAACCCTCTGGGCAATGTTACATATTCTCAGAGTTACCCATCACTACATTAGCATTAATCAGCAAGGCTATACACACACACAGAACTCTGATAACATTCCTTAATGGCTTTTCATAATGAAACAAACAATGTATGAAAGTAAGACAATTAAGCTTCTTTTTCACTGCTTTGTCCTGATTCGGAGGAAAAAGATTATATTGGAAGTATTTTTCAAGTAAAGACTTTATCAATTCACTTCCATCTAATAATTTAAATATTTCAGTTAGTTTAACTTTTTTCTTTGATTGGCTTGCATTCAAAAATAAGATTGTAAAAAAATGAATTTTTTTCAAACAATGAGTAAAGGGTTTTCAGTTAAAGCATCAAATACAATGTTGACTACTCAATAATTTGAAAACTGAAGAAAACCTTAAGATTTATCTTTAGGCAGATGTGTTTTCAGAGAATTGGAAGCTTTCTGAGAAAATGATTCCCGAAGTCCTAGCCAGCTTAGAGCAAAACAAAATATAGCATAAGGAGTGAACTGTAAAAGCTTGTCTTGTCAGTTTTAAAGGAGAGGGACAGGAAAGAAGCAGCAGTGCACAGAAGGTGCTGTTTGATAAGATTTATGCAGAAAGTTATGGATTTGTTTCTCAAAGTAATGATGAAATTGAAAAGTCTCTACTCAAGGTAGTCTGCCTGAGTTCCTGTTAGAATAATTAATTCAGCACTGTGGGGATGGAATTGTTATTGATGTGTTGAGGCACCAGGAGACTTGGACAGGCACTCTTTAATTATTTATAATCTAAGCAAATAAATATAATTAAGCAATATGTATCTTTATGAAATTCAAATTGAATCTCAGAGGTATAGAAGATCACCTTTGCTTGCAAACCAATGACTTAGATAAACTTTCAAAGATCTACTAATGTTGTGTTGAAGCCAAAAAGTCTTAAGTAGTAGGAACCTGGGAAATGCTATGACAATGTTTTGATCAGCATAAAATCCGAATTTTGTCAAGAGAAAATCAGGCAAGTTCTGTGACAAAGATGACAGAGACAATAATGGAGAGATATGAGAAAGTTAAAAATCTGGAGCTTGCATTGTACATATAAAATGCATGCAATTTGCTCTTCTCAAAGCTTTTGGACATATTTTAGCACCAAGTGAAGAGATGACATCGCCCAGACTAAAGTGCTTTATGCAAATGTATTCATCACTGCAGAGAAGCTGAAATGGTTCCAAGCTGGAAAAGGATGGCTGTCAATACATCATGAAAAGAAATAGCCTAGAGAATATACACACAAATACATGCATGGCCAGTCAATTTCCATCTTTTTCCAGAATGAAATATAAACTTTCACTACCCTGAGTCTGCTTCTGCAAAGGATGGAAGATTGACTTCTGGATTATTTTTTTTCCTCACTTGTTTAATGGTTTGGGCTTTTTTAATCTGTTCACATATGCATCCTTCTTCGAGTATTCTCAAGAGAAATCAATTTTTTTTTTAAATTACAACTGAAATTCTGCATTATATTCTGACTCCAGGACAGGAAACATTCTATAGATGATCAAGCATTGTGAGATCTAAGATGAGTTGCCAAAATATTGCAAATCTTGAAGGTTTCTTCAGATACAGTTAACTAAACAGCTAAGAACAGAAGAGAGTAGAAAGTAAAGGAAGTTCCTTAACTCCAGATGCCAACAAACAGCCCACCAAGATCAAAACAAAAGCTGTCCTCCAATTCTGGAGAATTGGAGTCCAGATTCTACTGAGGCAATGGAAAGAGATTTGAAATACAATACATAAAAATACTTTCTCATCTTTCTTACTATTTCTATTTTGCTCTAAGCTGCCTTCCCCCTGACTTGTCATGTATCATCGTTGACAGAGGAATCAAAGAAAGGGCCTGTTTAGACAGTTGCAATGGTGGCAGTGTCTATCCTCTCAATCCAATGCAATAGGATAACAACTAAACACCAAAATGTACCTTTCCAAACTGTTTTGGGATGAGCTGAAGAAAAATGAGCAGTAGAAAGACCAAACTGGAGAGGGAATTATGGAAAAAATTTACTCTTAAGAAAACAATCACATTAACAGCACTGGAGATAGTCTAATTAATGGCATTCAGCCATTTCACATGGCATTTAGTGAGAATCCTATCCAGTTCACTCATTCAGCAACAGACCACCCCATGTAGTTCCAGCTGCCTTCCTCATCCTTCCTCAGGGCACAGGGACTGGTTTTGATTCCCCTGTCCCCACTCCCTGTGTTGCTCAGGGTAACTGGGAGAGGCCAGCCCTGCAAGCAGAGTGCCCTGCACAGCCAGGGAGGGAGGGACAATGACAAACAATTTGTAACAATGACAACCACAGTGGGCGAGTGACACAAATGCTAAAAAGAGTGATGAGAGTTTATAGAGAAATAAACTGAGATCTATAATGCTGTGAAGTGAGGCATCCCTGAGAAAATAAAGGAAAATGGAGTAATTTCAGCAGCACAGTGCTGGATTTGTGGATGCAGGGACATGAGCTGAAGGAGCTGCTGGAGAGATGTAGGTTCTAGAGGCGCCTCTTGCTTGCTTACTAAAAGCATCATGTACAGATGAAGTAGCTAATTTATGATGATATTTTCCTTGAGCAGCCCACCAACAGGGTAGAAAGAACTTCCTACCTTTGGGGTAAGAGATATAGAGCACAGAGAAGATTCTTTCTACTGCAAACTCTTCAAGCTGTGACAGAACGTACGAGTGTGTTTCAGGGGGGCTCTGCCAATCAATACTCTGTTTTAAAGTTTTGGCAGCTTTGTGGATGACATTTCATTTTCAAGCATTTTAGCCTTGCCAGAAAGAAGGAAAACTCTACATTTCTCTCTTAGATACCACATTCTTAGTTACAAAAATACTGTATTGCAATATTGATTTACAGGGCTCGATCTCCAAATCCAGCTCAGAAGTAAATATTAAGGGCCGTGTCCTGATCCTGTGGTTCCATACTGTTTACTGCTGCAGCACAGGGACATGTTCTTAGCTCCTGTCCACTGGAAGCCATGTGCAAGTGGGAACATAGCACACAGTCACAGCAAAATTCTTTTACCTCTATTACTTTTGACGGCCATTTTGTGTGATAAAAAAGGTTAAGTAATGGTTCTGAGCCATTACTGTGTCTTCCTTTTCTTTCCTTATACAAGAAACAGTGTAAAAATGCATCATTGATCTGCCCCTTCTGAGCTTCTTTTCCATTTCTATCTGTATTTCCAGTGCTTTTCTGTATTATGTGCCTTATCTTGAGAGAGCTGCTGATCAAATTTTTTTAAACTTTGGCAGGTGAAGCAGCAACATCACAACTGGGCAAGCCCAGGATCCTCAGCAGGGCCCTCAGACTCAGCAGCCAAACGGGAGGAGATGTCAGCTCTGCTACCTCCGTGCCTTCATGCCACTGTAGCAGCAAAACCTTTTAAAAAGGTTCTCTTTGATGTGTAACCACAGGAGAGCACAGGTCCCACGTTCAGCTAAGCATGTTGTGAACTTTAGCAGGTTTAACTCCAGAAGGTAAAAACAAGTGACAGCCTCTAAGTCAAGATATCATTTTGGAAGGGTTGTTGCAAGAAAAATACTGAGATGAAGAAAGAGTGGGCATTTCAAGTGAATATTGGAGCTTCTGAAAAGCACCACTACTCAAAACTTTGAGTATAACAGGAAAATATTAACACATGGTTTACAGTGCCACTTCACCTGGCCCAGACACAAAGGAAAAATCAGAGAGAGGGGAGCATTTCATTTTCCTTAGTAACAACAAACAATGTTGAACAGCATCTTCTACTCACAGAATGCAGTCTGCACTTTCAGTATGGAATAAAACCACACTCTTAGCACTCCACCTTCCTCAGCCTTGGTATAAAAAACACTCATATCCCACTCAGGAGGGTAACAGTGTCCTCCAGACCCAGCTCCCTGGAGAACACAGGTCAATCAGGGTGAGCAAATTGGTCTAAGCTGTGGTTGCCAGTTAAGCCTAAATTAATCCTCTCCATGGATCAGCATCTTGCAAATAAATTAATGGGCACACTACCTGGGAGACAGTATAGTCTTTTTCTACCTCATTAAAGAATTCCTCCCTTAAGCAAGATATTAGTCATTCTAAAATTTGTGGGTCCTTCACTTTCAAATTTTCAAAGGGAGTTTTGAACTCAGTCTATGAAGGATTAATACATGGTTTGAAGTCCAACCAGGGCTTCTTAGGTCTGTGGTAAGAACAGCAGCACAGAGCAATCACTGTTACTTTTGATTTAAATACCTTATTTACTCCTTCCACATGAAAAGCTATTAAATAAAATTATGCTTAACTAATGACTTAACACTAAAGGAAATCTCCTTTTGTTCAGAGATAGACTGTTGTTGTACAGTGTCCCCAGAGCAACCATTTCCTACAACTGGATCTCTGTCAGTACAGTCAACGTATCAGGAAATGCACAAAATGAAATAAAAACACACTTTCTCAAATTCAGAAAAAGAAAACATTAGCAGTTGTCACTGCTCTAAAACAATAAAAGAAATGAGATCAGTATAAAGTCATTGCACATTAATTGTGTGTGAAGTAAAACTTGAAATCTTATTCCTTTGGCTTTAATTGCTGGTAGAAATGTGTATTTCAAATATAGTGAGAATAAAGAACAACCATATTATTATTAAGTGGAAACAGGGTATATTGCAACAGGTGTATTGCAATAAAAACTTCTGTGTTATTCAGATCTGTATTTTTTACAAATACATCAATGTGCCACTTTACATAGTTCATGTTCTACAAAACCAACAGGATGCTTTTCATACACATGACACATACAAAGTACTCATTACCATTCCCCTAAAAGTGCCCTGGACACTGAGACCAAAAGCAAGGGGAGCACCTGCTCCTCCCTTATCATTCTTAACTGGTATTTGCTTGGTCCATCAAGCAAGACACCTTTTTGCTTCAAAACACCTTTTTTCTTCTGTTCACACCTTGTCTTGTGAGCCAAATTTTCTTCCCCTTTACAACAGCCTTTCACATAACTGAGAACAGTTACACTGCCTCTCCATGATTTTCTTCTAAAGATTATCCAAACTGCAGTTCTTTCAATCACCATGTTCTGGGTTGTTCTTCCTTGGCTATCAACCAATAAATCTAAATCCTTCTTGAAGGAAAATCATTGTATTTTTACATAGGATCGCTCCATGCATTTTCTGCACTGTTTATACAGCCTAATAAGGTATTTACCCTTCTCTCAGCAGTCTAACACTGTTGGCTCACATTCTGCTTGGAGAGGTGGAAGAGCAGTTCTGCTCCTTCACTGATGCACAGGGTACGGGGTTTAGAGACTGGAAGTTTTAAACCAAGGCTTTCCTGCAGTTCCTCTGACAGAAGAAAGGGCAATTTCTCATAAATAGAGAAGGAACAGAAGTGAGTACATGGGAAAGTCAGACCAATACAGAAGCAGAGCCCTGATAACTTGGGTTTCCAGTCAGAAAATTTCTTTCCATCTGGACTCAGCACAAACTGGAACAACTCCTTCATGGGACTGTGTTTTAGGAGGGCAGAATTCCCAAGTGACTACATCCTACTTCAGAGTGTGCCTGTACATGGAACTGTAACAGGGGAGGCAAAACTACAAATAAGCTAAACTTTTTTCAGTTTTGGGGGCAGAAAAGAAATCTGATGGAAAATTTATTGGCATACAATTTTGTATTTATGCAAATACACATTTTCAGAAAGAGCACAGAAAGAAAAAGGTGCCCTCAAGGTGTTACCAGTTGTCAGAGGGAATTATATGATTTATAGAAACTCTCATAGCTGGGGCAGGTGGCACAAAGATATTTATAGCCATCTTCCCAGCAGAACAGGTGTGCTTTGTGAGTAAAGTTAATTTCACACAGTTTCATTAGGCAAATTTTCACAGATAAGGTCATGATTCATCAGATCATTTTTTTCTATGATTATATGCATTTAAATTCTTTACTGAATCAGGTTGCTGCAGTCAAGCTCAAGTCCACCGTCAATAGCAACTCTGTCATTGTCTTCAATGAGAAAGAATTTCACATGATTTCTTCAAAGATCTATTCAAACATTGTCTCAATACATAGGCATATCCGTTCAAACTCTGGTCCTGAGAGAATAAGCATTTTGCATTTTGACTCTGGCATTTTATTCCTCGTGTGCAATGACTAAATTAAATGTTAGGTATGGGATTAGATAGTTAATCTTAAAATATTCCTATAGGATTTTTTCCAACTTCTTAGTTATGTGAAAACAATGGAGAAACTATCTTTACCCCTACCTATTTCCACCTTCTCACTCATCAGAACTATCTTAAATCAGTCCTGACACTTTGTTAATCTCTGTGTGCAGAGAGCTGATATTATAAAGAACAGCTCAATATCCGTCCCTTTGAAATCATTCTTACTTCTGACAGGCTGCACAAGACACTGAAACTGGAAAACTTACACGTATAACATACTGACTAATCTATCTCACACAAAGATAAATCCAGGTATTTTACACAGAGGTAAAAGTAGATCTGAGATACCACCACTGCAAGGCTTTACCACCATGATTGCATTACAGGAGAATTCACAAAATGACAGCCTGAGCTGGCTGACATGAGGCTGCTCCAAGTTCATCCCAACGCTGGATCCACCTGTTCCAAACCCATGGGCTATGTAAGAGTTGCTCACCCAGCCCTGATGTGTAAGGCAGCTTCTCATGGTAAGACTGCATCCACAGGCTCTTTAGCTTTGGATATGGAGCTTCACTGCTGCTCTCAGGGCCCTCCCTGGTGTTTATAGACCTTTATTGCTCACCTTCTTGCAGAGAGGCTGTGCTTCACATTTAACCCCTTAAAATATCGTATATAAAGTCTATTACAGAATTTTCTTCTTAGGAGTACAGATAAGAATAACCTATGAACATGATCATGTCAGCCTCAGTTTAATTAAACCTGATGTGAGCCCCCATCTCTTCTCAGATATAGTCCTCACTCAGAATATTTTTTCTTTTTATTCTGTCAGGCAGATGTATCTTTGCCATTATTTAAAATTCCATCCTTTTTCTCAACCAGGAACGAGATAAATGGTTCAGCAAGCCAGCAAGTTGTGGAGAGATAATCAGTACTTTGGATTCTCAGATATAGTGAAAATTGGGGCTACACTCTGACATTAATGTCACAACAAATGGCAGAGTTTTACAGCTCGGAGTAGAGGTGGCACGTGGTTACATTTACAGCTCCAAGACAAACACGTTCCACTAACAGTCTGACCTTTGACAAGAAGTGTACTGCATGGGATCCCAATCAAGTTTATTGTTACAAGTTATCAAATACCAAACTTAGAGTCTCTTCAGTTGTTCAGTTAATACAGACTTCAATTATTTCTGTGGGAATACAGATTTTGCTAAACCAGTGTATCTCAAAAGGGTTTAAATCATTTTCTTATCTAAAACAAAAGGGAAAATTCATACAGTCACACAGCTAATGGAAGAGCCACCGAAAAAAATCTGCCTCTCTCTATATATATATATTATATATTCCAAGATTTGGATAGCTCAGAAACATACATATATCCTAAAATACACTGTAGATTTTTAAACTCAATAATTCCCCTGACATACAGGTACTTTTGAGACTACTTCTGAAGATACTGTCAGTTTTCCTGATAAATCAAACTTCTAAAGATGGGAGGTCAGGGAAGGTTCACAAGATATATTTCTGCAACATATAAAACTTGGACAGGGATACAGCCAAGGTGGAAAAAGTTTTGAGTAATTTTTAAAAAAGTAAATGACTATGAAATGCATAAAGCAAGCTAAAACCTAACCAATGGCTGCAGAAGTAATGTTCCCAGAGCTTTTGCTCAGTAGCATGTCTCCTTTATCCAAATGTAGGCATGAAACCAAATTACCAAATTTTTTTAGTATCGCTTAGTTTTTTCCTATTTATATAAAGAAAGTGCAACATAACTGATAAAACTATAAGCTTCCAAAATTCTTGTTTTATTGCAAATCATATTTGACATACATGTGTTCTCACTAAGGTTTAAGTGCTTAATCACCTCTGCATGAGCAGGTTGTTGCTCTTACATTGATGGCAGGTTTTTTACATGGAACACACATTCCAGGTGGATATAGCACGTGACAATCGAGTACTTTGTCTTTCCAGGCAAGGATGGCCCAAGTGTCTTTCCACCATGCAGTACGAGTGGACAGCGAAATTTCATTCCAAGCCTTTAGCTATTGCCATCAAAAGGCAGTTTTTGCAAGTGAAAAATTGCTCTTGTCTACTGAAACCCTATTTCTCACTCACTCTGCGATGAAGGTCAAAGCTGAAATTTGTCTTGCTGTGTAATGAAGACATAATAAAAATGTGAAGCCCCAAAAGAGGAGGAGGTGATTACAAGCACTGTAATGGATGCCCTGTTTACTCTGCAGATTTCACCATGCAAAGCCAGGCTCTGATGGGTGCCACTGCTACCTGCAGCAGATCCTTTGGACATCTCCTGGGAAATGACACCTTCAAGTAAATTATATTTATCAACAACACGGTGCCAAGGCTGGCTGCTGGCCTGAAAAAGCCCCTCACGGTGTTAAAGACAAAATTGTTCTCTCTGTTACCATGAAAGGATTTGATGAAAACAACTTACAGTGCAAATCAGCCAAAGGCTTATAGGCAGTCTATCTTTGTATCTTGCTACAGGAGAAAAAGGACAGTACTCTGGTCTCAGTGAAAATGGAATGTTAACAGAAAAAAAAAAAAAAAAAAGAAAGGCAGTAGTACCCATGTGAAACTGATAGGTTGGAATACAGAGGAACAGAGCCTTGAGCAAAAGAAGGTCAAAAAAGAATTATTGAATTTCATCAAAGTTATAATAGGTTTAAACTACCAAAGTTGTATTGGAGTGGGATGCATTTTTCAAACCATTTGTATGTTTATCTTCAGGTATAGATGAAATTATGCACCTTTGTGTGTACATTCAGTCAACATGGGAAAATTGGATGCAGCTTTGCAGAAATTTAAAAGTCTTCAGTTCAACAGAACAACCATGCACTCCAAGCCTTAGACACACCCCAGGCACAACAGTTTTTAACCCCTCAAAGGGGACTGAATGCCAGTTCAGTACAAAAAAACCCCAAACAACTGGACTCAGATACTGCATATCAACAAGTTTGTTTTTTTTTTTTTGTCAAGTAGAGCAAGTAGAGAAGACATGTGAAAAAAGGATAATTTCACAGCACAGCTTGAGTTTTTTCATCTCTCCTTACTGGTTTTGACTTCATACCACTCATGCTTTGACCTCTTCCCCAGTTTGCCTGCTCTATGGAGTGTTTATTTTATACAAACATGCAGGTAGTCAGTCAATTCTCAGAGCTGATTCTATTGACTGGAATTGCTTGGGCAGTGGGAAATTTCAGCAGTGAGCCATCCCTGAGGTAATTTTTGGTAGTGTTTTTACTGTATGCAAGCAGGTGCCTAATATTTGGATTCTGTTCCATCAGCAGGACACTTATCACTAGAGCATTAACATTTCATACACAACTTTGACTTTTAAATAGGAAATAAAGTGTGTTCACACAGTAATATTTGGCTTTGTGGTCTTGCTTAATCTCTTTGCCTCCTTCTCTAAAATTTAAAAACAAACAAAAAATCCCCCCAAACCACCAAAAGAAGAGGAAAGAGGACACACAATAACAAATATGAAGAAGTTGTGGCTGGACAGAATACAGGCTTGTCCACCCTATTGTGACTCACTTGACCCACTGTGTGTACATTCAACCCAGCAAGAGATTCCCACCAGCTGCCCCAGCCTATTCACAGGCATAGGAGTTTTGTTTAGGGTTTGGCTTAAATAATAACATGACCTCTTCCATTAAGGAAATTATCTCATTAAAATTATCATATGACAGACCCTGTCTTTCTCCCAGCTTCAGAAATCAAGCTCAACTCCCCACAGAGTCCCTTTTGTGAGATTGACAGTCCCGTGGCTGCCTGCCAGCCCTGTGGCTGTTTGCAGCGGTCAGGTGGAAGCCTTGGCAGCCACTCTTCGATTTCCCACTGGAGTTTCTCTCAGGTTAATATGCCACCTGACCTGGTGACTTACTGCCAGCTAATAGATCTGTTTGTTTTGGTGAATATACCTGCTGTATATTTACACAAACCCTTTGAGTCCATCTGACCTCCACCCTGTTTGCTAGAAAGCATGGCTCAGGTGTACAAACATCTCTGATGTCTTCAGACAGAACAAAAGGAATTAACTGAACCTCTTGTTACAGCTTTCTAATTCCAGAGTCCTTCCTTACAGTTTGGTCATTAATAGTCCCACTTATGCCCTACCTGACTTCCTGCTTTTGATTTAAGAACTTTTGACTAGAAGCTTGAGCACCCCTTGCAAGTTTTTAATACTCTATTTCCTGTCTCAATTTGACCTGTCGTGATTTATGGCCTTTCTAGTTCTCCTCTGGACAAGCTTTGTACTTTTTAAAGAAATTTTTGAAGCCTTCCCCTATGATAGCCTCCTTGCAGTCATGCTCCCAGGAGCTGGGACCCTTTGATGGCTTTCCTGAGTTTGGTTTGCTTTTTTTTCCGTCTATAAATGGGGTGGTTTACCTGTGCTTCTAATAAAACACTTTCCAAAACTGGAGAATATTTTGTAGGTCTCTTACTTTTCACACAATTATTTTACTAATTGTAAATATACAGTTTTAAATTATACCTTTTTAACATATATATAGGTGCATATATATATTTCTGCTTCTTTACATTAAGTATTTGTCTACTGGATTTATTCAGCTTGCTACATAAAATAACTCAGTGCCACATAAAACAATTATAATTGGGAACACTTCTGTGGATGGGTCTTTAATTCACCTTGAAGCAGACCTTATATAGAACTTAAGACAAAATTCAGAATGGCATTTTTTTTCCCCTCTAAGATCCTGACACTACAGTTCAGTCCAAAAATTTTATCATTATACCTCATTTTGGTGAAACATTGACTGTTTCATATTGACATATCAGTGCTATGATCAAGTGTGCTCAATGCACAACTTTTGATTTCATTTCATATTCCCCGATCAGTGTCATGGTCCTGAACAAGAGCTTGCAGTACATTCACAGCTATTTTGACTTTCATCTTTCCCTATTTGAGTGGGCAGAAACCCTGTGCAAGCAAGGCCTCCACAGAGCTTCTCGCTTTGCGCAGTACGTCTAATGTTACAGTTTCCATGCTGTGGCACTCTCCTGCTGCACATGTGATGCTCTCATCCTTGCAAAGCTGGTAGCCTGGCAACTCCATACCCCATTGATCACTGTCCCATTGATCACTCTCCTTCTGCCACAGCTGAGATGTGTTATCATAACCAGCTGTCATCAGACAGCCAGCATTCCTTCTATCAAACTTCCCAGGCTCCCAGCACTGGCACAAAGTCCCTGCTGTGTCCTCCCTTCCCCTGCTGCTCTGTATCACACGTGGCAGCTCACTGAAGGCCCTTCCCAGCAGTGCTGCTTTGTTTCTTCCTCGCTCTCTGCCTTTTGGCCCTTCCAGACACACTGCTGGCTACCTCCACCCTGCAGTTTGCATCAGCAGAGCCCAGGTTTTTACCTCTCCATGCTGATTTCCTTAGTGTGTTTATCTAGAACATCCCAACCAGGAAAACACATCTTTACCAACTGTCTTAGGTTGCAAGATGTGGCTGGGGGTGTGTATTCTATTGCCATCTGTCAGAGGCGGGGCAGTTACCTTCTGTTAATTGAGCCACCTGATAAAACCTGGTAAAACCAGGTGGGGCAGTTTTCTGTATCTCTTCCACAACCACTCCTCCCTCCGGGAGATATCTTCTGTTAATGGGCCAGTGAGTCTCACTGCACGAGTGATAAAAATTACATCATCCCACTGGGAGATGCTCTGCCCAGGGGAGGAGCCAAGCATTCCTACCTGGATATAATCTGAGAATTGGAACACCACAACAGCATTCCCAGACGAGCAGCTTTCTTCTCCACTGCATTCCCAGAGGAAGACCAGGCCCACCTACATCAGCCCTGGACGGACCTTCAGAGGAAAACTCCACCCTTCTACAGGATTACTGCTCCAACAGAACCACAGCTGGCACTGCAGGAGGGCTGCAGCCACCATTTAACGGGACTTCTACCAACACCCTGACCCACAGGTCCTATTCTGACTCTGTCAGTGTTGCTCTGTATTACTGCATTTTATTTTTTATCTTTTTTTTTTTTTTTTTTCTCCTAATAAAGAACTGTTATTTCTATTCCAATATCTTTGCCTGAGAGTGCCTTCATTTCAAAATTATATTAATTCAGAGGGAGGGGGTTTACATTTTCCATTTCAAGAGAGGCTCCTGCCTTCCTTAGCAGTCTGTTCAAACCAAGACACCAACACAGCAGAGTCACCAGTTTTCCCTGCACTTCCCAGTAAGTTCTGTAGGGTCTGCTACCATTACACTTGCCAGGGCTTATTCAAGATTAATCATTGTGTCTGCCTTTTTGCAACAGCATGGCATTTTTTACTCACATTTTTCATCATATGCCATAACCCACGAGCTGAGTATCTTTTTATGATTATTTTATCATCTTAAAAACACTAAAAGAAATGACATGCACTACCTATAAGTGAATATCATTAGCATTTACTTTCAAGTATGCCACTGACAGAAAAAGTAGCATTCTCCTCACTTTTTTTTTTCTTCCAGACTCTTACTTCATACTTTGTAACTATTAGAACTTAAAGGCTCTGCATGCTTACCGGTACTGCTAGTACTTGAGCTACTTTCACCATCACTCTTCCTGAATTTTGTATTTCAATCATCATTATACAGGCTTTGTTGATTCAATATTGTCTTTTATGCACTATGTTCGTAAAGCCTTATTAAAGTTTAATGAAGACACAGAATCAGATAATATTTGCATGTAAAATAAAGCTGTAGTCTAAGCAATACAAAGTATCTATAATCATCAAAACAAATCACTCAGCACAAGAGACAATAAAAAGAGAATGGAAGCCAGGGAAAGAATTTATACAGAATCTCTTCCTAGAAATCAGCTACACACTAGATATAGTAATTTAATACGCAAAGCTTTGTTTATCAAGCAGAATTGCAATTTCTGTAGTTTTTTTTTAACCTTTAAAACCCCAAATATCTGTAAAATATCAAATAGAGTAAGTAGTTGTCCTATTTTTTAATTATTTTTAAGAATGCAACTGCAGAATGAATCAGTGAAGGATAAAGTATGATATATGTGGGCAAAGTGACAGATGAAAGAGCCCTTTACTGAAATGCTACCAGTAATATGGGATAACAGAAAGGAAAGAATCAGTTTCAATATACCTCAAAAAATTTAAAAAGGTAATGAAAATCAAGATGAAGGTGCATATTCTTTGCTCTCTTACTATCTGCAAAAGATCTAAGCAATTTGAGACCTAATTTATTCTAAGATCAAAGTTGTCCTAGTTCAAGTCTCTCTGCTGGCAGAAATTATTTTTACATTAGCAAATTATTTTACTGTTTTTGTAGTGATACTCAAATGTGTTTTTATGTTCTCTGACTGCTGTAGGTGATTACTGAAGACCAGGGAAATATTTTGGCTGAGTCAAAGCTAGATCAGAAGTCTGCTTCACCTTAAACAGAGGTAAAACAGCACTGGTTGTTATAAACACAAATGATTGTTATAAACACAAATGATGCTTCCAGTAGCTAAGATAACAGGAGAAGACAACAGCCCCAAAAGAACTGCCACTGAATTGAACCAATGCTGTAAAATCTTATCTATGAATATTTATTTGAATTTTAAAGCATGTTTGCTTTCACTTCAATTTTGCATCCCCCTTTTGTCTTTGCTTTTGGCATGTTCTAGTAAATTAATTACTAGCAGAAATGCTTGCTGAAGCTGTGGATTTTCAGCAAATACTGCAAAATATTCACTGAAACTGCCCCATAAATTTACAGTTGTGGTTATAGACAGCAGAAATCTGATTTTGGAGGTTAATTGAGCCCTGTCAATGGAAAATAAAACAGCAGGTAACCCCATCTTGAAATTCCTTCTATTAAAATCAGCAAGAACCAATTCATGAGCCATAGTGACTTAATTGCATAGCTACAATAAACAATTTTAGATAATAAATACTTCAAATCGTGTAAATAGTCCAAAATTGTACTGCAAGGGAAAGACCTTTGTGTTACTTCAGAAATTATGCACCGGGCTTGACAAGAGCCCTGCTTAGGGAGTTGCCTCTCTAAAATATTAGATCCTTCAGATTCCCATTCCTGCTGCAGCCATCAAATGTTCTCACCTGGCAACATGATTATTGTCAAAGCAGGGAGCAAAGTCCTGCAGTTCTTTAGGAGAGGGTCAGGTTTGCAGAGAGTCAGCCTCAAACACTGCCAGCTCTAAAAAAACATTTTTCAGAAACCAACACATCATCCCCCTTCTCAAATTAAAGAAAACCAGTTTGCACTGGAGTATCTATGAAATGAAAGTGAGGAAATGACCTTTGAAGACTCAGTCTTTGATCAACACAAAGCAGTATGAGAAGCAGGCACTTGCAACAGATCAAGCACCAGGAATTATATTAATCTCCTTGAAACTGGATGACTTTGGGAATGAGCAGATATTTAAAAAATAGCAGAGAGACTTGCTCCAGAAAAACATCCAGACTTGTAAGGAAATGGTTGGAAAATAAAAGCGTATTTGCCTTAACTATTTCTCCAGTAAAGGTGGTTAGAATTTTGAAACATTGAAGGACATTCAGCTGAGAAGTTCATCAAACAGAAAGGGTTTTGCCCTATCTCTATGCAGGACCATATAACACTGAAGAAAAATCATAAAGCAAGTAATGAAACTTCTTGGGACTATATGTGAAATTATTTTTACATTTCAGGTTACAGCACTTCAGTTTTTGGCTTCCCTTGTCTAAAGCTATTTTATGACTCTAAATGAAAATTTATATTTTTATCAGGATGGTTACACAAGCAAGAAATTAAACTCTCTTCAACTTTGGCAAATAAGCCTCAGAGGAGCTCTTCAAAATCGTAGGGATTTCTCTCTACCAGAAGATTTTGTCAAACAACACTTCAAACGAGTAACTAAAAAGTAATATAGTTCCAAAAAAACCCCGACCATACTTCAGGAAGATGATCTTCTTAATTTTCAGTTTTTGAATATTAAACAATGTAGTACCAATTTCCATTAAGAAATGAAGAAAAAGAATGCACTTATACTGGTTTTTAAACACATAAGAAAACATTTAGCTCTTACAATTTTGAGTCCATTTTTGTGAGGAACAAAGTGTACCCTACTGAAAACAGCAAGGAAGGGAGCCAAGACTGGGTGCAAGGGTTACAAGTGGAAGGGCAGATTTCAGCAGGATGAAGACCAGGCAGCTTTAATCCTTCTCCAGTGCTGGTGCCCTGTCCACACACACTTCCCAGAATGGTCCACGTGTGCCACATGGGCCATGTTTGTTCCCGCTCTACATGCCAGGAGTTCTCACCACCACCCTGGGCAGTCATTCCAGGACTCCAGAGGAAAGTGGCTTGGCCAAGAGCTTCCTCCCCAGAAGTGGAGCCTGAATCCCATGAGTGCAGAGAGTTCTACTGGGGTGCTGAGATCCAGCATTCACTTTCAGCTATAAAGCCCAACCTAGCTTACAACAGCAGTGGTGTTATTTTCCTCCATTCCAAAACCTACGTGGGGAAATTGTGGTGCACTTTTATGATTCCTTTTTGTTTTACTTAGTCCTGCTACATATATTTCATAGCTTTTCCGGGACTGGGGAGAGGAAGGGATATTATGACAGAATTCTTGAGAAAATAAAAGGATCAAACACAATCTGAATGAGTTCATGTGCTTCATATCTCATTTAGTTATTGGTCTATTTTGTCCTTTGGATAGGGGAAATTTTAAAAGACTTGGGCAATCTAAAACTAGATTTAGCCAATAAGGTTATGTTCTACACCATTTATTTGTAATTTCTTCTTGTTTCACTAGTGAAGAAATGAAGACTGACCCAGCTGAGATAAGATAGATGTCAAGAGAATCCAGAGCTCTTAGTAGTGACTACAAGCTTTCTTTAATTGCAAACCACCCAGGTAATATAATAGGAGTACTTGATAATAGGAGTTAAGCTGCTGTTGTTATTCTGTTTGGACTGGAATTCTTTTCCAGAATAATTTCTGTTTGAAATGAATGGCCCAATTACCCAAGATTTAAGAAGCAGGGCTCCAGCCACCATTTTACTTGAATGGCAAGATTAGAAGTATAGGGAAGAAATCTACCGGTCATTATTAAGGAATGCTAAAGTATAGCTGTCTGTTTCCACACAGAGCTTACAAATATTTCTTTTTCTGTTTCACAGAGTATGTTGGTCCTCCAATAAATTAATAAACTTAGCAGTAGTTAAATGCAGTTATACCCTTGACATGTATATTTTTCATTTTTTTTACTAAATTCCCCCAAAATAGGTCTATTAGCCATCAGTCAAGGACATTTTGATGTTCCATTAATAACACTGAAACATTTTAAATATTAGTCTGATTAACATTTCAAAATTTTGCTTTAATTCTGTACTCCATATAAAAGCTTCTGTGGAAACTTTGTTGAATAGGTTAAAGACTTAACTCCCCATAATGGGTGGTGGTAGATATACCATCAGATATTAGAACTAATACCTGGCTCCACAATTTACAGGTAATCTACAAACAAAACTATAACAGTACAGGATTTGGTAACATTTCCTGTTCACCTTCCCCATCTAATTTCCCAACTCAAAGTAAGCACTAACTGGATAAATATACACAATGCTTTAGTAAACAGTTTTGCTCAAGCAGTTCTGTTTTGATTTCAAAACTCCTTCAAAGCTCCATCACAAAAACAATCAAAAAACTCCAGCAACGCCATAAGAAAAAGACATAAAATAAGAACCTGCAATTACTGAATAAAAACTTGAAGGATTGGCTTGTCCTGTAAGCATACATGACAACACTAAAAACTGCTGTGGACATTTACTTCAAGTTGAACGTACACTCAATTCTTTAGAACTGCAAAAGAGATCTTGTTGATAAGATCTAGGATGTTGATGAAAATGGCACAATCAGTCATGAAAAACAGTTATAAAGCCTAAGGTTAGGAAAAAACAGGCCTTGGTCTTCCATTTTTGCAAAACAATAAAATCAACTTCAAATCATGAAAGCAAAGTTGTGACAACAAATGAAATCTGAATGCTAAATCATAGAAAGTCAATGTAGGAATTACAATGTAAAGACAAACAACCCCCAACTCACTGAATATTTAAAGTGAACATCCTGAAGTATTGACATATTTCTTAAAAATGACTAACTTATCACAACATTTTCTTTGAAACATATGGAAAACTGTACTTGCTTTTTTCCTGCTAAAATTAAAGTGCCTGTAGGGGAGCACAAAGAATCACTGTGGAAAGCCCACACAGAAGGAGTAACTGTCTGGGCAAGACATGAAAATACATGAAGTGTACTAATTACTCCCTGGAGCAAGACTTGCTAGGAGATGCAGTCATGTGCACACAAGGAAGATGGAGAAAAATATAAAGAAACTGAAATATATTTCAACTATTCCTTATTAACAGGAAAGTGTCATCAACATGTCTTGAAATTGGTCTGGACATCAGGGCCTGGAGGATACCAGCTGCTCTGAGTGTAGGCTTGACTTAGCAGAGTTGGAGATACCAGTTGTTAGCATCAAACACCAACATATGCTATACCCCTAGTACAGTTTCCCTTAGGTGGGTGCAGAATTTCCCTGCCAGAATTTCTCTGGTTCCATTTAATCCTCACCATCTCATTAAAAAAAAAAAAAAAAAATCATTGAGGACATGGGAGTAGACCTGTAACATACAGTAGTGTTTGGCCAAGAGGTTGTTTCCTTGAAGAGAGATAAATATATCATTTTCATTAACAAGGAATGAAAATCATTCTTAGATAGAAATAATATTGTCAAAGGAAAAGGCAAAGCCAATTACTACACCAATTAATGTTTATTATGCTCAGTGTTGTTTAAGAATGTCCATGAGATTCAGCTACAGGAATTCTTCAGTACAAAGCAAACAAAAATCCCAAAACCAACAAACAAAACACAAATTGAACTGAATTGAAAAAAAAAAGTGAAAAACCCCCACCCAACTAATGAAAAATTACTCATATAAGCACAGTTAGAAATAGAAAAAAGTCTCTGAATATTTCTATTCACTTTTCTAAAAAATGCATTTCTGCAAACCAAACATATAGAGGAAAAATTACTACAAATAAAAAAGCTAATTATTGCTAACCACAATCATCACAAAATGCTTAGTCTGCACTCTGGTATATGCATGTGCAAATGTTTATAAACTAAAAAAACCCACAGTAAATGTGGAAAAAATGTGGCAGGATATTGTGTGAGGTGCATATTTCCTTTAGAATATATTTCCATGCAGACAGACATTATGATTGAAGCTTCAGCTATGCAAGATTTATGGAAAAACTGCTGCAAATAAACCAGAATTTTCCAATTTTTTTATTCCATTTTTAATACTTAATAATCAAACATAGGTCACAGGAACCTTCCCAAACCTACCTTCATTTCCCTGTGTGTAGTCCAATATGATCTCAGAGGACACATAAAACTGAGAAAAGGGAAAGTGAGTGTATTCTGCAATAGAAAACTCTATGTCAGCAAATGCCAGGGTAAAGTTATAGTATCATGAACATGCAAGATTAATATAAAGAAATCCAACACTGAAATTAAAACACTACCTTAGCAAGCCAAAATTATACTTCCTGCTTACATTTTTTTTTCACTTTTTTTCCCCTCTTCAAATATCCACAAAATCAAAAACTGCAGTAGAAGATAATCCATTACCATTGGAGAGCAGCACAGCTTTACCACACAAAACCCCTTCAAGTTTCCTGTGTTTTGTTAGGCTTTTATTTTTGGTTTGTTTTGGAGGGGTTTGGTTATTTATTTAAAAAAGAAAACCAAAACTTTCCAAATGGATTCTCACCTGCATAGAAAGTACTTTCTACACCATTTGTGTCTGGTTTGTCTTAGACAGATATTACAATATAATAGTTTGTAGTAATACCTCCCTCTTCATCAGAACTATACACAATTATCAGACTTTGTAAGTTTCCCAAGTTCAGCTGCTTCTCCTCACAGGCTTTCTAGACTCTAAAGAACAATATTTTAAAATATAACACAATACTGACATTGTAGAATTTACTTCTGCCTCTTAGCTGATAATCCCCCTCATTCCAACAGCACTGCAAACCAAGTAACCCCAACAGGGAGCGATGCACTGCACCTGCTGAAGCTCTTAATGTGAATAATAGTGCTCATTTTTGTGACATTATTCATCACAATCAGAGCACATCTTTTATCCCTATGGTTAGAAATACAGATTGACAAAAAAATATATATCTCATAATGGAGGAAAAGAGATATCAGAGACAAGTGTTTCAACTTACAGATTACACCTCTGTTGTGAATACAAAAGAAAATTACCAATAAGTAGTAAGGAAATTAACATACCCCACTAGAAGACAGAAATTATGGAAAATTCTGGTTTTGTTCAACCGGGAAAAGGAGGATCCTCACGTTGTCTGACC
The DNA here is from genome assembly GCF_024509145.1 of Vidua macroura. Lineage (NCBI taxonomy): Eukaryota > Metazoa > Chordata > Aves > Passeriformes > Viduidae > Vidua > Vidua macroura. Next base: position 11,360,660 of record NC_071577.1, read on the forward strand.
ATGTGATCACCACAGCTGTCTAAACCACATCAATATCAGAGTGAGACCCTTCTCCAAAGCTGCATTTATTATTTATTCAAAATACATAAATTGCAGCACACTTATTTTCTCCTCACAGTTTAGGCTGACTGCTGAAGTGCTGTTTATGCATAGAATAAGTTACTGGTGCTCTAAATTAAACTGCAGGTTGTCCCCTTCTTTACTGACTGACAGGACCTAGAGACACTAAGGCTCCCTGCTATTCCACTTTTTTCTTGGCCACAGCATGGGTAAAATGTTCATCTACTAAAGAAAAGTCTTTCCAATGATTCATTTTTCATTTGCTTTAATAGGAACATATACATAAAAATAATAATAAAAAAGGGCAACAAAATAAAATATTACAAAGGTGATGCAATTATCACCTTGGGAATAGGAGAAGGAACAAGCCAGACACAACAGATGTGAGCAGCATCAGTTAGTGTCTAGCTGCCAGGCTCCTGGATACTGAGATGGTGAAAGAAGCCTTACAGAATATGACTGGAAAGGTAATGGAAAGCAGACATGAACCTTTGATTGATGGTTAGCTACAGTACTAAACTTAGACTTCAGAAAGGATAAAGAATATTTAATTCTTCATTAAAATGGAGCTGAAAGAATGGTGTCAAACTCAATTCACAGTTAGTGTTTTAGCTAATTATAGTCACACATTTAAAATTACTACAACTGTGGGGGAAAAATTAAAATTAAATTTGTGTAGGGAAGCATAGCAGTTAAGCAGTGATTATCAAGGAAAATTATGTGGCTTCTGGGAAGAACTGAGAGCACTGATCCCAAAGAACTTACCATTCATGGGTAAGAGACTATGCACATTTTATAGTTCCATGGAGTATTGCTTTGTCTTCAGTGAGAGGAGAGGAACGTCCCTCAGCATTCCAGAGCAAAGCCCACACAGCAAATTACTGAGAGTGAACGCCACAGCAGCTCGAGCCTGCTCTGCAGCAGACTGTGCTTTTATGCAAAACTGTTCAGAGTGACTCTTACAGCCTCTGCTGAGACAAGTGCAATCTCCTTTTCCTGTTCTGCTGGCAGTGGCTGTGTCTGCACAGGCAGACAGTGCAGCACAGGAGGAGCAGAGCTGCAGAGAAAAATGCTCGGTGCTGAGGGCTCCGTTCTGACATGACAGGCATTTCTAAAGATTTAAGTTCTCTCCTTCATACACCTGACTGGATGATCGCTGGGGTCAGATATACAAGATAGACTTATGGAATAGTTTTCCTAATTTGAGCCTGTTTGCATTTAAGTCCAGGTCAGAAGTGAGTCTGCCAGCTGCCACCTCTTGCTGTGCTTCAGCTCACACTGCAAATGGCCACAGGATGTAAAGAGTGGATGTGTATCAAGTTAAACTCAAACATTCAGTCCAGGGGGTATCTGATGAGCCCAAACACCACCAGCTATTCAGGACAGGACTATAAGTGCTATGAAAGAAAAGATGAAATCAAGACCACTAAGAACTGAACTGCAGCAGGCAGTGTTTCTGGATGAAAAGCTGCTCCTGCAGATCTCACCCACTCTGATATTTGAAGCAATGTTATGCAACATGCAAGAAAGACACAGCCTGCGGCAAACAATGTCGACATGATTAGCAGCTAAAAAAAAACAAAAAAAAAAAACAAAAAAAAACCAAAAAAAACAAAACTGAAACTTTTTTTAGTTAATGATTTCTGGAGTACAAAACAGATATTTCTTCAGCTGCACTGTTTAATTGCAGAATCAACTTGATAGCAAAGGTTTTCAAGGGAAAATATAATTAGAACTGATTCAAAAGGCAAATAACTTCTGTTTCACTCCCACCAAGTAGGCAATGGCTTTAAAGCTATATTTAGGCTATTTCCCAATCTGAATTTTATAGTGGAAAAAACCACCAGTGTTTAAGTTAGGGAATAACATGTTCTTGATCCCAAGCTAGAAATCTGACTGACTCTAACAAGCTCCTGCTAAATGATGTTCAATTGTCTTTTCACAGTGGACAGTCCCATCCTTCAAGTTCTTTCCTGATTTCCATCTTTTCCAAATCTCTAATAAATTTGTGAGACGAGAGATACAACCCTCTCATCAGGCCAATGGCACCAGTGAGTTTTTCAAGAATCTTTCTACTATTAAGCTTCTACTCCCATGTTTAGTCTTCACTTTTGAAGTAACAGGAATAAACCCAACCAAAGGCAACTCCCTCTTTTCTTTTTCAGTAGGACCTGTATTATTAATTCATATTTTAGTGTAAAAAAGCTAATCATGTTGGACAAAACAGCTGTCATATCTTCTGCCCCAGTGTTTAATATCTTTGTCAATGATCTGGACAAAGGAATCATTGAGCACTTGAGGCTGCATCTTGCATGCTGTACCCAGCTCTGGGCCCTTCACGCCACAAAGACATTGAGGTGCTGAAGTGAGTCCAGAGAAGAGCAACACAGCTGATGAAGGGTCTGGAGCACAAATCTCATGACGAGGAAGCAACCAATTAGCTACCATGCCTGGAGATATCTAAAAGATGTGTAGGGAGGTATTTGGCAGATGTGTACATGTGGCACTCAAACGTGGTTTAGTGGTGGACTTGGCAGTGTCAGCTTACTGGTTGAACTCAAGGATCATAAAGGTTTTTTCCAACCTAAATGATTCCATTTTTTGTGTGAACGTCACCAAGTAAGCAGCAGAGCCAAAGGTCTCCCACAGGTGAAACAACAATGCTGCAATTACTGTCAGCCACAATTTGAAGGTTGTATTCAGATTTCCAAGCCAAAGTGGTGACACAATCACTGACTACTTAGAATCAAGTCTTTCTGAACAGTCTCACACAATAATTGAATTTATCTACTTCAGAACATTCATCCTATTTCTTCCTCTGCTCAGGTATTCAAGAAAATGCCTGGGCATTTGAATACTCTCAAGAATATATTGATAAAAGGAGTATATTGATAAAAATGAGAAGCTCTTGATGGCCAAAACAAATTATTACAAAGCACCAAACCCAAGTACTAGTTCTTTTACTATCTTTCATTTCTACTTACATCCTAGTGCTGACAAATGATAAAGCATGACCTTTTTTTAGTAGATAAAGTAGATAACACAACAGTCATGGTTTTTAACAAATACGTACTGGGAAAAGTGAGTCCTTCAGGAGAACATATGTTTTCATTTTTTCAGTAAAATGCAGGAACAGAAACACTTCTGTTCTGTTTGTTTGCTATTGCTTTGGTTGAGGTTTTATTTGGGATTTTTTTTTTTGCCTTAATTCAAATATCACTGATTAATTCTTGGCAGACAATGCAAGCACATTTTTACTGACATTCTGAATTACTTAAGTGAAAATTTCAAACATCCATAATTCAGAAACCTCAATTCCCTAGACATCCATTACAACATTAAAATATTTACCCTATGTTATTTTAAAATAACATTCAAACTTAATTTTGATCATTAATCTATTTTTTCCTCTAAAGATTGCACAAAAGCCACTTTTTGTAATGAACTTTGTAACTGAGAGAATACAGAATGCAGAATAATTCAAGCTTATGGAAAGACTGAGATTATTAGAGTCTTTGACAACTTAGAAGTGCTTACTGGCAAGATAAATGTACTGGTTTTAGAAAAAAAAAAGATTCTACAGTTGCCTGTCCCCTGGCACCTTGTAACTATAACTGGACTGAGCAAATTAAGTTTGACCACCACTGAGCAAAGATGTGCAGCTTTTAATTAGATGGCATGGGGGTGATGGCTGCAGGCCTTGTGGATAGAGCACAGTTATTGTGCCATTCAACCTTTAGAATATTGAACAGAGCTGTGAAATGGAAAAGGGTCTAAAAACCACCCCACCATTAGAACAGGCATTTTATCCTAAAGGTTTCTATAGTGTTTAAGGGACTTCACGGTGAAGTGAATAATCATCTGAAAGAGAAGAACCAGTGGACTCATCAAAATGCAAATAACAAATGAGAGGAAAGTACAAAATAAGGCAGTTCTGTTTCCACATTTCCTGAAATTGTACCAGATGGCCCAGTGCTTGCCTTTCATTAACTAGTGTGCTGGGATAAAGCTGTGTTAATTAAATCACTAAACTACCTCTAATTCTCTGTTATTTACTAATTCAACAAATTTAATTTTTTTTTGTTTCGTTCAATACAGCAAATTCTAATTAAGTCTTGTAAAGTTGAAAGGATCAATAATTAAATAAAATAGATGAATAATGATAGGTGGTTGTCTGTTATAGTATTAGCCATAAAATACAAGTTCAAGGCACAAACTAGCTCACATGGAAGGAATATTTTGCACTAAAGAGACCCTGTGGAACAAAATATTGAAGGAAGAACTTTCTAATACACTTGTTAGAGCATTACAAATGCTGCCAGTGCTCTAATAGAGATTCAGGCTGCTTGGCACTGAGCTGTGCAGCTTTTCCCCAAGATAACCTTAGATCAGGACAGGCTTCCCAGAACCTGGCTTTGGGGCCACCAAGGCACAGAGCTGCAGCCCCCCTGGACCAGGCAGAGGTACCACACAGCACTCCAAGCTGCACTGAGCAGATCTTGCCTCTGCTCAGCTTCCCTTCCCCTCAGTCTTGTCTGAAAAGCAGCTCCAGTGCCCAGGTACCCGTTCCTCCCACGTGATCTTTTGGGAAAAAACAGCCATTTGAGTGCACCAGAACAAGCCACCACTACTTCTAGCAGGACTGCCAATTCCAGGGCTTATTTGAGTGTTTCCCACTGTTTTGCAGTCTTGGGAGTCCTGGTTTTCCTTTACTCAACCACAGTCATTTAAGAAGTTATTTCTTTTTCAAGATGCTAAAATTTGAGAGCCAGGAGAAAATAAAATAAACAAACCTCTTGATTCCCATGCAAGGACTCAGGTAGGTTTCAGGGTCCCTTACTGAGGAACTGGGGTACAGCAGTACCAGGACAACACAGTCCAAGCCCAGCAGACATAAAAACCCTGGAATTTACGGAGTGAGGAGCAGGAAACAGAGGACTGCTCCTATTCCAGAAGGACTCAAGAGTAACACAGCACAGCTCAGGGTCCATGTTCATCCAACATATTCAAATTCCTCAAACAAACAAAAAACCTTCTTGCAGCTGGGGTGCCAGCCCACTTTGTAAGCAAATGTCAACTCCTCAGAAAATATTTGTGAGATCACAAGAAATACTGGGATTTTTAAAAAATTCTACATGTTTTGGAAATAAGTGAGTTGTGCAGAAAACTGACACTTCAAGAAAAAAAAAAAAACAGAATCAAAACAATTATAATGATTGCAACTGACACTCAGTGTTTGCATTCCAGCTCCATCCATAGCCTGTTCTTATTCTACAATACAAGGGGAAACATCCTGCCACTAAAATGTATTTAGACTGTCTAATACATGAAACCAGTGCAAATTTACCCACCAATACAGGAGAATCTTCTGTCAGGAGACAGAAAACATTATTAAGCAAGGAATCCTGCTTAAATACCTATTTTCCTAAAAGACGGGACTGTATTGGATACTGTTGAGTGGACAGTGGCAACAGCACCCAGGGTTAATTACTAATGTTTCTCTAGAGAAGGAAAGATTATCAGCAGCACAGAGAATAGATTACTTTCTTTGATAACAGCTGTGGCACTAATAGTCTTAGAAGGTTGGCAAACAACCCTCCATCAGATATTCATGCCAAATGCTCATCTGTGTGCATGACAGGTGCAACTAACCTGTCCAGCTTCTAATTCTTCCCATATTTCCATTTATGATTCTCAGTTATGTAGTTCCTGGAAACACTCCCCTGTGAATTAAGCCAGTGCCAAAGAACTGGAAGATATTAATGTTCTCTTGCACTGCAATTAAAAATTATTATTTGATTCCTAATCAAGGGTGAGATTCTAGAGGTACTTTGCTCATTAAGAAAAGCCCCAGTAACAGATCTAGGGTATACATGTATAGGATACATTCACACCATTTTTCTGCTGAAGCATTAGTGAAAAGAAAAGCAAGAGTAAGCACCTGAATTACACAAAAGGATGGTTTCTTTGGACAGCTTCTCATGTGGCTGGTTGAAGAACCTGAGTTTAGAGGAACCCACGAGGCCCAGAGCCTGCTCAGGCAGATGAACAGAGTGCTGAACTGTCCAACCCTTGGATAAAGCACATGGCATTTCTTCCTCCCTCCTTCTGATTAAATCTCTAATGTGACCCCTTTTGCCTTTGAGGGCACCACATCAGCCCATCCTTCCCTCTGAGACCCAGTTGAGTCTCCAGATCACCCTCCTGCCCCCAGCAGTACGAGGGCTGAGCAGGCCACTGTTAGAAAACTCACAGAGCTACCTTACAGTTACTTTTTGGCTGCATCCTGTGCTGATAAAAACATTGCAAAGAATCCATTCTCAGAGTTGATGCATAAATCTCTTTTTAACACACAGATATTTTCAGAATGGTTAAGAGGCAAACCGACCATGAAGCAGGAACCCTAACAGCTTTTATGCTGGACTTAACTGAGAAAAATAAAAGTTGTAGCCAATTTTAATTATATTAACTTGTGCTTCATAGGTTTGTTGTTTGTTTTTTTTTTTATATACACCTAATTAAGCATAAAGTCTTCATCAGAAATTTTTGTTTGGTTGGGTTTTTTTTATTCATTCCTTTTTGGAAAGGATTGTTTAGCAAATGCATACAGGCAAAGCAAGAAGTTCAGTGGTCAAACTCCATTCACAGTCAGATAGTTCTTGGTTTAAGAGAGCAGAGCTGATGTTGTAGCTGATACAGAGCTGACGCATGGATGTGCAGACATATACACAGAAGCAGAAAATCTTAACTGAAGCCTGCATTTAACTCAGAGCACCTAAAGCAAGAGCAATTTAAATGTTCTACTTCTCCATCAGCCAACTCAGTGATCAAACAAGGTTGATTCTGTTGCTTTGTGACTGGTGGCATTTCTGCTCAGAGTTTCCCGTGGAAAATGACTAGCCTGGATGGGTTCCCCTGGGAAGAAATCATGGAAGGAGGTGAAAGGTCTATAATTATATCTTCTTCTAATTGTTTATGATGCTCAAGCCAAACTGCACCTCTTAACAAAGGAACTTCAGCGGCTCACAGTCTTTGAGGGATTACACTCTACTGAATATTGAATAGCAAGCCTAAAATTTTCTTCACCTGTTCCAGGGCCACAGCAGCCAAACTTAAAGAGACTCAAAACTTATTTTCAAAACAGGGTTTTTCTTTGTAGGTTGTTGGATAGGGTTTATTTTCACCTGTTTCTCTTTAAGATTTTCTTTGTGCAAGAAAAAAGTGGAGCATATTTGCTGTATTTCTTTCTTACTACTGTTCTGGAATTGAGAATATCAAGAAACTAAGCTTGAGTGATTGGAGAATATCTGCAACAAGTTTAGTCTGGGAGAAAAAGCATTTGTTCTTGTACAAAAAAATGGGTCACATGAAAAACACTTCAGAAGCGCAGCAACAAGCATTTGGAAAAGCACTTCACATTTCTTGTATAAGGTATGTGGAAGAGGAGAATGAAAAAGTAAATAAATGTTATTATTGATGTGCCCTGATAGAAGGAAAAACAAGCCAGAGAGACAATGAAATCAATAAAAATTAATTCAATAATTGAGAAAATAATTGCATTGAACTGGCACAGTACACACGCAAGATGCCATATTACAAAGTCCAACACAGTCCCAGGTAAATTAAATAATCATCAGGCATCATAAATTTGCTTTTAAAATCCTAAACGTATTTGAAGTTCTTTTAAATCTAAATCCTTTAAATTTACAGTAACTCGTCAGGAGATTGTTACGCTATCTGTTACGACATCAATTAATCAATTAATGTATATTATCAGATAACAAATTCCATCTGTGCAGAATTACAGGATTCAGTTCTTCCTTTGCAACATACTTTTTGTGGAACACTTTTTCCACAATTACCAATAGAACTCCTCAAGAGCAGAAAATTAATTTTAATCCTAAATTGTCTGGTTACTTCTTTCTTGATCTTAGACACAGCATTTCAACTTGCTCATTTCTAGGGAACAGGTAAATAAATTAAAGGCCTAAGTAAATTATTTCAAACCTACAATTTAAAAGTCCAAACCCTCCAATTTATCATGGTCTGTAAAGCAATAGTGAATAAATCTGCCTTAATCATAAAGCAGTCCACTCTTACTTAGCTTGGCATTTCCTGCTGTTGTTTTTGCCATGTGATTTTTGAAAGGAATAATTATGCTTCTGTACCGCTAGCAGAAAACTGACAATATGTAAAACTTCCCTGTATGCACCAGAGCCCAGGACTGTCACAGGCACAAAGCACTGTGGGCACCCAAACTGTCCTTGTACTGCAGTTCTCATTTAGAAAACCAAGTTTCAATTAAAAGCAAGGCATTTTCTACCCTGTAACAATCTGCTTCATTAATCTTTGACCCTACACACCCAAACTGTCAGTTGCTAAGTAAGCTGCCTGCAGTACCATTCCAGTCAGATTTTAAGTTCCTATGGTGGCTATTGGCTCCTTTGCAGTCTCAAATAGTTGCTCTGATTTATTTTTCCAAAGTATAAGTTTGAACTTTAGATACCTTGCTAATAGACATGTAAAGCTCATTGGTAGTCCAGAAATAACATGTTGTATTCATTAAAATATCCAAAATTTTTTCACAATAAGTTTTAACATTATGCACTACTTCAACACTAAGTAAGCAAGTGCCTTACTAAGCAGCAGGTAAAAATTCAAACCTAAGGGCTGAACCCACCTTTGCTACCTTGTGCTTATCCAGTCACAATTCTCATCCATAAATTACCTCCTACCTTCAAATATTAAATGAATGTACACAACCTTCTCTTACATATTTCTTTTCTAGTTCATCAATACCCACTGGTGCTATTTAGAGACCAAGAGAGAAACTAAATCCATAGTCACCCTCCAGTAATTCTGCCACAACAAAGCAGATGAGAAACAGATTCTAAGAGCACTGTACACAGTAAATTAAGATGTTTATTTTCAAGAGATTCATTTTGATGATGGATCCCACCCAAAACACAAAAAATAGCTATCTCAGGATATGCAACATACAATGTAAAGTTTCCTTTTCATCAATTCTCCATTTCCTAAGTCTGTCAGATTTGTTACTGAAAATCTGCTTTCCTTGAGAAAATGCAAGTTCCCAAAAACGAAGAAACTTCCCAGACTAATAAAACCAAATTCATTATGGAAAGACTGCAATTTGATAATGGCAGTTGATCCAAAATTTTACCTGCTCTCCCCATCCCTAATTGCTTATAAGGATTACAGAAGATTATTTGGGTTTGCTGATGTTTCATACAATAATATGTAATAAAAAATTAATTCTATTTTCAGAGGGAAATGAAACAATCTTGTGCTAAAAGCACAGTTCCACAAACAACAGCAAAAAATAACAGTAGATGTTAGAGAATAGATTAATTTCTCTTTTCTTCTAAAGAAAAATGTTATAGGACAGAAATTTAAAAGCCTAATGGAAGTCCAAATCCAAAACTCTAACCTAAGCAATTTTATTATAGTTTCTAATTAAACTATCCCTTCATGAACCTACTAGTACAAAGAATTTTTAATGCCAAAATGCTGATTTTAAGAAAAAAAATTCTTGTTTATATTTCTTTTTCACAGGTGGAGTCAAGCACTGAAGTGCACTGCTAGCTGTTTATAAACAGCTTTTGTTCAAACAAGCTAATGCTGCAAATATTTTAATCACAGGTTGTAAAAGCAGGGAGAAAAAGCAAGTTTTGTGGTGAACAAAGCAGCCTGTCACACAATTGTGCCCCGAAGGCAAACAGAATGCTAGATGCTTTATCAAATAAAATAAAAACCGCTTGTACCTTTTTTACATTAATTGGCTCATGATTGAACTTTAATAAACCCACCATCTCTCTTTAAAAGTTTCCTTCCAGTTTTTAAGCATTATCTTTTTATTTCAAATTTCCTTAGTTAAATGAATTCCAGAACCAACTCTGCAGTTGCAGGCTTTTATTGTCTTTTGCTGCTATTTCAAAGCTTTTCAAGCCAGCACGCACACTCTTGCTCAAAATATTTTGTTATAATTTTCCTCATGCTTCTTATTTATCTTTTCAACTGGCTCTTAGGAATGTTTTTACTTTCACAGCTTGCTCTTCCAAAGGTGTATTATTTAAATGTCCTCCAAGATAGGAGTAACTATTTTGAACACAATACAGAAGGAAAACAAGAAACCAGTGCAAAGTACACTTTTAAAATCACGCTTGCTCCAACATTGCCTGTTTCTTGTCAACAGCTGGCACATTTAGACAACCAAAGTTATCCAGTACATAAACTTCTAAAGCTACATCAGTTGAAACGCACAATTTCTGTTCAGCTTCAGATTCATCCATTATGAGGAAAAAACCCTATTTTTTCCCTTATCTGCCTCTCACTGTAAGTCATTTTCCTGAACTAAACAGCTGGGAAATAGAAATACAGGTAGTTGAAACAGAGCAAGTAACAGAAATTAACTTCCGCATGAACTCTAGAAAAGCAATAAGCTTATTCAGCATGGTCAAAATTAGCAAAATGTCTGAGGAAAGAAGAGGTTTTGCAAAAACTCACACACTTCTGAAAGACGATCCTGTAGCACCTGTGGATAACAAAAGTTGTATTTAATCTCTGCAGATATATTGCATTAATGCTACTGAATCTTCCATGTACCAAGATATTTTATGGATCTTCCAATTCAATCCTGTCACTGTTGACAAGACCAACCACCACAATTACAGTGTCTTTAAGTTAAACGATTAAAAATCATTTATTCACTGAAATACCAGGTGAAATTGCATCTCCTAAGCAAGGAAATGCATGCTTACTACCATAATACTTTCTTTCTTTTGTAGAATTACAGAAGAGTCACAGAGAGTGAGGAATGCTTATGGAAGAGTCTGGGAACTGCTTTCCTCAACCCTCAAAAGTGTCTGTATCCTACCCTTTTTTTTTTTTCTTTGTGCTGGGTAATATTTGTCTGGCTTCCACACATCTTCCGTACTGCTCATTTTATGAGGCACTTGACAGTTGTGTGAATTATCCCTTTATTTTTACAGTTCTGGAATGTACTTAGCAAAATTAGATGCCATTAGTTTTATAACACCACGATATACTTAGTCTGCAGATTGTAACTCTTACTATTGATTTCAATGAACAAGGAAATCAAGTTTGTTTGGAGCCCAGCACTTTGTATTTCCTTATCTCAAAATTCCTACAAGCCTACCAGAATCCAAATCATTTTTTAAAAGTGGGTGTGATGGTCTGAATTTGAAACCCTGTCTCAGAAATTCCCAAGTCCCTGTGACGGGATGTGTGGCCACTGCAGAATTAAATCCAGCAAGTTCATACAGCCCTGGATTATTTTAAGGTAGAGAAAATGAGACTATAAAACAACTTAGTTATGTTGTTTGTTGAACAGGCCTTGAAGGCCAGGTAGGACTGGCACCATATGAGTTAATAGGAAAGCATCCTACCCATTTGAGTGCTGATTTTTCTGTGCAGAGTATGAAACCATTGTTCTCTCATGGCTTAATATTGGAAAAAAATATGCACTTTTGGACCTATGCAATTATTATTTCTTATGCATCCTCTTTACACTTTGAAGGAAAAAAGACATTTCCTGAAGGTAGCATTTAATGTCAGTAATCAGCACCCACTGATGGTTCCAAGACTAGCAATTTAAACTCTGCAGAAATAAACAAAACAGCTCTGTCACAGAAACACTTAAAATAGCTTTTCCTTTCATTTTAAACCAATGCAAGCCTTACATCAGCGTGAGTTTGGACCATCACAATGGGAACACATTCATCTGCACTCCACAATTATGCATCAGACAACCAAAGCAAATATGTAACAAGTTAACTGACAAAAAACTTAATCACAAAAAGTAAAACAACTACTTCTCAAACACCACCTTGTGTAAAAACGGTCTGCACCTTCATATATGTTTTTTCTCTGAAATATTCTATTCTAAACCTATTGTAGTCAACAAAGTGTCAATGTATCACAATGACCATTGAGGAATTACTTGTTGGTTAATCCCAAATTTATGGTGGTGAGTTTATAAAAAATCCTGTCCAAAAAAAATTGTAAATAATGGTCACAACACAGCTGGCTATATGTTCAGCTGTACTTATTCTCCATTCTGTATGTGATCCCTCAGTGTTATTTGAATTTCCCTGTTAATCTCCAGCTCAATGGTGGCTGAAGGATCTGGTGTGCAGAGTTTGAAGAACCAATTTATAAGGTGATATAACTTACTAATTTCTGCAGTTTTGACTTATGACTATAACTGCTATACGGGGAATATTTTTCCCACATAAAAACATTTCTGTGCTTGTTCTCTCTAATGAAATTTATGTCATCTTGTTCATATAATGACTCATGTCAAAAAGCTTGCTGGCATTAGTTAATTTTTCTTCCATTACAATTGCTTCCAAACTTCATTAGAGTGATATTTGTTGTGCACATCAACAGCAAATTATTTTAATAATTCAGTTAAGATTTTGCATTGTCTATTTAAATTCTTCAATACTTCCTCAATATTAAAGAAAAAAGACTCAATGCTGTCACTACTCTGTCTGTCCCAGAACAGTTGGCACGCAAATGCTTTGTCAGCCCAGAGACAGATTTACTGAGTTCAGCTAAACTGGAGACTATTAAATCCCCAAACATTAATCCTCTTTATTCAACAAGGGGTTTAGAATGAAACATAAATACTCTGGTTGAAAAAATAGTGTATGGAGTCCAAGTATGAGAGAGCACATTGCAGACCATTAGAGTAGTTATTTAAAAGGCAAAAATCAAAGTTAAATGGTGAAGCTCTGTCTGCCTGGGCCCCTGCACAGCACAGAAGCACAGAATGGTTCAGGTTAAGAGAGATGTCCAGTGGTTTCTATAGTAAGGTCCAGCTAGAGCAGACTACCAGGGATTCTGCCCAGTGGATATTCTGCAAGGATGGATATTCAACACCTCTCTGGGGAGCTCCTCACTGGAGTGTTGATCACCCTTGAGGTGAGAAGAACTTCCACTGTATTCTGGTGTGATTTTCCTTTTTTTTTTTTTGATGAATGGGAGTTGCCTGTAAGATCCTAGCTCAGTTTTCTCTCTATCATCCCATGTTTGCCTTTCTTAGTCTCAGGAAATTGTTCCAACCTCCAGACATTCCAAAGACCATCCAAGAACATGATGCACCTCTCAGCACTCTCAGGTGGCTGTAACTCAGCCTTACTATCCCTGCATCTCTTGGTAAACCCTCTTGGCTCTCCTCTGGGCAGCAGGCACAGCTGCATTGCCAAAGAGTCTGTGTCCATCCACAGCAGCACCGCG